>NC_092819.1:51720000-52470000 GCF_023375885.2 Dermacentor andersoni | reverse complement strand
GTTCATGTAACGGCCGTCAGACAAGCGAGACATAAGTTCATTTCTTGCCAAAACCATGTCTGAAACATTTACGTAAGTGTTGTTCAGAGCCGATATTGGGACGACGCGCAGTTGTGGCTTTGTCAGCTTTGTCTTCGGCGGAAGCCTGGGAGGTGCATTGTCATCCTTCCGTGGGAGGAAATCGTAAATGCTGCTACCTCGAGATTCGACCTTCTGGGGCTGCACGCCATCAGCGCCGCTTGCCAAGGCAGGGAGCGTCTGAGACTTCCTCGCTGTGTTGACAGCGTAAAACGGAATAGGCGCATACAGGGTCTGCACTGTTCGCTTCTTTGTCGGTAGCTGCGGCGGCAAATCACATTTCTGACCCAGTTTGGATGAAATGCTGCTGGAGAATGAGTTCCTCGAGGTTTCCGAGAGTGGTTTCGAGCCTGGTGCGTTGTTACTATTGTGCGAGTTGAGACTGGCAAGGTTGGAGCTGCTGAAGGACTTGTACAGAACGTTCTTCTCCCACACTTCGCTGCTGTCCCCATACCAGCTTGTTGCAAGGTTCTGCGGAATTGCGGCTGCTTCGCTCGATGAGCTCACCATCTGCATGGGTGTAGTCAAGACCTTTGTTGTCGTCACGGTCACAGGCACAGACTGCTCAGCTTTGCTGGTCTGGTTCTCTTTCTTTGAAGCTGCGCCTAAACTTGCTCCCAGTTGCTTCTGGCTCTTCTCCTGGTCTCGAAACTCCTTTGCCTTTCGAGCTGAAGGACCGAGGCTTTTACGCTTCGACAGCAGCGGCTTGAACTTTGATGCAGAAGGCGTTTCTACGCCGTCTGGTACTTGTGCTACTGACGGCCGTCGAGGTGCGACTCTCTGGCTGTAGCTCCTAAACACAGGCCTCCTTCTGCTTGTCTCTCCTCCGCTGATGTCGTCAGAGTCAGACTTCTCAAAGAGAGCTTTAAGCCTTGCTATGCTGGGACGGCGGATGACAGTTGCCTTTCCAACAATCTTTCCCGAGCTGTCCGCTGCTTCTGTCTTGCCAGGCGATCCCTCCAGGCATACGTTAGTTGCGGAGAGGCTTCGAACACGGCTAAGAGTTGAGGCCTTTCCTTGCTCATCAGCCGTTTTTTTCTTGCTGAGGCTCTTTTTCGTTTGCATGGGGTCGTCCTTGCAAGACTGGCTATCTTCGTCGTCTGTAATAACTGAACTACGAGAACCTCCCCTTGCATCAGAGGATGACAGCGCGGAAGATGACGTCGCCACGGAGTTGGGCTCGGGACTCCACGACATGGAACGGTTGGCTCGAGCCTGCCTCTGGGAAGCATCCTCGGTGCCAGTCAACACGGGCGCGGGTTCTTGAGATGGTGCAGCCTTTGACTCTTCACCGCCAGCAGTCACTTCTTTTTCTTTATCGCACTTCTCATCTGTAAAGGCAACAAACAATGCAATCAGAGAAGCTGGCATGACTAATCAAATCGCACTCAGCAGTCAAGGGTACACAGGAAGAATTTGCGCTAATGTTGACATGGATTTGTAAATGCACTGTCAAGCCGAGCCATACCATTTCAATTTCAGCCGCCCCACCTAAGAGGTGAAAGAACTTGCCATTTTCGGCATTTTCCTTTTCTTCGCTCCTGTTTTCCAGACCAAGGTCATCAAGGTTTTCGTAGATTTTGTCATTGCTTTGGATGTTTTCGCCAGACCCCAGAAGTGGTTCACCGTCCTCGTCAAGGTTTTCATAAGTGTGGCTATCTATTATCCTCAGCTGCTGCTCAAAGAGGGCGGCCACTACGCGATGAACCAGCACATACTGCTCCTAGAACACAAAGAAGGGAGTGATGGACTGTAAGCTCTTGCTTGTGCCTGTAGCATCAGTGTGCATGAGGCATCCAGCCTGAACTGCAAGGTGCATTTTACTTATGAGAATCCAACTGAAATTAAAGCACCAGGTTTAAGTGATTAGTTGTTCGTTCGTACTTTCATGCCATATACACTTGAACAAATAGCTTACACTAAAAAACACAGAGTGCTGTTCACAAGTTTCATGGTACTCATCATATAGCCACTACCATGTATGACAATATTTCTAATGCTCCACAGTGACTAGCACACACACACAAAAAAAAAGATCTGCATTTGGTTACAGCTAGGATTAGAGCTCTGCTTTAAATTTTGCTCGTGCGTGGCTTCTTATGGAAATATTAGTACGAGACATTACATACTCACATAGGTGAGACAATATCATTCACTTGCTCTGGTCAGAAGCGGCTGGTACACGTTAAGTACACGAGCAGCAATCAAAATAAACTTGACAAAACATTCTGTCTGTACATTTTACACAAACGTCATGGGCATTAAGAAACTGAAAAAAAAAAAAAAAGGTGTAGCTTCCACACACCTTGGTCTGTACCATGGCAATCCTCTGCATTCGCATCTCTCGGATTATCTGGTACAAGCTGAAGGAATCGGTCAATTTCTGAAAAATTAAGGGGTCACAATATTGGTCAACAAGCTTCAAACACAAACTCGTTCAACGCTATCAACAGGTTAAAAAAGTGCTCTTTCACTTTAATAATTTAGCATAAAATTACATGTGTTAATGATATATGTGGCAGCCATGCATGCATGCTTGCTGTGCACCCGACTCAGACGAAATATTTAAGCTGGCTTTGATTAATCTAACTTGACATCCCAAACTGCACAGCAGGCTATAAGAAGCATTGTAGAGGAGGGCTATGGATTAATTGTGGCAACCTGTGGTTTACAATAAAGAGAAAAATAATTGGAGCTGTATTAGTACCTTTCTACAATACCAAAAAAGAAAAAAAAAGCTATTCTGGCCATAATGAGGAGGCTTCGTAAGCTATAAAAGACGCAAGAATGAGAGGCAGGTGGCGACACCATTTTGAAGTTCCCGCACTAACTCGCCGTGATGCATATTGACAGCCATCTGCTCGGGCCTAGTAAATGCTTTATCAGTAAAGGTGGACTACAGTGCGTTCTTAAGGAAGCCATAGACTCAATTTAGGAAGTTTTAAGGACTTTTACTGGGATGCAATGGCCCTATTACAATGTAATACGTTGAAGTACATGACATCACACTGACATACCGGCATTAGGGGTTTTGGCATGAAATTCAGAAAATGGAAGCTTAATTTTTCTTATCCAGTAATAAATCTTCTACAGTGAAATTAACAAAAATAATTTTGAAAGACTACTTTATCAATCTAAATTTAATGAGCGTTTCTTTTTGGTACCCCTTTAATGCACATTTTTGCATCCTGCCGACACCAGAATGCAGCTGCGCTATCGGGACTCGATCGTGTGGACTTGTGATTAGCAGCAGGATGACATGGCCCAGCAACTCTACAGCTGTAGTGGTGCGTCAACCCCTCAGCCAACATTGACAACAGATAACACGACAAGAAGAAATGAATCGGAACGTCACGAGCTATGCTCCGAATTGATATAAAACTTTCCATAAAATCGCACGCAGACTCCACCGGCAATCACACACTATGTGCATATTAGACGATTTTTCTGCACACAACTAAGAGTAGTGTTGTGAGACGCATGCAGCGCACATTCTGAAGCATTAATTTCGCCAGCGTTTACAGTTCTGAGCCGCTACCTTGTCATATCCCATTGCGGACACACACAGTGCTTCAAGGGGATGTTGTAAACAGAATGCTGCCAAGGCATTCTTCAATACACAACTTAGCACCACAATGTGGAACAAAAGAGCGATCGGCTCTGTGGTGCTAAAGACACTGGGCAAGGCGTTGGCAGATGCCAGAAAAATCATTTTTGACAAGCACTCACCCCAACTCTCATTAAACCCCAGACGTAGTCAATGGCACAAATAGTTCCTGTCCTTCCACATCCGGCACTGGGAAGAAGACGTCAAGGAAAGAATTAGCAATACATTAAAGTGCATTAGCCACTTCGGTGGGTCATTACCAACCGCCAAGCACATATCAAAGTGCGTCCAGGACAGTTTTATGGCGACACCAATGGTGCCCATATAGTTTATTGTTCAGCGTGGTGTTTGTTTAAAACAAGCACACTGACTTCTGGCACAGACATTAGAATTATACTACATTTATCGACGCCCACTTCTTCTGGTACTGGGGTTACTGAAAATCACTCATTTCTTGCACAGGCCCTGCTGGTTACAGTACCATGAGTGACTGTTGGTCCCTAGTAAGTACCCATTGCATCACAGCACCAAACCATGACGATAATAAAATGGGACTGAAACCAGAATACGGGTCCCGATTATTACCCATAGAGATTGCTTTGCAGTTCATACCATGCCCTTAATATGCCGATGTCACTGAATTTTTCTAAGCCAGTACTGCCACAAAGACAAAGACAATCACTAGCCATAGTTCTCAGCAACTACGGTTGTAAATGCTTAGTGTGTCAAGCAATAGGTTCAATGGTCTATCTTTTCTTTTTCTTCTGGAGATTTTTTTAGTATATTATTCACACTGAAATCAACCGCCAGAAGTTTTCTATGGCATGTGCCCCAAAAGATATAAATACTAGCGAAATACCAAGACCAGGCACAATATGTGAAACTACCAGTGAAAGACCAAGGCCACCAACAAGATGTGCCTGGCCTTGGCATCTGACTCAAAGCTTCCCCATAGTCTTTCTCGGGCAGAGGGAGTCTTTTTCTGAACACCAGAAAGGTCCGTTTTCTTTTCATGTTTACATGTCCGTGTTCCTGTGTGTTGCATCTTAGCAGTGTTATTGCAATGATTATACACCACACAGAGGGGCAGCCCTTGCACTTTTTGTCGCCTGGGCGTGGGGTTCAACACTTGAACACCCGATGAGCTGTCTAAAGTCTGCCACTCCAGCTTCTACAGTGGAAATTCACCACCTGTTGTTGCTCAGGCCAAAATTAGGGATACTCTAGAGAGAACTCTTGGAGATGCCAAGCTACAGATGGCAGAAACAGTTATACAGGAAAACATAGTTATAATGAAGGTGAAGGGGCAGCAATAATTAATTCGTTGTGTTCATTACTGTCCATACTGCACTATGAATCTCTGTGGGGGTTCCAAGGGGAATTTCACTTACTTTGTTGTATCCATTATTTCGTTACACAGTTAAACCTCGATATAACGAAGTTGCTAAATACGGCAACTTGCTTTGTTATATCGAAATTTCGTTGTATTGAAATTGAACTTTTTATGCCAACAAGTACAGTCGCCGATCGAGTTTTCTTGCATAAAGGGACTGCAGAACTACCCGAATTATCAGACAATCGAAAAAAGAAATTTGAATGAGAAAACAATTCATTTTGATGAATTCAGGGGTCAGCGACAAATGATATGGTTTCACGCCACGTCGACGATATCTTCACATTGGCGGTACGAAATAAGCGAAGCCAGCCATGCTTTCGCATGCACTCCGCCCCCGCGGCTGCTAGCGTCGCCCACATTGGATGGCACTATCATGAAAAGTGCCGGCGGCAAGAAGCAAATGGTTTGTCTGCCTCTTGCTCCAACGGGACACTGAAACTCGAGATTACGCAACCTACAATGCTAAACGCGCAAGAAGACAGCTTACATGATACCACGCCGCGCCGGCACGCCCACTCTTTGCACATGCAGCAGATTACCTCTAAAGCAGGATGTGCGGCTGCTTGTGCGATCAGCCGCGCTTACAGTCACAGCCGAGACATGCACCAACTTACCCCTCTCGGCCCCGCTGCCCCCCACGCGCGCTGGATCACGTTACCATGAGCTCCCTCTTTCGCTTTGCTCGTGCGGGAAGGTGGCACTTGTGAAGCCACCATTTTTCTTGTCTCACCCTCGCAGATTTTCGCTCGCGCTAAAGAACACAGTGCGTGGGGCGCGATAGGATCTTATCAAGCCACCATTTTTCTTGTCTCACCCTCGCAGATTTTCGCTTGCGCTAAAGAACACAGTGCGTGGGGTGCGATAGGATCTTATCGCACTTGGACTTTATACAGAACATTTGGCTCCACTTCGGCGGTCGCACCTGTCGCGTGGCGCGTGATTCGAGAGGTGCGTTTGCAAGCAGCCGCTTGTAATTCAATCATTTGACCATGTGCGTCCGCGGAAGCTTCCATTTGTTGCCTCTGGATTCCCTTGCGGCGGCAGTGAAATTTTTAATATTGAAATCACATACAAACGCACTTCGTTATATGTTCTAAATACCTGGTGTTCTACGGACATACTTCGTTATAACGAGAATTTCGTTATATTGAAGTTCGTTATATCGAGGTTTAAGTATCTTGTTTCGTTATAACGAGGTTTGACTGTATACGCATTGGCTCATGGACGATATATTCACTATAACAGTGCTGCAATTTGTAATTGAGGATGGTCTCAATGCTTTTATTTAAATAAACATCCATGCCACAGGGAAAAAAAAGTTGCCCAGAGGAAAGAAAGTTGCCCTGGGAAAAATAAAACAGATTCAAAGCTACTTCAAGTCTGTGCACAGCAAAATATAATACGGCGAGGACAACTGGCATGGGTATAATACGCCACAAACACACACACATTGTGAGCATGGTGAAAAATGTGTTTGCACTACGCAGCCACCGTCTCAATGTTATCCACACACCTGCAATGAACGAGCACAGGTAAGGCTTCCGAGGCCTGGCAGTCTCGCACCAGCCGAACCAGGTCCACAATGGGGCCCACAGAGGTCGGAACACCATGGTCAGGCCACGACCAGTAATGGAACTGGCACAGGGTGCGCTCTTCAGTGCCGCAGCGAGCCCGCAGCGTGCGAAGCAAGAAGTCTGGGCAGACCTGTTTCCATTTGACCTGCATCGCGAGCAAGGGCGCACCTGCTGAACTCGGGCGTTGATCCACTGAGAGTCGGTGATTGAAAGACTGGCTGATCAAGGCTAAGCGAGTACTTGGCTGATTGATAAACCAACTGATTGATTGATTGAGTGATAGGTTGTTTGCTTATCAGACTGAATGAGAGTGATTATTTGGTTAGTTGACTGAGGGCTCATTGCAAGGCTCACCAGTTGATTGTCTGATTGATTGAGTTTAAAATCCGAGAACAGCAGACGGACTGTGAGAGATGACACTATGAGGGAGGGATCTGGATTTATTTTGGCCATGCAGAGCTCTTTGACGTGCAGCCAAAGCGCGGTGCACAAATGCTGTTGCAGTCCACTTCCACCAGAGTGTGACCGTGGCTGCCAGAAGTCGAACCCATGACCTTGCACTCGGCAGAAGAACGCCTTACCCACTGAGCCACTGCGGAAGGTGCACTTTGGTGAAGAATGAAAAGGATCCTTCTGGCGCAGCAACAGTGCAATCAAGCAAGAGACGCATTTTCCAGAATGATCGTTCTCTCTCTGTTTCTTTTCTTTTTCTATGAATATATCAATCGGAGTGTACTGTGTATCGGAAACTGAACATGCTGTGTAGTGACGCCTCTGTAAAATTTGGCCTGAGGGGGAAGCAGTGGTTGCTTCTGGTTTGAAGCTGTACCTTTGGAAAAAGTAACAACAACTGTCAGAGATCCACCATTGTCAGGAAATATTTGAAAGTTTGAAAGATTGAAAAGTTTGAAAGACTTTACACTGATGCATAGCACGCAGGCTTGGTAGAATTAGCGCATATATTCAGATGCCTTTTTCTACTTGCGAGACACTTCTTAATCACATGTTGAGCACTCAAAGAACACCACTGTAAACATGAAGTCAAGCTTAGCTGCTGCAGCGTAAATTCTTTCATTGAAAAAGAGCCACGTGTTCAAAGAAATTAATTTATTTCAGAGGTGCCATTTCAGGTTGAATAAAAAAATGAAATCACTAGAGAGAGTCAAACTGCAGTTAATAGTTGACCGACAAATAAGAGGGCAATACCACATAAAAAAATTCTGCTGCAACTTAATTATGTGAGCCTCCCTGGCCATAAGGCGAAAATGCTTTAAGGATGTTTCCTGCTGTGAAAGCCACACTGCACTGACAACTATCACCGTCACTGAATAAAATGAATCAATAGCTTTATTTCTGTGCACAGTGCAAACGTAGCTTTTCCATTTGAAGTCAACCATGATTTTTAACACCACTAATGTAAACTGCTGAGGGCATGCCATGTTTACTCGTGCAAGGCCCAGGCCCATCCTAATGCAAGACCCATATCTCTGAATTTCAAGCTGAAGAACTTAGCAAAGAAAAAAAAAAAGAACCGTTTCACCAAAAGAAACTCACATCAACACATTGCAGCACAAAAGATGAAGCAAGAGATACAAAGAATGATAAATGAAAGAAAACTCAGTGGGTCGTTAATGTTTGCATGTTCTGCATAGCAGTCATGGCGCAGTCTGCTATGTTAACAGAGAGACGTAAACCCGACTCATCTAAGGCCTGCACCATGGCTTGATTTAAGAAGAATAACCAAGGGTCTTACACAAATATATACAGTAAGATGCAGTGCAACAATAGGATTTCATTGATTTGATTACTCACCAACTCAACCGTGATATTGCCATACTGTTTCTTCTCTCCTTCGTTGGGCCAGTATCGTTCACACTTATACTGGAAAAAAAAAAGGAGTGTGAAAAGCTGGTCAGACATTATAGTCCGTCTGAAAAAAGTTTTTTTTTTTTAGTCGGTCACAGTTTTTATTCATTATTTTTATTTTTTGCACAATACCCCTAAAGGCCCTTGAAGGGCATTGCAACATAGGGAAAGTACAAGGATGAGGTAAGCAACATGGGAAGCAAGAATAAGAACAAATCAATAGATGGGAGCTAATTTTGATATCACACAGCTGGACCTTTCAGTGCCAACTTTTTTTTTTCCTTTTTTAGAAAACCACGAAAATTTTCAAATTTTTTTATGACTGATTCATTCGGAACAGCTTTCACCAGTACAATATGCCTTCGTTTGTTATTTCTATTGTCTTTTACAGTGAAATCTTTTTTTCTAATGTTTTTAGGTTGCAGATAGGTAAGGCCACAGAAATGCTATATGAAGGGCTATATTTCTTGTAACAGAACATTATACTTCATGCAACCCATTATTGCTGCTGTGGTGTGGAAAGGAACTTCCAGAGGCCCCCGTGGCAAAACATTTTTGCAGAGCCACGTCCGCATGAGAAAGCTCGTTGGAGGCTCTAAACCTTCCTACCAATGATTATCAAGTTGGAGCTCTGAACGCGACTCGCTAGAGCTTTCTTGGTCTAAATGTTCACTTGAGGTGAAGAAATCGTCCAAAAAACACCAATAAAAATACGAAATCATAAGACAGGAGAGTGCTTCATCAATATTGCGTTAACAGGCCAACAATTTCAAAATGCATAGATGTCATTCCACGTAGTGCGTCACTTTCAGTTACCCAAACTGACGCAAACTTGGGATGGTGTCTTTGCTGCCTGTAACAGTTCTCATGCTGCTCCCTGGAGGTAGGGCCAGTATAATGTAAGGATTCCTTTTGCTCGACCC
Organism: Dermacentor andersoni; assembly: GCF_023375885.2. Taxonomy (NCBI): domain Eukaryota; kingdom Metazoa; phylum Arthropoda; class Arachnida; order Ixodida; family Ixodidae; genus Dermacentor; species Dermacentor andersoni. The sequence goes on along the minus strand of NC_092819.1, from coordinate 52,460,556 downwards.
TATTCCTTGCTTATCACCCATCGTTCATGGCTGGCCAATCGCTCCGATAATCTTGGTGAAGTGTCGCTCGGACTACTGACAAAGCGCAAGAAGGAATGCCATTGGAACAGAATCGTTAAATTATTGCAGCTCAGTACTGGATTGTGAGTACGTGTAAGTTTTGCCATGATCGACAGTAGTTCAACAGGGCTTGTCTCACAGAGCCAACATTTAGACAAGGGGCTGTCTTTGTCAGTGTCACCTGCCGTGGTGGCTTAGCAGCTATGGCATTGCGCTGGTAGGCACGAGGTTGTGGTATCAAATCCTGCCTACAAGGCTCATACTTCAATGGGGGAAAAACGCAAAAATGCTTGTGTACCATGCATTGGGTGCATGTTAAATATACCCAGCTGGTCATAATTCATCTGGAGCCCTTCATTACGCCATGCCTCGTAATCAGATCGTGGCTATGGTACGTAAAACCCCATCATTTTTTTTTTTTATTCTTCTTGTCAGGGTCTCTCGAAACTGTGCCTCTAGAAATATCTCTCGTTCGACCTCTGGTGATCACTTTAAGTTTCCATCTTAGTGTGTATACTCTCTTGTTTAGGTTTCACCATGCCTTTTGTAAATGTTGAAGAAGAAACAAAAAGAAACAGTGCGTATACCTTCCCAGATTCCTTTTCATTACAAGCCATGATGATGACTTGCACCTCACACTCCCAGATCATCCTCCAAAAGTCCATGACCGTCGTCGGCAGTGGCCCTTGGGATGCTATGTAGGCTCTGGAACCGCTCGCACCCTGTTTTGATAGTAAAAGGAACTCAACTTCCAGAAAACGCTGCTTTGTTGGAAAAACAAAAAGTAAATTCTGAACTGTTGTGCAGAATGAATCAAACGCAACACAGGCCAGAGAATGGACTACATGGACACAGAGCCCCAGACAAACAACAAAGTGGTTTACTTAAAGCAGTGGCAAACATTGTCATGTGGAACCAAACAAGAAGAAAAAGATTACTTCAACTTTATTTATTCTTCTAGTATACACTAGAAACATCCTCCTGGGCTAAAAGCTGCCGGAAGCAGCTTGGCAAATATCCTATTAAATTTTCCTTATCTGGCCTGCATTATGCTGTTTCAATTGTTCTCCTTAACAAAGGTGCTCCCCTAGTCAGACTTCACTTTTTTTTTTTTTTTTTACGATTCACATACCTTAATTAGGTTGGCATTAATGTAGTCGGAACCGGGCACTCCAGGATACTCGGATAGAATAACCCTCGACAGGTCATCTGTAATAAAAGCATAATGAGCACCAATACCTGCTAATTACCTCCAGTGTGGCTTCAGATAGCGAGTTATATAGCAAGGAGCCACCAAGGCACACAAAGAACATAAACATACAGCACAACATTCCCATTCTTCCATTGCCACAGAAAACTGCAGCGCAAATGGCAATAGAGAATGGTCATTGAAATGGTTTTCACGCTACAACTCGCCTTTGATACGATTAACGAACAAGCCCATATCTTCCAATGGCGTGTTATGGTAGATGTTACATAAGTAACTGCACCTAAGAATTGAACATAGTTAAGATAGCACGATCATTAGCATGTTTTATCGACGTACAACTTTCTGGCACTGCCCGTTTCAAAAATGTAGTGAAAGTTACCCAAGTTTCACGCAAACAAAAATGATGAGAGAAAAGTTATAAATTAATGTCCAAGCAATTTTTAAAATGATGGTGTTGCTTTAAACACTAAGGAAAACAAAAAATAACTTCATTTATCTAAACAGCAGTCGTACCTTCTATTTTTCACTGTAGACATTGTATTGATGCATTGAGAATACACGAAGCAGTAGCTGAAAAACATCCACTTGATTCCAGTACACAAAACCTCTGAAAGTTTCATTCGCAGTCCCAATCATATGCTCTTGCTGTGCAGCCTAACTATCACATGTCTGCTGTCGCATGCAAATGCAATATATTGCCATCTAGTTCTTGAACACAGTCGTTCTTTCCAGAAAAACAAGCCAAGTGTAGTTTGTAGGTATGCTCATCTACGTTTGTGGCATTTCCTGGAATGTCATTGCGAGTGCATTGTGGAAGATTTGACAACACATGTATAAAAGCAGCCACATGCAGCAAACGACCATCCCTCGATTTTTGCTGACTGCACTTTTTCTGTCCTGTTTAGGCTTTGCCATGCATTTTGTAAATATCGCAGAAGTCGCCACTGAGCTTTAGTTTAGAGGGTACAAATTCGCCCGATAAATTGTTTACAGTTTATTGACACACTCTGCACGCTTGTCGTCACTCCCATGCGACAGAATATAACATAACTAAAGGTGACAAACAGGAAAATGTGATGTAAGTGAACAGCCACAAGTATCGCAACCATTTCTCAAATCTTCTGGCTACAAGCACACCATCAGCCCCGTTTAATGTCCTAAGGGCTGCCGCTGAACAAACGAATTTGCTGTTAAATGCACAAGTTTCATAGCATAAAGGAAAAAATCATCCACTGTACAAAAGCAATAAAGAAACAAGCACTTTGCAACTACAACTCACAATGGGCAGTGTCAAATTACAATTTGGCTCAAGTGAGAAAGAGCGCGATTAAACTTTGGAATCTACACATGTGCTAGAATCTTACACAACAAATCAGAAGTGCGTCACATTGGTATAGCTCAATTTCAGCACGAATGGCAGAAGCAGAAGGACAAAACAGGCAGGGCAATTTGGCACGCTGTGCTGTTCAACCTTTTTTTCTGCCATCACGTCATTTGAGCTCTCTCAACGCATCAACTTCAAGTAGAATTTTTGTGTCTGCTAGCTCCGAGACATAAAAGCAAACCTTTGCAATGCGGTGTCGAGTTTCTCGCCTCCTATTCAAGTAGAGCTCGATGTCGTAACTTGCTAGAGAGAATATATATTTCAAGCGAAGAGCGACATGCTTACACGGTAGAATATCTTTGTATCTGTTCTTCTTTCGGTTGACTTCCTTCTCCCCTTCGTTGCAAGCATATTCGGGATCATGCTTGAGGCGTTCTGTAAGTTCCTTTAAACTCTGAAATGTAAGTAAACAAAGGCTTGATTTTGTGACGTTGTATTCCCCATAACAGCGCACAATAGTAGCTGCGGTTCACTTTATGACGTAGGATACACAACATCACGTTAGCTATAAACTGAAAGCGATCGGCACACGTAAAGCAGTGTTTCTTGCATCCCGAAACAGGGCAAAAAGTTACGAGCGTAAACCCAGTTTTACATGCATTCAAAAAGGAGGAAGAAACTGCAACCCAGACGGCGGCGTCGCGCCGTATCCCGAATGAAACAAAAAATTGGGGCAAGGCGCTATTTTAGTAACAAACAGTCAACGACCTTATTTCCGGGCCCACAATTCAATCTAGTATAATCCGTACAAATTATTCGTGCAACTTATTCCACGGAAAGCCTTGACACAGCACAGGAAGCGAAAGAAAACAGCGCACGTACCTGAAACTCGGCTTCGAAAAGGTCGTCCCCTAGTTTCTTGCGCGCCTCTAAAGTTTCAAAGTGGTTGAGGAAATTCTTTAGCACGACTTTAAGAGGCATGACGCAGTTTGGCTGACACGAAAACATGTGAGCGGGATCGAGTGGGGCCGAATTACGCGTACAAAGCACCGATGAATGAGCAAAATGTTACAAATAAATACAGACGCCCGTGGACAAAGCCATGCGAGCACAGCAGGCTGAGAGCAGCCTCACTGACGCACAACGCACTCATACACGAGACAAAAAATAGGTCAGCGGCTTCTACATACGTCTCGATGAACTCTAAACAAGCGTAGTACACAACGTCCTTCAACGCATTAGGAAGCAGTAGGAGTGAAAATATTCTCGGCCGCAAAACAACTAGCGAAAGCACGCAAACTTTTTACATTTTTTTAGCAGAAAGCCGCTTGACAATGCCGATGCCGCTGCATTCAATCGTGTCCGACATCCGGTTCTTTCATTCCGTGCACAGCGTGACGCCCTGACGTAGGGTCAGTCTGGCTGAAATGCATTGCTTTCTTACAAAGCTACAAACATTTTATAACGATTTTAAAAATGGTCTGAAGGAAAGCTAATAAGATAGTGAGTGAGTGTGCTGCCTTCTTCACTATGCGGCACTATGCCAGCACGCAATTACGCGCAATAAGCTGAACATAGTCGACCAACCTTGGTCATTTTCTTGTTTTTTTGTTATTTGCACATTTGGTGTTTACTGTAGGCATTGGCTGTAGACACTCGGTTCGCGATTTGTCAAGTGCTGCATTGGAAGGCTGTGGTATCGTTCCCGTTCAGGAAGCAGCAACATTCTCGAGTGACCATGTGTTCGTCCTTGTGACTCACTCTGTCCAGGCAAGCGGACGTGGCGTAAAAAATGTGAGCTGTAGCCGCCTCCGCCGCCGCTCCCGCGCGCGTTTATTGAAGGGCGACGATGAAAAATGCACTACTGGTCGTGCTAGCAGTGCTGGGCGCGTTGGGAGTGCTCTTCATATCAATCTACCTCCTGAGGAAAGCGCGAGCCATGGGCGCGGATGGTGCCAAAAGCTTTCGCTACGTCAAGCTCAGCCAGAACGGCGAACGTGTGACTGAGAGCCAGTGCCTCGTCGACGTCTCCACCGACGAAGAGGAGGACGATGACGACAACGAAAGCTCTCCCGCTACCATCGACGTGGAGACCCGTACGGCGGGTGTAGTGCGGATGAACGGTCAGGCTGGCTACAGGAGGTCGGCGCTAGCCGAAAACGAAACCGACGAAGAGTTGCTGCAGTGAACACACACGACCGACAATCAAGTCGACTGACACACACACACACACACAACTTCTCGTCCAGCTGGCGCGTTCCGCGCCAAAGTTCATCATGGTGTCCCCACGAGTCTCTTTCTTTCTTTCTTTTTTTTTTTTTTGTGCTTCCTAGGTACTTATATTGCTCTCACATTATTTATTTCGCGTGTGAGATTTGTGTTTGAGCGTCCCAGACATACGAAGCTCACTCATTCCAACGACGAGCTCCTTAAAGCCGTCCCCAACTGTTGTGGTTAACTGCGCATAGTTTGATACTGTGATTTATTTTATTGGTATTGTTCCTTTTACGACGTTTTCTTTTCTTTCACTTTTTATTTGTTTGTTTTTGCTTAGAGTTCAGTAAATGTGTAGAGCCGTACAGGTCCGGTAACGTGTTTGTGCAATCATATCGTATTCTAGAAGTACTATTACCAGTTTAAGAAGTAACGACACAAGAGCGATGGGCACCTGGCCCCACGGACACGATTGCGGAATTGGGAGTGACTACGGTTACAAGCTCGCATTCAGTGACCATTGAAATAAAAAATTATTGAAATCCGCGAGCCATGAAAGAAACTGGTTGCGTAGAGCAAGGAGGCGCAATTTCTGCATCCTTGCTGGAGGCATGGCTCCGAGCCTAACGCCTTTGGTTTCAGTGGTCATATAAAAGGAGCATGTGACTGCAATAATACCGAACTGGCACGTAGCTGTCATATTTTACGTTCCAAATCTGAATTCTCTAGGCCATTTCATTATCCTAGAGCTGAACTAATCTAAGTAATATCAATGTTGAAAATTTGCGTTAATTTTTGCAGGCCGAGTATAAATCTTGCTGCCGTGTAACATTGCCTTTTGTCGTTTTCCTTGCGTGTTGCATTAATTATATGTACAGTAAATCGGAGGTTCCGTTTGCAGTCTTATCAGGCGTAGCACTGAAACCTCGGTGCAGTACAAATGTGAAATAGCGTGGTCATAGTTTTCAGAATTGAGGGGGCATTTGTCCGTTTATACCAAGCAAATTGTTTCTTTTGGAATAGACATCAAAAATCTCCATTAGCACAGTTCTGCCACATCAAGTGGAATATTTTTAAGAGGCCAACATTCCTTGCATGCCAAATGTAGCGCAACTACTAGTCTATGGACGTCTCGCTAATTGACTTTGTAATTATTAATATTGGCGCAAATGTGCCAGTAGCAAAATCGAAGCACAGCAATAATATGGTCGAATCCATTCAGCATAAATCCTGTGTGCACGAGTCCAGAGAAATGCATCTCCATAAATCTGTGGCACAATGCATCGATGTTGCAGTGGAACCTCATCAGCACCGTGGAAGAATGTCACTTTCGAATTTCCAATTGTTTCCACTATAAAAAGGTAGCCTGTTACAGGCAAATTCTACATGCTTCATGTAGTTTATAATCGTTTATCATCAGGCTACCCACTAGTCCAAGGGCTAACATTTGTGCTGAAGCCAAATAAGTATGAAGTTTAAATGCTTGCATCTTGGTAACCACGAGTGGATTTCCAAATTCACCTTGGTCTTGAAAACAGGCTCGCGCAGTTGCCAGAAATGGCTGTCCTGTTAGTGCGGGGCATGAGTTCTTGTGTTCATACTTTTCATTACACTGATAGTAGAGATACTCGTGTTCCACTGTTGTAACTGTGAAATATGTTTGTGCAAGTAAAGCTGTAAACAAGTTTGAAGTTCTTGTGTTCCCTGCCTCAATGAGAGGCTACAGTACACCCCTGCTGCTTTCCATGTACAACGAGGGAGAAAGTACAGTCTGGCATAATGTAGTTTCAATGGCTATTGAGCCGTTGTCATTGAATCAAATAGCGCAGTAAACTGGCCCAATGTTGGGTTGACATTGTTCTATGCACGGCCAATGTGGCCCAACATTTGGCATTGCATCAGCCCAGTTTTGCATGCCACTAGACGAGCAACATTAAAGGAGCACCGGCACATTTTTCCAGTCCTAGGAACTCTACACTTCTCCCACGGAAAAGGATGACATGTCAAAGTGTGAAAAACGAGAGATATATTAATACTCGGTTGTTCTTGACATGCCAGACATAGAAGACAAGCCTATGTATCACGACATATCCACTCTGGGTACTGAAAACTAGAAACAAGCATTGTGGTAATTTGTTTAGGGCACCCCGGCAGTCGCCAGTGTATTTTACAGGGCTTAGACAGTTTAGACCTTCACCTAACCAGCAAGAAAAAAAGACACATAGGAAACCTCAAGTCGGCATACTGCTGTATATAGTCGCACACTGCAGCTGCTGCTCCAGTGTTGATCGTCAAGCAGAACAGAGAGGGTAGAGCAACACATGAATGCTGCCACGCTAGGCTGGTCGGTATAACTGTGTTGCTTGACGCATCAAAATACGAGCTGCAAAATGTGCAGAACACCAGCAAGAGTGTTACGTATTTTATATGTTCCTGTTGTCCGCTGCTTTTAAGTGTAAATTAATGCATCGCGAGTATCAACAAAATTCCTGAAGTGCAAACATGCTTCTTGTAAGTTATAGTTTGAGAGGTTATTAAAGCTATCCATGTGATGTCATTATTGATGGAGGCTTCAAATTGATCACACACACACACAAAAAAAACTGAGTCCTTGGTGCACCTTACAGACAGCTATGATCAAGTTGCAAAGTGGTGTTTTAAGTCGCTGTGGCTTTAGTTTCAGGTGATGTGCACACTCTATTGTGACAACTCGAGATGTATCCGGGCCAGTGAAGAAACCATAACAGTTGTCACTGTTGAAAGGGAACGGCGCTCGATGTCCGCTCTGGTTGTTAATTCAATGAACAGGACAACGACATACTGTGCATACTGAGTTTTATTACAACTCTTTATATTGCCACTGCATATTGCAACAAACAAACAATACTAGACATATCTTCGGGTGTTTGAAAAATGTTTCACTATTGTTTATGGCAAAAAAGGCGTGTGAAACAGAAAAAAAGTAACCAACATCAACAAGGCTGATAAATTTGGCAAAAATGGTGAATTCAGAAATTAACAAATGCAACGCACTCGCAGCATGGGCAACACAAGATGTCACCGATTCTCTCTGTCTTGACCGAGGCTGGCTGTGAAACCATTACTGGTTTTCGTTTAGTCTATAAGACAACGTAAGCGAACTCAGACATTCTGAGAACACATATGGCACTATTCAGAGTAATAAAATAAACAGAGGGACTGGTTTTAGACCGTTGACATATTGCAGTGGCACTATATCCATCACTTTTCTCGGCGACAAAAAAAAAAAAAAAAAAAGATGTAGTCTTAAATACACTTACTTACAATTTGCTATCTACAATACCAAATATGTATATTATATATCAACACCAAAGAAACAATCGCCCTTTGGAACTTCGGGAAAAAGTAGGTGGCGGACCCTGACACACGTTGATTGGCACTGGGCATTGCAGCTTGCGGAAAAAAAATATTACATAGAAAAATTGTAGAAAGTATAAATCAAGCAGATGGGGAATGTTTTCCTCAGTTTTTTTTTTTTTTTCCTTGCAATACAACTGACCTCAATGCCTTCCTGAGTGGAACTGTACAAAATATGGCTTGCACATCAGTCTTGTCTCGACACAATGGACCTTTGCCATATTTTCAGAGGAAACAAGTTAAATACCAAAGGAACGGGAAGCAATGATACAACCTCGAAACTTTAAGATTTCCGTGAGCAGATTAATAAAGAAATTAGGCATCTGCGAGCTTTTATGGACAAAGCACAGCCAAGAGAAATCACTGTGAAATCTAATGTCTTGGCAATATCCTTTATCAGCTGCGAAACGGCCAGTGAACACCAATCGCGCACACTTTTTGCGACGTCCCGGAGTAAGAGTCGTCGTCCTCCTCTTTTGCAGCTACAACAAACGTTCGCGCGTCCCCATTGGCTGTATTAAAACATCCTCCCTGCGAGTATGGGCTATCGCTTTTTAAATAAAACTATATGTTCTCTGGACATTGACTAATGCTACAATGACCTCCCCTTTGCGAGGGCTATACAGCTATGTACAATTGCTTGTAGTATGTATTTACACTTGACTGCGATGATTATGAAACACTGACGACACTTGAGCGAATGCACTTTCAAAGGCTGGTAGTCGCCGCCTTGAAACCAATTTCTGAGCACACTCGGGTTTTTCAGAGTCTGCTGTCCCTACACCTTGCCAGCAGTAGTGTAGCACTGGTGAGATTTGTACACACGTACGCACCATCTCTTAGTCTCGTGCCTCGCGGTGCACGTCACGAGAATTTGAAACTGAGAATTTGACCCACGTGAGAATTCGGTTAATGCCCAAACGTGTAACATAAGCTGCCAAACAGATCACTAGTGAACGATGCTTTAAGAGGACAAAAATAAAAATAAAGGAAAGAGAGACGGAAGCCGAGCTGGGCCACAGTGAGCACGGACACTTTCCTTGAAAATATGCAGGTACTTTGCGTTGTAGTATTTTGTCGACAACAATTCACAACCCACCAAGAATGCTTTCTTTTGCACCGGGCAAGAAAAGCTGAGGGCTCTTTCCCGTGGCCACTCACGCGCGTATTCCGTGTTGGTAGCAAGCTCGAACAATTGTGGCGGCATTTTCTGAAGGGTAAGTAATGACGACAACTGAGCTCGAATCACTCTGTTCTTTCTTTCCTTGTTTTTCATCTGCCAGTTTGTACGCTACAGTATTTTTGCAGGCGCAGCTCCCTTTACCGATTGGGAATGGCCGAGGGTTAATATCTAGGCACAGAAGCCAATGTCACCCTGGGGACAGCGCACTGGGCAAATGTCGGCCAGGCGTGCAGTCTCCCTCAGCAATGACGACTGCGCTCCTTTATTTTTTTTGGCACCTTTCTTTCCGTAACGGCTTTGAATGAGACGCCCAACCTAAACTATATACATAAGACTAACGGAGGGAGGCGAGAGACTGGTTAACCCACGTCGACGCGTGGGCAGCAGCCTTCACTTCCCGCCGATGCTGCACAAGGAGTCTGCTTTTGCAGCTGCTTTTCGCAGGTGGGCACCTGCAACTTGCGAACTTTCTGTCCAGCAGCCGATGATGAGGCAGACCAAAGGTGGCTAACTACGTGAGGCACGAAACATTAACACACACTCGACACCAGTGACGTGACTATGTTACAAGACACTGTAACCCCTAGGAACAAATGGGTTTACGATCAATTCCACAGATATGTAGTACAACCACGGAGACAACCATTTATACACAATGACTTGTTTCTTTCTTAAATTAAGAGTGGTGGTGGTGGTGGTGGTGTTGTCGGTGCTCTGCTATGTACATTATGTAGCTAAAAATCTCTCCCCATCCCCGAAACCCCTAGACGACGACAACGTCTTGCACTACGCTATGTACACGGACATGAAGAAAATATACATGTGCACACATAACAGCACGACGACAGGTAACCGTTTTTTTTTTCTTCTTCTCTTTAAAACATGGCACAGGATAGCACATCTCCCTCAGCTTGGAAATGGCTGGCGCGAGCGCCACGTTCGTAGCACCCCTCTCGCGTCACTCGGGTTTCCTCCTTAATATTACATCTTTGGCTGCTCTGCAACAAGCGAAGTGCCGCAGTCTTGCATCACGTGGGGGGTACCTGTTGTCTCAGACAAGCGCTTGGGTGGGAGCCACTGGGGACACACAGGCTGATGAAATGTGCGATACCCGAAGTAGGCTTGCCTTATTTGCAGCCCCCCCACACCTCAACACCCAGATTTTTTCTCGCAGTGAAGTGAACTGGTGCAAAACAAAACAACACGCAGGTAAAAAAAAAATAAAGTGACCTGAAGGCAAAAGAAAGTAGCTCGAGTTTGAGCATATTTGCATCAAATATAGCCACACACACACAAAAAAAAAAGACTCTACTGATGCAACAAACACTTCTGTCGCAGGCAAACAGTGCGCAGTGGTTACTCCAAGTTGTAAACTTGACCATGTTAACACAATGAACAGGTTTCTCTGTAAACTGCCTCCCCCATGTGATGCAAGACTGGTCTCCAGCACAATTTAAAAATTAAAAAAAAAAAGAAGACGGGGCATTTCTGTAGTTTCTACATGAGCGTGCATGTATGTGTGCAGCAAGTGAACACTTCAGCTATGGCGGCCGGCCAAACCCTGTTTAGCGATGATCCAGTTGCTGGGCGATGCCGATAGTGTTTACCTCTTGGCGCATGTGTAAATCAGCCCCAAAACAGAGAGCACACCTCTGTATGCCGCTCTGTCCGCCAGCATTCATCGCTCCTAGCCGATCCCACCTGCAGTTGACAGGAGGCAACTTCTACTGAGCACCAAGGCAACCAACACAGTTGTTGCCTGGCTAGCTGCCTTTTTGCAATGAATCTCAAAGTGCCACAGTTTTCCCTAGCCAATCCCGAGCGCCTCTGCAACCAATCAATTGCTTACCACACCATCTGTTTCCTAGAAGCGAGTGGTGTGGCAAACAGCACTAGCTGTGTGCACCTACGCATTCGCTCACGAAACAGGCCGGCCACTGAGTGCTCAAGTGTTCACTACGATGCACCCACATCAACCATGCACCACCCCATTTGTGCTGGGTACATTCCGGCAGCTGCCGCTGCTGCTTCTGCTACACCACCGAAGCCATTGTGGTTGGTGCCCGACGAGCAGGGGACGGCTGTGGTGGCCTCTTGCTGCCGATGATCAGGGTTGCTCTGGTGCGCCGTCTGCCCGGCGAGAGGTGGACGTCTGTCACGGCGGGCTGCTGTTCAGCAGATGCGGCAGACGCCACGTCCTGCTGACTGACCGAGGCTGGTGTGAGGCAGCACGACTGCTGGGAACCAGCCCCGCTGACTGTTGCTATGCTGCCTCCATTGATGACAACCTCTGCGCAAAGGAACCAAAAGGAATGAATGAATGATGCTTTAACTTCAGTAAATCTCAGTCTGTTCATTACCACAAACTTTCATTACGTTATGAGGACTGATAGCTCGACAAGTTTGTTGGGGTTAATTCCTTGAGAACTGTTGCATTTATAACGCAATGCAGTGAAAACCCACTATAACGGACTTGCATCGTGCACCAAAATACATTTGTTACCTCCAATATTCATTATAAGCATATATTTGTCACCTTCTGATATCGGTGAGAAACATTTAATTTATGTTGCTATATATTCAATGATTTGTTATGTCAATGATCACTATCGCAAGGTTAGACTGCCTTTTGTTGAATATGACGAACTTCCAGACCCACAAAGTCATTTCAAGCTAAAAGAACCAAGTTTAGACAAATCCATGTTCTACTTATCATTTCCATGCTGGCTGAACTACTCCATACTTGCACCTTCCATAGACATTAGCACCAGATTTGCCTCTAGTGATTTTTTTTGGCAGTAAACTTTATGTCCCAGGCCACAGAACCACTTTCTCGTGCACGTACCTCTGGGATGTAGCCTGCAATGCAGGGACGCCGAACTCCAGCTGCGCACACTCCGAGGAAACGTGGAGAAGCCAGAGTCCCGCTCATCACTGCTGCCACCACGACCACCACTGGCGCCGCTTGCTCCGCTGCTCTCGCTGCTCGCACTGGAACCGCGGCGCACACGGATGTGCCGGCGGGCGAGCGGTACGGATGCTGCCCTTGGCGCCGCCAGCTGGCCCTCCGAGAGGGACCGGGCCTGTCCACTCGCCGACGCTGTTCGCGAATGGATGGGGGAGGGGGAGCTGCTGGGAGGGCAAGGCCGCCCAAGTGCAATGGGATGCCTCGTCAAATGCCGCAACGTTGTCTGCTCCAACAGAGTGCCAGTCGCCGCCCGGGGCTGGAAACTTGTCAGCGTTGCCCGCACGTGGGGAGGGCTCGGCTGGCTGCTGCTGCTGCCGCTTGCAGAACTCAGGCTGCCTTCTCGCCGACCTGATGAGAAGTGTGGTCACAGGTGGGAAATTAAATTAAATTCTGGGACTTTATGTGAAAAAAACTATGATCTGATTATGAAGCACGCATTAGTAGGGGACTCCAGATTAATTTTGACCAACTGGTGTCCTTTAACGTGCACCTAAATTAAAGGTAGACGAGCATTTTTGCATTTCACCTCCATCGAAATGTGGCCGCCATAGACAGGCACTTGACTCCACGACCTCACATTCGGCAACAGAATGCCATAGCTACACAGCTACGGCGGGGGTCGCCGATGAGAAGGGCTAGTAAGCGAGGCAGCCAGCTGAAGACTAAAGGTGGCCTTCAGAAAGCTACTCATTTCGAGAGTACCCAGTGCAAGACACTGCAACTACTCCAAGTACGACATAATCAGTATTGTAGTTCCCTGTGCACTTATAGAGTATTTTACTAGCAGCAGGCTTCAGCCCTCAGCTCACAGCAAATAAAAGTAACGAAACTACCGTTACTGTAAAATGTAACTCTACAAGAATCGTATACCACGCTCATCATTTCTAAACATACAGTCAACCAATTGGGGGAAAGACAACTCCTTTAGCGTGCAATGTTCTGTGGTGTAGAGGAAGGGCAATGCAGATAGCATGGGGTACTGACCTCGTGCAAAGAAAGGCATCCTGCTTGCCCCCAGAATGAACGTCTGACTACTTGTGTCCACCTGGGAGCCCAAGTCATCACAACTTTGGTGCCCGCTCTCCTTGCTTGAATGGTCTGCAAAGATGAAACACAGTGATACATAATGAAGATATGCCTCATTTCACATGCATATGGCATCATTCCAGGCAAGCACTACTGGTTTGCAAATGTGCCTTGTCTTGCATGAATGTGCTCTTTACAGAATACGTCTCCCACCTAGAACATTCTCAACAAAAATATAAACGCCTTGATTGACCTACAATAGTGCAGTAACTGACCAGGCCACAATAACTGCTTGACACTGATGATAAATGATGCGGGTATGAGTTTTTAGTTTTGAACTGCCTCGCTGAACGAGTGTCGAGCTCTGCAGAACGCTATATTCTTGGCGAATTCTTTGTTTGCAAGGTGAATCTAGTTCGTTATACCTATAGGCAGGACAATTTTAGTTCGTAAAGTGAGGTATTGAATAGATAAATTCCTATGGGCATTTCAAGGAGAACTGCATTTATAGTGGAATCTCGATAAACGGAAATCATTCAAACGGAACACCACCCTCATCGTTGGTTGGTTTTGCAGTCATGCAATTGTATTCAGCTTTTTCTCTCAGTAAATGGAATTCCTGATAAACGGAACCAATTTTCCTGGTCCCTTGAGGTTCCGTTTAAAGAGAGTTTACTGTACTTTGTTATATTCAATATTTTGTAATACTCTGTTTAGTTATAACGACGTGCAAACGTATAGCCTTAACAGCACTTGTGTAAAAGAGTCCAGGACTTACCAGAACCCGAGTCAGCACAGATGTCCCGTGTCACGTGGATGTCACCCACATCAGCCTCAGCTCTGAGAAATGGCTCCTGCTCTGGAGGCCTTCTCGGAGGTTCCACAGGAGGCGGGGCTTCTGGAAGCGTGTTGCAGGTAGGGCGCTGCCTCTTGCGCGTCTTGTAGATGATAAACACCCAGACCAGGGAAGTCCCCACGATGCAGACAACGACCACAATCACCACTATGCCCGTGGTCATGCCTTCCGCATCGGGACCCAAAGGCCCCAGTGAGGACTTGGCTGCACATAGCAACGAACAAAGGCACGTCAGTAAAGGCAGCACTCTGAGAGTAGGTTCAAACAGGCTTCACCACTAATCACCACGGGTGGTATTCTCGGTTGTTGACTTTCGGGGATAAGTCATGTTCATGGGTTTTTATGTGACTAGCCTCAGGGCACACTAGAAGGAATACTTTGGGAGATACTTTCACTTTCGCGAGCTTTCATGCGACTAGCACTGGACGTTTTGATGTCTATGGGCTACAACGTTCCTGGCACAATACTCGGCGTGCTGTCTAGGCGCTGCGCCAGGAACATTGTTGCCTGTAAGCACCAACACGTTCAGCACTAGTTACACAAAATCTCATGAAAGTGAAATTAAATTATCATCAAAAGTGATTGCCCTTAAAATGCCACCATAGATGCATCAGCGCCTACAGGCAGCACCATTCCTGGGTGGTGTGCCAAGACAGCGTGCATGCTTGGCACTGAGCCAGAATGCTGTCACTCGTAGACACCAATGCATCCAGTGCTATTCACGTAAAACGTCACGCAGGTTGGATCCCCATAACTAAACAACCGAGAATTATGTGCCAGAATGTATATTGAATGCAGCATGAATACGCTGTTCTGACACTTTACCTTGTTGATAGCGCTCAATCGATAGTATTATCAATATCAATGGTGCACTGTCGAGAGTACTACCGATAATGATTAAACTACCAATTGTGTTGATAGTACGCTCAATAGCTTTGCGTAACTGTGGTACGCACTCACCTGGCACCACCTTGAGGAGAGACAGCCCCCTCTCAATGCCCAGGGTGTTGGTCATCTCGCAAGCGTACTGGCCCGAGTCCGTCGTCCTACTGTCGGTGATGACCAGCAGCTGCGCTTCAGCCACTAGGAAGTGCCGCTCAGTGGCCACCAAGGGTGCTCCATCCTTGAGCCAGGTGAGACGTGGCTTGGGGCTACCAGACGACAGGCATTCCAGCACCGCCGTGTCGCCGGCTGCCACCAGCTTGCTTCGCATTGGACGCACAAACGCTGGTGCCTCTGCAGATGTGTGAAGCAAACGTGTCAAACGAGAAACACACGAACGTTGGCAAACACTGTACATAGACATGAGGATGAACGCCTGGGGGGGCTGTAGACCAGGGTTAGGTCAGCTTTTTGCAAAGTTCATGAAAAGGTGCCATCAGGATCACTACTGAGGAAAGGCTGCTGCATGCTCACTTTATAGGAGGTACAGAATGCCGCTAAAAAAAAATTTTGATAGAGAGAAAGGAAAAAAAAAAAAAAAAGAAGCACACTACACAGTCAAAGTTACAAGCTGCCATCATGCTGTATACCACATGCTTGTACACCCCCCTTATCTGATACCCTCCAGGCCCTCAATTAACAATAATTGAAATCCAATAACATAACCAAATATGCAGTGGACTGTATCTCCCTGTGGTGCCTGAATCTGCATGCACTAGAACATCCCGGCCCATCACCTCAGCACAATGTCATATTTCCAACTGTTAGAAAGACTAGAAATAGTGCGTAAATCGCACACTGAAGTATTGTTACTACGCTTAAAGCGGCTAATACTACAGTAGCGGCAACAGATGGAAATGACTAGCATCAGTTCGTGGCATCCGTGAAGTCTGTAGAAAACAGCTTCACAATCATCTCTCATAGCAAGCATGAGAGAAATCTGGAAGAAGAGAAAGGTACGAGAGAAGATGAGAGAGGGACAGGAGGCTCACCGAGAACAGTTAGCGTGGCATTGGCACGAACCACGCCAGCTCGGCTGCGGGCGGTGCAGGTGTAAACACCCGAGTCGGCTGCTTTGAGGGCCACCACGAAGAAGACATCGTCGGTGGGCATGACATGCATCCGGCGTTCCCTGGCGGCCGGGAAGTCATCCCCTCCGTCCTTCTGCCACGACACCGTGGGCGTCGGCTGGCCCGTGGCGCCGCACTCCAATCGCGCTGTGCCTCCGGCACGCACCGTCAGGTTCGAAGGAGTCTTCACAAACGAGGGTAGCACTGCAGTTTAGAAAAGAAAAGCAAGCGTGGATGTGAAACAGCAGTCGAAAACAGTGCCCACTTTGTTTTTTTCCGTATTAGCATCGCACTTCTTTTTAATCATTCAAGTGCTGCTCTGCAAAGCGAGAAGCTTGTGACACTGATCTGACCGGAAATTACACTGGCAGCACATTCTTGCTTCAAGCTCTGCAGCATCAAACCTGTTGTTACATTTACAGCAGTCTGTGTAAGTGAAGCCTGTGGGTCGCTGTTTTGAGATTCTTGCGAAGCTAGAGTGCATTGGACATACATCTTCCTGGCCACATACGTAGCATATATAGCTTTGCATTAGGCGAAGTGATAAAAAATCTTATCAAAAAAGTTGTAACGATATGTTCATTTTTGACAACCTGTTGCGTTTCCCTTGTCGTTCTTTTTTTTTTTTTTTTTCAATTTAAAAAGAAATTGTGCCCTTCATTGTCTTTTCCCTTGCACGCTTCCACACCTGCTATCTGCAGCACCTTCAGATGGTAGTTTCCATGTGTGTGTGCGCCATTCTGTTTACGGTGCGAGCTGTGTAGTCTTAATGCAAGTCATTGCAGAGCAATGATCTCCTGATAAGATACACAGTACAGAGCACAGCGTACTGTAACTGCAGTTGATGCGATGCCATGCTTAGTGATGTTAATCACCTGTGGAGTACTAATAAGTTTATGCTAAACATGTTTACACCTGCATTTGTAACACTAAATGAATTGTGAAGCAGGGAATCTTGGAAAGGAATGCGTCCGAGAACACTCACCATAAACGCTGATGTTGGAGTGATTGGAGTAGACGGAGCCAAACTGGTTTCGGATCACGCACTGATACCGGCCCTCATCTTTATTCTGGATGTTTCTCAGGTGGAGGTAACTCGTGAACACCACCACGTCGTTGGGCTCTACTTGCTCGGAGACCTCCGTCTCGACATCAGACAGGAACTGTTTGGAACAAACAAGAAATTATGTTGGCAAACAAACACCTTTTTGGAATGTTACGATGGGAGCCTGAAACTCTGCTAACACACACAAAGGCAAGCCCATCTGCCAATACAATGTCGTTTTCTTTCTGCTATGTCTGTTTCCAACTTTAGTAGAGTACATTGTCTGTTTCGGTAGTCCTCAATCAACTTGAACAGAGCACAGGTGAAAACACTCCTTATCAACCAATAAATATGTCTAAGAAGTCATTGTATAAAAGTCAGCATTGAGCTCTGTTGATTACAAATGACGAGCACACCCAAGAGAGAAATGATGTTCTGTTTTGGATACCTTCTGTTCTTTTCTCCACTGAAACTCGAGCCTCGATGCACTTGCTGTGGCTGCCTTGCATACAAGCGTGATGTTTTGACCCTTGAGTGCAACCTGGTTCTCAGGGCTTTGCAGCAAGATCTGAGGCTTGGGAAAGTCCTCTGTTTCCAGAGCAAAAAGAAGAAAACAGAGCAAATAGAAAATGTTAGAGCACTCCTTTCACCCAGCAGAAGCAGCAAAGGTATCGTAAACCGAGAAACGTTGGGCCAAGAAAGTTTACAAACGTTATTGGTGTAGCTTTAACAAATTGGGAATACAGTTAGGGTCAAGCCAGCAGAACATATATTGTGGTGCTGTGTTATATGCTATTGTGTTATGCTTGTAAGGTAAAACTTATTATTCTTAGCGCTTATTCTTAATGTGCTTGTTTATGTGTATGTGCTTTGTTTACTGCATAGCATTAACATTATTGTATGTACTATCGTGGACAAATTAAACGCGAACAAGTTATGGCTAATTAGAATGAGTTCTTTCGTTTCTGCTTCCACCGATACACGTGATGCATGCATCGGTTTTTATGCATAGCATGAGGCCTACATCTTTGCCGACGATCTGAGTAAGTATACCGGTGCGAGATCGTGCTCTCCATTTATCGGACACGAAATGTAATCTGTTCTGCATTGTAACTTTCTTTTGTTCACGTTTCATTTGCCCAGGATTGTACCTAGGTTTATTGCATGTTATTATGTACTTAACTAATCAACTTATCTTGTTATACTTCCATAGTTCACATGTTTGCACATTTATCACTGCTTGCTCTCTCTATAATTATCGTACTCATGTAATAATAGAAGGCCCCCAGTCATATTTTCCGAAACTGACTGGGACCTCATGATGTAATGTTTTTGCCATGTACAATAAACTAAAAAATTTAAAATAAACTTGACCTCGCTTAACGTCAATGATGCCAGTGTCAGTTATGATTGGCTTCAGTGTCAAGAGGTACTCTCTTGCTGCTGCGCTACCATATAGGCAGAACTGTGACTTTATGCAACCCCACTTTTTACACAGCCAAACGCATCCAAGCACCGCTGCCTCCAGAAGAAAAAGGAAAATTCTAACAGTGCCATTCATTCGAGTCCATATATTATGAAAGATATTCTCAGAATCTGCGTTTAGAACGTGCAAGTAGATCGGGTATACGCACTGCACGTGAAGTTCTCGGCTGCGATGTTGAGCACTGGAAGACCCTCGAGTGCAGGCGGGTGGCCGCAACGCACTTTGACGCTTTCCTGGAAACCCTTGCGGACAATCCATGCAGGCAGCCAGAGCAGATTGCAGTCGCACAGAAGGCTGCTGCTGTCCAGAAGGCTGGGGAACACAAAAAAAAAAAAAAGAAAGAAAAAGGCAAGTGGCAGTCAGGGAATACCATTCGTGGAAAGCATATTCATACCGTATTTACTCGCATAATGATCGCACTCGCGTAATGATTGCACCCCTGAATTTTGTCATAAAAATTAGATATTTTTTCTTTCCCGTGTAATGATCGCACCCTGAACTTGTCGCAGCGATATGTCGTGTGCCAAGTCTAGCTAATGATGATCGCGCTTACCATCTGTCGAATGCTACGCCAACGACTCTTGAAGACATACCAAGCAGTCAGCACACACCCAACATTCTTAAGCAGATGCCCCATTTCATTCCTTTCATCACTTTCCGCACTTCCACGAAAAAAAAAGAAGCGACAACCAAACTTGCCTCGGCTTTATTATTTGTAGGCTTCATAATAGTTTTGGTCAACAACAACAACACAAAGGGCGCCAAAAAGACACACCAGGAGAGAGGATGAAGAAGTAGACATGCTAGTGCTCAAGATCTAAGACTTCAGTACCATACTATATCTAAATTCATACCCCTAATACATTTCTAAAATCTTCCCCGACTCTTGGCAAATCCCCCTGAGTAGGTGCCACTACTGCATTAAGCATATCCTCCTCATCATCAAGGACCAACTAACGTATCCGTAGGCCCCAAGCCAGCTGCTCATAATAATTAAAACATCACCAGGTCTTTTCAACATATGTCTGTGATGATACTCTCCGACAGTAAGAATCATTGCAGCACTGAGTGAATGGTGTGTTGCAGGACTCACAGGGTGGTCAGCCTTCTGCGCAGAGGAGTAAAGGTGCCCTGGCTGATGGTGGTGATTGGGTTCCTCGAGAGGTCTAGAGAACGCAGGCGGCCCAGGCCAGCAAACGCCCTCGATGTCAGCGACTTGATGAGGTTGTCGGAGAGGGTGAGAAGACTCAGGCTGCTCAGGCCGAGGAAGGGCCCATTCGTGTCCTCCATTGTCGACGAGAGGGCATTGTGGTCCAGGTACCTGAAACGCATTGGTTACAGTTGGGAACACAATGAGTGGGTGCAGAGCCATCAACCGCTGCAAGACTGGTGGTCAATAACTGTAATGTCAATGTTTAAGTTTAAATACAAAATCACGAAATAGAAACACATCATTACGTATCCTTAATGATGATCCCAGAAAACAGAGCCTACAATGGTAACAAATTCTAAGCTAACAAATTCTTCATCCGAAGCCGATTAGACCCATTGTAGGATGAAGGCCTCGTCCAGGTAATTCCAGTAATCCCTATCCAATGTCAGCCAACTTCACCTTCTGCCTGAAAATTTTGCAATCCCGTCATTCCACCCAAACCTCTGCCACAACCGGCTGCATTTGACTTCCCTTGGCATAGCTATTCGTTATTCTAACAAACCACCTTTACCTGTCCTATGCACTATACGAACTAACTCCACTTCATCTTAATCTTGACTATTATATCAGCTGCCTATGTATGCTCTCTAATCCCCGATACTGCCTTCTTCACATCTCTTATCGTTATGCCTATCATTATTCATTCCACTGCCATTACAGGCTGGCAAATAATGCTGTGCTTGACTTTCTGAACACTTACAGTTCTTTCAGTTGGTTAAGCTGCTTGAAGGCCCCTTCTTCAATGTAAGAGACAGAGTTGTGTCCGAGGTAGAGAAAGCGCAGAGACTCCGCCTTTGCAAAAGTACTCTTAGTAATGGCCTGAAGGTTGTTGAAGGTCAATTCTCTGAAAAAATGCAGGAAAACACATCGTTATTACCACTAAGTTAACCAACTAATGTGCCACAGTTACAGACACAGCAGCATTACACCAACACAATATATTTCCAAGTGGCTTTCTAGACCAGGGGTGGCCAAACTACAGATTACAAGCTGCAGACAGCTTCTTTTGCGTCCAGTTGTGGCTCGTGGATGACTGTTCAGTCAGGCAGTCAATGTCCATTTTAATCTAATCATATGTTGCATTCTACTGGCTTTTACCAAATTAGGTAGTTTTGATGCACTTGTGCATCTGCCATCCTTAGAAACTAGACCTGCATCCCTCAGCAGGGAGAACAAGTAGTGAAAAAGGCAGTACACATACTGCTACCTGACGTTAGTGTCTCAAACTGCCATGTTTCTTCTGTAGCTCTAGAACAATGTAGTGAACTCTTCTGTGGTTCTTTGAATATGCTTGTCTGCCCACCCATGTGCCAGATGGAACTATTTGCGATGCATCATGGGAAGAGTGAATGCTTACAAGTGGGTCAGCTTTTTGCAGTACTCGCAGCCCCCCATGTCCACCTCAGTGATGGCATTGTGGGTCAGGTTTCTGCGTGGCCAAAGAAAGACGGTGAGGCACACAAACGACACACGGAAGTCGCTACAATAAAATTTCTCAGTTGCGACGGCAACCCACTTACAGCGATCTTAAGGAGGACAGCCCGTACAACCACCCGTTGGTCACAGCCGTGATGTTGTTTAAATCCAGGTTGCTGCACGGAGTAGCAAAACGAGAAGTCAGGAAGGGTAGGTGTTGCTTCGTAGAACAAGGCACACAGCAATAGAAAGGCTGATTTTGTACCAGTGGTTCTACCATGCTTGAAAGAAAAACTAACTGAGAGTAGTGCTTAGCATTTAGCTATCACAGACCTATAAGAGAATGAAATCTGCAATTATGCTGTAGAAAGGAAACCTAGTTAAATGAAAAGACAGCTACCCATGCAAGCAGATAAAAAAAAATATTTATATATTAAGTCAGTAGCTTACTGAAAATACAGATCATTCAAGTCTCAGAGGCATGACGAGCTTTGGTAAGTAGTAAAAAAAACACGATACAGGAATAAAACGAAGATTAACTAAGCAAAAAGGTGTGCAATCAATAGTCTCATCTGATACAACATGCCAATGACAATCAAACGTACCAGTATCCTTTGTTCGTCATGCATACACAGCTCTGTTTAACATGACACTGTAGCACCATATTCATTGCTGTTCATCATCATTAAGCGACATAATCAACACTGCATAATCATATTGAAACTCAGGTTACAAGTGACTGTTTGATCATTTTCAGCGTTATCACCTTTAGTGCACATCCACTAGAGAAGTCATTAAACTAAAAAAAACTGGTGCACCTATGGCACGTCGAGCTGGACATCACGTCTTGCACAAGTCAACAAACTCAAAAAAATGACCAACTAAGACTACAGCCCAGAATACAGCCCCAGAACATACTCTCACAACCGACTAGCTTAGCTGACCCCGCTGTTGCACTCGCCTTAAGACTTTCTAAATGGACTGTAAGAACGACAACCTACACTGTCTTGTGTTCTTGCAATATCATTAGAAAAAAAACATCAAAGGCAACAACTCACAGAGTCTGAATCTTGCCGAGGTAGTAGAAAGCCCCATCAGAGAGGTGGCTGATGAGGTTCTTGCGTAGGCTCAGAGATTCCAATGCCTCGAGGCCCTTGAAGCTGAGGCCCTCAATCGCACGGATCCGGTTCTTGTCCAGCTCCCTGGATAAAGTTAAGTACAATGTTCGTCACATTCCAAACCCTGTCCAGCCTGAACGGGCAGGCATTTTTTAAAACATTTCCACAGATCCAGTCCAAACAAACATGCTCTCCTCCTGCACATGTAAAACAATTACACCTGGCATCATAACAAGTGAAGCATTCTTACAGTGCTTTAGGATAATGCAGGGAAGGTTTGCAGATGCAGTAACGTCCTCAAACATCACTGCGCTTATCTGTCAAATGTCATGCGGGCTTCAACATAACTGATTCGTGAATGTCATGTTTTACAGGGACTCAACGCAAAATTAGTACACTTACTCCAACTGAACACAGAATGTGAAAAGCAAGCTCCACTAAAAGCAATTTTTAAAACCGGCCTTACTTAAAATTTCAGAAACTAGCTTCACCATGAATACGTGCATTTGGAACAGCCAGTGTTGGCCATTTTTCAATCATTGCCATCTGACTCAGTTGTGCTTGTTTGGCAAGTGGAGAAAGCCCACCTGTTTCGCCTGAGGTCGACTACAGTGCTCTCGGTAAGCAGTGACTAAATTACTGACACATTGGCCCAACTTATTCTAGGACCCTTTTATTTCCTTTACACCTACCAACTCAGGGTAGCTTGACGACAAATATACGGGGGCATGCCACTAGGCTATTACAACGTGAAACCCTCTTGTTCGCTTTATCATCTTGAGACTGGTACAGTAATTAGCTATGCACACAAACAACAATGTAGCAGCACCATATGACATTGGTGCCCTCTGAGGTGCCGCCCTTTGTGAAACCTAGGAAGCCATTAACAGGCTGACTGGGGAACTTACAATTGCTTGAGGCTTTTAAGATTCAGGAACAGGTTCTTGGGAATGGTGGCGAGACGATTCCTGTTGAGCTGAAGTGTCTGCAAACTTGTGAGGTTGTCGAGAGAACCTTTCTCGATGCTCGAAATTTTGTTTGAACTTAGTGATCTGTGCAAGAAAGAAGAGCAAACGTTTTGGCACATTGGCCGAATGCCATAACATTGTTAGTTCTAAGACGGACACTTGGGCAACACAAATGAGAATTTTAGAACCATGGAGCCTTGCAGAGAGGGCACACAAGTGACAGTAATTGTTGGCATAACACAATGCACAGCAACAATTTACGTGCACATTAACACTTGCACCGACGTGCAAACAACCACAGCCCAACAGACAGTAGCCTATCTGTTGGGCTATGGTTGCGCTTTAATGAGGCTGGCTGTTTCTGACAAAAAAAGCACTTTGGTCAAGGCCCAAGACACAAGACAAGAAGACCAAGACAAGAAGGAATCACAAGACTGAAGTCACAAGGGAGTCACAAGGGACTCAAAAGGAGTCGCATGGTCAAGTTCAAGACAAGATCGCTTGACTGGAGTTGCCGGGCGTCGAAAGGAGGTAGACTTTCAGTCCAACTACACTCTAAAAAAATTACACTCTTTAGAGTATATCTTGTACCCAAATAATAATTATTACCTGCAAGTACCGGGCACACAGTGTTAAAGAAAAGAAAGGCATGCAAGATAGATGATGATTATTGTTTGAGGGCACACTAAGCCCCAAAGGGCGCAATATTTTTTTAGTGTGAGACAAAAGGAGTCACTTGAAGCGAGTCACAAGAGATTCACAGGACTTAAATGGAGTCAGCATGGTCAAGTGCAAGAGAAAACAGAAATATGGAATCGTACGGGAAGCCACAGGAGAGTCAAACTTTCAGGTCAGTCAGAGTTCATGAAAAGAGGTGCTTGTGTCGCACGCCACTTGCTGCAATGTTAACTTGCTGCTGTTACTGCTAGAACATTTCTGCCAAGACACGCAGGAAATTGTATGCAACGTGGAAGAATATTCGTGGAACTGACAAAGGATTTCCTCATGGGCATATGCCCTTTAGCCTATCTTAGACAACTTTACAAGAAACCAAAAACTACAAGACAGATTTTCGTGTGCACAAAATCGCAAAAAGATATAGCAGAATTTTTTTTCTTTCCCTCAAAACACTACAGTGCTGCCAACTATGTTGCAAATGCTGCATCAAAGTCCCCCTCAAAGTCTCCAACAGATGCTGCAGAAAAACAGGTGGTTCAGATCACATGTTTCCTGAAAAGTCTAGCAACTACAGAAGGTTATGACCAGGTTGGTACTTACAAATACTGAAGGTTAGAACTGTTGGTGAAGACACCTCCAGAAATTGATGTGATCTTGTTAAAACTCAAGTCCAAATTCTTCAGCTGAGGAAGCTTCTTCAGGTCACTGGTAAGTTGTGGTATGGCATTGTGAGCTCTAAAACAGTAATGAAAACTCGTCAGAGATGCTATTGGCACAACTGTAAGCATTTAGCAGGACATAAACTTACAGGTTAAGTTCAGTTAAATGGGGATGAGAGCCAAGATCTGGAACAGCAGAGAGCTTGTTGTGTGCTGCTTTTCTGAAATAAGATTGACATTATCACTGTAAGTGCTGCTCTTGTAAAACTCAATGTAAGCACTACCGCGGGGGAATAAAGAGGGAAATACCATTGATACATGTCCCGATGATGTTACAGTACTAAAGATATTTGTTTTAGAGTATAGTGAGAACAATATATTTAGTTTCCATCAAAATTAATGACATAAATAAAATTTTGATAGCCCCACTTCGCCAGGGGGCAAGATCTTTCTTTCACCATCTGGTTAAACTTTTGGCTGCCGTTAACTGCTTCTTGGCTCGTGCCAGGCTTCTCTCGAGTGCTGGTGCAGCAGATATTTCATGCTATAAAGAATCTGGTTCTTTCTCGCCCTTTTTTCCTCCAATTCAGGATTCATCAACAGTTCGTAAATTCCTTCTACGGTCAATGCGCAAACAGACCTGCCGTACAGGCTCGCCATGGCCGCCCTGCCGAGACAGAGTGACAAAGCTTCGAGACATGTGCTCCACCTGCTTTTAAAAACTTTACTTACAAATTCTGTGTTTGGATGACCTCTCTATGGATGCTACAATGGGTATGCAATATTATGTTTCTGTTAGAGTTGCTTCAAGAGAGGTAGGGAGTGCACGGAAAATACAAAACGAGTATACTGGGCAGATGAAGCAGGATATTGTGCAAGGGTGAGTGGCCAAGCTATCTTGGGAGTGGAGGTGCAGGCATTAAATTCCCAGCAGCCTTAGTTAAATTCTGGATGTCCTTCAATAGGTTGCGGATTGCCGCACCAAATTCACTAAGGATGAGTTGAAGGAGTAGTCCACACTTATAACGTGCAGCCAGAGCAATGGGCGAGAAAGTGGTTATCACTTCACACTATGATACTCAGCTGTTGACAGTAAACCTTGTCCCTTATAAAGGGCAAGAAAAAGAATGTTGCATTAATTAACACTGTTGGCTAATGATAACGGGCATGCCAGTTATGCAACTGGCCTATGCAAATACAGTTGGACCTTGTTATAACGAAGTACCATCCAGCACAAAAATGCCTTCATTATATTCCAGTTATATGCAATATTAGTTATAAGCTTATATTCATTACATGCCGACATTGGCAACGAACATTTTACATGTATATACTTCGTAATATCAGATAATTTGTTACATCCATGTTCGTTATATAAAGATTCGATTTACAAATAAACATGCAGTGACAAACTTCACATTTCATCAGTGCCATTTCACACTTAAATGCCAGCTGGAGTAGGTCGAACCATCATATAACAAACATGGATATAACAAAATATTGGATATAACGAATAATGAATGCACACTTATAACGAACAATGCATATAACGAAGGTACTTTCATGCCGGATGCGACTTTGTTATAGAGAGGTTCAACTGTATAACTGGCAAACAATTCGAACAATTGGGTTCTGTAGGGCCTAGGTTCTTTTCACACAGCATGCAATAAGTATACTCCTAAAGTAAGGGTTGCAAAAAGTGCATCGCTAATGAATTACTCACAAGCGCTTTAATTGAGTGATGTGCTGAAGGCTCCTGGTGTCCAACACGGTAAACTCGTTCTGACTGATATCCCTGCACAGACAAACAAGGAAGAAAACTCATGAGCGATTTAGACATGCACAATTCCTAGCAAAACTAAAACATCATATAAATAATATAGCAAACTCTATTTAAGGCAAACTCTTTGTTAAGGTGAACTTCCTCATGAGATGAGCAGTTCAGGGGGACATCTAATTCCCATGGATTCACTGCACTTATATTAATGTGATAAGGTCTGATAAGATGAATACATATTCCTGGTTCCTGCATGTTCGTCTTAAAAGAAGTAGTGGTAACATGAAAGGCAATATTTACAGTGTGAAATACGAGATACGAGAAATACTCCACATAAATATACCTTAGAGGTGTTATGCATGCAAATGACAGTGACATGTGGAGGTGTCAAACAACACATTTTTATAGAATGAAAATTTAAGCAAAAAACTACGGGCAATAAGGCTCCATTTTATTTATTTATTTATTTCTATGTTGACAACACCAAAAACTTTGTTTAAGCCATATTGCCACTATCTTGGGTGGGTCAACTACAGTGTCAGCAATCACATTAAAGATAATGTGTCCTTATTACTAGTATGATGGCATATTCGGTTCCAGCAATTCCCGTAGTACGATCTGCATTATCATTAAAAAAAAGTATTTGAAGCTTATGTGGGGTTAGTGGGCACAGAATGGCGCATGCACATGCATGGGACTTGAAAACGCTCCGTCAATTTTCGGCTTGGTGCGTCGAGCTAAGCCGTGAGGCCACCGGCATTTCACCAAGACTAATCCGTCCTACAACGCACTCCGCACCGAAGTTTGAGTAATGCAATAGTTAGAATAATGCGATTTCATTACAACGAGAGTTTGCTAAATCTGTCTCTGCAACCTTCCCATTCCACCGGCAGCAGTGACAAAACAAGCTTTCTCTCTCCGCCGAAAGAGGTGTCTTGGCGGAGGAATCTCAAAAGTGAGGAAGAAAGGGCGGTGCGAGGAAGGAGACAACGTTGGCAGGCATTCAGAGGCGTGAAAAAGCAACCGCACACTTCAAAACAGCAGCGCGTCCCGAGTTCCAAATAACCGCAACCAATAAGTTTCCGTGCAGCACTGCCGAACCACAGCGGCACCGTCTGCTGTTGCGCGGCAGAAAGTAGTTCGAAACCAACCTCCTTCGACCGCAGCTCGCACAAAATCAACACGCGTGGTTATTACACGGTTCGCGTTGCACTGATAAAGTACAAGCGTTGACCACCACGATCGGTGATTTGTGAAGAACATCCGTTTCCAACCGCTGCCCTGTGTTGTACACACGGACGCATCCCATGCTGCTGTAAACTGTACGGAGTTACGAAGACTGGACAGGCGGCGCTGGTTGGTTTCTGGTGCGCAGATGGCAGCACTACTCTAGATTCACGCGCGCACGTGCACGTTTGTGTTCTCGTACTTTACGCCCCACTATGTTCGGCGCATCATCACTTGGCGCAACGAACCGGCAGACGTGGGTAGATATAAAACCACGCATCATGGGACCGCCAACAGCCTGCGCACACCTGGTCTCGCCAAATACATGCAGCGCAGTTAAAGCTGGTGCCGATCGCACATCAGCCAATCAGGAACGACAACCAGGAGACGGAAGGCCTCGTTGTCCACAGTGCCCGCCGCAAATCCTTCCGTGAGTGACACCATGTTGGACGGAAGGATCACGGATGGATTAGTGGCGCTCAAATGGGCATAACGTGACAGTCAATAATATTTTCTTCTTTTCCTGGATGTCGTGTAGCTCGCTGGCTGATGCGATCCGTATACCTGTGACTGCACTGCGCGGTTTTGGCGCGATCTTTTAAGGCCGACCGCGAAAGTTCCGAACCGCGTTTCTCGCAGGGCTGTAAGGTGGGGTGGGGGCGAGGGGGTTGCACTTTCGCATCACAACCTGCGCGGTGATGACGATCGTGAATCATGGCGCGCACGCCGTACGTATATATAGCTCGATCCACGCACCACCATCATTACACGCTGCTTTAGAAGATGGCGCGGGATGGGGGGCTGAATGTCTGCTGCCACACGTGGGGGCGGAGGGGGGGGGGGGGGTTGTTGTGTGGGGTGCGCGGCTCAGCGCCCCAAACTGTGTGTGGGGGGCGCTGAGCCACACATCTCTCGCTTAAGAAATTATAAGAAGAGAAACGGGGCAGTATAGTCAACGCCATATAGTTGTGTGCCGTAGCGCAACCAACATCTGGAGGACAAGGGAATCGCCTGAGCAGAGGGTTCAGCGCGTAGTACGAACGAGCGCGTTTGCAGACGATTCACGCGGTAGCACTATAGACTATCTCGCGTATCTCTCCGCTGAGTACAGTTCACGAGCGCTATGTTGTAAAACTCAAGCTACGACGTGTACTGTCAAAAGTCGCCATCTCGTCAGCTCTGATTGGCTCACGGGGCGGCAATAGTCCGTCTGACTGGCTCGAAACGCGAACATGGCGGACTTTGACAGCGTCCCCACCATGTCATATCCCACCCGTGCGGATGCTATTTCAAGTCCGCCACATCATCGAATTGACCATCTCGTCAGCTCTCGATTGGCCCACAAGGCGGCGTATATATAACGGCCTCTCCGACTGGCTCAAAAACTGTATATGCCATTGAAGGGATTTGACGCTATATGGCGCAATTTGACGACGTCCAGAATAACACCGCTGGGTCACATGACCTGTCACAGCATTGACAGCGAAACCACGTAAAGCGTACACGCACGAACAATAGTGCACCCTATACAGCGGCGGTGTGCGCGTGGCTCAAAAAAAAAAAAAAAAAAGAAGAAGAAGAGAAAAGGAAATGGAGAAAAAGAATGAAAGTACGATGAAAATAAATCGAACGGTTCCGAAATGGGCGGTAGAGCCACATCGCGCAGCTGTCTCCTTTCTCTCCCGGGGATGAACCACAGGCGGCCGCGGTTTCCTCTGCCAGACGAACGAACGTATGCGCGTGCGCACACTGGAGCAGCACACGCACGCAGAGCTCTGACGCACGGAGGGGTCACGTGCAGCCCCCTTTCCTCCCCTCCTCCCCCAAAGCGCCTCGCATCACGCGCGCACTGAAAACCGCGCGGACGCGTGATCTGTCAAAGGCGTACACGCACATTTGCGCAGCGGCTCGGAACCGATTCAATCACGCGCCCTCGCAGCCGCAACCATCGACGGAGAAGCGTCGGCTCATTGACTTCTTTTATTTTCCCGCGTGTTTTTTTTTTTTTAGTCGTCTTTTTATAGATGGCCCATCACCGGGCGGCCTGCAGCTAACAAGGCGCATGGCCTCATCGAACGTGAGCACGAACTAAAACAATTTGAGGAGAGAGGGGTGGTGGTTTCGATTCACGGGAAGCGCAATCGAGTCCATCTCTGCTCTGCCGAACACACCGTTATTACTGGGGCCAATTTTGTTTCGCGCCCTCGAGGACGGAGGATGATGGTGATGTAAAGGCTTAGCTCGCTGCAGACGGACGACGAGCTCGTGAGAGAAATTCTTCCCGGTCGACTAACAAAAGGGGTATATAGAACTGTAAATGTAGTACAACTATAGCTCGAGAGGGTAAACGGGTGGTTGTACAGGTACCGCTGTAGCACGGCAGCCTACGAACGAGTATGTGGAACGAAGAACGGTCACGCGGCTCTCCTAGAAAAGCAAAAGCACAAATTGCTATAGACATGTACAGCCGAACGCGAATGCAAGAATAACGAACTATACGCGAACAAACCAGCAATGGTGGAGACACCTAGCGGCGGCGCTTTGAACCACAGCGCATGGAATTCGCGCTCGCCTGCACCATTTCTCCATGCTTGCGCAGCGAGTGCAAAGAGTGTTGGATCAGAACGAAAGGTCGACAAGCCTGCGAACAGAAAAAGGAGGAAGTCCGAAATGCGCGCGCCAGAGGGAGATAAACACATGCAAACGCGATGCAACGCAATCCCGGAGCGATATGCCTCCCTACGCCGTCAAAGGCGGCGACCGCGCTATATCAGGCGAAAAGGAAGACGTGGCTCGTTCGTGAAGGATTTCAGCAAGAAGCGAAAACGGCTGACACAATCGCCAACTGTAAGGAAAGAATCTGTCCCTTTCTCACTGCATGCCGTCACTGAACCGACGGAAGCACACATTTTTGCACGAGCGCTTACACGGCAAGTTAACGCGGAAGAAGTGCGCATTTGTTTAATAGGTACTTGGTGGTTCAAAAAAAAAAAAAAAAAGAGAGGGAGAGAGAGAGACGTTCACACAAACATTAATTACGACGTCATACACAGACGATCGTATTTCACAAAGTGCGCTGCTTCACGCACTTCAGCGCAAATTACACTCAACTAATCCGTCTCGCCCATCCAGAACAGACGGCAGCCGTCGCAAACTCCCCCCCCTCCCCCCCGCAGTTTCTTGCACATGCGCAATGCGCTTCACGGATCATTCCTGAAAGATGGCGCCGAACTCCTGACGCGTAGCAGCCAGTGGATCGGTCGTCCTAGACTGGACCGAGCTGCTTCCCCGGTAAAATATCTCTCTGGAGGAAGGAAGGGTGCGAGGGGAGGGAGAAAGGGCGACGGGAGCGCAAGTCATCATGTCGCGCTGCAATCGCTGGCGAGAAAGCCGGGCCGCGCGCAGCGACTTCGGCAAGAAAAGCGCGACGAACCGAAGCCGCGCGAGAAAACAGGACCACACCGGCGTGTGAGCGAACTAGACCGCATTCTAGTATACACTCTAGAACGAACGCAGACGGTCGGCGCACTCAGCTTGCGGCGGTTGAGGTCAACTCTCCCGGCGACCTTTCTTCACGCGTCGGACTCGTTCACCGCCACTTCTCTTCTAGACCCTGGTCGTGGCACCTCTCTCTTCGTCACGGTTCGCGGAGCGCTGATAAGAACGGCTTTCGCGCTAATGCATCGATACACACACGCACACACACGTGGAGACTGCGACATACGCCGACACTCGAGTCGGGGCTTGGGAGAGGAAGATGAACAAACACGAGTTGTACGGTGCACTCTTAATGGCCGATCATGACAGCGAAGCTGAGCTAAAGGACAAGGACGCACATGTGAAGGCGCGACACGATATACGGCGCTGAATACGACAAGGAACCAGTATTTACGACGTTCGGCCAGTGAGCTCGCGAGGTCACGGGTTCGTTTCCCGACCGCGTTTCGACGGGAGACAACTAAATGTTAAAACCGCTCGCGTACTTGGGTGTGTAGGTGGGACGTTGGAAAGCCCCAGGCGGCCAAAAGTTAATCCGAAATACCTTACACTCCATCGAAAGTCCGTCGATCGTAGCCTCCAGTGTGAAATTTAAGCCCGAAATTTCCCTTTATTTAACGACACGGGAAAATGAAAAAAAAAAAAAAGGAACAAGGCGCGGCGCTCGCGTCACCTCTTTGCGTTCTTTCCCCTAATAAAAAAAAAAAAAGAGAACGTCGACAAAAGACGTTCCACGTACAGCAGAAACCGACCAACATTGTGGCCTCGTGTCAGCTCCTATACTCTCCGCCTTCTTTCGGCGTTTAATTCTTAAGAAACGAATCCATACCAAGTACAGCTCAGATTCTACATCTTTCGATTTCATCCTACTGCATGGTCGCGAATGGCACGCGTGCTCGAGCGGCCCGCATTCCTCTCCTTTTCGCCGTCTACAACAGCTACAATAAACCGATCAATCAATCAATCAATCAATCAATCAATCAAATTTGCATGCGGGCGTCTGTCTCTGTCACCGCATGGATACAGAGTCGTCGCAAAAGAAGCACTTGGTATACGCAGAATACTCAACGAGCGAGTAAGACCTCCACGGCCATCACAACGGCTTCACCCGACGGGGGAAGGGCATAGATAACTAAGTAGGACAAGAAAGGTCGATCGACGCGAAAAAACGAGGGTGGAAAAACAATACGTGCTTACGAGGCTGCAATGCGCATTGGTTGTACAAAGGCTCGGAGAGGGAAGTATATATGATTCTTGGCACCCCTATACAGCTTGCCGTTATCCTTTCTTTTTTTCTTGTTGCTTATACATGTTGCGTCTGATGCACCTTCCATCTCGCTTGTTTGACCCCCCCCCCACTTCCCTCTCTCTCTCTCTCTCTCTCTCTCTCTCTCTCTCTCTCTCTCTCTCTCTCTGTCATCTTCTCTTTCAAGGCCTGCCATACTATATTGACACAGCGCGAATCCTCAACATCCTGGCAAAGCAAAAGGGGCCCTCCCCCCGTATGACCTTTCGCGGTTCAACACCGCGCGTCGCGAGATAAAAGCTATACTCCGTGCCGCTTTAGATAAAGCACGGGTAGAACCAGATAAGGGAGCAGGCGAAGAGTACACAGCCGACGCGATAGGGAACACCCCGACTCGAACGCTAATGCGCGCAAGGAAGCAACGAGAGAACGAACGTACAAAAAAAAAAAGGAAAAACTGATCGCGAGATGATTATTCGGGCAGGTTCTCCTTCAGCGTCTCGGCATAATAATTCCCCGGAGAAAAAAAAAACTTACTCGCCGCACGATATAGGGATTAAGACGTCGAGGACGCCTCTTTCCGCAAATGTATGCAGCGTGCTGGCGACAATGCCGAGACGAAGCTCACCCATTTGCAGTCATACACAGCGTGGTACTTTTTTTCTTTTCTTGACGGCCGAGATTCCCATCAGCGTCACGAAGCTAGGAGACAGAGCGCGCGAGAATATAGTGCGGGGGGGGGGGGGGTGAGGGGGGGATGAACACACGGACGCGTTGCATTTAGGGCGTAGATTAAAAAGACGGCTTTTTTTTTTTTTCTGTGCCAAGCGGAACCGCGATGGAAATGAAAAGCGGACGTTTTGACAACCGGCAGAGATGGAAGAACATAAAAAAAGAAAGCGTGAACTCAGAACGCTAGCAGCAACTGCGACGTTCGCATGCATATACATATGCTGCGTTGGCGTCCACGAAACAGGAGACCTCAAAAGACCGCTGCAGCCAAAGTGAGAGGCGCGCATTGGGCTCAGCCAGAGATGGTGCCAGCGCGGCGCGGCCTTACATACACAGTTTGGCACTCGACGACGCAGCGACGCCGTGGCTGCCATACAAGTTTCATAATCGCTGGCAGCCTGCACATAGAGAAACGGCTACAAACCAACGCGAAAGCGACAAAGGGGGAGGTGGAGGAGGGGTATATATTAAGGACGTGGCGATCTATCAAAACGGCACCGAGCCGCAGGGGTATACACTGGCCTAACCTTACTGCTTTCCGTTTATCAGCGTCCCCACGCTATACTCGCATCCATAAATAGTTCCGTGCCCATGCAGCGCTCGTCGTCGTCCAATCACTCAACCAACGAAGCCTGCGAAATGCGCCTAAGTACGAGTGTATCACTCGTACACTAGGTACGAGTAGGTACGAGTGTACGTACACGACGGATCGCGTATGGAGTCGTATTATACCGAGTGCATATACCACGGTTCGGTACGGCGTCCGCGGTACGACGTACGTGCGAAGCGTCTGAAAGGCGGCTGGTGTACGGCTGCTGACAATAGTCGGCAGCCTTATGAAAGCCGTTGTTGGATAAGGTTGTTGGTGTACACTTTACGTCGCATGCGACGGGTAGCGCGCGTATGCACAACGGGGAGGGCCTTCCGAGATTCTCCCGCTCCAGGACTCGATACTCCCGATGGGGACAGGAGGAAGGCAGGCTGGGAGCTCAGTCTCAAAACGGAAGGAAGGGAGGAAGGAAGGAAGGCCGAAGAGCGAGGGATTCCGTTCGAACGCCGCTCTCTGCTTGCTTTAGACGAGGGCAAAGGTCGCCACGAGACAGGACCGCCCTTTGTACGCGAAGGACGAGTCGTGAAGGGAGGTGAAGGGCGCGGGGAGGATCGAAGAAGCTACAGTTAAGCCCCAACCACTGGCACGCGCCGAAAGCTCCGGCGCGCGCTGGCAAGCGAACGCGTCGCTTCGCTTCGGCTGGAGGGAAAGGGCGCGCAACCACTGGAGAAAAACTGCGTCGCGCGCCGAAGCTCGCTCCTCGGCTGCGGCGCACTGTTGCTGGCCTATTCCGTCTTCATTCGTCAAAGTCCCGCCTAAAACAGCCTGCTGTAAACTAAGCTTGAAACAATAAGTTAGTGATCTGTATGTGCTTTTAGATATAAAAAACGTTTGAATAATGAATGTACACCTGCCGCAACAGTTTGTTTTTATTTTTGAAGTAACAATAGTGTACAAAATATCGACATCAGCGCTCGCGCGTCGTCTGTCTGCAAGATCGCTTTGCAAACACCTGCACGACGATGCCATACACCAAAAACTGTTGTACCATTTCATTCTTTGGTAGCTTATTGCACAGCCAACTATGTAAGAATTAGGCGTGCAATGTATAACTGAAAAAATCTGTGTTGGAAATATTGCCACGTAGTAGTGACGGTAAATAAATAGTGCCGGCTCAATCGCAACGATAGCGGCGAGCAATGTCGGCAATCGTAGAAAATCTCATCTGCGGGTCAAGCGCGTCGGTTTGCATACGTCTGTCGTCGAAAGTTACAGCCTATTCGCTGGTGCCCGCGCGCCTTCCAGAAACTACAACACAATTCGTGTCGCGTATGCAATCAGATTAGCAAGGTTCGTCGATAACATTCGCGAAACTTCCGATACGTTCAGGCGCATCCTGCACCGAGCGATAACGTTTAGCATTTTTTAGCCGGTGAAATACGGCAACCGGATACAGATAAAGCATCCGTGTCAATATAATTATGTTTGTTGGTGCATGAGAGAAACGTGAAAAAGTGGGTTCTGAGAAAATCAGCACAACAGAATTGAAACACCTGTAGCACTCACAAAAAAAAAAAAAAACTAGAATAGCTAAAATGTATGTAATTCGTATCTTGTCTCCCCCCAATTCTTGATTCTGCCAAATTTAGCCCATGGAGCACCTCTATTATTCTAGGTTGTTTTGATGCATCAACACCCCATCCGTAGGCCTTCACATTGAGTGTATTGCTACAAAACATTTTCACAGTGTAAGGGCCATGTTCTATTGTAACTGGTTTCCACATATCAAGTTTGCCTTTCTTTACATTAATGAAATGACATACCATCAGATAATACAAGCTTGAGAATTAGAGGGTTTTAATAGGAGTCTTTCGTTGCCCTTTGCCAAGTCGTACTATTGAAGCACTTATTCGAATGTATGGGAGCAGCTCATTTGCATAGTATAAGAAATATATAAACAGGTTATTTTCACAATTTATACACTTCGTCACCACAAAAAGAAAAATTGCAGTTTGTTTTCAGCCTGCTATGATGTTTTGACTGAGAAAGATATATTCAATTTTTTCTGCGAGGCACGGAATAATTGCTGTGGCATATTATTTTATTGCACAACACTGCATACAGTAGCCAGCCATTATTAAAACTCAGAAGAAATCAATAGCACAATGCATATGATCAGGCACATAGCATATTATTGCACTTTCTTAATTCATGCCAGAACGACGACCACAGGCGTCCTTCTCCAACAAGGTCAGCATCCATCGTGCCTCCTTACCATCGGGCTTCACACCCTCAGCACGTTCAACCTCAGCTTTGTGGTGTTTAAAGCAACCTCAAGTGTGTCGTACGGTTCCAGGGATAAGAAAGAAGACCGTCCTGCCTACCTTGGCCTTGAAGCAAGCAGCTCTGGATTGTTTGCACACTTTCTACTTTGATCGAGTCCACATATATACGGATGGTTCTTCCACTCAGACCAGCTCCACCAGCGCAGTGGTTATACCATCATGATCACTAAGCATCCAATACAAGATTTCTCACTTGACAACATCGACCGGTTCGGTGCTTGTTGCCCTCCGAGGTGCTGTTGATTATATTAATAACCAACCAGCTAATCGGTGGGCAATATTCTGCGAATCAAAGGCGGCCTTACAATGTCTTCTGTCATCTCTTAGTCGCGAGTCATGTGAACAACTCGTGTCGGAGATACGAGAAATTCACCATCACGTGATCAAGAAAGGACACGACGTCGTGTTTCAGTGGCTGCCTGGTCATTGCGGTATCTCCAGCAATGACCTCGCTGACGAAGCTGCTAGGAAAGCCCACGAAGGAGCAACCCTTGTTTCTATACCTTTATCACAGACCGACGCAGCCCAACACTTAGGCAAGCTAGCGCACTCTTTTGACATTGGAAAAGTGGCACACACGTGAATTCACTCAACATCGATTGCATTCCCTCGATCCCTCTATGCAACTGCGGCTGTTACCAGGTCTTCTGCGAAAAGAGGAAACAGTGCTGTGCCGCTTACGTTTGGGCGTCGCATTCACCAGTGCATATGCATTTTTGATTGGAATGGCTGATAGCGCCGAGTGCAATGCCTGCGGTGTCGAGGAAACCATAGAACACCTAATGTGCTACTGCCCATCTTTTGAAGATGAAAGGCGAGACCTCTGCAGAGCTCTCAATCAGCAGATGGAAAGCCGTTCACCTTGAACAAGATCTTTGGAACATGGCCTCGCATATCGCAGCTACAAAAGGCCACAAAAGCGCTGCTGCGATGTTTGAAAGATACCGGATTGAGTCATACTCTAGTAGTTGGAGGCACACAGCAGAATTTCAGAAACACAACAGGTGAGTGGAAATCATGCAATATACGGCATGCAATTCCAAGTGCGTGAAGGGCATCTTGTGTAATTATCTATGTGAAGAGAAGCTTAGCATTTTGTCGAAGTACACACCAAGATCTTTCATTTCATCGACCCTAAGGAGTGGAGCATCATGTAGGGTGTATCAAAATTTCACATGGTGCGTTTTGTGCATATAACTTAATGCCATAGTGTTGGAAGCATCTAAGAGTCCTGCTGTGCCTAATTGTGTAGACAGCGTCTCAAAGGGTTAAGCTCTGTGGAGGAAATACCATCAACACCACAAGAAAGGGAAAGTTTAAGGCACTTCATATACTTGGAAACGAGGTTTTCATTGACTGTTAGCATACACTGCACCAGACTGAGAAGGAAGGTTACTTGAAGCATATTTCACACCTAATAGCAAACAGAAATGTTCTGCAAAGGCATCAGCAGTGTTCGAGACAACACCACTATTTTCATGAAGAAGACGTACATCTTTGGCACTCCTTTTAGAAGAGAGTGCCCACAAAGCTCCAGAAATATTTTGAATTATGTGTCACACTGGCTTCAACACAATGTGGTCAAAGTGATGATTCTAATAATAATAATAATAATAATAATAATAATAATCTTAGTGGTAACTTGGCACACTAGACTAAAAAGAAGGCTGATGCCTGTATGTTAGAGCATCTGATAACCAGCCATCTAAAGCAGGAATTTGCAGGATGCAGAAGACACTTCCTTCCCCTCCACGTGCACACACACTTGCTCAATAACACAGCACGGCACACACGCACACATTCGACAGGTGCACAACACACAGGAGTGCCAATGAAGTCTGGTTTCAAGGAAGGAGAATCCAAATCGCCAGGGGGGTGCAGAGAAAGCTCTGCATGCCAGATATAATCATGGAGCTGTGGTGTCGGGCCATAGAGGCATGATGAGGGCTCAGGCTGTGCTGACCACTTGTTCAGACGAACTGAAGAAAGATTAGTGCTGTCCAGAGAGACGTCAAAAACCCTGCAGGATAGACTAGTGCAATGTTGCGTTGGTATTGCAGGGTGTGCTACTTGAGGGGTTTGAGGCAACCCTCGAAGGCTGGCATGAGCTTGTGACAACCGAAAAGACGGGAGTAAAGGGTGCGTATTGTCCGGCGCTGAACAAGCTTAAGTTTGTTAGCGTCACGAGTTTGGTACGGGAACTATACTGATGAGCAGTACTCAAGTCGTGACAGAATGATAGAAGTGTACAGTGCTCGGAAAACCTTAGGTCATCAGGGAAGGGAGACACGGGACACAAACCCAAGAAAGGGCCGGTGCTTACATACAGTGCTGGTGACATATGCGGAAAAGTTGAGAGAACAGCTAAATGCTACACCCAGAATGGGAAGGGCCCGAACAGTCTTTATAGAAGTGCCTCCAAGGGAGAAGGTTGGACGTGCAGCAGTTTCGTTGTGGCTGATACGCATGGCAGCACTTTTTACGGTGCTACTACAAAGTTTGATATTGTAGGCCGTCGTTCACCTTTACGGAATGTATTTATTGTAAGCACATATGCTGTGCATCGGCATATTGTTGTGGAAGCGTTAACTTGTTAATCAAACACATTCTGCGCAGATGCATTAGTAACTTGGTTTTGAGTAGATCTTTGTCCTGACTACAATTTATAGTATCGCAGCAAGAAACATTTTAGTAGAGGCTGAAGGGATTCCAGCAGTTTAAGCATTCGTTTAAGCAGCATTCGTTTGCATCTGATTCAGCGATGCCTGACGTAGTTATAGCTGAGACAGGCATACTGAACCTGCTCTTGAACATTGACACAAAGAAAACGCCCGGCCCCGATAATATTTCCAATACGTTTCTAAAAAGATTTGCTGCCCAACTGGCTCCGTTCTTACACAGGATTTTTACGGCGTCTCTTCAAGCAGCTGCATTACCTTCAGACTGGCTCGTCGCAAAAGTAATCCCGATTCACAAAGGTGGCAATAGGTTGCACATAGACACATACCGACCAATTTCTTTAACAAGCTGTTGTTGCAAATTAATGGAGCACATTATTAACAAATCCAATATTAGTTACTTAGAAAACAATAACCTGATATACCCTAAACAACACGGCTTCAGGAAGGGCCTTTCTACAGTGACACAGCTATTGGAAATTTCGCATGACTTTGCAGAGATAATTAATTCCGGATTACAAGGAGACGCCATATTCGTCGATTTCTCCAAAGCCTTCGATCGCGTGCCTCACTGTGAACTGATCGAAAAACTTAAACTTATTGGAATTGCATCTAACACTGTTGCATGGATAGCATCTTACCTCGCACACAGATCACAATATGTATCAGTAAACAATAATGAGTCAGAGAGCCTTGAAGTCTTTTCCGGTGTGCCACAGGGGTCCGTGCTGGGGCCATTGCTCTTTCTTGTGTATGTCAACGACATCCCATCATGTGTTGAGCCTAACGTAACCGTACGCCTTTTTGCAGATGATTGTGTTGTCTACACAACTGTTCGGTCTGTGGATGATCAAATTAAGCTAAACACCTCACTAAACAGCATTGCCAACTGGTGTGATAGGTGGGGAATGAAGTTCAACATCAGTAAAACAGCATGCATCACTTTTACACATAAAAAGGTACCTAACATGTTCACTTACAACATAAGAGGCACGGCTATAATAAGATCAGATACTGTAAAATATTTGGGTGTGACATTCTCGAGCTCGCTCAAATGGGACACTCATATTGACATCACATGTGCAAAGGCATTTAAGCAGCTCAATTTCTTACGTCGGAAATTGGCAACAGCACCATTCGATGTCAAATTAACTGCGTATAAAACCCTCGTTCAGCCAATACTTGAGTATGCCAGCATTGTATGGTCCCCGCAGCAGTCTTACCTCATTGATAAACTTGATAGAATACAGCGCATGGCACTCCGTTTTATTTATTCCAGATACTCTCCGTACGACAGCGTCACTGCTTTACGTGAACAAGCACATATCCCGACTCTAATATCAGGACGGCGTATCGCTGCCTTGAAGTTTCTTTTCCTTCTTTATCACGGGCACATAAATATTGATAAAACAAAGTACATTAGGCCACCCTTTCAACATTCGGAAAGAACAAATCACCGTAAGTGCATCAGACAGTTTTCTGCGCGTTGCAACACATTTAAATATTCATTTTTTCCATCTGCAATTGAAGCCTGGAACCGCCTGCCGGAACCAATTGCACATGTTGACTCCATCGAAGTATTTGAAACCAAGATACGTGCACTTTTTTATGATTAGGTCTGTTTCCGATTATGTACTGCTTTGCTACAACGTTGCTCTGCGCAACTGTGTTTTGGCCGTTTCCCACCACATCTGAATTGTTCGTAGCTCTTACCACTTCCCTATATTATATGCCTAGTACTAATTGCTTTGGTCTGTCGTTTTGTTTGCGTGTTATATCTTTGAATTGTAATAATTGGCGTGTTTCATTGCTTTCTTCTGTTTTGACCAACAATGTTTCGTTGTTTTGATTGTGACCCACTCCTGTATGAGCCTGTAAATGGCTTACAGTATTGCTAAATAAATAAAAAAATACTGACTGCACAAAACACTGATGACACCTTTTCACCTTCCCCACAATGCACTCACACCATCTACACTTTCCATAAGCAAAAAGTGAGATAAAAAATCAATTACGGTTTCATTGACTCAGTACTTGCTGCTTCTGAAGCGGGCATCGAAGCAATCGTGGTATACGCTGCTACATGCATAGGTCTTGCATGATGCAGGTCCTGCTATGCACTGCACACACGGCACACGTTGCAAACAGATAATTTATTTTTGCAGTGCTCAACTATAACGACACACTGACTCAAACATGACTGCGTTGTCACGTATGCTTCAGTGCGTCAGTGTTCTTGATTGCTACACGAGCGATTTATGCCCAACTAGCCCAAAAGACGGACGCACTAGAAAAAAGTGAGTGAATGAGTACAGTGAACTTGTACTGAACTGGATTCACATGCCGAATAGAAGAGCGCAGTGTCAGCTGAAACAGGCGGCACGGCTGATTATGTAAGTACTTCCAATAGTTCGGCTACTAGTGTATTTCGCTTTCGGAAGTTATCTTTACCACTGGAAACAGCGCAGAGCTTGCCCGTTAAACTTGAGTCAACCGACACCACACGAAACACGCCGCGCTTGACCAACCCAACTTCCACACGGTTCATTCACCACATCACAGGTCACACGAAGTCAAGAGTGCCATATTTTAAATCACTGCAGCACCAAACGGACCTGAAAATTCATTTCCTTCGACAGAGTTTCTCAGGTGAGTTCGTTCACTCGCCAGTTACGAACTCGATGGACGCGCTAGGCCTACGCGTAACGTAAACAACATCGGCGATAGGCGAGTGTTGATTATCCAGACTTCGGAGCTCGAAAACGTGTTTCCATTCGTTTTGAGCACAACAAAATGCACATACAACAAGCACAGACGTTGCGGCAATCGTGATTCGGTTGGCTGTTTTAGCAGACGATCGTACCGAGCCCGGCGGAACCCAGTGGGCAGGTTGGATTAGTCGGCGTCGTTCGAAGTCGCTTCGGATCCACGTCGCACTGCCACAACCCACGGTCGTCGGTCGGTCGGTCGTGTCGTTGTCGGCCTACTATTACAACACTGTCTTTCAGGAACAGTGTCGCGCGCGTCGTGCGTCCAAAAAACTCGGACGATCGTTGGTGCCGGCGTCTTCGCACGGTCGGCCATCAGGCCTAGCAGCCAGAGGCTCCGCAGCCTCCGATTGGTTGACGCCTGCGAGGCGTCGCAGCCTCCCATTGGTGCACGCCGGCGCAGCTTCGCCGCGCGCCAGCAAACTTCTAGCATCGGCAGTAGACATAATCGCTACGCGACGTTCCGCTTCAGCGAGTTCCCGACCGACGCTTTGGCGCATTTGACCCTTCGGCGCGCGCCGAAGCTTTCCAGCGCGTGCCAGTGGTTGGGGCATTACTGTTATGAATTCACGTGCAGGAGAGAGACAGGAGGCCGAATGGGCGAGGAATGTGTGTGGGGCCAGAACCGGAAGAAACAGTCTAAACGTGAAGCGGACGTCTGGCGTGAAGGGTGCACCGCACAGTTATAGTGAACGCGGGGTCAGTGTTCCGGCGTTGAGAGAGCATCACGAGCTCTGACGCGAAGGCTAGCGGACTGACCTTTTTCTTTTCTTTTTTATTCCGCCGAACATATCGACAACCCGTATGTAGCGTCGGAAGCACTCCAATAATGCAGAGGGAATCGAGAGTACAGCGGGCCCGGTGCGCCCCTTCCTCTCTATCGACGCGAAAGGCGGAGAGAAATCGAGAATCCGAGCCAGCCGTAGGGAAAGAAGGAAACGTGCTTGAAAGGAAAGAACCTCGGAGTTAGCGCCCACGGACCGTCTCTCCGTCGAGTGCGCGGAGGCGGACGGCGTGGAAGATCGGCACGTTTGACAAGGGGGAGACCCGAAAGAAAAAGCCTGGGAGCGCCCACCACTACGACCCAACTCGAGTCGGTCCGCTTTCGCCCGCGGCCGCACTCTTTCGGACTGGCTGTTGCTGGCTGCCGCCGCCGCCGCTGTTGCCGTGATCGCCCCACCGTGTGACAGCGAACTACTACCGTCTTCCCAGTTCCGTGCACTGCAGCGGAAGCTTGCATACTACCGAGTCGCGCTGCATAACCAGGAACCGGCTGCGTGTGTCGGGAGAGTATA
This sequence comes from Dermacentor andersoni, assembly GCF_023375885.2. Lineage (NCBI taxonomy): Eukaryota > Metazoa > Arthropoda > Arachnida > Ixodida > Ixodidae > Dermacentor > Dermacentor andersoni. The sequence goes on along the minus strand of NC_092819.1, from coordinate 52,417,608 downwards.
CAGAAGAAGGGGCGCGGCCTTGCCCGCTGGACGTGGCTTAAACCCTTCCTCGATCCTTCCATTCAAAACACCGGCGTCCCGAAGCATTAGGGATGAACAATGGGGCGAGGCCGCGAGGCCGGTGCTCGCTGGGCCGACGGGGTTCCGCGGCGTTCGCTTCACTGCAAGGAGTCGGCGAGGCGGGAGTACAACGCGGATATTTCGAGAGCGGGCGGCTCCCCCCACGACAAAAGAGGGAAGCCCTGCGCGCGCGCGGAGACATAGAAGAGAGACGGGCAACGGAGGTGGGGGAGGGGCCACCAGACAACAGGAGCTGGGAGCAGCGGGTCGGGACGCAGAGACACGACACTTTAGCAGCAGCAGCAGAAAGAGAACAGTGGGAAGAGGAGGAAGGAGACGACGCCGCGGCAACGACTCGCTCGCCCTTTCAGGACAAGAAGGGCAATGTGAAGGAGGTAGCGAACTCGAGGGGGTGTGCTCCTCGGAGGTCTGACAAGAGAAGTGAGGGACAGAGCTGGATTCAACCCACACACACACGCGCACCCTGCCCCTGTAGGACCCTCTCGTTCTTGCCGCCCCCGCCCCCAGATGCTTGTTCTGTCCGGAGCATCCGCGACACACCAACGGCACAGCTAGCGACGACGAGGTCGACAGGGCAGCGAGGCGGCGAGTCCGGAAACCTGACAAGACAGGGAAACGCGAAATGCCATGTCGCGCTTTGCACACGCTTACGCGCGCGAAATAGAACATGAACACCGGGAATAATTTCGAAATCGCAAAAAGAAAGTCATCATTTCACAGTCCGTGAAACGTGCACAGGCTGGCCGTCAACCTACAGAACGTCTAAGCTACACGGTTCCGGAGCGACGAGGCGCACGGCCACATAAGAAAACTGTTGGCAAAATGGTTGCCAGACGTGCCTGAGAGAAGTGCCGGACGTCACGCACTAAAAGAAGGGCCTGCGTGTAGGCCTTTCAAGATGGCGAAAACCAGTGGGCCGCTCAATACTATACACTCGAGTCAGCCGACAAAGCCCGTTGCGCTTTCATGGCTCGTTGGGCGCCGTGACCGAGAGCGGCGAGCTAACCAGGCCGGCCCTAACGGTCGAGTTGCCCCCGCGCCATAAAATCCTCGCGGCGGCGCCCATTCAGGTGACGCTATTTCCATGCGCCGGAGCAACCGGGAGACGGCGGGTGGCAATAATAGTATAATAGTACAGAGTAGCGAGGACGGCGGGTACTCTGAACGCGCGCCGGAAAATGCGGAGCACGCTTCGAGCGTAAATCATAATAGGCCTGCGCGCCAGCCAGACGTGCATGCGTAGAGAGGAGGGTGGGAGAATCGGGGAGCAGACGGGACTCGTCTGCTCGCTCGAGGGCCAGCAGAAGGCCAGAGACGCGGCGGTGTGCAGTACAAAGTGCGACATGCTTGTGCGAGCCGCCTTCGCAAAGTTGCAATACAGAAATAAATTTAAAGAAGAGACGAATTAATCGGCCGATGTCACACGCGGGCGCGATCTGCTTTTATATACACCACGCTCGTGCCACGATTCCGCGACAGAGAGGCAGTCGACTAAATCGAAATTGTGTCTGACCGCTCCTCACAGGCGTCAAATGTATCTTTATGTCTGAAAAGAAAGAGACAGAGCAAGCTGATTGTCATGGCGATAGCCGAGTTTTATATGCAGATGGCGCAGCACAGAATGAAAACAAAGAAAGAAGGAGAGAAACAGCACAGAAGATCCGCTTTTATAATATTGGAAGAGACAAAAATATTTTTTTTCTTTTCTTTTCTACCCACGCGAAACGTTAGAGCAATTTTACGCTCCTAAGGCGGCGTCATCCCGCTGTTCTCCGGCACACGTTCGTGCTGGCTCCGTTAACGAACCTAGAAAACGTGCCGCGCCCCACATCGCTGAAGATACTAATTAAGGCCGATTTCTCCAGTACTATATATCGAAGCCCATCCCCTTGTGATGGAAAGCGTTCATGAGTCCGCGCCTCTTCTTCGGCCACGTGACCTCCGCTGTTTCTCGGAAAGCTGTACAAAGTCAGCACCGCTCCGGGCGGTGGGACCTATGCGACCGTAGCTGACGCGCAGGTAAGTTGCGAGGTAGCATGCTGCGCCCCCACACCTCCGACGTGTTTTTTCTTTCCCGGTATTAACACCCTCGCCAATCTCTACGGGGTGCTCGTTAATCTTTCTCTCGGCAAATTCATTAACGACCGCAGCAGCGGCTACAAGGCGCACACGGACGGCGTGCGTCTAACACTGTGCAACAGTAAGAAGAAGAAGGAAAAAAAAAAAAAGAAATCCAACGAGCTGCGCAGCTGGTGCAACGCATACCTCGCTCTCTCTGCTGCTTCGTCGGGGCAGCAGACGACCGCGCTCAGAACAGACGAACAGCTGAACGCACGTGCCGCACTTCGGTGCGGAGCGTTCACACATGCGGACAGAAGCGAGCGGGCGCACGTCCGTCCTCATCCGGTGAAACCAAAACGAACAGCAAAAGAGCGGAGCTGTGGGGGAAGGACGAGGAGGAACTTGTCAAATGTTTCTCTGACAATGATTTACGCGGCTGTTGCATCGGTCCGTTGGCGCTGGTCGCAGTGAGAACGCGATTGAAGAGGAGAGAGGGGGAAACGAAGGAGCGCCCGCAAGAAGAGCAGATCAAAGCACACACACACACACACACACGGCTGCAAGATTTCACCGCGGGTGGTGCGTGGCTGTAGAGCAGCTTAGGCGGCACGGGCAGTCGAGATGTGCGTACGTTGTGCGCGACGCAAGCCGGGGAGTGGGGGGGGGGGGGGGATGTGCACCACGTGACCCCGGCGGTCAACCCAATCAAGCTTCTCCGGCAGCGGGGCGCGCGGAGGAGCGCAAAAACAAGCGGAGGCGCCTTTCTCATTCCACGGCCGAAACATGGGGGCAGCGGAAAGAAAGTGACGAGCGCGCGCGCCAGAAGCAGAGAAACAAAAGTGCGAAGATGAAGCGGGAACAGCGCGAGGAGGGGGAGAGAAGCAGCTAAAACCCGGCCGAGCTGCTGCTGCTGCAGGCGTGCACGCGAAAAAGGAGCGGAAGAGCGTGCCGGCAGCAGGCCGAGGCAGCGCGAAGCGCAAACTCGGTTCCCCGAGAGGCGAGGGGAAGATATTCGGCGGCATTTCTTCGGAGGCGCCAGCCAGCCTGCCAGACTGCGGCGCGGAGGTGGCGGCGGGGTTCCTCTGGGGACAAGACCCTCCAGCGTGCGCATGGATCCAGCGCACCCACCCTCTCAATCCTGAGTCCCCCCCATGACACCCCCCCCTCCTTCCCTCGCTTTATCGCCCCTCGTTGCAAGAAAGTTGCTCGCTTGGCCTCCCCGGACAGAAGCCTCCAGACCGAATCCTCCTTTTGTTTTAGGGATTATTGCCTGCTTTTTCGCCCCGGAGCCCTTCTCCTTCTCTTTCCCCCAGTTTCACTCACGCTTTCCGCAGCCCAGGTCCTTCCGCGAGCATCTCTGGCCTCCTTTCCAGTCGCCCCTTTCTGGATACAGGAGGCAACAGTGCCCCACAGTTTCGAGCGCGCGCGAGCGCCTGACCGGACTGCGCAGCGCGATCGGTCTTGACCCGTCGTAAAAACTGCGTCAGGGCGCGAGATTCATCGATAAGCGAAGGCCCGCGACAGCGGAGACGAAATCAAAACCAGACGGCGCCATCCCCGCACACATAGCGTATACCTACTATGCCTGCTGGACTTGGTCATGACCTCCACTCTTAATTCCGCCTCCTCCACCTCCCTCTTGTTTTGTTTTATTTTTTTATTAGCGTACCTCGCGTATGTTCCCTTTCTAACACAGGATGACAGTAAACTAAAGAATAAAGTTGATCATCTTACGAAAAAAAAATGCGAGAAAGAAAGTAAGCCCGCAGACGCCTGGGTTATGAAGGTCAGCCAACCATCCGTCAAGACGCGAATGAAGAGCGGAAGAAACCGCCCACGTTTATACGGAGGAAAAACACGAACTCGGGGATTTCTCATTTCTTCACCCTCTATCTCTATTCCGTGGGAGCGTCAGTTCTTCCCGGCCTAACGAATTTCCCACCCGCCTCTCACGGGAACAATTAAAATTTCTCCCGTCGCGTCACGCGCCCTCGTGGTGCTCCCTCTCGCTCTCTCCGCTTTAGCCTCAGGTCGCGCCATGTTACCGGCAAGGTAGGCCGGCAGACGCGGTGAGCACGGAATTGTTTTTCGCAGGAACATTGTCGCCTTTTCCAACAATATGCGCAATCTATCACAGGGCGTGTTGGGAAGCACCACCTGCTCTGTAGGCAACAATAAAGCCGCGCTCGCTAAAGAAACGGCAGCGCCGCATGATTTTTTTTTATTATTATTAGTAGCCTTCTGGCAAGCATCCGCTACCTCGGTGAAACGCAAGAAAGAAAAAACGTTAGGGGCTGTTCTACTACCACGGGAGCGACAAAGTGAACTCTCTACAACGAGCAAAACAATTTTGCTCTTCAGTAATGCTAAAGCCTGGTTAGCTCAAGCGTTCGTCAAAAACACCTTTCGTGCCCGTCGTCTGGCCGCGTAGGAGGCATCGTCTGCTGCGCATACGAGTCGTCTGCATACAACGGCTAGCATACGCAGCAGACGGCACAGTTTAGCAGATTTTAGTTCCAATTAATTGAACTGGGTGTCATTCTTGGGGACCACGGCACCGTAACCCACGTCGCCAAAGTTCATTCATCACCATAAACATCATCATTGCTTTCTTTCGTCTGCACGATTCTTATCCCAGAAAAACAAAGCCAAAGCCAAGAAATACCTTCGAGATAATGTAGCTGCCAACCCCGTAGGGGCAGCATACGACAAACATATTTGCTCGTTGAAACAAGCATCATCGGCGCTTCGCTTGAACACAGTCTTGAGAGACGGCGCCACTGGCAACGACATAAAACACTAATGTTTGAAGCGAGAGTTCGTCGACCGTTCGCGGCGCCAGCCATCATGCGTATTCCGCCCGCATCCTGCAATACCTAATCGAGCGATCTCGTCATCCATTTTTTTTTTTTTTTCGTATAAACGATAGATAGTCAAAGCACACGACTCGTATTATGCTGAAGGTAAGAGCGTATATAGTTAGCCGCGTGGCTGGAGGCAGCGTGACATGTGCAAGTGCCATGGAAGCTGTGTTTATAGGGCGAGAGTATAACAGACCGACGATGGGGGGCGCCGAAAACGTCACGCGTATCGATTTATATATGGAGGGAGCGAAGTGACGGTGAGCTGTAATAATGTGCGCGCTTGTACAGAAGCAATAGGAGAGTGCATGCATGCATCGTTCAGTATACAGTCTTCCGAACCCTTTCTGTGCACAAGACGAGAGCGAGGAAAGCGCCGCCGAAGTCGCACCCTGTAATATCGGTGCGCTATTTCGTTCAATCTGCATGCCCAAAGGTCGACGACACGAGCGCCGACGGAGGCCAACGCAACGTGCCATATCGTTTCGCAGGCGTCTATGCGCGCAATACCCTCTTGCCAAAAAATGCCTTCGCCGGTGTAAGGTAACCCCCAATCTTGTGTACGTATATGCACACATCGTCGGCTCGGAATACCACGGTATATACACGGAAGGCACTCTGGAGTACGCCTCATGGCAGTAGCAACACCCCCCACCCCCCACCCCACACACACACACGGGAATGGGGGGAGGGAGGGAGGTGTCTCCCCTTTCGAAGCTAGAGGCGAATTAATGATTGCGAGCGACATGCATATGGAAATATACAGACCCCGTGGCTGTGGCTCCTGCACCGCGAGAGCGTGCGCGAGCATTAGAGCAGCCGTCCAGGCCTGTTTTACAGCTTTCGCTCGGATGAGTACCTTACGTTAAGGGGGAGGGGGGGGGGGGGCATTTACCTCCAGAGAAGAACGCCGAAAGAGTCTAGTAATCGGCATATGCGCTCCGAGCGTACGTTCACTCCAAGCTACGCCACACCCTCCTCCGCGGGGCGGGAAAGATGACTGCGAACAGTGTGTCCCGTACAGGTTTGCAGGGACCGCGCCGTGTTCTTGCAGGTCCGATAGCGCGACGCGTGATGGCGTCTAGTATATATGGTGCCCGTAACGAGCGCTCGACACAACAGCAGCAGCAGCAGCAGCAGCAGCAGCCAAGAGCGCGCAGAACGAGACCTTCCGGGCATGAAAAACGCACGGGGGGGGACGCCGGCATACGAGGTACAGGAGCGGCACTGTATATATACCGTGACGTGCAGTCAATGATCGCATCGCAGCTCGTTACCGGTGCAGGAGCGAGCTCGCGCTTCGCTCTCCCGACAGAACGCGATGATAATGACACACGGAGAGTGAGAGAGATGATTGGACGCGACGAGGAGCGAGTGAGATGTGCGCGTCCCGATGCATCTGGAGTGGAGACTGCATGTGGCATGGGCCTGCAGCGTATACACCACGCAATGTCGACCAGTTCCAGGCCTGCCGCGCGAAACTAACTCCCTTATAACTACTTATAAGTACTTATAATACGTGGAACTCAGCGAAGGTGCGGGTATCACGTCGGCCGACGAGCAGAAAGGAACACAAACCGGCTGGCGCTGTCCTTGAAGAACGAACTTTTTGGAGTTTATCGGCATTTCCTTTTAGTACAGATATACGATACGCAGGAGTCCAGTTTCAATGCAGCCAAAAAAACTGCAAGTAGGTTACAACATAAAAGCATCTGCCTTGAAACACGTCTACAAGACGACTCACTAATACGTTACATACAGCACTGAATGCGTAAGCGTTGGTTGTAACACACTATACCCGTACACAGTGCGCAGCCTAACCCCTTTTTTCCGTGATCCCTCCAACAAGGCACGCACGGAATGCTGTAAGTCTTTTTTTTTTTCGCGCTATATGTTGCCCAAAGACAAGGTGGTCGCCCTCTCAGTTTCGGTACCAAGGAGCAAGGACGCAGTGAGGAACAGAGGTATACAAGGTCGGAGGCCCCAGCTCATCTGCGCTCACGCTTTATGTTGCCCCGTTGCGTGGATCAAACAAGACGTGTGGAGAAGCGCACGCTCAGAGGTGTTGTTTTATAGTGTACGTATACGTTAAGCACGCTAAAAGCAATCAGTCAACAAAACACAAACTATAAATTGCAATCGGCGCGCAAACGGACGAGGATATGCAACGAGGTCAACGCAGAACGAGATGCTCGAAACTTATTGGCCGCTTACAGCTTTGCTATACATAAATGTATACAAATCGCAAGATGTGGCGGCGCGCGCAACTGGCCACAAGAACTGCAACGAGACGATTCTTACTATATACTTAGTCTCCCGTGTTGTCTCGCGCTGGCTTTCTAAAAACGACGCCTCCCGACTGGTATAAAATAGCGCGGGGAGCAAGACAAGAGCAAGCGCTTCGCGCAGAGCAAGACGCAAAGATGCGGAGTCCGCTAGTCGCCGAGAGAGAGTGAGCGTCCGTAGCCCAGTTTAGCAGACGGCGGTTCCGAGCCACGGAGGCGACGGGTTGCGATGCGCCGTTGGCGGTGACGGCGAGGGGGATTACCGAACTGGCAGCCTTTTATATAGAGAGAGCGCTCTATAAAAAGGGGGCGGCCGTCCGTCCCTCCCTCTCTTCGCTCACTGACGGTGGGCGCGCGCCCCGAAATAGAGACAACAGTCGCTGAGCTCCGGCTGCCTAAAGGGATCGAGACACTGCAGCTCCCTTATTTAGGGAGCAAGCAAGTAAACAATGCAGCGCGCGAAAGGGGTCGCATTCTGGGTACATAGGTCGATTCGATTATAGTGCGTAATACCTCGACGATAACCTTCCCGCGGGGCGATTCCTTGGGGTGCGCCGTCGTTGAAACAAGAACGGACAAGTTGAGCGCAATACGAACGGTAAAGTGTTCTACGTGTTCCTGCACTTCAGCTCGAGGATCTTTACCTGCCCACCCTCTCCTCTCCTTTCTTACCCTGATCGCCCTCAATACAGAAAGGTTGGGGGGGGGAATCGGAGCCTTCCAGTCTTTCACAAAAGAACCCTATGGGACTGCCCTATGTGGACATCGAATGGGGGGATCGGACGAGAACCGGCGCATTCAGCATGGTATGGCCGATGGCGACATCGAATGAGAATACATTACGCGATTGGCGACTGCTTAAGTGAATAGCAAATGACTCCTCAGTGCATCAGCTTTAACCGAAACCTACTCTTCCGTAGCACTGTACACACGTCGCACTGAAGGTAGAGAGGCGCTACGGACCTACAGAATGTGGAAACAGAGGACGGCACGTCAGGGCTGTCACTGTACACCTGCTCGACGAATTCTAGGGACTTTACGCTCCGACGACGCACTTCTGCAGGCGTTATAAACGAAAAACAGAAAACAACGATCAAACACGCCCACCTCCCACTGCTGGCGGCGACAATCTACATGGAAAGTGTCGTCATCTTAACACCCTTCGAAAGGCGAGGATACAAAGAGACCGCCGAGAGAAAAGCAGCGAGTGGAAAAGAGACCGTTCCGATCCCGGCCCCCTCAGCTAAAGAGAGCACAGTAACGTGCGCGCTGCGAAAGAAAAAGTGACTAGAAAGAGAGAAAGAAAGAAAGATGCGAGCCAGTCGAGTCACGGCTGCGTGTAGCCAGCGACGAGCGAGCGTGGGGGCAGTTCTCCCTGCTGCAAAGAAAAGAAAATCGCCACGCGGAGGACAGGACAAGGCGAGAGGCAGGGCAGGCAGGCAGGGCCGGGACCAAGGAATCTCCAGAATTAAAGAGGAAACCGCGAGGAGGAAGGACGCCACTTGCAGGCTAGGCAGGGCAGCTCAGGGGCCCGCAGAGAGCCTGTAATCTACTGCCGGCTGTTGGCTTGCACTGCGGGGCACAGCGGAACAGCGCCCCCCCCCCCCCCCCGCCACCCCTCACTCTCCCTCTACTACCGCCTCATCTGGGCAGGCAAGCAGGAAACCATCGCTTTTCAGTCACCCGCCTCTAACAGAGGCTGCCTGCCCCACCATCCTGCAGAAACAAAACGTCCGTAACGAAACCGGGGTTCGAAGAGAGGGAAGGTATGAGAGGGGGGAAGAGAGAGACCGACCGACAAAGAGAGGCGCGTGAGCGTGAAATATAAACAGCTACACGACAACACACCGCCTCATCTCGCCTACGGCGTGGTATAAGGAAACAAGGACCTCTTACGACACTGCCAGCAGAGGAGGGACGCACAGCTAGGAAAATGGAGGAGGGCGAGGAGGAGTAGCTCGAATGGAAGAGAAGGAGAGAACGAGCATCAACAAGGGGAGAGAACCTGCGAACGTCCACAGCGAAACGCGCGCACGGCTGCCCGGTCCGCTGCTGCTTCAGCTGCCACCCTCCCTCCTACTCGGCAAGAGGTGGGGGACGACGTTACAAATGATGGCTGCTTGTAAGGGAGGGAGAGGGGGAGCATAACCGCTCGGTGACCGCCTGCCTCCACGTTCGAATGGCTCGGGGCAGCGTGGACGAGGCCGCTGGCCTGCCGCTGCCCCCCCCCCGGACGACATCGGTGAGCGCGGCGCGTATGGGCAGCAAGCGTGCGAGCGACACGTTGTCGAGGCGTCAACGCTACGCGGATTATCCGGTTGTTATCTAGTGGCGTCATCCAGTAATAACTGGCTCTTAGTGCCATCCTGCATACGGTGATTAGACCGTAATGTCGTTGTTGTTGTTCCGTTTATCAAAATGAAAATTCTTATATAAAGAAATAGTATCTGTTCGCGTAGCTGAGAGAACACTTACGACAGCCGATAACTGCAGGAGTGTACAGAGCCACACCGAATGCAACGACAGGTCTAGGCAGTTCAGTTGAAAGCAGCGTCAGTAGACGTCACTTCCTGCGCAACCTTTATAAGTAAGTCACCGTGAATGCGCTATCATTCGGGGCTCCCTAAGCCGTTCCGAGTTGGACCCTGTATAGATTCATTCGAAACTGCAAGGCCAAAGCATTATGCGTGCAGTACCCGCTAAAACTCTCTAACGACGTCACACACGTACGGCGGGAACATCTGTACACTCTCCCATTCGAACCTACAGGGCAGGCTTTCTTTTTTTTATGATTTCGGAGACGAGGCTGAACGGGACCGCCTCGCACTAGCGAGCAGCGACCGAACCCTCCCGAGAATTCGGCGCGCGTCGCGAACTATCCCGAACCAAAGCAAACAGCAAGCAAGCTGGTGCTGCTGCTGTTTCTGCTCTTTTTGCTCCGTGTGCCGCGCCGACGCGAGGGTGAGGTTCATCCGCGCCGCATCTTCGCAACAACCTCCAACATCCCTCCCCTCCATCCCGCCCCCTCGCCAGACGATAAATGGAGGCCTTCCCCGAAAAATAAAAGAGCCCTCCGCCCCCCCCACCGCCATTTTTTATTTTTTTCCGTCCCATCATGTCTTCTCCTCCCTCCGCGTTATGTGCGCGTGCTGGGAGTGCGTGTACCGCTCGGAGCCTTCGCACATCGTTTGCTGGCACACGAATCTCCTCCCCGTTGAACGATGGGCGGTGAAGCAGCAGCATGCAGCAACGGCAGAAACAGCTCGCAACAAGCAACACTGAACGCATGGCGCGACGAGCGGTCCCTTTTGTCTTAGCGGAGGGCTCTCTCCTGCTCCCCTCCCCTCTTTCTTTCTTTGCGTTTTTTTTTCCTTTTCTTTCGCAAGCTCATTTCATCGCGAATGTTCAGAGTTCCAGCCCCAGCTTCCTTTTTCTTTCTTGTTGCCGAGTAGCAGGCCAGAACGGAGTAGTTAGTTCATCTCGGCCTCTCGGCTTTTCTTTTATAATGAATCTCTCTCTCTCTCTCTCTCTCTCTCTCGATGTTACACGTTTTGTTCTTAGTTCCTTTTTCGCGGGTCCGCTTTCTCCGGCTCAGTTGAGAATTACCAAAAGCAATACCGCGGTATTTTTTTTTCCTTGTTTGTTTGCGTTTTGTTTTTCTCGAACTCTTGAGCGCTCAGTTCCAATCAGAGGTTCATACAATAAATTACTAGAGGGAAATCTGGCGCCGCGAGAGTATACACGTACTTGTCTAATCTTCGCTCTTGTGGCTTCAGACGTCCTTGTGGCGTTATTCATTACGCTTAAGAAATCTTCGTAAATTTCCATGTAGTCAACTTTCATTTCTTTTTCCAAAGCGCTCGAAAGCAATACGTTTCAGCGTAATACATAGTACGTCACTGCGAGTTCTTCTAGTTGCGTACAACGCAATAAAGTTTCGTTGAAAATGACCAGTCTGCAAAGTCGCACACGCGCGCACACACACATACACACAGAAACAAACATTCGAAGCCAGAGGGATGAATATTGCGCGCACACTTGTTGTACCTAGCACTCCTATGGTATTTATACAGCGATATCTGAAATGGCCGTACACTATAGCACCCGAGTTCGTTCGAGCAGTTTGTGGAAAGCTCTGTGCTACCACGTTGCTATACGCCAGCCATACGCGGGGGGCAACGCCAACTATGCATCCCCGTATAAACTATTTGCTCCCTGATCGACTGCGCCAGCGCAGGAAAACCCCCACCTCCCCCCTTCCTTAAAGAAATACATCACCAAAGGCGAAAACGCCCGCGCAGCGCACGGCCGATGCCCAGACTACCCGCGGGAGAGAGCGAAAAAAACACTGCACGAAAAAAAGAAAGAAAGAATGCCTTCGTTAGACATGCGGGCGCCTAATGAATTGAGGCGTCGGTGCGCTTATATACAGGACGGCACCGACGGAAAAAAAGAAAAGAGAATGAAGAGCGAAGGAAGATCGGTTTCTCCACGCCCTCCGACCAGCGTATGAGGTACGCACAGAGCGGGCTTTGAAGCGAAAGCGAAACGATCCGTAGTAATTCCGCCGAAGAACAGAAAATGCGGAGCCGGCTGAAAGCCGGAGATAGTGCGAGGAAGGGAAGACGCGTGGGGCGAACGCGCGCCCTCTCTGGTTCCGCCGTTCCCTCGCGAGGATTTATCTGCCGGGACCCAACCTAAACGCTATCGTCGCGATCATCATCATCATCATCATCATCATCACTGATAACTTACCTTGCATGATTTCTATCGGCCCTCCCCAAAGTCACTCGCTCGTTTACCAGCACGATCCCCTTCCTACGCCATATCTCCTCGGGAACGTGCGGAGTACGACAAGCTCGGGACGATTAAAAGATAACAAAAAAGAAAAAAATGGAAGGGGAGATCTTTGGGCCGAACCTACGTGCCATCGTCATGATCACCATCGCTAACATTACCGGCGCGCTTTCTATTGCCCCTCTTCCTCTCGCTGCCTCACCCTTCCATCAGCTTTCCTCGAGAAGTTATAAAAAACAACGAGACGATCGAGTCAGAATAGATAGCAAGAAAGAAAAGCGACGGAGGAGAGGGGGAAACTTCATTAAAGTCTGGATCCATCATGGCGCCATATCACGTCGAGTGATCTTGGCGTCTCCGACGCCTCCGAGGAGGCGCTCGCTTCTCTGCCCTACGCTATACCCTGCAAAAACTGGCCTCCCTCCCGTCCGCTTACCAACCCCCCTCCTCGGCAACACCGCTCCTCCGTAGTTCCACTCCCCCTAGTCAGCCACTCCACCATACCAATGCTCGACCGTCGCCGCCGTATATACGGTCATCATCCGGAGCAACGTCATTTCCCTACAAACCTGCTCGTCAGCTTTTAATTGCAACTCCTCCTTCTCCCCCTCCAAACAAAACGCAAGAAAACTGCTAACAAAAAAAAAGGAGCAAGTATTATATATTAGAATGAAGGAAGGGCCCGTACTGGACCTGCCACCATCCTGGCGCCCATCCTTCTTTTTCGGTCCTTATAGGGGGGCATCTTGGTGCGCGTATACCCTCATCTGCCTGCTGCATGCCTTCCTTCTCATCTGCCTCCTCGCAGTCGTTGCCACTCTCGAACGCCTGCAGCGAAGCGCGTAATGGCATCGATGGTAATTTCTGCTCGTCGCGCGCATGCGCACAAGTAATGCGCGGCGCGTTGACCGAGCAAGGCACGGTGGTGCGACGGCGACGGCAGTAATGGTACTTTCCACTCCTTCAGTGAAAGACGACGACGAGGATGGAGAACGGCGATCGCCCAACCGGCGCGATATGCGCTGCGAGGCCGCATTTGTTAACTAGTAGTTAGTAATTTACAAAGACCTAACTTAAACGACGTCTTTCCGCAACCCGCACTGTCAGTGATAAAAAAAAGAAAGAACGGAGAAAGACAGTAGACAGCGGTGTATCGATCGGTGGGCATACTCCGCCCAGACGTAGACGCACTGAGAGACAAAGCGCTTGGCGCTAAGTGCACTTCGGCCATCGTGTAACCGCTCGCTTCGCACGGTTGAGTGGACACCGCCCGCGCTAAAGATGCCGGCGACGCAAATCTGTCCCGCCAAGTTGTATCCGCCACGATAACGGCGCAGCGAACGAACAGGAATAAATGAAAACAGTCGAGAAAGAAAAATCGCAGCCTATATGTGCGAGGCATTGAGTGGGTCACCCATATTAACGCTTCGCGACTCGATTTTCAAGAAAGGCCCGCAACAACTCGTCCAAGTGTCTCCAAGCAACTCGCTCCCTTGCGCAGTGCCCGGTATAACGAAAACGATGCTTAGTTGTGCAAGTCAGTTAGCGAGAAGAAATGGAAAGGAAAAAAGAAAAGAGCAAAAGAGCCTGTCTCGCGGAAGACGGAGGAGTCTTGCATCAGACAAGCGTTGCAGCGACTTCGATAAAGTGCAGCTTGCCTTGGCAACCGGCAATCGCGAGCATTCGCAAACGAGGCTTTAAGCACTGCGCGAGCATCGCTCAAGATCTCAGCAGTGTATACAGCGAGATTACCGCCGCATCCGCGTTACCATGGAAACACGTAAGAACGTCAGAACCAGCTAGGTCAGAACGCAAGCGAGCTACGTAAGCGAGAAGTATACATCACGACTTCCCCCGCACACTCCATTTCGGCTACGAAACGACATTCACGGTGTCATATAATAATTGTTCGCCTATCGATTCGCTTGCTATATATAGGCATTACCAGAAGACGCTGCTGTGCAGACGACCTTGCAGACGAGAGAAATCTTGCAGACGACAAAGCGGCGGAAGAATACACTGGCACGGGCACTCGTATTCCTCAGCTGGCTGAAGGCTGCCCGCGGCTTCCACAGTTCTGAACAGAACTACTTTGTGACAAGGTAAAGAGCAATCCGCGAAGCGCAGAACAGCTTCGCCACAGCGCTCATTCGTGCGCATACGCAAGTTAATCACGTAGGCATCTGCGTATAGAATCAAAGATTTCCTGGAAGCCACAGCGCTCGCTCGCGCGGTTAACTTTTCCGGACAGGAAAGCGTGCATCGCCCGCGCCGCTGTACATGCCCGCTGTTGAGATAGTCAAATCACGCCAAAAGGCGTCATCGGGCGTTGCAACACGTTGCGTGCCTGCACGACGGCGCGCGGAAAGCTCGATTCCGCGTATATAGTGACAGCGCAATGCGGCAAACAACACATCTGACTACACAAGGACTGTTACACGGCAAAGACGCCGTCGTCGTCGGAAAGAAGAAAAAAAAATGCAACCTTGAAAGCAACGGCGCTGGTGCTCTTTCCCGCCCGAATGAGATATAAACGCCACCATTCCCCAAAGGCAGGTAATAAAAGGGGGCCTACTGCAGAGAACGACGAAGGATAAAGAATATTAAAAACAGCGAGAACGTTCGTACGTCAGCGTTGTTGTTATACGACGTGCGAGTGACGGGGAAAAAAAGAAAAAAAAAAGGCGGAGAGAGATGGGAGACGTAGCAAATGATCCGCGAGAACCCAGTCCTGCGCACACATGCAGACGGCAAAAGGGATATTACATTATCCTGCGGACGCGCGACAACGCGCGTGTAAGTATTATGCCGCTCCTGTAACCACCGAGTGCGCGAGTTTGTAGCGTTGACGAGCGTCGGCGCGACGGCGCGTGGTTCTGCCAGAGAGGCACATCCTCCATATAGACTTCCGAGGCCGCGAGACAGTGTCTTTCTTTCTTTCTGTCTTTCTTTCTTTCTCTTCTTTCCTTCCCTTTCCCTTCATAACAGCGCATCAGGACAGAGGTACGTATGCTCGCGCGTACGTAACGCGTATAAAGCGAGAACTAATGGTCTCCCACTGTGTGCAACGGACGCACACCTACATCACGCGTGGTGGCGAGCCAGCGTGCGTATTATAGCGTGCGGCGCTGGCTGTTCCCAGAACACGTGACAAGTAACAACAACAACATAAAAAAGGGCGTAGGAAAACGCTTGCGGAAAGAGAGAAAAAGAAAAGAAAAAGAAAGAAGAAACTCGTCTGGACCGCGCGCATAAGCGTTTGAGCGCGTACACATTTTAGTAAACGCGGGCTAGCGAGAGCGCGCGCGCGAGCCACCATTACTACGCTATACGGGCCGTCGTGATTTTTGACGCCCACCTGTTTGCGTCGTGTCGCTTAACCGCGAGCGAGCGAGCGCGTTCGGCAAAGCCGTATAGTGGAAGGACGGACGTATGCACCGCTGTATATACGACAGAGTAGAGGCGGCGGCGTGGGCATCTGACGGGACGTTATCTGACAGCAGAGATCTCTGGGTGGGGTGGGGTGGGGTTGACGCGCCTTGCGAGACAAGGCCCGCGCGAGCGGCACCGATAAAAGGGCTTTCGCGCGAAGTCGCCCGCATTATAGCCTATGACAACGATTGTGCACTTTCCGACGAGAAAAAAAAAAAAAAAAAACTTTTCGATTAAGGGTGTTGTGGCAGATAGCTTTAACAAGGTCGGCGACGAAGGCCCGCGGGGTGCAAGTAGGAGAGAGAGAGAGTTCGTATACTTTTCCACCTCTCTTCATTTTCTTTGACGCCTCACGGTTTTATCGTCTCTGCTCATATGCGTCCGCTCAGAATCTACTAACTAATGGACATACCAGCCTTGAAAAAAAAAAAAAGAAGGAGAATAAAACATCATTACCGGCTTACATCACCTCTGCAAAAAAAAAAAGAAAAAATGAAAGAAAGCCAGCGCTTTTCATACACACGAGTCCATCAACGTTACATCAAACACATTTACCTGCATGTGAATGGCGTGCGAAAGCGGTATACTTAACGAGGAAAACAAGAAGAACAAAACGGATGTCCTGACGTTTCAAAACGCATATCTCAGATATTAGAACATAGTACTAAAAGAAAATCAATTGGACGCATCTACGATCATACAACTATATGCATACATTATGACATTCGGACGCTGGAAGGCTTCCCTTGTCGAAACGATTTCACGCAATTCACGCATTCGACCGTAACGCCGCGTTCCGCCGGTTGCCCGCGGCCAACAAAGACGCGGAGCAAAACTGCCTACACGCGGCGAGGAAGAACCGCGAACGGTGAAACATGATCGGCGCACTCGAGCGGGTCGATTATTGAATAAGAAAAGCACAGCATGCCGGGACGTCCTCGCGAAATCGATACGTCAGTATACGAAAGACTGCTCACAGCGTTTCGCGCGCCAAAAAAAAGAAAAACAAGAGACACGGAGACGGCCGAATTGCATATAACACCATAGGCGACAACCCCGTCGCCTCAGGAGGCAGAGAGAGAGAGAGAGAGCGTGTGTGAAACAGCGACGCGGCTCACGATCAACGCGGCGCGCCATCCGCGCGACGCTCGAACGCGATTTGCCATCGATCACCACCAAAGCGGAAACAACCACTACGCTCCAAAGCCGCGCGCTCCCGACGTTTATATGCATCCGGTCCTCGGTGGTCTATCTGCCCGGCGCGCGCCATTAAGAACGAGAGACAGCGCGGAGGCCCGAACCGATAAAAACGCCGCGCGGCGCGAGCGAAAGCCTCATTTCCTCTTCCACGACCATCCTTCGCGCGGGCGCGCATCCTCTTCACGCTTCAAACGTGTTAGGCGCTGCCTGCGGTACACTCTGTATGGCGCTGCTTATACGACGCCCGAGAATCGACAGTCGTCCTTCTACGAAATCTCCATCGCTCCTGGGATCGCTCGCCTTCACTTCAGCTCTCTCTCTTTCTCTCTCTCTCTCTCTTTATGCCGAGGCGAGGCTTTCTGTCGACGCGGCTTCGGTTCGCCGAAGCGACGAAGCGGCGCGCTTGAAAAATGGGGCCATCCGACGACGGCGCGATGCGCGAAAGCATAAGTGAGCCAGATAAAAAAAAAGAGAGAGAAACACTCGCGGCAAGGCCGCCGAACGATGCGGACCGAAGCCGCGTACGCAGCGGCTATAGTATAGCGTCCGTTGTGGTGCCGGGCCCGCGAGGTAGCGGGTTCGATTCCCGACCGCGACGGCCTGACACTCGAGGCGCGCGTCGACCTGATCCACGATGTTTTACGCAGCGCACGCAATCGAAGGCACACGTGCGCGTACAGGAGAATGAGAATAGATTGAAAGCAGACCACTCCTATAGCTGTCGCCCTCGCCAAGCCGAAAAAAAAAAAGTCTGCGGGAGCTTACATAATCCCAGACGCGCCTGCAGAGAGAGAGAGAAAGACTCTCTAAACAGGTCTGCACCCCAGTGGGCGGCGCCTCCCATCTTAAATTAGCTGTCGCGTCAACACTCGCTTGCCGACACCTTCGTGACCACCACGGGGGCGGCCGACAGCTCGCGCCAGACGGACGCCTCCGCAGAGTGCGGCGAGCCGGACCCTTCGGAGACTCCGTCGTCGTCTGGCCAAATCCGCGCAGCGCGGTATAAAGCGACGAAACGCGACGGGCCAATCGGGAACGAGATCAACGGGAACCGCGTTTCGTAACGATCTATTTTGATGGTGGACCCTTCTTATTACATTTCTTATCATCCTTCTCATTACACATAACGGTCGATGCTGGCGACGCAACGAATTCGGAGACGACGATGGCGGGCGAAAAATGATGAGGAAAATGAAACGGACAGATACGATACAAAAAAACAACGGCCCATGGAAAAAGGGGCTTGCCGAGCTTCGTATGCAAATCAGCCTTTTACGCACATCCCCAGATAAGAGCCGTCATTTAAATATATTTCTCTCTCTCACTTTTCCTCTCCGCCCCCGCGGTCATGTGCGAGGAGGGTGATCACGGACGGATTAGCGGCGCACAACAACGGAAAAGCGGTCAAGCTTTTATGCCGGTTAGATAACTCGTTCCTGACTGGCCGACCAGAACCCCGTCGACTGCGCGCAACACGGATTAGGCGAGACTTGCTCGCACCGCGTGTAGCAGCAGGGTGCATGATGGAGGTGACCAGAGCCGCGGCCAACGACGAGTCAAAAGAAATAAAAAACACTGGCGCCAGGTTGCAATATGCGTGTCGCGTTCCCGGGCCCGGTACACACGTCCGGCGTTGCCTGCTGGCGAAACGAGAAGGGGGTAAGAAAAACGAGGGGGGGGGGGGGGGCGTCAAAAAGACGCGAGCGGCCTCTTCACCTCGCCGGCTTCTTCTCCAAACGCAGTTCCTTTCGCGATGCAAGTAAAGCCTCGAGTGCTTTTCGGGAGAGGGGTGGGGCTCGGCAAAGGACGGCCACAACTTATCCGCACGCTCCGCAGGTGCCGTACACACGGATTTCTTTTTTTTTTTTTTTTTTTGCTTTTTCCGGCCGACGCGAGCGGTGGAGCAAAGCACAGCGGGACGTCTCACCTCGGTGCCCCGAGAGCCCTCCGCGTTGCTCTCCCGCGGTCGCCCAGTGAGACGCCGCGCAGCCAGACGGCCTGTCCGACAACGTACGCGGAGCAAGAGCCGGACACTTCGCCAACACAGACCGCAGACCGGACGTCCACGCGTATTGCGCGCCCAAGCAAGCAAGTTCAAAAGACCCTGCTGCTATATATATAGAACTCCGGCGGCGCGAGAGTTCGCGAGAAGCATAGTACTGCGTGCGAAGCAAAGTTCGAGTTCGCTGAGCAACTTAAGAACGTGCGCGGCCATTATGTAAGACTGCCTCGCGGCAAGTCGCGAGAGAACGGCAGGCGCCATTACTTTGGTGCCACGTGGTGTTCCGTCAGTGTAGTACAGAGCCGCAAGCGGCTAATACAGCCACCGTCCGACGTTGCGAAGCAAGGAGGCGTTTACTGACACGTTCTCTGCCGGAGGAGGATGTCCGTCGAAAACAGAAAGAGAAAACGAGAGCCGCCGATCGCTATAAACGTGTCATGCGCGCGCATTCTCTGAAAAGAAGAATCGCGACGCGCCATCACAAGGTCCTTCAGCGTATGCAAGACGCCCCTCCTCCCCCCGACTCGTGCTCCCACGGTGCGTTATAAGAAGACGACTCTACATAACGTCCCTTGGGAACGTGTCACCCCCAAGGCTGTCACAAGCTTCGTTCGGTCCGTCCCGCCATGACGCTGTCGCGCATCGTCGCGGCCCGCAGAAAGCGAGAAAAGAAACCGGTATACCAAGCGCTCGCTCTTCTACGGATCGTCAAGAGGGTTTTGCAGAAGCAAAGCTTCGCGTCAAGCGACTGCGTCACGTGACGCGTCACGAGACTGATGTTCGGCGCCAAGCTCCCGCGGCGCGTGCACTATTTCGCTGCCCGACGAACAGTGTGCGCCGTAAAATAAGTTACACATGTATGAGTGAATAAGGATGTAAATGTGTCCATGAGCCACACCCTTACACCCGTTCCGGGTGCAAGGGTGCGAGTTAAGATACATTCATTCACGTTTAAAGTTGCAAATTATTTTACAGTGACAGCGAAAGTGGTACGGTTCGATCTGCATGAGCAGAGCATGTGTGTGTGTATATATATATATATATATATATATATATATATATATATATATATATATATATATATATATATATACACACACACACACACACACGGGGGGGGGGGGTGGACGAGCGACGCGCACTTTGAAGTTCTCTCGTCACACCGCAGTGACGTCACAAATTTTGACAGCGTATGCTCAAGTACAAAGCTGTTTATCGCTTTGAAAAAAAAATAAGAGAACGCGACAATGCTCTCATCAACGGCGGCGATCCAGACGCTTTCATTACAGCCCTTCAGAGGGCGCAAGCGTCGCCTCTTTGGTCTGCGTGCGTGGTTGCGAGATATCGCAGAGCGCGACACATACAACACACATCACGCCTTTCTATAGAGATCGTCTCTTCAAGCGACCGATCGCGCAGGTCCACGAAAAAGGTGAAAGAAAATGGGGAGGGGGTGATGGGGGGAGAAGGAGGGGTATATAAAACGGAGTTGCTACTTTGCTTCTTTCGCCTCTGCAAAAAAAAAAAACAAAAAAAAAACGAGGCACCGGTTGCGAGTATACCGCGAACGCGAAAGAGCTGCCCCCCCCCCCCCCCCCTTCAAGGCCAGGACCGATGGCGCACGCAAGCCCACGTGACGAAACGGATGAAATATGCGCGGCCGATTATTGTTCTCTCTCTATAGCGTTTTCGGACATTACGAAACATCGGACATTGCGAAACATCGGCGGCGCGCACGCAAGGAAGGGTGAGCATGAATAGTATGGGGGAGGGAGATCTCCGCGCAGCATTCAATGGGGGTGCCCAAGTCGGCGGCGGGGCCGCTTTGTAAGTGTACCGGACGTCCCCGGCTCGTAAGTACGCGGTATACAAACGCAAATGAACGTACACGTCGATTGCGCTGCCGAGGGCTATCATCGATCCGCGCTGCAGCCCTCGATGAACGCGCCCACCCTGGTTACGCAACGCCTGCGTCACTGTGCTCGTGTCTACGTATACGAAGAACACGTCGGCCGGTTTACTAGTGCATATCCAAAGCTGACTCTGCGTAAAGGTACCAGAATTAAGCGTCTTCAATCGTTTCTGACTCTGCGCTTCGATCTTCGAAAAGAAAGAAAGAGGCTATACAGACCACACAGCTATATAGACCACTCTCCATGCTTCGGAGAAGTGCGCGCAATCAATGCACTCGAGGCACAAACTGTATACCTGCGCGATTGAATTTGCATATACGCATCTTTTCTTTATACCATCATCATTCATCAGCCCTTTCCCTCCCCGTCCCTTTTCCCTAAGAGTAAGTTATAGCTCAGGCCGACCTCTCTGCCTTTCTGTAAATAAATTTATATCTCTCTCTCTCTCTACACACCACAGGGTTACGAAAGAAGAAGACGCACGAGATGTCATTTAGTTCGAAGCGCACACGTTAAATTTTCCGATGAACTGGACGAAAAATAGACGTCCAAAGCGAAAAGTGCCGCAGCATGCCATGCATTCGCTCCGAGGTTGCCCAAGAACAGCAGATACAGAATTTACCACGCGCAGCTGCTTCAACGTATATTCTGTTACCTCTGAGCACTACACGAAGTATATATAGAAAAGGAACACAGACCGCATAGATAAAATAAAGGTAGAAGTTTCTCGTACACTATAACCACGCACGGTGGCACACAGTCAACAAACTGTCCAACCGCAGCCCTATCCCGAGTGACGATAAGGACCGAAAATGAACACGGTTGCGGCCACTACGCGGTACGTATATCCCTCTCTCTGTTCAGCTGCGCTATAGTTTATCGCGTTGCCACATGACATCCACGGGCCTCTAAAAGGATACGAAATAAGTCCTTCGCAATCTCCACGCAATCAAAGAAAAAAAAACATGAAAGAAAGAAAGAAGCCCCAGCGGAGGAAGAGAACGAACTGGGCCGCCGCAAGCAACTCAGCACCGCGGTTGCGTCAACAAATGAATGAGTAACAAGGGGAGCGGGCAGGGTCTCGGGTCCAGCCAACATTTTTAACACGGCGCGGCGCGCTTAGCAACAGCACCGCAGCAGCGGCAGCAGCCCTGCCAAACGAACGCGCGCGCGTTCGCGGCCGACGAGATAAGGTCTCCCGATGAACGAACGTGGCGCGCAAATGGGCTCTCTCTCTCTCTCTCTCTCTTCAGAACAAGCGCACACAAGCGGGCGAGGTGAAAGAGGAGGGGGGTCCTACCAGCCAGCACCTCTTGGCAAATGGACATCGGACGGAAAGACCGTCGCAACACACTGCATAGGTTGCGAGAGCTGTGTATACCGGCTCTTTTCCAAGAATGGACGGCTGACGGCGGGTATCTCTCTATGCGTGCATGTATGTGGTATAGCGTGTATATATATATATATATATATATATATATATATATATATATATATATATATATATATATATATATATATATATATATGTGTGTGTATACATGCGACGACGGGCAGCGCGGCCAAGCGGACACGGCGCGCCAAGGGCGGAAAAGGGAAAGCGACGAAAGGGCAAGGACGACGAGAGGTGTTTGCTGCGGTGAAGACCCTTCCGTTCTGGCGTATCCGTATACCCGCATGAGTACCGTCGCCAACGTATTAACGCAAGTCTAAAAAGGGACGCCAAAGAGAACCGCGTATTAGCTATGCACAAGCGCGACCCTTCGAAGGAGCCTACTCAGGGAAATTGAAGAAAGGCGTTCAAAAACCACTGCTTTGATTACATTGCTACGGGAGTTCGACGTCCCGAAACTGCCCTCAATGTAGGTTATGAGAGACGCCGTAGTGGAAAAAAAAAGAAAAAAAAAACCTTCGTATCAATTTCGACCACCCGGGGTTCTGCGGCAGCCGCGAGTCGAACCCGCGACCTCGAGCATTGTATACTAGTTTGCCACGAACGGCCCGCGTTGGGCGGCTTTACACAGGATCGACGCAAAGCAGCCTGTATGCGTCAACCGATGCTTGTGCATAACACACGCTGCGGGCGATGTAACCTCTGGACGATAAAAGTGGGCGGAAACTTCTCGCAGCACACCCACTTTTCGGCAAACTACGCCACGCGTACACATTATACAAGTCATACGAATATGTTCGATCCCGAGCCCCCCCAATCAAAACCACCACTCGCTCGAGGCAAGCCCGGTTCTCCCACACGATAGTAACACACGCTCCGTTCCCGCGATCCAAATCAAAGTCCTCCGCTACACGAAAACAACAACGAAAAACACTTAAGACGGCATATACCGGCTCAAACGTTTCGCCTATACGTTTTACATGCACTCACCAGGCCTCTCTCGGAGACAGCGCATGCACTCACGATAAAACTTCGCAGAATGAAACGAGAACGACAGGAAACGGGCGGGCATTTACACACACACTAACCAGCAACCCGATAGCCCGTAACCAGAGTATGTATATACACAGTCAGCTATACCCGGCGCGTGCGCTAATCAGCTCGAGCAGCGTGCGGGGAGCGAAGCGAGCTAACCCCACGCACATGCACAGCAACTGCGGACCGACCGGCGCTCGGCGGCCGGATAAGCAAGCGCCTGCAAAGAAGAGAGCTTCGCCGACGGTTTTTTGAAAGGCACCTCGCACTGCAACTCCGCGCCACATACGATGCCGTCGTCAGGGTCGGAAACGCGCCCGGGCAGAATATTAAGCAGACAAGGGACGGACGGAGGGATGGGGGAGGGGTCGTCGACAGGTGGGCAAAATAAAGAACGCAAAATTGGGAAGAGAGCTAGCGATCGTATACACAGAATGAATAATGCTCCGATAAGGAGAGAAGTAAGCAAAGTATTGCCGCCACTTCCTGCCTGCGCGGTCCCTTACGGTGTGCTATGTATTGGACTGTACATACGTACGCGAGCGGAAACACCTACGCGCGCGCGCACGCGCACGCACACACACACACACACACACACACCGCGTATCCGCGATTCGAGAGCGAGCCGACACACCAGGCGCGCAGTTGCAGAGAGAAGACAGGCGGTCTGGCACAGCCAGGAAAGGCCTACGCACATCCGCTTTTATATACTACTACAGACAAGCGGCGCGCAGCGCAATGAAGGAAACGGCTGGAAAGGAAGAAAGAAAGAAAAAAAAAATGATGAGGAAAAAAAAAATAAGCAAGCTCAGGCGTACGCGAGGTATTAGAGAGAGATAGGAGAAGACGGACGTGCGTGAATGCGATCAGGAATGGCGGCAGGGGGAAAAGAAAACGCGCCGATACAGAACACCACGCACGCGCTCCTCGCAAATCGAGCGATAAAGGAGAGAGCGCGGGAGAGAAGAAAGAAAGCCGAACGAGCAGCGGAGTGTATAGCAGAAAAACGGCCCCGCCTGAATCGCGAATCGGATGCGATACGGGAAGGCTGTGCCGCATATGTGTGTATAGTGTAATCCGTACATTATAGGTATACCTATAATGTACGGATTAACACTGAGTGTGTTATATATAACACACTCAGTGTTATACGCTGCCGATCGCGCCGCGTACCGGCCAATCGGGAACGAGTAAAAAGTCGCCCCACGCCTCCTCCATGCCCTGCGTACGCGATGCTTTATAATCCGTCTACCCTATTCGGTGAAATTGGCTATATGTGACTTGCGTCGAGCCAATCGCTAAAGAGAGGCAACTGCGGAATGGGGGCTCGTCGCCCCATTGCGTTCCCGCTAACTGTTCCGTAAAGCTTTCGTTCAATCACAGTCGCACAGAAGGTGTTCGGAGGTGCACAATGGGGTGTCTTTCTTCGGTTGTTAAATATTCTGCTGTTGCCTCACGCGTCTCGTTTAAGCTTTTGCCTCACTGCTCAGATTTGGCATAGACGGAGTGTGCCTGCAGTGCAGCGAAGGATATATATAGGGTTCGTGTTCAGCCGGTTCGTTAACGTACACAACCAAGCTGCCTGTTTCAAGACGCACCGAGGGGGGCTCTCTCGCGCATTACTATAATCCTGCGATGAAGCTTCCATTCGGTCGGCGTCGCGCAATTATGTAGAAGCGCGGAATACAGAGGGGCCACTTTTTCTGTTTCTCGCTCTATCTTTTTTCTCCTGGTTGGCTGACACTATACGATTAACAGCTTTGGTTGTAGCGCGTTGACTGTGTGAGATGCATTATAGTTGAAGGGAAGGATCACGAATGGATTGGATTGGCGCCCGCCGCGCAGAGGAGACACAGCGGGTCAGTGGATCGAACGAGGAATTTTAATTCCAGGGATCTCGTCGCGTTCACCACAGAGGGTGATGAGATCCACACTGCTGCGCTCGAAATACGTGAAGTGCACAGCGGTGCGTATATTATATATCAGCTTTATAATATGGCGGATACTGCAGCCCCCTGCGCGCACTCATGCATTTCATCAACGCTGGCTGGAAGGTGCCGATAACACTGCTCTAAAAGACGTTAGAGAGGGAGAAGGGGCGGGCCGAATGGCGTGAAAGTGGCCACGCCCTCGTAAAGCTGCGATTATAGGCTTCGGTTAAGCAAGGCGCAGAGTTGCAAGGGAGAGAAAGAACAAAAAGAAAACTGAAACGTGTTTTACGCGTGATAAACGTGACAACATCAAAAAAAAAAAAAGGCATTCGGCGGCAAGCAAGCACCGGGCGCAATAAGGCGGGGGGGGGGGGGGGGGGGGGGGACCGGCGCGCGATAAGTCATCCCTATATAAAACGCGGCAATGAAATATCGATCGCTCGCGAACAGGTTCCAAGTCACGCCCGAAGAGGGGAGCGTATATATACTTAGCGCTATCGTGATCCACGCCGAGCGATTTCGCTCTCCGATTAAAGGGACGTATATATACATACAGATTGCGCACACGGCATATCATACACGAACCGCTTCTTCACGGTGCGTTATACCGGGTGTCCCAGCTAACTTGAACCAAGGGTTTAAAAATGAAATATTGGGGTCAGGAGAGTGAAACTACCTGCATATTGGTGACAGGCATTTGGCGCACCACAGGAAATTTTTTGTATTGCAATTACTTAACTAGTAATTAAAATAATTTTTTTAAAATTTTTAATATTGACTTTAGACACTAAGTGTGATTCGCAAAGTTGGAGAGCACTTTCAGAAACCCCCATTCCATTATTCGCCATAAAGAAAACCTTACGTGTACCTCTTTTTTCGAGCTCGAAAGAAAGCCCGCGAAATACAAAAAAAACCACGTGACGAGCGCATTCGCGCGCCGCGATCGTGCTGCTCTCAACCGTGCTTTCAGTGAACGAAATCAGCTCCGGTATTCATTCGGCGGCCCCGTTTCAGAGGCAGGCCGATATCTTGGTGGTGGTTTCTTCGGCCGTGTCAGCCAGTTCGCGCGTGACGGTGTAAATTGCAGCGAGTGCGCTGCGCTTTGCAGTCGCGATAAAGACTGCCAAGCTCGAAGTTTTCAAATGAGAGGAGTTTTATTTGCCAGTTGCAAAGAAAATAAAAGTGGCGGTTTATGGCTTGGCTGTGCGGCGATGACAGCCGTGGCATGCGGTTGTCCTGACTCCATTTCATTTCGGTTTCTTACCAATTATAAAAAGTGCTCGAATAGGTCACCTTGTGCGACGATACAGCTATGGCATCTTGTAACCAAATCAGCCGTTGCATTTCGTATGACAGCCTCAGGCATGTTTAAACAGACTTCCGTTATTTTGTCTTTAAGGTCTTGCGGTGTGGAAGTTGGTGTGCTGTACACCTTGTCCTTGATATGACCCCACAAAAAGTAGTCCAGAGGTGTCATATCAGGAGACCTGGCTGGCCAGTTCACGGGACCTAGTCGTCCTATCCATTTCTGCGGGAACGCTGCGTCGAGCCAGGTCCGAGCCTTGGCGCTGCTGTGCGCGGGGGCGCCATCGTGTTGAAACCACACATTTGTGGCCCTGGCGAGCGGTAGATCCGAAAGGAAGTCGTCAACGGGTCCTCTGAGGATATCATTGGTGTAGCGATCTGCTGTCAGCGTCTGGTCGAAAAACACAGGCCCGATCAAACTACCGTCGAAAAGTCCACACCAAACACTAAATGACCACTGGTACTGGTGCTGCGTCTGTAAAACCCAGTAGGGATTTGAATCGCTCCAGTAATGAGCATTGTGCAGGTTCACCTGTGAATTGCGCGAAAAACTAGCTTCGTCACTCCATATCACTTTGTTCAAAAAATCCGGGTCGTCCTGCATCTTTATCAGAATCCAATTAGCAAAATCGGTCCTGTTTTGGAAGTCCCGTGGCAACAGATTTTGATGAAGCTGTACGTGGTACGGATGCAGGCGGTGTTTGCGCAGTATTCGCCAAACTGATGACCTGGAGACTCCGGTATCCTCGCTCACGCTGCGCACGCTTGCTTGGGGTTCCAGAGCGAACAGCGATAAAATATGCGTCTCGAAGTCCTCGTCAAAAACAGGTGCTCTGTGTCGTGTGGACGTAAAACTGCCCATCCGTCGCAGCGTCTCGAAGGCACGCAGGATCGTTACTGAACTTGGCCGCCTGCCTGGGTGCCATTGTTGCATAAGGTCTGCAGCGCGCCTTCTGTTCCCATGACATGCACCTAGAGCCAGAACCATGTCTGCTTTCTCTTCATTTGTAAACGGCATGTCTGCAGTGCTAGTAATCACTACACCAAAGATTCAGTCTCGCATGAGAGTGGCATAAGAAGAGCACACGACAAACTGTGCTTCACCGCTGCTTCCAGCTTTCAAAATCCTCATTAGGAAACTGCAACACACAGCCGCCAACACCTCGCGGCGAAACATTATTCCCTGTATTTCTCTTTTGCTTCTGAGTGACAAAGCAGACTCGCCATCTCAGTATCTTATCAGATTGGGACTAAGTCGTCGTCGCCGGGTGCCAACTAGCTGACGCGGACGAAAAACCCCCGCCAAGATATCGGCCTGCCGCTGCAACGGGGCCGTCGAATAAAGGCCGGAGCTGATTTCGTTCACTGAAAGCACGGTTGAGAGCAGCACGATCGCGACGCGCAAATGTGCTCGTCACGTGATTTTTTTTGTATTTCGCGGGCTTTCTTTCGAGCTCGGAAAAAGAGGTACACGTAAGGTTTTCTTTATGGCGAATAATGGAATGCGGGTTTCTGAAAGTGCTCTCCAACTTTGCGAATCACATTTAGTGTCTAAAGTCAATATTAAAAAATTTAAAAAAATTATCTTAATTACTAGTTAAGTAATTGCGATACAAAAAATTTCCCGTGTTGCGCCAAATGCCTATCACCAATATGCAGTTAGTTTCACTCTCCTGACTCCAATATTTCATTTTTAAACCCTTGGTTCAAGTTAGCTGGGACACCCGGTATATACACGTACTTCAGCGTCAACTTCGTGTTATATACGGGGGCGATTACCTCTTATATCGATCGGCGCACAGTATCATTTTGTTCGATTTTATAGCGTTCCAGATTGCCGTACACTTTGTCGGGATAACGTCGCGAAAACGGGTAACACCAGTGATCCACATCAACGCGTGAATATATCCCAACCTCCACTATATAGAGACATCCCGTCCAAGGCGACCCCGTCAAGTTGTGACCCTGACGGCGTTAAACAAAACGAGAAGTTTCAACATATCCTTTACAAAAACTCATTCAGACAATATACAGACTGTCTGTATACAGACTGTCTGTGTCTATATACTTTCTATATGTGGACAAAAGGTTTTCGATGGCTATTTCGCTCGTTCTATATACAGTTGCGGCCACGGATTTCCAAACAGCCTTTTTTTTTTGCACAATGTCCGCATAGACATCAGTCGACAAACTGTAAGGCCATAAGTATATGTGCTGGAGTATACATACCCGTGCACGCTATAAAGGCGCACGGCAGGCAGAGCCAGCCAGGCACTTTTTTTTTATTCGATAACAAACGGCAGTTTGCGATAAGGCGGCATCGAAACGCGAATGCCGCGTTGTGTGGCGAACCGCCGCGCATGGTGGACGGCGGCACAACAGAGAGAACGTCGTCGTCAAAGAGGGTCTAACCCGTTTCGCCCAATGTAAATGCGCGCGCGCAATATATATAGAGAGAGATTATACATCCACAGTTGCAGGCGCTCGCTACGTAGCCGTTATGCGAGTGCATCAGTGTGTGTGTGCGTGCGGCGTCATGATATATGAAGGACGCCTGAAGAAGCGCCAAGTGGACATAGACAGAAACAAAAATACGCGTACAAACGCACAAAGTCACTTTTGCTTGTCTGCGGGTGTTTGGGAGGCGAGGAGGAAGGCTCTGTGTCCAGTTCGCGCTTATTTAGTCGTATCTACGGAATACCGACGCGCCCAAACTGCCACGGTGTTTGTGTTCAGGGGTGGAAATGAGAATGTGTGTGCGCGTGGGGGGGGGGGGGGTGGAAGCAGTAGCGAGCGCTTCTCCCCTCCACGGAACCCACGTTGTACGTGTACTGCGGGGATCGGCCGGAAGCCACGTTAATGCATCTCAAGTGGAAGAAGCCGCCGGTCTCCTTTATAGAAGTGGTGACGCCGAACGTTGCTCGACAGGAGAAAGCGGAGCTGGCAAGGCCCGCGCAGGGTCTCATGGTCGTGGCCCATGGGTCTCGCGCCTATATGCTATATAGCGAACAGAGCTGCAGCCCAAACGTAGGAGGGACGATCGATCGCGTGTGAGAAGGTCGGCGGTGTAGTCCGTTGAAGTAACGAAAAAAAAAAACATATCCTCGCATGCGGTGTCCTTGTTGTTGTTGGCTCCTACATACAAACAACGACAACAATGCACTCGTCTACGCATATGCGCGACGATGGACATTCTCGGCAGGTCAGTCTGGTTCTGCGCTGTCCTCAAGACCGTAAACAACACGTGCGATCCGTTGACCTTTTTTTTTTCTTTTCCCGAGCGAGCTGCTGTTGTTTGCGAAAGCACGAACCCGAAACCCCCGAGCTCCTTGTCACATCGACTGGAATCTTACTTAAGCCGCGGCTCCGTGGGTTTGAAATCTGAGCGCCTCGCAACCGTATAGACGTCAGCTATAGTCGCGTTCGCGCGACGTTGAAAAAGAAGATCCGTTTCCCAACGGAACATTAAAACGCCCCGCTCCAGTTGCACCCCCGTCAAACTCAGGACGCAGGGCCGATGCAGGGCCGAAAATACGTCTCCCAAGTACACATGCTTCGTCTGGTCGCCGCTTCAGCGTAATACATCCGGAGACCCAGCAGCGGCGGCCGCGGTACATTGCGAGTAAAACACGTGAATTACGAGCCCAAATGCAACGCAACGCCGAAAATATAGCGTCTATATATAGTAGCCTCTCCCCCCTCCTCCCAATGTGGTTGCCGCTTTGGCGTATATAGCCTCCACATGCAGTTAGCTGGCCATGGTGTTTCGAGCCAAGACGCTGCACTCCCGATAAGAGAAGAGCCAAATGCGGTGCGAGCGCTGTTGCACGTTCGGCGCGAGCACGCCGAACGCGGAGTGAATGCATACACATGCAGCGGCTCTCTATACGGTACGGTACGGCACCGCACCACACAACACAACGGCCCGTGCGTACCGATTAAGTATAGCGACGCCGCCGGGCCGCTGGCCCCCCTTGCGCGGAGGCCGAGCGGTGAGCCAGCAAGGTCGCCGCGCCGGCCGTGAGGAGAGGGAAGAACCCCTCCCTCCCTCCATCGGATCGGGCTTCCGGTTTCGACCCGACCGACTCGGCTTCGCCAGCGGAGTGTTGGCTTCGAGGGCGCTTTCACCCCACCGTCGTTTGTGCCACCGTGGCTATATTAAAGAAGCAAACTTCTTTTGTTGTTGTTGTTGTTAACGAATTGGCTTGCGCTGCAAGTAGTCAGCTAGCCGAGCCAAACTCTTCCCATGTTCTTCCGTGGTCATGTTCTAACCCATAGCGGTTTAGAACATGACCTGCCCCACTCCCCCACTTTATGTTGGCCATAGCGGGTTAGAAGCTGACCCTCCCCACCCCACCCGTCGAACCCCTACCCCCAGCCGTCCACCGTTTCTTCAATTCCATCCAACACACCGCCATCTCCGAAATTCCCTGCGCGACGCAAGCAGCCCCGATCTCGGAGCTCACGCACGCGCAAAACTCCGAAAATAGAGGCCCCGTCTTTCTTTTTCCTTTTTTTTTTACGCACCAACTACAGGTCGCGCTGCTTGAGACGTTCACGTCGACGCGTTGTTTCTGCGCGGAGAATGACTTATACATCTCTTTTCCGGACAGAAGGCAGGGTACATGAGGTGTTTCGAGAGAGAGAGATAGAGAGAGCGAAGGATCTACAGAGTTGGATATGAAGTCGAGATAATAAAGCACTCGGTAACATTTAAAATTTATATTATATATATATATATATATATATATATATATTTCGCGTACAGTGACACGAGGCTAATCCCAGCGCGGTCGGACAAACCTTTGTGTGTACACAAAAGCAAAAGCGAACCGCGCGCAATAAGCCCGCGCACGATATCTCGATCTGTAATTTCAGCTCGCGGACAGCGTTCGGCGCAACTATCGGTCGGTCGCCGCGGTGGGTCCACAGAGCGTATACATACGCGCCGAGCCCGGGTATATACGTGATTCAGATCGAACCAGGCCTTATAGCTTACAAAACGTCGGTGCGCGCGCGTGCGTGCGTGTGCAGGGGACGTGCGTGTGTATCGCGTTCTAATGCATGCGAGCACGATACGTACAGCGTTCGCACAGCGGGCCGCACGAGCCGTCCCGACGTGCATTAGGAAAAAAGCGCACGCGCGCATACACCGAGAGTTTTCCGCGTAAGATTTCATCGGTCGCGTGTGCAGAGGAATTAGTGCCATTAGCGCTGCTGCTGCTGCTGTCGCGTGTCAAATCGGATCAAGCGAGAACCTTTCGAACACGCGAGTTTTGACTGGCGCCGGTCTCCCTGTAAAATCTCAGCGGTGCCGCGCGATGCAAAAGCTCGTTACGCGAACCCGGTCCGTGCAGCCTCTGTAGGTGGCGCGCAAGTCGAGTTACCGGTAACTAACTCTACAGGCGAGAGGTAAGATATGTTTTTTTTCATGAGAAGCACGGGATGATCGGTGGAAAAGGCGACAGAAGAGATATATGTGTCAGGGCGAGAAGGATGTATACGCAGGTTACATATATGCGTATAACTTTGTAGCACTTAGTAGGCCTCGCCGCCCGTCCACCTGTACGTTATCGCAATTTTGTCTTGCGCTACCAGTGACTATGCTCTATTGCGGCCTAAAGTTCCGCGATCAGCAAAAGCAAGGACGTTTTTTTTTTAAATTTTTTCTTTATGGCCTTTTCAGAAAGCAATACAACTTCATCTATATATATAGAAGCTGCGTGTAAGGACGCATTGTAAGATACACAGTGAATGCACGTACTTCATCCAACGCGAGAGAGAAAGGGGGAAAACTCGAGCACACAGACACGATAGCGAAGTCGTATACATCGAGCACGGCCCATACTTATCTTGTATAGCTACAGGCACTGCCCATTCAGCGAGAGACCGTATAGCAGCATCCCCCCCTCCCCTCCCCGCAAAAAAGAAAAAGAGAACAGGAAGAAAGAAAGAGAGAAAGAAAGAAAGTCAGATTTAGTTTTTGATCCCACCATTCTTATCTAACGAGGCACCCGTGCTCGAAGTCCCTCCCGTGTTCCGGGGGAAGGCCGGACGACGCGGTTGCATGGGATGCCGCGACGTAAGGTCTCGCGCGCGCGCGCCGAGGTCGTCGGCGAGGAAGAAGGACCGCGAAAGAAAAGTCGTAAATACGTCGGGCGACAACGACGATTTACGGGCGCGTTTCGGCCGCGCCGCGCATTTTAAACAGTTCGCCGCACGGCGCGGCCACCGCATCGCGATCGACTCTCGATCGCGTGGGTCTCGCCAAATCCCGCGCAGCTAGCTATCTCTCTCGTCGGCCAATCGCGACGGGACGCGTATATAAAACACGCGCGAGCTGTTCCAAGCGTGTATTCGCCCGTGTTCGCGACTGATAAGACTTAGTTATGACAGCCTTAGTTTTCTGTATAGTAATAAGGCTGCGATGTCAATGAGCGGCAGCCAATCACGGAAACCGCCTTCACTTGTATGCAGACACGAAAGACGATAGACCTGCAGCGAGCGGTTGCCGCGTTCTGCTTCGTTGCGCAAGGTTGCGCGTTCGATTCACCTCGTCGTTGAAATTGAACCGCTTTTAAATTTGAGTGCCATTCCCACAAACAATGCACGCTTTTAGCGCGGTAGTGCATGGAGGAGGGAAAGTGAAAAGCAGAAGGCAGGGAGGTTAACCAGAATAACGGTCAGGTTGGCTACCCTACACCGAGGCATTGGGAAAGGGGAAAACAAAGATGACAAGGAGAGAGAGGAGGGAAGGCAGTGCATGAATACGTACATATACGTAGCGGGACGCGAACACGCGGTCGCGTTAAGGACAGCAAGCAGCAATAGAGCCACGCAGGCGTTGTGGCAAGCGCGACACTGTCGCCCCTGTCACGCTCTGCATTATCTCTCTCTCTCTCTCTCTTCTCAGCTCTTCTCTTTTTCGTCCACCTCCGGGAACACAGTACTTTCCCCGGACGTACGAAGTCCTATATGCAGCATACAGGCGCTCTACATTCCATCTCACAAAATCCATGCATACAGCGAAAGCTATTATGGGCCACGTTGGCGAAACAAAATTAAGAAAACCATACGGATTGTTCCTCCATTATAGAGGCACCCCAATAAATCACACGCATTCTTTAAATAATTTTTACTACCATCACCACTACTACTACTACTACTACTACTACTACTACTACTACTAATATACTACTGCTACTACTACATCGAACGCCACTGCTGATCGCCTTTCGCGCGTCATCGACTGAGATGAAGGTTCACGGACAGATTAGTATAGCGTGCAACGGGCGAGCTCCTCTCCTCCCTTCCCTGGAAAACGCAGCCTGCTCTCTCTCGTCACTGACTGGCTGAGCACGAACTGTACTGCACAGAATTGGTGAGACAGAGGACAGAAGAGAGACAGAACACATGCGGCATGCCTCCATAAATCTTCCCGCAGCCGACGTTGCTATATAGCTCCGTGAGAAATGCGTACGCGCAGCGACAACAAATAAATTTTTAAAAAACGGGGAGGGAAGGACACGCGGAACGTTGAAATTAAATTAATCCCGCGGCTGTAACAGCTTTCGCTTTCCATCACGCGGCGTCCAATCAAGGCTTTCTCTTTTAGCATAACTGCGAGTCGGCCTAGTTGGAACAGATTCATTAAAAAAAAAAAAACCTTTTGTGGGCAAACAGGGACGAAGTTACTCCTTGTGTTACTCCTTGTATCCTTGTGCTACTCCTTTTCTTCGTCCCTGTTTGTTTGCGCACAAAAGTTTTTTTTTTTATGTTTCTCTTTTATTTCACCGCAGGCCACGAAGGTGCAGCGCGCGGCTATTCTCTGTGCACAGCACGGCACAAAGGTGCGCGGGCCGTTTTTCATTAATCGAATAAACTTAGCCATTTAAGAAACGAAAAAACAAAAACAAATTCTAGCTGATGCATAACTCATCTTTGGTTGAAAAGCTGAGACGACATGCAAATTAACATGTACCAATAGTACATATTTCAGCCGATTTCGCAACAAATTTGCCACGAACTTGTAACCTATAGCCACTGCTTCAACCTGGAAGCACGCTAAATACGCACAACGTAGGTGTTCGCAATGGATACAGTCTTGAGAAACAAGACGTCAATCATAACTTATAGCGCGTATACCACGATGTGCTACGTGCATATATATATCCGCTTTCTCAAATGCGGCGGAGGCGCGTCACATACAATACAAGCTTCTGAGAAACGCCGCCGTTTTCTTGTTTTTTGTTTTTCTCTCCACGCAAGAATTGCCGAACACCGACGAACAGGCGTCTGTCTCTACACCAGGGTGGCCCCGCACGCCGTGACGCAAGACCCGACTTCCGGAAGTCTTCGCGAGGGAAGACAGCGGCGGTCGTGGCGCAAAATATGATCCCCGTGGATCGTTGGCCTGCCTGCCTATACCAGCTACCGGTCGGCTACGCTGTTTGTTTGGGGGGGGGGGGGGGGGACCCGAGACATACAACGGGCGGCGGCAGCGCGTCGCATAAATACGCGGCGAGGAAGAAAACGAAGAAGCGAGTGGGACTGCCGGCGTAACGTACGGCTCCGGTGGCGCCAACGGCGCCGCTTGAGAGCGACTGCGCGTTGAATTTTCTTTTGTCGGGAGACAGCCAGAGCCGCCTGTTGCGCACAAAAAAAAAAGGGGGGGGGGGGGGGGGATGTGGACAGCAAAGGCGGACGGAAGAGCGCCAGCCGCATAAACATCGCGAGTTCATAAATATGTGCGTCCCGCGGCAGTGTCCGGGTCGTGGTGGTGATGGTTGGCGGCGGTTGCGGCCGAGGTTGACAACAACAGGTACATTACATATGCGCATCGCGACGGCGACGCTCTCGCGCATGCTACAAAAGAGAGAGAGAGAGGAAAGAATGAGCCGCGTCGGAGAAAGTGTGCGCGTGAGAGAGAGGGAGGGAGATTCGCGTCTGCGTCGTGAGTTACGTTCCTAGAACCAGGAACTCATCCCATTCCAGTTCCTAGACCTGGTTACGCATGCCGGCGCGTGCGTTATGCATATATACAGGACCTATGCGTCGCGTCCAGAGTGAGCGAGAAGGCCAGCACCTGAAACCATTGGAGGACAGCACTACATATATATAGCAGGTGTCCCTATATAGCTTTGCGGCTGGGAACGTACGTTTTACCCAGTTCGGTCGAACGACAATGTTAATTCCGTAACGTTCGAAGAACCAATCAATCAATCAAGCACTAATTTTCTCAGCAAGATACCTATGCAACGGAAGTACGTGACTAGATATTCTCTCGCAGCTTGACAAGTGGTACAGTAGTGCTTACAAGTACTAGTAATGGGCGACACGCAGCTATGCGTCATTCCGAGGACACGGAGGACGAGCGCGACCTTTCTCCACGCAAAAGTCGAAAAGTATTTCGCCAGGGACAACGAAATCCTACACGACCGGTAAAAGCCTTCTAATCAAAGTCCAGCTCAAGAACCTTACTCCGGTTTTCTGCGGACGTGTTCACGATAGAAGACACGCCAATGACGTTAAAGTCCGAGTTGACACGGTGAAAACGGCGAGGTAAAGTCAGGATGCCAGCACTGAAAGAAAGAAAGAAAGAAAGAAAGAAAGAAAGAAAGAGAACACGAGTGGGATACAGGAAGAGAGAGAATACAGGGGCTCTCGAAACGCGAGCCGGAATGACGACGTCGACAACGTTACGCTCCGCGACCGAGGAAGTTGATTCACGACACGCAAGTCGGCCGCGCTTTTTCTCTCTCGAGGCGTTATCACGTCGTAACAGTTTGTTGGCAAGACGCGCGCAGGAAGGAGAAAGGGAAAAAAAAAGAAAAAAGGCCTTCCCCGTCAACTTCGCTAAGTCTTCACAAAGTTGACACACATACATCCCAGATAACACGCGCCGTCTAGTAACACATCGCGTTATCATCACGGCGGTGGCGACCGTGCGCCCCGCGAAGCACCCCCCAAAAAAATCTCGATAAGCGTGTTCAAGAAGGGGGCTTCCGCTGTATGTACAGGAGGCAAAAGAGGCCCTTGCGAGAGAGACACTCCCAATATGCCTCGAGGAGAGAAACAGAAGAAAGAAAGAAAGAAAGAAAGAAAGAAAGAAAGAAAGAAAGAAAGAAAGAAAGAAAGAAAGGAAGAAAGAAAGAAAGAAAGAAAGTGAGATGCCATGGCGGCAAAGCGACGCGCCCAGGCTACCCAGGGCGCTGCGGACACTGTCCCGAGCCGGTGCGGGACCTCCGATGGCAGGCGAAAGAGAGCGAGAGTAAGTAAGGGGGGAGGGGGGACAGAGAGGGAGAAAGGGAGGAAACAAGATGGCCGCCGCTCGAAGATGGGCTTTAGGGCCCGTACATGGTCGCTCCGCCCGTCCGTTCCGCCCTCGCCCGGCCGCGTGCGGAAGCCCGAAAGGCGGACGGTGTCGCAAAATTCGATGCACGCTCAATCCGCACGACCGGAACGCACGCGCACTCCTATTGGGCGACGCGGCCTGTTGACAGCTGGCAACCGTTCGGCGGAGCAAAGGTGTTCAAGGTTGGCAACGACCTTTGACAGCAGACGACACTGGCATATTTTTGCAGATCTGATTTCAAGTTTCCGCGTTCCGGTGAAAATGCGACTCTAGGCTGCCACATTCTGTTCTGCAGCCTTATGTGTTGCATTGGCACCGTCATCCTTCGAAACATTGCACAGTCGTCTTATCTGCGCCACCTTTTACAGATGTATTGCAATCGCATCACGTCGCAGCACGCGACGTATTCTCGGATGATTACTTTCAGTGCGCGCTGCCTTGGCTGGTTGAACAAAACCTCTCTAATTATCCAACGTGCTGCGTTCTGCGTCACGCGAGACTGATAGTGTCGCCGGAAGCGCGGTTTCTGTAGTGCTAGTGACAGCTTGCAAGAATACGGAACACACGCACATCTGTCGCGGAATGAATTTGCGTAGGTCGCCAAGACGCACCTTTTTACCACTGAGCACGCGTGTGAGGCTCCGAGTACAGCTTGCTGATACGCTCGCTCGTGCTTTTTTTTTTTTTTTCACTCTGCCAATTTTAAGAGAGTGCTTAAAGCAGTTGGATTCATGGAATGCCTTTTCCTTAAATTATTTGCTCAGCGATGACTGAAGTTCTCACCGTGTGCAAAAAAAAAGTTATGCATAAGTGGTTAACTTCATGCAGCAAGAAATTGAAGGTTAAGCAGTGAATGCACAATTCATTATGACTGGCTTAAAGCAATATGTATGTATAGCGGTGACCTTATGCAGATATATGCATACTCATGAGATATGTTTCCAAGGGGAGTACTTATTTGAAAGCATATAATTTACATTGCTGATAAGAAAACTTATTTTGAGTGAAATCAAACAATTGCATTCTTTCTTGCCAGCCTGGCTACCCAATATGTTGCCACCTTACTACTTAACATACCTAATTTAACATTTCAACAATGCACAAACATTACCAAAGCGCACAAAATTAAGCAGTACCTTGACAGGCATGCTCCCTCTCTCACCCATGGCACCAAACAAGGATGTTCGACTTGAGATTGTTTGATACTGTCGGCATCATACATGCGTGTTCTATTTTGATTGCTCTACATATAAAAAATAAGCTATACTCAGGCTATATGAGTTAGTTGGGCATGGGCTGCATGTTTATGTATTTATGTAGTAACAACCTTGCTAGCTCATGCACAGCCATATATTTAAGAAAATGAAAAATGCATAGCATAACATAAACAGCTGGCCAGTGCCTGTATTTATTTGAAAGCAAACTGGCATTATCAAGTGTAGCTTAGCAGTGAGTTCAGTGGCCTCTTGTGGTGTGAAAAGGTTGATGTAGTTATTAGTTTTGTGTTTGTCTTTCTTACTTAGTTGCTGTTTTAACATGCACATGACAATGAAATGAAGGTGCGTAGGGCAGAAGACAGGGCCACACAAAAAGCGAGGAGACATTCATTGTCATTTTTTTATTTCCATAACAAACCAGCGAATAGTTCCTTAGGTTCAGTTTTGTGAATAATGCACAAGGTGTTCTGCGTAAAACTGAAAGATTGTAGTGCTCTATTACCTATTCACTATTTGGGTAGCCAAATGAACGATACTCCCATTAGCACTGTGAGAGCACAGAAATTTGCAGTCAAGAGGCCGTAGTGGCTCAGCCTCTGTGCCAAATGTAAAATTGTTCGAAAAGAAAACATGCATACTGGTGAATTGGGTATGCATTCACATCTACTATTCAAATCCACACATCACAAGTTATCTTTCATTCCTTGGCACATTTCTCACCATTGTACAGACTTTGTTTCAGCGCTCTGTGTGTGCAGTAATATAACTTGGTAAATCAAAGCTGCGGTTATTCAGTACACTGAAAGCAACTTTGCGTGCGGGTTAGATAATATGATGCTGCTACATATGGGTCAGCTTAGTATTATCAGCCGCTTTGTTTACTAGTTCACTGTTATGCCTGAACTATACGGTGCCACTGGACAATGCTGTATCCCTGCAGGCACGCTAGAACAGCTTGGATATGCACAAACAACCCTTTACATCGCACTTAAATTAAGGTGGTGTAGATTTGCTGCCACAATGTGCTTGTAAGCATAACTGCCGAGCATTCAAAAAAGTGTTTGAAATGTAAGGGTGGATGCTCAGGTTTGCAGGTGTGACATTTTACATTTATAGTGCAAGGACACACCGATGAACAGGAAGGATACCACACAAATCCTCGTGTTGTGACCTTGCAGTCACAATGCAAGTAGTTTTCAGTGGTTTTTAGCTATAAACATGTGAAGCAATCTGTAAATTCAAAACTGTATTAAGTAAACTGAGACACCATGAAAAGCAACATAACACTAAGGTGTACACATTTTTTTGTCACATCAGCTCTTTGCAGTGCAGGTCAAATATGTATACAAGCTATTTGTAGGAAGTAGGAAGCCTATCCAATATAAACAAGAAACTTGCAGGCAAGGTAATCACAACAAACCAGCTGAGACGGTGGTACTATTCTACTTGTTTTCGTTTGTGATAGCACAAGTGTTCCCACTTGTGCTGCTGGATGGTTGTGACTGATATGCTCGCGAAGGTTTGGGTCATTCACATTTCAAGGGATGAGTAACTGTTACATACGTAAATCATCTTCCTCTGCCTATATCAATGACTTAACTATATGTGGCAGGTTTAGCTGTGTGATTATTGGTGTAGCTGAAGTGATGTATCACACATAGTTTCCGCGCACTACCCAATTGGCGAAAAGCATGCAGGAATTGGCCTTTGAGCTATTGGTTCAGTGGTGGCTTTCCACTAAACTTACTGTTGAAGAGGCAGATTTCACTTCATCAAAAGGCCCATGTGAAAAATAGCCTAGAACTCGTGACGCCAAATACTGTCACCATGTGTGACTGAAGAACAATACGTTACAGAACAATGAGCAGTGGAATTAATCGCACTAGTATACAAAGAATTGCAGCTACATTCAGTATTTCACTGCTGGTGTACTAAACACAAACCTTTATATGAGTTGTTTGGATGGCATAGTCAACACGATCCCTCTAATGAGCTGTGGCAAAAGCTAACTAAAAAGCTGCTACTCCAGGTACTGCATTGGCCTAAAATATGGATTCTCGCTTGCAGTGAATACAGTTCTTAAATAGGTTTACATACAGGTATGAAATGTTGTAACTGCACCATGTGATAAAATTTCAATACGATCAGCTGAATACCACATAGAACATCTTTAATGGGTATAGTTGGTACAACGTGCCTTGATATTAGAAGTTGTGCTGTTTTATTCACACACACATGCACATAAATGCAAGGTACACATACATTTGTGTTCACATGTTACTGTGTGCATCAAATGAACAGCACCACTTATACTACAAGCCATAAAGATAAATAATTTTTTTGTACCAGTCTAATTCCTATTAGCTACGCAGTGATTTTTTTTCTCACATGCAGCAACTCAACTCCGTGCATAAGTTAAGCCATGGCTGTCATGCCCAGAAAATCATAAAATAAAGAAGTGACCACGTGTACGGGCCTAAAATTGATGGTTTGGCAATATCTTGTCTGGCTGGGTAGTTAATTTCTGTCAAAAAAAAGAACAATTCAGCATACTGACAAAGCAGTGTGGCTAACATAATATAGGGAACAGACACTCTGCCTGCAGAGTCGCTTGAAAATTTTGCCAGCAGTTCGTGCTCATTGGCTGGCTTCGGTCACATAACTAATGCTTACATAACTGTGAAAATTCGTGTGCAGGATAAACTCATAGCAGCCAATAGGCACGTTTTATATTGTGATAGCAGCTGACTTCTCATGGACAATGCACTGTGGCCATGAACATGCTAAAGAATGACAAGAGGCGAGGTCCCCCTTTCTATAGTGTGGCAGTGCAGCTGAAAACGGTTCAGTTAATGAGTGGAACCATGGCCTATTCAAAATAAAGATCAGTCAGATAGCCACTTATAGCGTCCAACATCCCACACCCACGAATGATAGGTAGCAGTAAATTTACTCGCAGATGAAAGTGCACTGGAAAAACATTTAATGGACATACTTTACAGGCCCAAGTCAGTTTAATGCACATTATTTGCTAATGACTGTTGGCAGAATGAACACGAGGAAAGAAAATAAAGCACTTATCAGGCATATAATGCTGGTACTTGTGCTATTGTTCGCTTTAAACTGAAGGCTCGTGCCAAAACAGGCGACACGAACCAGATAATCAAATAGGGTGGATAAACAAAGTAACCACAAACTTTCGCTTACCCAATTCTGCCTGCATTAGTAACGTGGCCATGGCTGGCTAGTGAGGAAGAACTCTGGGCAAAATTTATTTCACGCAGTTCTGCTGGCTGCTAGCAGAATATTATATAACACCATACCTGTGACACTTACTTGTTACTACTCGTCCTACGTGTTCATTTTTACATTTATATTGCTTTTTGTCAGCAAGCGTAAAATTTTTATTAAGAAGGTAGTATCCAGTTCTTACCTATAACATATTCATCTACCATGCCACCGGTGTCTTCATAAACAGACGCTGTGCTTAGTCACTAGTCAAAAACAAGCAGCTCAGATTTTTGGCTACGTAAGCCGCTTGCACCACAAAATATAAAGCAATTTACTTCGTGAAATCTAGAAATTCTTGATCTTCACACTAGTGTCCACATTATGAAAATCAAGGCTGCCAGAAATTTGCATTCATGACATTAGTGCTCTCAGGCGCGTCCACATTTCACGACAGCGCTGACCGTCTTGACGTATGCAATTATTATGATGTTCCCTAATTTCCCCCCACCGATAGAAGCATCTTCAACCATGCAGTAACAACTTTTGAAAGAAAAGATAGATGTACGAAGCAGAAAAGGCCGGTGTGATAGGGCTTATCTGTAAGGGTACTAAATATGAAAACGCGATGGGCAACACATCTGCACAGTTCACTTCTGAGCAAACGCACATCGCGTAGAACGAGCACTTCTACACCCAGCAACGCTGCGACACATCGCGCATACATAATCACGGTTTGTAGCTTGCAAACACACTTCATAACAGCAAGAACACAGGTAGAACGTCGCGGTCACTTCGACGCGTCGCAGCCGGCAAAACGGCTCACACGCAGTATAGGACACACTTCATAACAACAACACAGCTCGAACGTCGCGGTCACCTCGGCGCGTCGCAGCCGCCAAACGGCTCACGCGCAGTATAGCACACGCGGAATGGCAGCGATAACAAGGCGATAAAAATTTATCGCTACTGATCGTATCATTACTTCTGAAAGTTGCGAAGGGCTGGCGTTCACCACTTCGCGGCAACGATCCGCATACACAGAGCAGAAACCAAACGTGTACGCTGGGTGCGCCAATCGGACGCTAGTTATTTTGCCACGCACTGAACATGTGTCCTGCTGCTCAGAATGCACGTGTATGTGATGGACTTCTCGTTTGCGACACGCACGCGAAGCATGGAACAAAAAATCACGAAGTCGACGGCTTCAAATATTTCTTCCGATGCTCTCGTAAACACAACACACACTTCCTGCGCTCCGTCTGTTTCTGTAGGCGATCGCACGCACTGATGAGGTCTGGAAGGGTACGCCGGCTTGCTGCTTTTGATGACTATCTCCGTGGGTGCCAGATAACTAGTAAAAATCACAAAAAGGAGAAAAAATAGACTGTTTCTGACGCGGCTGTAGCTTAAGCCTTACGTCCCCGCTTCGCTTCGCTTCGAGCAAGCGCCATGTTTGCTGTGACGACAGCCGAACTGTCCGCCTCGGACCAGCCAATGAGAGACGAGCAGGCGGCCGGACGGGAAACTTGCGTCCGCTCCTCGCTCACCAGTAGAGAGGCTTCCGCACGCGACCGGACGAGGGCGGAACGGACGTGCGGAGCGACCATGTACGGGCCCTTAGTAGAAGATGCTGCTCGCAGCGAACCCCCCGTGAAACCTTTTCGGTCTTGTCGGCTGCGCTATGACAACGAACATGCCGGCCTCTTGCCCCCTCCTTCACTGTCGACAAAGCTGGGGGGAGGGGACCGATTTATTAAACGCCGAGGCGCCGCCGAGTCGCATGCATCGGACCCGGACGGTGCCGCTCGCGGAGCGCGCGCGCACACACACACTTGCGCTCGAAAAGAAAGGGAGGGGAAGGAGGCAAGGTGGGACCGGTGGTGTTGGTGGTGCGCCCCCCCATCTCCCTCTTCGGGGGAGCCAGTTTGCCGCCGCCTGCCTCACCTGCAGCCCCCCCCTCCCTGGCTTCTTCTTCAACTACTTGGCGGGAGGAGAGCTCAAGCGGCGGCGGCGGCACAGAGCAGCAAAGACGGCAGCGCAGGACCGGGCGCGCGAGGATAAATAAGCGGAGCCCGAGTTTGGCGACACAGAGGCGGCGGCGGCGGCAAGAGCCAGGATTTTTCGGAGGGTGCGCCGCGGCGGAGAAATAAGAAAGACGACGACGATGTCGGCGAGCCGAGCGAGGGGACAGGGCAACGAC
Source organism: Dermacentor andersoni (assembly GCF_023375885.2). Lineage (NCBI taxonomy): Eukaryota > Metazoa > Arthropoda > Arachnida > Ixodida > Ixodidae > Dermacentor > Dermacentor andersoni. The sequence goes on along the minus strand of NC_092819.1, from coordinate 52,374,310 downwards.
GCGGACTCGCCGAGAGGACGACGCCGCCGCCGCGACGGCCCCGCAAGAGTCGCAGTCGTCGCTCCCTCTTTCATTCGTGCTTCATTTTCCGCTGCCAGAACGGCGGCGCTGTGACGCGTACGCGCTGCAACCGGCCGAGTGTCAGTTTACATCGCAAGGGAACAGCAGCAGCGACTTATATGATGGGCCTGCGGTGGAGGGAGGGGAGGGGGGGCGGGACAAAGGAGGGAGAGAGTGTGATATGTAGTCCTGCGGTAGAGTGGTGGAGTGCTCAGTGCAAGGGCAGTCTCCGGGAAAAAAGGGCTTCCCGACCTCTGGACGGCGATGAGCGGACCGTCGCATTTTCACGGCAAATCGCTTCGCCGACGACGGAGTCGGCTATAGCTGTAGGATACGGGCTTGGACCTCTCACGAGAAAGCCTCCGGCATTATTCCGAACGCGACCAGCGGGACATTCGTTATTGCGGCTGAGCAACGCGGCCACGTCAAGGACGATGACTGAAAGAGACACGAAAGAGAAACACTAAATCACTTTACATACTGATAAAATATTCTTATAAACTTCTATCAACGTTAATTTAGCGTTGATGGGTTGAATATTAAACCGGAATATGAGGGTCAAAATTCCTTTTTTTTTTTTAATGTAGCGCCCAAACCCATGCGCCGACAGTCAATGTGACGTCACATATACCGGGGGTGGGGGAGGGGGGTCGTATTTTGGTCATAAAGTGGCTCAGTGAAAGATCTTGGAACTTGCTATGATCAGTCCTTAGCTACGTTAGAACACAGTCCCTCCACACCGAGAAAAAAAAAAATAGGTCCGCGCAGATTCCGTCCGAATCCATGACGTCACGACGCATTGGTGCGGGAACTTGAAGGCGGCGTCGCCACCTGCAGCTGTTGCGTCCCTGCTGGTTTATCCATCCTCTCGTCGCGGCAAGAGTGGCTTATTTCTAATGGCAATTTACCAATACAACTAAACGTTTCTTTCCTATTAATGTCCCTTTGAAACACCGCGCACAAATGGAGAAAAAAAAAACGACATTCAAGAACTGCTAGCAGGGAGCGTCACGCGACCATCTTGAAGCCTGGTAACAAAGGAGGTGAAGTAAATGGGAACCAAATGCGAAAAGGGGGTCTTCGTCACGTCGCGATAAGGCTATTCGGCGGCCGTTATGTCGACGCGAGAAATAAAATAGGCATACACGTGGCAGCTTCCCATACATTCGATATATGGACCGACGTGACGCCTGAGGAAGACGAATTAAAATCTCCGCCACTTGCCCTTTTCCTACCTGACCACAGAGGACTTTCTCTGGGGCAAAACGATCGCCGCGTGAAACGCGGTTTAGCGCAATCAACGTCCGGGTTCCCGCAATCGACCAAGGCCACACGCTGGACAGAAAGAAAGGGGAAGATATAAAAAAAAAAAAAGTCACGCAGATGGCGCGAGCCATTGTGCATATGGTATAGTCTCCGAGAGACAGAGCACAGACAGGTGAGCTTTTCAGCGCCGTTTATGAATCGCCCTCGGCGGTTTTAAGCTCTTTTGTTCTGTCGCTTAGTCTTGCTCGTAAACATTTGCCTAAGCCTTATTTTCTTTTTTTCTTACATGGTCACGCGTTCGACTCCCGCGCGCGCACTTCCGAGTGATCTCGTTTGCTGCGTGTCGATGAACCTCGCGTGATTCAAGCCGGCCGGCCGGAGTCTTCCGTATAGTCGCGCCACACAGCCAAAGTGAGAGGTGAAAGCCCCGCAATCGATCACCTATCTTTTTTTATGCGCCTACTTTTTCTTTTACTTCTTCTCCGACAAGCGCGTTTACGACCTCGAACCCCTTAGCAAGTGCAACGCTTTTTCCGCCCGCTAGAAACCACTCCGACTGAGACAGACGCCACGACGAGCCTGTATATAAATATTCATTGTCCAGTATAGACTTGGGGGGCCTTAAACAGCTGCGACCTGCCTCTCGCCACCCCCCCCCTCCCCCTGTTCCACCTTCACCTCGCGTCATTGTTGAACGCATCCAGCGCTACCGTGACAGCAGCAAGGACGCGCGGAAATTTTTGCAGACAGCATCGCCGGCGCGAGCCGGCAAGTCCTTTGATGTGAGAGACGTATTCCCCAGGCATCTTTTAACACACACACGCACACACACACACACACACACACACACACACAAAGAACGACAAAGGAGAATATAAACTGCGAATAAACTATTGTCTCTGGCAACCGTCGGAAACAGAGGCAAAACAAACATGAGCTTCCATGTCAACGCGTGGGGGACAAAAGTTTAAAAGGTCTAAAAAGAGGGAACCCAGAACAGAGAGAGAAAGAACGAAAAAAAAAAATATTATATATATATATATATATATATATATAGAGAGAGAGAGAGAGAGAGAGAGAGAGATGCTGTGCAGCAGGTAACCCGCGCCGCGAAGTCGGGCGCATGCACGCGATCGCGCGCAGCCCCGGTAGCCAAGCCGAAGACGCAGCAGCCCCTCGGCCGGCAAGAACAATCGCTCGCGCTGACAGCTGCGGGCCGAAACGCGCGAGCAACACGCGTCGGCCGCAGTAACAGCTGCCGCCGTTGTTGCTGCATAGCTGCTGCTGCTACTGCTGCCTCTTCTGCTGTTGTTGTTGTATACTGCTTGCTGTTGCGAGGTGTGACGCGCGCGGCACGGCGGTACGCACCTCGTGCGCGTTCGTAAGCTCACGCAGAGCAAGCAGCTCATGTCTACGCACGCCCACGCAGCGTCGTCGAAACACCCGTTCGCTTGAGAACGTCTACATTACGTCTACGAAAATACGTTTTTAAGACGTCCTCTTTTTTATGTCCGCCTCGCGAACAGCGTATAAGCGATTGCCGCATCGTCGGGAATTCTCGCGCGTGACGTCAGCAAATTGCGCGGGCGATAAACGTTCGAACGAACGACCGAACTGCGCAGCCGGGTTCGAACTTTGAAAAAAGAAATAAATCGTCGCTCGAGTCGTTCTGGACGAGAAAGTCGAGATTCGCTGCGGCACATCCGAGAGGAAGCTGTTCTATACGGAACGCGGACAGCGTGCGCGCCACCACCAGCGCTCCGGAATGCTACAGTCACGCACTACCGCGACTTTAAAGCTCTTAAAAGTTAAGTGCACAAGCGTTTTTTGTATCCCTCCTACGGAACACCGCTGCCGGAACTGTGAATCGAACCCTCGACCTGGAGCACAGCGGCAGGACGCCGCATAGCGCACATATATAGGGCCCGAGTCGTTGGGGCACAAGTTCCAGCTTACAAGAAAGAATAGGAGCTTTCAAGCCCGTGTATACGGGCTTGCCCTCTAGATGCATAAGCACCGCAGTCTACCACGAACCTAGCCTTATTAGGTCGGCTGGAATGCAACTTCCAGCGCCTGTGGCGACTATAACATACGCTCCCTGTCATTTAGGAACAGCAAAAAAACAATGACACGTAGTCGACACGCCCGCATCCGCAATCCAACGCTCGCAGCAGCGCTGCGACGACGGGACACGAGCAAAGGATGACGATCGTCCCCGCAAGCGCACACCGGAGCTGCGCGAGAGACGCTGCAGTCCCACGACCGCCAATTAACCGCGCGGGCTAAATCGGGGACACGCCGGGGCGCATCCACATAGCTGCGACTCGTGGAACGCGACCTCGCGCGTGCACATACGTATACCACAACGGCGGCGGCGGCGGGATTCGTGGAAACGTACATACGCCGCCTACGCGCACGGCACGGAAGAGAGGACGACGCGCGCGAGCGGGCGGACCGAAATATAACCAGACGTTGCCTAACGCGGCAGGCCGGGTCACGAGCTCGATTTGGAAGAGACGTGGGTTGCGGGCCGCACGACGGACCTTGCGGATTTTAGCCGCGCCCGCTGCTGCTGCTGCTGCTGCTGCAGGCCAGACAATTCCACGAATCTCGGGAGGCTGCATGGCATGTACAATACGTCCGTGCGCGCCCAGACGCGCGACACACGTGCACACAAAGCATAAACGTCATCAACCACGTCATAAAAATAAATTAAATTAAAACAACCCGTTTACGTCTGGCATGTTTGCATCTGTTCTTCAGGAGGTTTACGTCTATGCCTGGCCACGGAGAGTGCATACGGAACGAGAAAAAAAAAGATTTCAGTAAACAATCCATAAGCAATTACTGATCGTCAATAATCAACTAAATTGTCACTTAATTACTAATTACTTTCCAGAACTACCCACAACTGATAAACTGCCTCCGGCGCACGTGAAACGCAACACTACTACAAGATATGCGTTAAGTTTCCAGGGCTGAAATCGCAATCTTTATGTATTCAATTCAGCGTATCAAAATTGATACGCTGGGCTGTGTGAAGTCAAATGTCTACTACTACTAGTATTATTACTGCTACTACTAACTTATAATAATAATAATTGTAATCGTGAGGAGAAGCTTGCGGCGAAGAGAGACAGATAGAGCGTAGAAGCAAAGCGAATATATATAGGCAAGGTGACGTTACCTAACGAAATTCTCACGTGCCCCACCAAGAAATAGCGTCAGCCTCAACGACGATGATAAAAAATGACAATTACGACGCACTTTCCCCATCCACTCCTCCACGCCCTTCTCCCATGCCTAAATACACGTGCAACCAACCGAAAATCATTGCAAATTCTCTCTCTCTCTCGTTTCACAGCGAAAAATAAAGGGCACGCGACAGACACGAAACCAAAGCGCAATCAACACACCGCACTCCGCAACACTGTAAAAAAATTTAAACCCTTAAAAGTGAAAAACTGAGTAAATGTGGCTATAACTCACACCGTAAGGTTGCGTACACCCTTCAAAGTGAAAAAGGGAGTAAATGTGGCTATAACTCACACCACGAGGGTGTGTACACCCTTAAAGATGAAAGGGAGTAAATGTGGCTACAACTCCCACCACAAGGGTGTGTACACCCTTAAAAGTGAAAAGGGAGGAGTAAATGTGGCTATAACACGCACCCTAAGGTGTGTAAATCACACCCTTACGATGACAGTTATAGCCACATTTGCTCCCTTTTTCACTTTAGGGGAGAAATTATTTTACAGTGTATGTCCCGTACGCTGCTCCCCCCCCCCCCCCTCCCACAGATGACGTCAGAAATCGAGGCAGGCCAGCCGCGGATGCGCATGCATGTCCTTCCCGACCTACGCACGTCTGCATTCACGCGGGCGCGCTCGCAATTGAGCGTCAACCGACCCCGACACGCCCGCGTCATTTCACTCCCCGCCGGCCGGGTTAACGACGACGGCAAAGGGATCGCGTCGGCGCGCGACGGCACAGAAAAATGTAGGCGAGCACCAAAAAAATGATAATCATCATAACAATAAATACACAAACGTCAGCATCACCACCACCGGGCCAATGCGCGGGCGTGGAAAAGTGCGCGCCGCGCGGTAGAACCGTGGGCGAGAGAAATTACGCACGCTCGCGTAGTAAACTCGTGTACACGGCACGCGGCCGCAAGGTCTCCTTTTGAGAGAACTGCTGCGCACGGCTCGCTGTTCATCGGGAGTACGTCGTGTAAGAGAGAGAGAGAGAGAGAGAGAGAGGAGGCGGGGACAGTGGGCGACCACAACAGTACGTGCTTTCTTACTTTCTTTCTTTCTTACGTTTTCCGTGTCACTGCAAGCGACGGTGTCGCGGAGGCTACGAACGTACATAGTGGACATGCGCGGTGCCAGCGCGCGCGACAATAAAAAACCAGAGCCAAACTAAACCAATCTCGACTAAAGTCTAAAGATGTACATAGATTCAAACTAAACTTCAAGCCTGTATACATATAGACTAAGCTTTCGTTTTCGATCGCCTGGAATGAGAACCTATATAATTTGGAACGACGAAGAGCCGAGCGAGGTTGCTCGGTACGTGATTTAGAAAAGAAATGTTAGGCGTATATACACTTAGAAAACGCGGAGAGATCTTATTATACATACGGGAGGGGAGCGACAAGGACTTTGCGTTGTCCGAGCACGCGATTTGCGTTCCGCTTTCGCGCGCGTCTTTCGAGCAACGCCCAAACTTTCGATCCACGACAATCAAATGTCGCGCAAAAGGAGGGGGAGGGGAGGGATGAGAGCGAGCTGCCGACCGAAGTTTCCAATACAATGGACCGATCGATCACTCGCTCCACAAATAAATCGGCAGTCCCGAATTCGAGTCCCATATACAGCGGGGCTGATCAGCGCAGTACAAGCTCGAGACGTTCCACGAATTGATCACCGAGAGAAACGCAGGTGTTTCAAGATGTGTATGCACGTTGACTGCTGCTCGTTTCAGTCTTAAGTATATACTCCGGTCAAGGTTAACTTGAACGGAAGCAAAAACAAAAACACACAAAAAGAAGGGGGTGGGACAGCAACTGTAACCACCGCAATGCACGGGTCAAACGCGAAAACAAGAACCGACGTCAGACGACTTCCAAGGAAAAAACGAAAGGTCGATTCTCTGACGCCTACACACTCCCACAGATATGTGACGCACTTAGTGACGACACAACTTGTTTACATGTAGTCAACCTCGTCTGGTGGGATAAAAAAAAAATGACATGAACACGACACGCTGCTGCGCCATATCGAAACAGTAAATACAAAATTATTTAAGCCAACTGCCACGTGTCTTGTGCAGCGGCCAAGAATACTTAAATATAGCGAGAGCTGAACGCGGCTGAAGGGGAAAGCTGAAGATGCTTCCGATGCACGAAACTGCACCTTTCGGGAGCTTATGCCAAGTGTGAACCAGTAAACAGCTCGATTCGAGGAGCAAACGCTAAGCCACACTGTGGTACGAAATAAAGTCTCAAAACAGCTGCGACTGGAAAACCCTCGCCACGGACAGGCTTTCGCGAGCGTACGGTTATAACGAATGTCGGATATAACGAAACACATTTCGGGCCGGCTTAGATTTCGTTATACCGAGATCCGAACTCGGAATTCGAACTCCCCGCTCCCACATCGCGTTTTCGCTGCCCTCCCCCGCGTAGTTCACACTTCACATATCAGACGCTGCGCGTTTCCATCAAACACACCCTAGAGGTTGAAATTGCAGTACAGCTCACCGTTAAATTGTCAATAAATGAAGCAAGGATGCAAGGTGAAGTGAAATATTCCAACTATTTCAGCGGTGTGATACTAAACTCGACTCAAAAACGCATCTGAAAAGAGAGAGAGAATTGCAAAAATAACATATACGACATTCCTCTTGGCTTGCACGAGGGAGCGAGATTAGCGAGGGATTATGTTGAGGTGTAGCGGGCACTCCTGGCTCTCATTCCAGGATTGACCTCCGTCCCACCGCACGGAGCTTACCGCTCTCTCTCTCTCTCTCTCTCTCTCCCGTGCCCCCTCCGCCATCTTGTCTCCCCTCGCCACGCCGTTCCGCCCGCGCCCACGGACATTGCTCGTCGCATTCGTATTCCGGCCGCACAGAAGCGCGTTAGCTCGCTTTGCACGCAATACGACTGCGCTACGCTTATTCTTGCGCCGTGGGCGCGCGCTGGGTGACCTCGCTCGAGATCTGTCCGAAACGAGAGAGAGAGAGAGAGAGAGAGAGAGAGAGAGCTTTGCAGGCGCGCTTACAGTCGTACGCGTAGTGCGGGGTCACACACACGCATCTACACGTACGAGAACAGCCTCGTGCCTCTCTCCACAAAAAAAGAAAAAGAAACGGCGCAAGAAGCGCAGGCGGCTGACCGCATGCGACCCTTCTACTACGTGGCTGCCGGTCTCTTCCTGCCCAGAAAAGAAAAAGACGGCGAACGCCAACTCTTTCGGTCCCCGACCCGCGGGCTATCTATTACACATTCACTACATGTACAGGGCGTACAGACTGTGCCGGGTACGCCCGTGTATACAGCGGCGGCAATAAACTGTGTACGTTCGCGGGCCACTATAAAGTGTGTACAGCCCACGCGGATCTCTATATACCAACACGATAAGTCTCGACCTGTGCTCGGCGCGTACGCGTGTAAAAGGGGGTGGAGGGAGGGGGGGAGGGGTGCGTGTGACAACGCCTAGACCAGTCACCGACCGGTCCTAAGTTGCGAATCTAAGAACCAGCCTAGTCTGACCAAACCATTCCCGAGAAACGCCAACGTTTGTATACTCTCACCAAGTGTGCATACGAGGCTGCACACAGAAATTTCTCTCTCTCTCTCTCTCTCTGCTGCTGTGCGAAGCAGGACGTGCTGTATTTGCCCAAGCAGAAGTAGATAGCAAAGCACTGCAGGCTAGAAATGACAGCGGTGACAAGTGAAGTTTAAATTAATTCATGCATGGGGTTCTACGTGCCAAAACCACGATCTCCGATTATGAGGCACGCCGTAGTGGGGGAGCGAAAACTTTATTCGAAATGTACTCCGGATTAATTTTGACCACCTGGCGTTGTTTAACGACCACCTAAATCTAAGTACACGGGTATTCTTTCATTTCGCCCCCCATGGAAATGCGGCCGCCATGGCCGGGCTTTGATCCCACGTCCTCGTGCTTAGCAGCGCGACACCAAATTCACTAAGCAACCACGGCGGGTTCAAGTGAAGTTTATTGTTTAGATCGGCGACCAAACGGTAAATCCAAAGAAGCCCAGCTCGCGTAACTGTCCTTGGTGAACATGCTCGCAGCGGAAGACGTTCGCTAAACTAGCCTATTACATATTTATTTATTTATTTATTTATTTGCTTATTTATTACAAGTATGTGCAGGTGATGCCTGTTACTCATTCCCGCTTAGGCAAACAGTACTAATTAAAAGATGGCCGGCTAAAATAAACGAGAAAACAAAAAAAAAACATCTTGTCGTCGATTCATTCGACGCTCGCCGAGCGGAAGCACACCATTCGTATAGGATAAGGGCCTCCACAATAGCGCACCAGAATCCCTCCATAATAGCGTACCAGAATAATGTATTCTTGTACAATGTACGAACTACCCCCGTATAGACTCATCGGCTCGTCCCTTCCGCGGTGCGTTCGAAGGATTCGGGACGGGACGCATTTAGGCGTACAACAGCCCGCCCCCTTGCTCGATCCCTTCCAAGGCGCGAAAGAGCCCAGCTCCAAAAACTAGAGCTGCTGCGCTTCCTCCGGCGAGCAAGCAATGGGGGGGGGGGGGGGGGGTGATGAGGGGATGGCTTTCTTTGGGTTTTCCGCGCGTCACGTGATGTTTGTTATCGCCTCGGTGCGCGCCACGGACTACGCAGCGGAGGAGAGGTGGCGAGCACGTGGTCGACGCACGACCCGCCGCCGCGCCAACAGCCGGCGCGACGAGCGTTGCGCTGCGCCCCCTCCTCCCCCCCACCGCCACCCCACCCGTTTCTGACCCGTTTCCCCACTCTCTCTCTCTCTCAGCCATTAGGCTCTCCGATACACCTGGCTGCCGGCAGCAGCAGCAGCAGACTGTATGGCGACGCCGCGGCAGTTCCCTTTCCCGTCACCGGGGCCACATACACGCTCTCTCACGCCCGCGGGCGCTCCAACGCTGGGCGTCGTCTTCGCTCCCCCCCGCAACAGCTGCGCGCTCAGCGCGACGTCGAACCTATTCTTCGCAGCTCGGCGACGCCGTGTTGTACCCCCGGCAGCAACGACGGGTCACAAGCACGGGGTCTCGCGCGCGTGGAAGCGGGAAACAATGCGCAGGATTGTTCGGTCCGAAGGTGACACGACCCGAGTCGTCTCCACACGCTCGCCTCGAAGAGGAAAGAGAGAGAGAGAGAGGCGCTCGCTGCCCGCGCGTGGTTGAGGCTTGCCCTTTTTCTTTTACGTAACTGTCCTTTAGATGAGCGACTCAAAGAGCCGCCGTCCAGCTCTATACCTGAACTCCTTCGGATTCCTGAAGCTCGGTCGCTGCGTTAGGTGAAAAGACAGAATGAGCGCTTACCGCGTTATCGCTGCTCACTCGAATTCTTTGACGATGTCTGTCTTGACTACTTCGTCTGGAGCTTCTTCAACCATATTTTCCAGAGCAGTGGTTCGGCACCTTGTATAATATAGTGCCGTATCATGCACTTTTCCCAGAAGTTTGGTCGGGTGGTGTGTGTGTGTGCGTACGTGTGTGTGGTGTTTCACGATTCGTTTTGCGGTAGTGCTCGTTGGTGGGCATTTTCGCAATGTGCATTTTGTTTAGGAGTATGATTCGCGATTTCGACATTCCAGTGCTGTCAGCTTGATCTAATTAAACGCCCGTATAAATTTGCGCCAAGAGCGCGCTTTTCTTGCGATTACGCCTCGGCGCAACATTTTGTAAATTTATTAGGCTCTTCCGGGCTGCATTAAAGGTATAGAGATAAAGAAAAGAGAGGCGGTGCTATGGATCGGGTTCGTGAATTGGCAACGGCTATACCACTGCACTCTTCTCGTGGGTACAATCGTTGTCGGAGCGCCACCGTCGACGCCATCAGCTCAGAAACAGATCGGCCTTTATTAAAAGCTCGGTCGTCTCGTGGGGCGCCCCACGCGATCGATGGGGCATGTACCAGAGGCGGAAAGAAAACAAAAAAAAAGGAGGGCGTTGCTTATGCGGGTTCGTCTTTCATGACGACTTTCACTCGACGTATAGTGTGCTTGTTTGTTCACACAGCTCTTTATCCTCTCCATTCATAAAGGCGACGGAGATGGCCGGGACCGCAAAAAATAGCCGCGAATAGGCGCGGGTTCGCTAGAGGCGATCGACCTTGGCGCTGCGAGTGCGGAAGGTAGCCTGTCTTTCTATCTTTCTTACTTTCTTTCTTTCAAGCGAACAGCACCTGCAAAGGGCCGCGCCCACGCCTTCCGCTGTCCTAAGCTGCACGGTGCCTCACTTTCGAGAGGCCCAATTTCCGGCAGTGTGCCCCGATTCGGGGCATTTGGTTTGTTTTGAGACGCGGAGGAACGGCGGCCTCGTATATATATACTACACAAACACACGCATCACGCTAGACTGCGTGCTTCCGAACTCCTCCGGAGAAGCACGTTATATAGGCTGCGCGTCAGAACATACACGAGGGAGAGAAAGAGTGAGACCGCGAGCACGGGTTATTTTCGAGACCCGAGGACCTTGGGAGCGGTTTATTTCGACACCGGCGTTATTCCGGGAAGACGGAGAAGAAAACGGTCCCCCTCAGTCCTTTATTTTTTCTTTTTTTTTCCCCGAGTCGTTCGGGGCGTGTATACCCAGGGAAAGGTGGCCCGCGGCTCGGGGTGCCTCCGCAAACCCGGAAAACATCGTGCTGTCCCGGTTCGTAATTTGTTTTACTTCTCTTTAAAGAAGCCGGCAACGGTAGAGCGCCCTTGTCTCTAGCCGAGCGAAGAAACTCAACAACGAAACCAAGCACATGCGAACGAAGCTGGGCACATTGGGGGGAAGAAGGGGGGGGGGGGGGGGGGGCGGTTGTAGGGCAAAGCTCTTTTCACTCGTCACGGGGTGACGCAGGAGCACTTCCGGTACTCCGACTGTGACATGACGCGGGTGACGTATCGCGGTCATTAGTGGGAGGCAAGGAAGTTGCTCCAAAAAAAACAAATGACGCCCCATTCTTCATCCGGAAGGTTGGAGTGAGCTGCGTTTCACTTCAACCCTACGTATATACGTCCACACGAACCCAATATAATTCGGCTCGAGTCAGTATCCGAGGCCGCAATCGGGCCGTCGGGCTCGTGTAAGCGCTACAGTGGGCTGTGGGTCAAGCGAGCATCGGACGCGGCGAGTTCGGTCATTTCGATTTCGACTATACGCGTGTCTGTGAGCGTGTACTTGCGTTCCACCCTCCCATCGGAATGCGCCTGCCCCAGCATGGGAATCGAACCCGATACCTTGATTACCAGAGTAGCGGAACGCCAATATCCACTGGAAGCCATCCCGTTAAGCGACGGTCCTCGTACGATGTGCGTCCCGTGTCCTCTCTTCCTCCGCTATCTTTCTTTACTTTCCATCTCCTAACCCGTTTCCGGACGGCCATGTTATCATGCTCTCGCGCGCGCTCTCCATTATCTGATTCTCACCGTCCGACGCGCTGAGGCGACCTGCGCCGTCGATTGTTCTCTAGCGACACACAGAGAGAGAGAAAGAGATATTATTCGCGAAACGCGACTTCACCTTTGCACGGGGAGAGGCTGGCTGTCGGCATGCCGCAAGCTTACTCTTTTTTTCTTCTTCTTCCTTACGCTTCTCTTTGTTCCTCTTGTACTTTTTCAATCAAACTCTCCTCCGCACAGAGGACACAAAGGGCACTCCAGAGCTGCTGCTGCTGCTGTTGTCACCCTGTTTACGAGCGACGCACTGCGGGCAGCAGGCAGAAACGCGGGGGCCGCAGTTCCCGTACGGGCCGGGCCCTGCGAGCACACTAACTGCGCCGTAAATCGAAGCCTCGCAAGGGCGCCGCCCCGCCCAGAGAACTCGAAACCACGACGACGAAATTGGGAGCAGCGCGCGCGGCTGCGACGAACGCGCAGACTCTCTCGCCGCCATGGCGGACGAAGGACTGCGAGGAGGAAAAGGTCAAAAGGTGCGAAGAAAGGTGCGCGCGCGCACCGATCACATGTTACTTCGCCGTTGCTGCGCAGTGACGTTTAAATATATGTCCTCCGCGAGGAAAGTGGCGAGGGAGGAGGAGAGAGGGGGGAGGCATCCCGTCCCTGTCGCTGCTGTGTCAGCGGCGGTATTTTGAGAAGAGTAACGAGTTCGTCGTCGTCTGCCGGGCGTGTGCCCTTCGGCACGTTCGCTCGGGCACCCCGTCTGACTACGGGTGCATCTCCTTCCTATAGCTATGGACCTGGCGACCGACGGCCCTCGTCTGAGATGTGCGAAAGTGTATGGGGGTACGTGTGCGTGAGAGAGAGAGCGAGAAAGGTAGCGCAGTTGCTATGGCACTCTGCTGCATGAGCACGAGGTCGCGGGTTCGTTATCCCGACAGCGGCGGCATCATTGCAACGTTCCCAATCAGTTTGCAATCGATAAGTACGGCATCCGTGTTTCCTCCACCGTGCACCTGATCAATCTTTTTTTTTTTTTTTCCTAATCCATCCATGAAACAACAACGGGAGTGGCTCGTAGTGTTTTCAGACGTATACAGGACCCGAATGTATTATTTTTGCAGCAGCGGCCGACTACAGAGTACACCCGATTGCTCAATCAAGAAGGGACATCAGCGAGGGACAGCAGCCGGAAACGTTTGACTCCACGCGAACGACCGCTAGCATGGGACGACCCTCATATATTGAACGTCCGGCACCAGAGCCTTCGCTTACGTACAGTCGGGTTAACTATAACAATCACCATGCGTCTCCCGCTAAGTACCTCTATCTGCGCACTCTAACGTGCTTTATGTGCCGCGACAACCGTGGTCGCCATCATTGCGGGCGTTATACAAGGCATATGGTCAACACAGTTCGGCGCGCGCAAGCAATCCCGGATAATGCATACGTGTTTCTGTGTGTCCAGTTTCGTGGGCCAGCTTACCACTCGCGGCAATCATCTCAAACACGAAGGAACGAAGGGAAGAAAAGTGAGAGAGGAAGAAGAAAGGGAGGGCACAAGTAAGTAACGGAATTGATTAGGGAATCAAGCAAGGGAGGAATCAAGGAAATGACAGTAGTAACAGAGCAAGGAGAGGAGGGTAGCTCGTATAAGAACTGAAGGAAGGCAGGGTGAATTCAGGCATAGAGAGACGAAAAAGTGCGGAAAGAAGGAAGTAAAGGTAGTAAGGGAGGCACGATGTATGAAAGGGAATGGAGGGAACAAGGAAGTGAGGAAAAGAAGGGGAAAATAAGGGAGCAAGGAAAACGCCTGTCCAGCGCTATATAGACTTCGATCGGAACGACGGTCGGCACTCCGTATACCATACTACAAAGCCCGGGGGAAACGACAAACCAATGCGATTATCGAAAGACGAACCCGTGGCAAATGAGCTCCGAGCCCGACTTCCGTTATATGGTCGTCACGCGCCGACGGAGCAGACGGCGCCAAGCCGCCATCACAGCGGCCGCGCGGCGTATATATGGTGGAGCCAATAATCGAAACCAGGCGCGCGGAGTCTTGGCCACGGACGCCAGCAGACGATAATACGACCACGGTCGTCTGCTACAACTTCTGGTAACTGCATCAGACGGTCGGTCGTTACTCGCGGAATGGGATCACGGGTGCCCATCCACCGCGCGGAACGAACTAGCGCGGCGCGGCGTTTTGGAGGACATCACAATTTACTCTCTCGCTGTACTCGACAGCGGAGAAACCAATGGATCGATTCCACTCCCGAGGGACTCCGTAAAGGCAGGCGCACAAAGCCATGGCGGTTCTTATACCGACACCCGGGCCTGATCAGTTGTAGCAACTCGCTGCCGCCACATTACATCGAGGATGTCGTGGTGATGTGCGCACTCAGCGAACGCTGCCGTTGTTCAAGTAATACCAGTAATTCCTCTTTTCCCTCGCATTATTCGCTCGAGTATAAATATTCTGGTCCCTAATTCCCTAGTTTCTGCCATGTACCTGTGTGAAAGAGAACGTGAGGACGAAATGATAGTAAGTATAATTAGAGGGCCATTAAAACGAAAGCCTTGAGTGCCGACCAAAACAGACATTGCTGCACCGATGACGGCGCGACCACAATGATGACGTCACAAGTGGCACATCGATGACCAGCGATGTAATCCTCGCGCATAAACAAGTAAACTTCCGTCTTTTGGGCGAGTGCCTCTGCTATACCCGCAACAGACGTGACCAAATGAGATTGAAGGACCTGATAGCTAAAGGTCGCCGAAAGATTGTACATACGAAAAACCCCGCCGAACGATCGAAATAGCTCGCCGCAAGCCACGCAAGCCGTGTTCAAGCCGTGATTACCAAAGCGAAAGGAAAGATTACGGTCCGTGACGACTGTGAAAAAAGAAAGAAAGAAAGCGAGAAGACAGCGACGTGATAGCAAGAAGGAAACGATGTTGATTCCGCCCAGCTGCCAAGACAGTCTCGACACTAGCAAAGTGGAACAACTGTAACGGACCATTCGAGATGGCTCCCGAAATCCAACAACATCAATGCTGACATAAAGGACTCTCGGTCACAGTGGGAGAAACGGACAAGTGAAACAAGCAAAGAAAAAAAACACAATACAGTGCAAGAAAGAGGAACTTCGAAGAAAGAAAGAAAGTGCTGAAAAAAAACTACAGCACCAAAGACTAGCATGGTACAGAAAGAATACGAAGAGGGCGAAAGGAAAGAACCCAGGACTGGATAGACGGGGAGTCTCTCTTGTGTCTCGACGAAGATTTCGGGCATCCCGCGCGCCACTCTAGCGGCATTAGGAGGGAGAGCAACAACTACCGAGGCATAAAGCGTAATGGCGGCGAGAAAACCCCCCGGTTTGGTCGTACACGTGCATCGAGTTTCTCCCCGGCCCACATCCCCCCCCCCCCTACAAAAAAAGAAATGAAAAAAGTGAATAGAAGGAGAGCAAACTGCCGTGGCCGCCTGGATGGCCAAGAGGAGGCGAGGCGATGAGGAGCAAACCAGCCGGGAAAGCGACGGCGGCAGCAAAACTCCCTCTCTCCCTCCTCTTAGCTTTTTTCCCTCTTACACTCCCGGAGAGGCCATTTTTCCGCGAGTGCGCAAAAACGAATACCACGAGGCGTAAACACCTTTTTTTTTTTTCGTTCGTTTCTCTTTCTGACAGTTCTCCCCCCCTCCATTTTTTTTTATTTCTCCTGCGCTTACGTCTTGCAACGTCCTCGCACAACGCCACACTCGCTCGTTTCCTCCCTCACGAAGAGAGGCGAAAAAAAGCGCCGTCCGCTGCTCTACCCTCCCCCCCCCCCCCCACTTCCACTTTTTTTTTCTTTCATATATATAATTTGCAATAGCTCCGTCAGTGCCGCCGACAAAACGATCAGGCGGGATGCGAAGAAGGAAGCACGCATTGAGGGGGGGGGGGGGGGGGGGGTGAAAGAAGCAAGCGGCACGAGGGCTGTTGTGGTGGCAGCAAGTGCGGAGAGGAGGGGGAGAAGCAGCACTCGTAGGATAGGACCACCTCTCAAAGAGCCCCGTCCCCACCCCCTATTTTTCACATTTCAGGTTCCGGCAGGACAAAAAGAAAGAATGAAAGAGCCACGGCTCTGTGGCGAGGGAGGACGGAATGCTCTCTCTAAACTGTACACGGTACCGCGAGCCTTCTTTTCGCCTATATTTTGCCCTTCTCGGGGTCCCTTCTCCGGACTTATAAGCCCGCCTGGCCTGTTGAACGGCTCACGCAGTTAGTTCTCTTTACTTCCTTTGTTTCTTTCGTCTACTTCCCGCAGCGACCGACATTATTTCTCGGCCACGGTGCAAATGCGGTCAGCGAGGCTGGTGCGTTAACGCGCAGGGGGACGATGTCATGAGCAAGAAAGAAAGAAAGAAAGAAAGAAAGGGAGGGGTGCAAGTGACGCCACAAGCGGCGCCGATTAAGTGTAGCCGCGAAAATGGGGACGTGGACAGTTGATTAGCGGGCCGCATGGCAGCAGCTGAGGGCCCAGTCGAGTGTTGGTGAGTGCGAAGTGTAATACTCTGTAACGCATAGACAGGAAGAGGATAGTTTGGGGGTTGGGAGGGAGAGAGAGAGAGAGGGGGGTACTTCAATAGCCCATTCCGAGAGACTTTTTTTTCGTTCTTGCTTTAAGTTCTTCGCTTTTTATAATCGCTGCCGTTAGCTAGCACGTACGCCCGCTGGACTTGGGTATCGAGGACAGCTACGTATCATACATATACGCATGGCGTTAAGAGTGAAGTTTCTCGTTTGAAGAATGGCACACTTTCACATCTGGGCGACATTTTTGTTGTTCGACGTCGCCGTGTAATTCTCTATCGATCCATAACACTCTCGTGTTTCTTCATCAACAGCTTAGGCATAAATATCCAGTGGTACAGCGGGATATGTATGCTTAACCGCGTCGCAAAAAAAAAAAAAAAATAAACAAGGAACGATTCTTGTTTCCAAACATTGTACTGTGTTAAGGACGAATACGCTGTGATGGTACGGAGCACTCAAACATCTTCTTTACATACAGTTTGTTTGCCCAAATTTTCGCAGCCACTCAGGGCGCGAACAGACCAGAGATGTATGGCCGGGTTCTGAGGAAAAAGGGAGTGCAGGTGGCCGCAACGTTTGTTGTCCTAAGGGCTCACTTGCTGAGACTTTGAATCCCCGTTCCGGATTCGTACGTTCCGGATTCCGGGGGCACCCCATGGTGTGCCCCCGGAACCCCGCCATCAAGGCCTAACGACAGCCATACTGTAAATCGGGTCGCGCAGTAAGTATAGGCCTGGAAACTTTCGACAAACTTTGTACACTCACAAATGCGTATGGGTCGAACGGCGTTGTTGGGTTAAAAGATGCGTCGCCAGCTTACGAGGTCCTGGTTATCGCGGGCATGCTATACAGGTATAGGCATAGTTCGTTAGTTGAAATTCAGTTAGTGGGGCGTGCAGCGGTTAGCCAATGTTTTACCGTGAAGAGATCGAACTGAGCTGGAACGCTAACCACGGTAAACGCACATGTGGGAGTGACACAGTTGTCCTCGCAGCTCTGGGCAACTACAGCGCGTCCATGTAACAGGGCCATCAGGAGCTTAAATAACCACGGTTAATCTAATATTCAGCTACCCAGCGCACAGCGCCGTTAAGCAACGTTTCTACAGTGAAAGATCGAACTGCAGCTCTTGCGTCAACGTCAACAGCACATGTACTTACAAGCGATAAAGTTGTCCTTGTAAATCAGCGCGACCAGCTGCCGCCGTGTAACGCGGGTATTAAGGAGCCGAGATAAAGCGGCACCTGTGCAAAGCCGCGAGTTCGCTTTTTTGCTGGAATCGCGTCGTCGCTCGAAAACCTTGAAGCGGCCATATCCCAGCTCGTCATGCAAACGAGTCGCCGAACCACGAAACCAAGAAAGGAAAGAAGCAGAAAGGATGACAAGAGAGTACGTACGGAAGCAGCTAGGCTGAGGTCGCAGAGGTAAACAAAACCAGATGAGATAACGCCTTCTGTGGAGAACGCTGAGGCGATGGTGTGTGTGTGCGCGCGCGCAGCGAAATCAGAGCACGAGAGACGAGTTAAGCTTGTACGCGTACGTATACACTAGATAGAGTATACGTTTCCGTTATCTATCAGGTAGCACGCGCGGTCCTTGAGAAGAAGTGAAGCGGGACATGGGAACGGTTCTTCCCGCCTGCAAGAGATACAAGTCCAACCCGTACACACACACACACACACACACTCGTGCAAGACTACTACTACCGTCAGTGCAGGTCCTTCGGTATACATCTCAGAAGCTCGCGATAGCAGGAAGCAGCGTTTGTGTAAACACACACACACAGAAAGAATAGCAGCGAAGATACGCGTGCTACCGGAAAGACAGCTTGTTTACACCTGAATCAGCACGGCTTCCAGCTTGCCTTCTGGAGAGTTTGTGCGCCCGCCGACGTAAACGTTTACGTGCGGCCAAAACCGAGGGATGCACGATCGCATACAATGCGCGAAACGAACGTGTGCCTTGGATACCTTGGATCACAATGCGAATCGCGGCGAGCGTCACGGAAGCTCCTGTTCGGAGACTCAACAAACCTGACTGACCCCCGGCTCAACGGTCCGACGGATCACGAGACGTGAGAGGCCGTTCGCGAACGAAACATGCCGAAGCGAAAGTTGTTTTGATGGAATGCTTTTATCAACCGCAACTCGTTCGGTTTTGCTCTTTCGTGTGTACACTATAGTTCGCCCTCCGATTTCCCGGGGGCGAGGTATACCCATGCCACTGTGTCAACACCCCTTCTACCCCCACCCTCATCCCTTCCTAACACCTTCTGTCTATCCGACATGCATTGCCTCAACCTTTCGCAAGCCTTTTCCCCGTGCCAACAACTGCTCGCGTGACTGCGTGCACATACATCACCGCGGTATGCACAGCAAGTTGCTGCCTGCGCCGGCAACACACCCGTCGCAGACTTCCATGAGCATGTTTAGACACGGAAAGCTTCTGGAGTACGGGCGGAAAGAATTCGCGTATTCGTCAACAATGCCACGAACGCGCCGGCAAGAAAAAAAAATTAATAGTACAGGAACAGAGCCTTTCCGCGTATAGCCCCTACACCAGTCAAAGGAAGCACGCCCGCGTAGTAACGCGCTAGCCAAAGCCACGACGCCCACCTGTTCGAAACACACACGAGTTTCGTGTTGCAAGCGACGCGCGCGCATTACAAAAAGAAAGAAAAAGATATGAATAAAATATCGCGTGCCCCTCTATTTTCCTTTCGCCTCGGAAATTGAAAAACACCGCCATCGGCACGCAGGCGCCGTGCGAGCCGGGTGCAAATGAGGAGGCACGAACTTCGACAGAAGGCGAGAAGAAGGTCGGTCGTATAGAATACAGATGCTTATCGGACTCCCTCTCGAAAAAGGCGATGATCCGAACGCCAAAAACAAAAATAAAGTGCCGCCCCCCCCCCACCCCCCTTCCGCGGGCTACGCATAAAAGGCTCGAGTAATAACAACACTATATAGGAGCGCCGGCGAAGCTGACGAAGCCGACAAGCATCTCGGTGACTACGATCTCGAATGAAAATCGCTGGAATCGCGCTCTTCCTCGCCCGTAAACGCGGAGAAACGCGAGGAGGAGATCCGGCAGAACCTCCACGATATGCGTCGGGAGGAAGGTATATATAAATGCAAATTGCGAGCGCACGCAAGCGCAGAGAAAGAGAGAAAAGGAGAGGGGGCAGCTAATACGACAAACATATGTGCGTCTATCTCGCATACATATATTGGCACCTACGAGACATAGCCCCAACTCTGATCATGCAAAAGCATTCCGAGCCCGGGTCACGAGGTCAATTTCGCTTTACGTCTACATGCACCAGCTTTCAAAAGAAATATGCATGGATGCCTATGACATAAAGGTTGCGAACTCATGACTACACACCGCGCCTCCTATAATAATGATAATAATAATAATAATAATAATAATAATAATAATAATAATAATAATAATAATAATAATAATAATAATAATAATAAAGTTTAGAGGAAACGCCCTGCTCCTCGCTAGCTAACACAGCTCTCGCGCGAAGTGCAAAATATGAACCCGACCTTATTTCGAGTCTAACGGTTGCGCAAGCAAGTGCAGGTAACCATCGTATGACGCTAACCAGAGTGAGACCATAAACATGCGCCCATCCGTCAAGGCAGGAACAAGAACAGCAACGCGAAACCGCCATCACCGCGCGGTGTCAGATGCGCGCAAAAATATAAGCCGTCACCGTATATAGGTAAAGTGCACGCGCTGACCTTACACGAGCTATAAGGGCGTCAGTTGTTGTCCCCGTTTTTCGCCGGTCATCCGCAGAGGATTTCACCTCCCGCTGCGACGTACACGACTATCTCGAGGCAAGCAAGAAGTTTGGTAAACGGAGTCGTCACCTTTTCCGAAGGCGGCGACTTGGAAAGGGCGGGATATAACATTTGCCGATCTGTTTCTCCCGCAAGGTTCCGCCTTGGTGGCATTAGGAAACCGTCACCCATAACGTCGCCGAATGTCTGCGACTCCTCATCCGTCAAGGCAACAACAACGGCATCACGAACAGCTCTCTCTCTCTCTCTCTCTCTCTCTCTCTCTCTCTCTCTATTGACCACACGGTTTGCCATACGGCACACTATTGTTGAATAAAATGCACGCAGTCACTGCTGCACGCACAAAATGGTTTCACGCGTGTGCAGTTTTGTACGCGCGCAGCGACTGACGATGACTAATGAGTTTTCACGGCGAGACGGCTGCAGTTCTGGCCAAAGAGCGCCAGACAACCCAGTGATTGCAGACACGCAAAACTCTAATGGAATTAAATCGTATACGTTACCACGAGACTACAGTTGGATCGACAGCCAAGAGGAAAAGGAACGTCCCTATAACGTGCCGAGTGTGATGCTTAAACGCAATCTATTCACATCTACCCGTCCTACGGCGCGGCTCTCCTTGAAAACGCGCATCCAACTTACAAACTTACACGTGTAACTTATAACTGTCGACGGACAAATGGTCAAAAGCCGAAGAAGAAGGAAAAGCGCAAGGAAACACTTAACACGGCTGCTGCCAACACAGAGGCATCCGCGCATCGCCTTTTTCCCTTTTCCCTCGCAACTCGTGCCGACAACGACGACGTCATCGACATACACGCTAACGAACGGGGACGGATCGTGGCTGTCTGCGTTGCAGGCAGGACGCGCAACGGTGCATCACGAAATACATATATATGGAGGGCGGCTGGCAAACCCGAGACAACGCGGCAAGCCGGGGAACTGCAACCGAGAACGGCAACGGGGTGGGGGGGGGGGGGGGGGGGGGGGGGGGAACTGCCAAGGTTCGCGAGCATGTTACATACACGAGGGGAAGGAAGGCAGGGGAAGGCTGGTCTTTCGCAAGCACGACGACGGCGAAGCAATGCGGAAACTCCGCTGCCATTCTAGGTAGATGGGCGCTCGCGCGCCGGACAGCTGGCCCCGGGGCAGGTTGGCTGCGTTTTTCCTTTTTTTTGTTTGTTGTGTTATTACTATTATCCTTATTATTACGAAGAGGCGTTCTTCCTTCGGGACGCAGATTGAAAAGCGCGTGACCGGGCAGCTCATTAGGCGCTGCCACGAGAGACCGCGACGAACGAAGCACTTGCGAACGTATAGACGGGGGGGCGTAGGGTTTGCGTATAGCTATGTACTAATACAGCAGCGCGCGAGCCGTAAGCGACTGGGTGGATGTTACACCCCGCGTGGGTGCGCGCACGTCCGTGTGCGTAACCAACCAGCTGCTGCTGTTGGCGCTCGCGCCAGAAAGATTCACGTATGGTGTCCCCGATATACGAACCGTACGACCGAAATTAAATATACAAATTACGCCAAGGTAAGAAGAGATAGCGTGGGCGAATAGTTGTCGCCTGACATTCTTCTTTTTTTTCTCTCGTGCGCAGCGCTGAAGCTAATAAGACTCAACGGCCAGCGACGGGTACCCTTCTCGAGCGATCGAAAGATTCGAAGACATGGCGGCTCTCTCTCTCTCTCAACCTAACCTGCAGTATATAATCGGCGGGGCGTTAAGCAAAACTCGAGGCGGCCTTAAAAACTATCAACAGGGCAGCTTTCCCGTACCAAGTCCCGGTGCACTCTCTCTCTCTCTCTCTCTCTCTCTCTCTCTCTCTCTCTCTCTCTCACGGTCGCTGGTTTGTGGATTCGCGAAACTTCGCGTCCGGCGACCGCAATTTAAACGCCGCGTCGACATCGACGTAACCGAGAAATCGGCGCCGGCGATATACATATAACCAGTCCGGACGAGGCGGGGGGGGGGGGGGGGGTTCGACGCGACCTTGACGCCCTTCGCGAACACACCGGCGATTCTATACGACCACCATAAAGAAGGGGGGGTTAAAGAAAAGAAACAAGGATAGGTTCGGAGAAGCTGGCAAGGCAGCGCCAGTGCGCTTGATACATGCAGGCGCATTCCGTCCCATACGAAGTGGCCGGGAAAGCAGCAGCAGCAGCAAGTGGGCCCACTGGGCGACGGGGCGGAGGAGCGGCTGCTTGCAACGACGCTGCCTTGCCTCGGGCAAGGACGCGGCCTCCAGGTGGAGAGGGGGAGGGCGCGCCGCTCCAAGAAGAGGAAAGGAGAACTGGGCCTTCGACGGACACACACACACACACGGCACCTACCCTATAGCGGTGCACCAGCGTTTTGTCTGTAACCTGCCTCAATCGGGACGTGCGATGCGAATACAAAAAAGAGCTGCCGGGACGGCGCTATAGCGATTACAAGCGCTCTCAGATCCGAGCTACGCCCCGAGAGAATGCGCTCGGATTTTGCGCGTATAATACCTATACTGTACCTTGCAAACATGTTGACATTAAAATTCGCGAGAAATCCCGTTGACACGACACGGAGGGAATGACACTGCACGCTGTACGGAATGAAAGTAAACAACGGCCAGTCTGGGATTCACAGGCACTTTATTTAGCGATGATTTACCTTCGGACGTAGAGAACATTGAACAGCAAACACTGAAGGGCAACACATTGCTTTTAGATCAGTTATTTTTTTCAGTGGCTGCCGTTGTCGATTCCGCCTGGTTCAGGAACTTGCCTAAGGGATTGCTCGAAGCTAGCACTCTTTCTTGTATTTTTGCACCATCAGAATAGTTCCAACGGAAGGTTCAGAGACCAAAGAGCGAAACTTTTTTCGCGAACAGAACTTACGTGTTTCGTAAAATTTGGTGAAATATGCTTCTACATTTCGTCTTTCACCCTTCTACTTTTTCCACCTGTTATTCCCTTCTCATAATCTACCGTAACCATTTCCACTTCGCTCTTCCCAAGACGCATTGGCAACAGACCTCTGGTTTCATTTGTGCTTAACGAACCTTTCAAATAACAAACATCCGTAAAAACGACCCCAATTCCTAAACTGCACGAACAACCTGAGAAAGTCGGCAGGTGTGCGATACCGGTGTCACACGGACGAGGTTAATGCCACTGAAAATGTGTGACCTTAATTTCCATTCTGCGGGTCTAAAGCTGCTGCCGCCTACCACGCCCTTTCTTCTTTTCATATTTCGAAGTGCGAAAAAAACGCGCTCTCTTTACTCAAAACAATTGGGTTACACGGTAGGAACTCACCCAGTGTTCCTACAATGCTTAGCCGACTCGGACAGTATAAGCGAAGACGTCTTTTGTGCGCGGTGACTTCGCGTGCGTGAGAAGAACCACGACAGTCGCATTATAATTGCGCGCGAAGAAACGCATAAGAAACCTCTATTCGGCCGGCTAAACTCTGAGAAACGGCACACGCGGGGACACGGACACGAAACTCAAAAAGAACAACGCCTTAAGGACACGCCCAGACGGAAGCCAATTGTACGGGGCGTATTGTAAGTACAGTGTGAGCCAGGACTCGCATAACAAGTGCACGTGTTGCCCTTATACCACGAAAGAAAAAGAAACGTTCTTCCCTTGACTTCTGCACGCTCGGCGGGAAGGACTGTTTCGCGTGCAAAAAAACATCGCGCGGTCGAACCACTTCGTGCGCACCCTTCGACACTGCCAACAACACACCAAGCTGGGGAAGTCGCGGCAAGTTCCACCACATGTCAACCGGCTTTCGGGTGCCATTAATTTGTGTTGCAGGGCGTTGTTTCCGCCGGCGGCCCGTATTGCGAGAAAAACCGATGACAGAGCGAGGGCACCATGCCGGCCACGCCCGAAAGTCTTCGCATCAGCGCAACAAATTTCCAGACCAAAAGACGAACAAAAAAAAACGCGCTGCATGCTTCGTCAAGTGTGCGGCAACATTGACAGAAACACTACTGGGACGAGAAAGTTGTCCTTGTAACACAAAAGGCAGACTTGAGCGAAGCGTTTACAGGATACGCATGCTATATACCAGACGGGACGCAGAACAGAGGTCCAGACGGCTGAGAAGTTGTGTCGTCTGCCTTTTTCTATAGTGCTACTTGCAAGGACAAAATCCCCTGCTTCAGAGCAACAACGAAAGCAATTCTAAATAGGAAACTTGGCATTATAATGCATAGAGCCTACTTGAGCGAAGGCCTGAGAGGATAAGCAAAGCAAAACAGCGCTAATAGACAGGACACAGAATTAAAGAGTAGAAGCGCAGACGAGGCAGGTGTTGTGTCGTCTGTCCATTTCTACCGAATTAGGTCTTGATTACAGAGAACAATAGCTGCTTAATGCATCTAAAGGTCCGACTTATACCCTGCGCATAAAACGTGAGTGTACACAACGCAAGATGTAAAAAAAAGATATCCAACATTCTTTTTTATTCCCAGTTATACTTATGACGTGATTCAGTTGAAATGCAAACGAAGTACGATTGAACAAATTAGCAGCGAACTGACAAAAGCTCTAACATTGGCCGAAACGACACGTCCATAACTTCATATTTCCTGTTTCACGTGAATTGGTGTTGCAATCGCGCACCTATCAAAATTAAATACAATGAAGCAGTCACGCACTTTCGATGATACATTGGGACATGAAGTTCGTATGTACAGTGCTCAAAATTTTAAACGAAAAAAAAAAAATCGAGATTTCTACAAACAATGCCTTGCTTGTCGTTCACCTACACTTGTAACCGCGGCTACTCCATGAGGCTACTCCATGAGACTACTCCATGCTTAGACACCGGCTACGGAGCAATCAAATGTCGCGCATTCCACGCAATTACCCGTAATAAAGCGTTCGTTGCAGCTCGCGCTTGAATTTCTTTTCAGCACCGTACACCGATAGTAAAACGGCGGAGAGGTGTGTGTCTGAGCTGCCCCTCGAACGAGGTGAATAAATTGACCCTCGCGTTACGTAACCGGTCTCACTCCGAGCAACAGCACGCGCACAACACACAATGCTATCGCGAGGGGACGGAATTCCTCACACGTCCTCTGCCAGGATAGAGAGAGAGAGAGAGAAAGAGCAGGCTGCCGAGTGCGCGCTCTACGTGACTCGAGTCATGTGCAGTGCGACGAGATGGAATCAAACCTGGCACTGACGCTACAATGCCACAATAGCCCTGCAGAGCTTCCCCATTATCTGCTTCTGAGACTTCGGAGTTGCGCACATGGCTGACGTCATCTATAGGACAGGGCCGTTTAGTCGAAGCTGCCACCGTTCGTCTCGCTTTTATTTCTATTTACTTTTTTTATTTTTTTACCAGAGCGGTGCGCGGCTCAGTGGCTGCTGAGCACGAGGACGCGGGTTCGTTTCCCGGCCACCGAGGTGGACTTTGTTGGAATGGTTGGATTTCGCAGCGCGACTGCTGGCAGTATACAGGATCGCACAGCAAGTGTGTTACAAAGCGCCGTCGTCCACTCCTCGACAAAGTTTTCGACCCGAGACCCGAAATATCGCAAGCGTTTGTAGTTTCGTCTTCATAAACTATAGAACATCTGCGTGGGTTCCATAAAAAGCATATATAATATGTCTGATAACCTAAATTATAAACTAGAACGCTCTTGCGGCGAGTGCAAACCAGAGAATTGAAAAAAAAAAAAAAAAACTCCGCCAACGCGAGATTCAGCGCCGGAGAGAGAGACCTGGCAAGGCTCAACCTTATAGCGTGCGCACAGAAACAAGCATTATTAATCTCGGCCCGGCGCCGCCGCCAACACCACCACAATAACAGCAGAAGCGCTGGTAACCGCGATTCTTAAGTGACAGCCGGGGGTTAATGTGTATACCCGCAGTCTGGTACGTATCCCCCCTCCACCCCCCGGGGGGCGTGCAACGCGCGCTGCCGTTGTACGCAAATGCCGCGGGGCACCCGCGACGCGAGCGCACCGTCATGGCGATGCGTGACTGGCATTCGAGTCGGGACGCGTAATGTAACGGAAGTCCTATTAACGCGCGCGCGCGCGCGCGTCTCGAGCAAGTAAAGAAAAAAAAAATGCCTGGGCGGCAGACAAGCGAGCGGGCGGGCGGCCGCCTGCCTGCAGCCGCGTTGCATTACTACGCACGCTCACGATGCTGCCCGTGCCGTGGGAGGCCCAGCTACGCTTATAACGCGCTTCGCAAGACGACCGACCATACGGCGGCGG
The DNA here is from genome assembly GCF_023375885.2 of Dermacentor andersoni. Taxonomy (NCBI): domain Eukaryota; kingdom Metazoa; phylum Arthropoda; class Arachnida; order Ixodida; family Ixodidae; genus Dermacentor; species Dermacentor andersoni. Next base: position 52,347,703 of record NC_092819.1, on the reverse strand, counting down.
CACTCCAGAACCGTTGGGAGGGCGTGGGACGCCCCGCCGCACGCTTCCCACGGTGAGAAGGGGGACACGGAAAGAAAGCGGAGAAAACCGTAGCAAAGAAAGAAGGCCTAACCGAGATGAAAGCAGTGCGTGACGGCGGCGGGACACGTAGGCGGCAATTGCCCCGGCGAGAGCGCGTGCAACGCGCACTGGGTGCCACCGTTACTCTTTCATTATTATTATTATTATTATCATCGTTTTCTTCAAAGCGCGCACGATGCCGAGACACGCGGACGGCGTGCCCGATTCCTTTCCGGGTCAAACGGAGGCAACGAGCGCGAGTATTCATGCGCGTAAAAGAACAAACGTCGCAAGCGCTTGCGAGCTGCGACATCGTCGAGGCAGCGCAGTCGCGGAGCGAGCGCGCGGGAACCGAACATTAAACCGCCGTAACCGACGCAACGTGGCGCGTATGTCGCCTAAATGTATACGCAGCGGAGTACGCGATTCAGCTGAGCTATAATATGCGTTGCCGTTCGCTTCGTACTCCATCGTTTGACTATACGTCCCTGTTTCGTCGTGCGTGCGTGCGTCTCACACACCGTGTCCGACGCCGGGCGACTGTAGGGTCCCGAACAAGCAGTCGCGAACTCTACAGTGAACTCGGCGTGCTCCCGTTGGGCACCAAATCCCCACCTCATGCCTCCCCGTTGTACACACACACACACACACACACAAAAGGTGTCATGTTTCCGCGGAAGTGGCTCGTGATCGCAACGAGATGACGCATGTAGCTTGAAGGCTTCCCCGCACTGCACCCGCAAAATGCCACATTCAAGGCAAACATTCGAAAAGTGGAACGACGGCGGGTCGCGGGCGGTGACGGCAACGGCCCGCACCACTTGACTGTGGTCTCCGAGATGGCACGGGCGTGCCTTTCTTTTTTGCTCGAAGGTGCGCCGGCGGGATCTCGGAGACCACGACATGACCATCAGGAGCAGGCGCGTTCGCGGAGCGGAGGCCACACAAGGAAGGGCCAACGGGAACGCCACCGCCGCGACCTTGCCCCCCTCCGCACTCACCTCGAAAAAGAATGATCATGAGACGACGCCCTATTTCCGCGCCCACCAGGCCTATACCAAACTCTCGGCTTCCAATAAGTGTACACGTACAGGGGGCCTTCCGACATGGATTATGGCAAACGTATCATTAGTGAATTCACATAAAAGGATGTATTCCCCGGTTGAATCAGCTTCTCTTCCTGCGCAGACTGTTCGCCACCGCCGCAATAGCAACAGGTGTCGATCCCTTGATGACAAAGCAACTTTTCAATAGCGAAGTACAACATGTCGAAACGCCAGCCAGTCTGCCCGACTCGCTTTAGAGTGGTTAAAGGACCTGAAAGCACCAAACTGTGGTTAATCCTGTTCATTATATATACGCAGCACCTTTCCAAATATTGGCCAATGCTAGTTGACTTTGCGTTTAATATGAGGTAACCTTTTTTTTTCTTTTTTTTGCAAGTCACGCAAGGAAGCAAAGGTTAATCGACGTTGAGGCCTAATGGAGGCGCCTAACGAAATAGTATTCTGTGGGGCCTTGATTTAACGCTGCACGCAATGTGCCATGAGCTCTTGAATACTAATGAGAGTTTTCTCGCAGTGCGGACAAACTTGCGTTCAGGCACACACCCACCTTTCCTGCCTGTGTGACCATCGACATGCCTCGAGAGAGAGAGAGAATCTCTCTCTTTAATGGAAAAGAAATGAACGTGACGCCTCGCATGCAGCCGTTGCTTTATTTTTTCTGGTCGCCTTAGTGTGACCCGCGGAAACGAACCGCAGCCGACCTTGAATCAACGGCTGATACACAACACCTGACAATTTGCTCGACACCAGGCTTACAGAAGAGGAAGCGAGTACAACCCTTCCTTAGAACAAAGACTGGGTGGGCCCAGTTGCCCCGATTTCATTATCGAGTTGCCGAGTCTCTTTCTCTTCTTCAAACTGCCTTCTCGAATTCGCTTCATGTCGATTCGTCCCCGGCCCCGCGGAGAGGCAGCAGCTACATACAGTACGCGTGCAGGGACTACACGTAACCCCTCATTCAAGGCTGCGACGGACAATCGGAAATCCCCCCCCCCCCCTCCAAGCTCCCCGGGAGGCATCCTCTCCTCCCTCCCCTCCGCCACAAATAACAGAAATTCCGCGAGAACGAAGCCACGCCCACCGCCGTCCCGTTGCTATCAAAACGGCGCGCCGCGCGGCAAGCTCCCGTTCGCGCAACGCCGCGCGCCGACTTCCTCTCGGTCGTCTTGACCGACCCTTTCTCAACCCTCACCATACCCTCGCTTCCCCGGTGGCCCCTTGGAAGGCACGTACGACGAGCGCTCGGTTGCATGGGTATACTACATAGGCACACGCCGAGCACGCATGCAGCTTAGACATACACACGACACAACGCACGCCGGGCTTATGCAAGCGCGCTGCGGCGGCGGCGGCGGTTGCGTAAAAGAAAAAAAAAAAGAAGAAAGACCGCTCCCGCGTCCGCTCGTTAAAACAGCGCGCCGCCGACTCAGCGCTAGATACATGCCTCGCGCGCAAGCTCGCTTGAAAAAAAAAACTCCCCTGCGTGTGTGTCGTGTGGCAACAGGCTGACGCAGGTGTGCGCCTGCTAACATGTATAGCAACAGGATTCCTTCCTTCCTTTACCTGCCTTTTAGAAGTGAAGAGCGCACAACTGCTCGCTTCGGCCGCTGATCCAGTGAGCGTGGCCTTCGCTATATAGCCTGGCAAGTTTTCAGCGAACGCGTCATATATATATATATATATATATACACACTATTCGTGGCGCGTCAGTTGCTGCTGCCCCCTGGCCTCCTCTAGTGGATCTCTCCTACGATTTCGAAAGCCGGCAGTGGTCTCATCGGCCTAAAATCGTAGAGTGAGTACACGAATTGTAGCGTCACCTGTGGACGCACGAATACACTACGGGGCGTTCAAATTGCGACACCAGAACAGCCTTTTAGCTTCGCCGGCGCTTCCTCGCAGGGGCGCTGGCTCCCCGTGAAGAAACAATGGAAGAAACCTGTTCGCAGGAGATGCGCAGAGTTTAAAGCAGCGTTTCCCAATTTCGTAGCACCGCCCTCCTACCTGCGTGCTTTGTTCGAACATGTCAGGGCGTGTCATTTGCAATAATTTGCGACAGCCGCCGTTGTATTTGCGTACGTGTGTGCGATTGTGGGCGAGTGAGTGAGTGAGTGAGTGAGTGGAGAGCGAGCGTTTCGTTCCTATGGTCGAGGTCTAAGAGGATGTCATTTCAATGGTTGCCTGCAATTTACATGTGCTGCCGACATGCGACCAGTCCATGACGAAACGCGTCAGAGGTAAAGAAGCATCCGTCAGTAAGAAAAATAGTTATTCCAGGTATATAATACCGTTATTACCTCAGCTGCCACCACGGACTCCCGGCAACAGTAAATACGCGGTGTTGCGGCCTACGCTACACACGCCCTTTGATCGATCGCACAAGCTGCGGCAAGTCGAACCCCCCTCACCCCCCCCCCCCCCCCCCCCCTTGAGCGACGTCGTAGTCGTTTGAAGGCGATATGTCCGCGCGATGCGGCAATACCAGGCGCGCACGACGAGACTGCATTTCGCCATAAGTAGACACCAAAATCCGAATAAGCCCCGCAAGCACCGAGCGACGCGTGACCAAGGTCTGCGTAATTTCTGGCTTCAGACAGGTTAGAGGAAGAACGACGCGTAAGAACGACAGGATGACTCAAGACGACGACAGCTCCTGCCATTATTTGGACACACGCTTCGACTTAAAAGGGGGAGACTAAACGTATTAGGTTGTGACAGCACACGCTTCTGCAACAACCGAGCGCGGTCGTCACTCAGACCGCGTGACAAAGCTCGGTGACGCAGAAAAGAGGCAGTAACTAACGAAATACACGGAAGAGGCCACCGAGAAGTGTCCCCCTCACCGTTGCCCCATGATGTCACGCACTTCGACAACGCTCTGGCTAGGGTCTATAGGTGTTCGTTTATCGGCAAAAGGACTACGGCGCATTTTAAAAGACCGAAAGACTCAACGTATAGCATATTCCGAGAATTTTTACCTCAGCCAATACGGTTCAGACACGCGTGAAGGTGCTTTAGAAGCGGTGATGGTAGAGTGTTAACCATAACACACTAAAGCACCCCTAAAAAACACGGGGCTCGGTAAGGACTCGAAATCTTCAACCCTATATACCCAAACTCCTCGCAAAATTTGGTTTTTCGTTAACCGCGGAAAGCGCAAAGACAATTTCGTACCAAGAGGCATTGAACAATCGTTCATTCTTTTTTACGCTCACGAAGAGAACGTTCGCTCAGCATTGGCTGCATAGTGAAATCTACATTAGTGTGGTAATCAATTAATGAGTAATTTGCTGAAGTTTCCGCAACTGAAACATCGCTCCGGCGTGTCAAAAACGCGCGGCTATACTGCAGGTTTCGCGTGAAGATTATCAAACTGAGCGTATACACTCAACCACAAAAGTTTACGGACCACGGGATCTCAAAGAAACGTTCACTTTCTGAGCGGCCTGTAACCGCATAGTCAGTAAAACCGGATATCACAGAGTTGTTCACATACACTGCATGCATGTAGGAAGCTGTAAATGGGAACATGCTATATGCTGCGTTGTGAGGCTCCGAAGACGTTCAGCGTCTTTTTCTCGGACGTCGTGTTCCGCATGATTTTGTGGCTGACTGTACGTACCGAAAACGATACGCTGGCCTCTGTGGGGTTAGGTATGCAGGTACGCTTGGCCAGAACGGTCGAGAGTGCGCAACTCACGCACCGTTCGTGCGTCATCGCGTTTCGCCCGTCCAGGAGCGCGGGTCCCGTTCCCGGCCTCGCTCGCCGACGTGTTAACTAGCGTCGCTGTGCCCAGCTGTCACAACGACATGATGTATGCTCGCCACGCCATACCGACGGAAAAAAAAAGACAAAAAAACTCCGCGCGTCGCCAGCAGTTGGGTCACACGGACGCAAAACTCGCATCCACCCAGTCACGACTTGGGCAGCGCGCGCCGTTTTCTGCTGCTTTTCCCTTAGTCATGCTTTGCTTTGCTCTCTATCTCTCTCTTGGCCTTGGATCCGCACTGCACTGCAGGTCAGGGGGAGGGGTAGGTGGCGCCCGCCAGCACATACATACACACGCACACACACGGGCGCAGACGGTCCGTCGAGCGTTCCAGAACGACACTGCTAAATATATAAGACACCCGAGATGCGAAAGAACGACGACAGTGGAAAAAAGAATACAGGCAGGACAACAGGAGGAACGCCAGGTCGATCCTTTCCCTCGCACTGCAGCGCGGTGCCAATAAAGCCGCCGCTGGCAGCCTCCAAGCAAGCGATCTTTGCTTTCTTTCCTCCTCCCCCGGCTCGCGCATGCAGCCCCGCGAACCGCGCCAGGACTCGGACGCGTTTGTTGCCAGCGACACGGACGTGTATAACGCGGGGAGCCGTCGCAGTTGCTCGCTGGCTGCCTCGAACAACCTTCGCGATAGCCAATTCACCCATCCCCGCATGCAGTTCCTTCGCAGCCCATGCGAAGCAGCACGGCAAAGTCCTTGGCGCGAGCCAGCCGGCAGTGGCAACAACACCGTCCTCGGCAGCAATAAGGTTTAGCTTTCCTTATTAATGTTTCTCGCGGACTATAGACTCCGGCTGCTGCACACTGTGTGCGTGTGTGAAAAATACACGCACACACAACGGCGAACAATAAGCTCGGAAGAACGGGCGGTATCGGCTGTACATGTATACCCTCCCGCTGTTATACGATGTTAGCCAGGTGTACGCACGCAATGAGTGCGGAGACCTATACAAATGCCACTCTAATTATGCTCGCGAACGGCTCAGCCACCGAGCCTCGTTCGTCTTCTGAACGCGCGACGCACGATAACGGGCTTGTAAACGATTCAAATCGACTAACGCTGTAGTAAAACAGAGTCGCGGGCGCCGTCAAAAAGGTCGCAAGTGTGTGTGTGTATGTGTGTGTGTGTGTCTGTATATATATATACATATATACATACACAAGTTCCTTTTATATTTTCTGCACAATGCACATATGATTGCCACTCCGTATAAGCTTGTCGATGCAGTGCTGTGCTGCGGCATGCTATAGTCCTATCGCGTTTCCCATTACCTCTATAGAATCAACCATCATGACCCTGTGTTTACGACGCAGCTCTCTAACTTTCCCTCATTAGAATTTACCGATCAACATCTCAATGGCTGCAGCAGACAATCGGAAGTTTCGGCGGCGTCATAAACACATCAGCACAGAGTTCGCGCCACCGTATGCAACCTAAACCGACACACGACGATTCATTACGTCTGTACAACATTCAGCGTGTTTTAGTGCTGACTATATAGACTATATCAACACCCAGCAGCGCATCCCAAACGACGCATAACGCACGAACCTCTTCGCGTACGTGCGATGCACGGCGTCTATATCAAACCGTTTCCTTCGCATGTGGTATATAATGTTAGCGGAAACGATGAATTCATGTGCGACAAATCACGTCTGCTCGGCTATACAGATGTTTTCGTCTGCTAAACGATACTATATAGCAGACGACAACTCGGACAGCAACAGGAAGCCCGAGATCTATAGAACGCGTGTGCGCAGTGCATTGTGCGCAGGAAATGAATTACACGAAGTCATTCACGCTGGAAAAACAACGCAAAAATAACGTCCGGTTGCCAGCTGCACATAGCCGCGTGGGACACGGGTTCGATACCCAGCGGAGGTACAGTTTATTTGTTTATTTCCTCAAAGGTCTCTTGTTGAGACATTACATGGGGGAGTGGGCGGTTATAATGCCAAACAAAGATAATAAAAGTCACGATGGGTCGTTTTCAATGAGCCGCTTGAATGAAAGTGGGTCGACGACAGTGGTAACATTGGTGGGCAGGCCATTCCAGTCTCGTGCTGCGCGCAGAAAAACTAAATAGTGGGCTAAAAGACGGGCTCTGTCACGTGGCAAGGCTTTTAAATGTGCGCTAAAATGAAATTTTTTTGAGATCGAGTGCCCATAAGTAATTTACTCTGATAGTTTAATTTTCTACGGACCACGGCCCGTATTAACACTCACCCAGGCAGACAGACACAAGAAAAAGAATGCAAAAGAACACCCCTACGCTAGAATTGATCGTAAGAGCAATTAAATGTTAACCGATCCATGGTATATACCAGACATATCGGGCCAAATTCTCAAAGCTTTTCATTCGCAAGTGCATGCTCTTTGCCACGGACTGGCCGCCTCCGTTAACATGATGTACAGCATCTGGATTGGTGGCCCAATTTGCTCTTACGAAGAATTTACATCGTAAGATCTTTTTTTGTGAATACGGGCCACGATTAATGAAGGGCGCCGTCCAATGGCAACGAGCTAGCGCTTACGCGAACGGGGAAAGTTTCGCGAATTGGGCCGCAGCTTCGGTTTGGTTTCGCAGGAGCTGCCATATACGTCGTGACGGAAAGATTATAAACGCTGCCGTGCCCGCGTTTGTGACAAAAAGAAAAAAAAAGACTGATCACGTGGTTATACCACCAAACAACTAACGTGGCCGGCGTTAGGTGTCTTTTTTTCTCTCTTTTATCTTACTCACGCCTCATGCTCATGTTCTTTTTTTTTTTTTCCTCGCTCCAGGAATTTCGAGGTCGGAAGCACAGTCTTCGTTCCACACGCACGTGACCTCGTCGACTGCTGCGGCCTTTCACTTGCCTCCTCCTCGCCCGAGACCACCACCGTCGACACCCGTTGCAACGGCGATGTTGCCTCGCGCGTTTTTAATGTTATCCACCGTGCCAACCATGCGGGCGCTGAATATCATGCCAGATCGCAGCGAAGAGACCCACAACGGAAACGGGAAAAAACATACATATATATATACGAAGACGCGGGGCAGCGAATGCGAAGGGAAATAAATGCGCGAAACAAGGAAGAAAGCTTGGAAGTGACTCGACTTGGAGACCTGCCCGGCATTCAAGTGCCTGAGAAGGCGCGACCCAGTGAACCGCGGAGAGGAGGCACATTTTTTTTATTACTGTATGTACCTTAATTCGCGCTAGCGCGCACAAATCCGCCAGCTGCGAACGTGTAAACGTGTATTTCATCCCCCTCCCCCTTTTGCGCAGGTACAGGGGCATTTCATTTTCGCTCAGCGGCAAGCCAGCCCGCCAGCACTGCATATTTCATAGATATTTCCAATACCCTTGGTCGCTGCGGTACATATATATACTACGGGAACAGGGAGGAGCGATTTGTTGCTACGAAAAAAAATAAGATCTGCAGGCTTCAACGATACCGTCCGGCTCTGAACTCCTTGACTGTGAAGCCGGACCTCGTTACAACGAATTAGTACCCGACACGTAAACGTCTTCCTTATATTCGATTTCGACACACGCACGTGTCCGTTGCAAGCTGATATTGGCAACAAACGTTTCACATTTACTTCGTTGTATTCGTAAATTCGTTATATCGAGATGCGACTGTACTTTTCTTCGCTATGTGTAATGGATATGTGTAATGGAAAGGACGGACAGACGAACACAGCAAAATTAACCGAGTTTCGAGCTTTTAACTGCTGTCGCAGTAAAAGTCAATTAGAAATGGGGAGGGGGAGGTCGCACACGACGTATATGACAGCCGCATGTATTAGACCGGGCTAATTAACCGTGCACTGACATACTGTATACGAGACTGGGCCCGTGGCTGTTTCAAAAAATATTCGCAGTAAGGAGGGGAGGGGAGACAGCGCTTACTTACAACTACTATAGCAATTCTGTTTCACAAAAATGCCGTTCCAACCAGGCCAAATCGCAGCATTTCTAATTTTCGCCGGTCCTGACATACAGGGGAAGAGGAGAGAGAGGAGCACACTTCTGCGCTGTCAAGCTTCGAAAAACTGCACTGGCGGGACATTTTTTTTTTGTTTTTTCCGGAGCCTACCGCCTCTTTACATAAAACCGGACGTACATACACTCTACATCAACTCACTTTTTCCAAAGCAAAGGGGATTACGGAAGACGAGTTCCGCGGAGTAGAAGAAGCTTCTCGTGAAGCAAGCAGGCAGACAGTCTGTCTTTTCTAAACATAGATTGCATCTTTACGTTTTATTTCGTTCCGCTAGCGTCAAGCTGTTCGCCAAAGTTGACAGTGCGCGCACTTACACGAGCGGATGCCACATGAAAAGTGCGCTGGGTCACGCTGAAATGAAGCCTAATTAGGTTGCCGCAACGATCTCTCCCTCCCCCTCTCCTCTTGCACCAACATCTCTCTCGACCCCGACAGGCCTCTTAAAAAACCTCGGTGTTGCTTAAGCGGAGCGCGCGTTCCCCACAAAAAATTTACGATGCCCGACATCCCACCTCTAATAACGCGAACGTCAAGCCAAGACGGGGGTCCCCTTCATTAAAACTTTGCGCTCATTCTCAACAAACTAACAACACGAAGCGAGGCACGTCAATCACTTTGGGAAGCTTCCGCAACCACACAAGCTCGCAGCAATGGCACGGCGATCGCAAAGCCGCTGCGCTCCACATACCTCGCGCATGTGCAGGCTGCTACACCGCTACACAGAGGCAACGAACTCAAATTACGGCACGTGGGGGTGTGTGGAGCGATTACGCAATACAATACACACACATACACACTGCGACATTGAAATCCACTGACGATCGGAACACAGCAAAGGGCTTTTGCAGGGACGCAGCCTTGAAGCCCTGAACCAGAGCAGACGGCACGAACGGCTGTACAAGTCGATGAGTACAGTAAGAAAAACACAAGGCAACAAATGTATGAAAGAGTTTCGTGTAGAAACAGACGGCGACAGACAAAAAAAAAAAGTGAAGCTATCAATTAACGAAACCCGCCTGCGTTATACGCTTACACTTCATCCGCTGCAATGCAGAAAAAAAGACGGAGTAAACAGCAGCAGCAAGATAACGGGGTCGTCGAATGTGAGCCCCGCTGCAGTTGCGGTAACAAAAAAAAAAAATTAAAAAAAATATCCGTCGTTGCTGCGCGAGGAGGGAGAGGGCAAAGCTGCTACATCCATTGCGAACACATTGTTCTAGCGGAAGAGTATATACCCTACTCCCCTTTCTCCGCGCTCGTAAAGAGCACAAATCAAGGTTACAATAAGCTACGCATCGCAGACTGCCTAGCGCCGGCGCGCGCCGCGCTTCACTGAACACCTGCTGGCTCGGGAGTTTCGTTTTTGCTTTGTCGATTGTAGGCTACTCATGGAACGCTCATCCTTTTATGATCATTTCTTTCCCCGACGGCTGCTGCGTATTGAGAAGTAACCACGCGGTTAAACCTACCCTCGAGAGAGCCCTCCCAATACAGGAATCGTATGCTATACGTCGTTCTGAAATCATTGCTGCCAAAACCGTGGAGTCCTCGCAACAAGAACACACAGTCCGATCGGCGCCGTAATCCGAAACAGTAAAACGACCGGTTGTCGGTTTTGAACAGCTGACAGTGACGATAAACTAGCGGCCGCTACGGTCAGAATAGCGACGTCGATGCGGTCGTGCACGGAACCGAACTTGCCCGACCCACAAGGCACCCTCCGCTAGCCCCTCATTTGCCGGCGGTAACGGAATCGGCGGATTCCCGAACGGCTGCCATTCAACTGTGCTACAACAGGAGAACGGAAGCTGGGCGTAAAAACGGCTTGACGGCGCGAAGTGAGAAAAGTATGCGACCTCGAAGGGAGCTAATTGCGCGCAAAGAAAAAAAAAAAAGCTGTCGCGGGAGAGACCGCGCCGGAGAGAGCGGTTAGGCCTAACGAAGGACGCCGCACAGGCCGCCGCTGCCTTCTGGGAACCGCCGGACGCGCTCGGCTGCCGTTTCGTGTTGACGCAACTGTTTAGCCACGATACATATTCATTCGAATAAGGGTTGCGACTCACGTAACCGTGACACATTATTCGGCGCGAGATACTCAAAACGATAGGAGCGACAGCGATGAGTTACAACAGCAGTAGATGTCCCACGCAGGGGAGCGTGCAATCTATTACGCCTGACGTTTATGGCAAAGCCAAGAACAATAGTGCGTCGCTAACGGAGCTCGGAATAGAGCTTCTGTGTAACGACGTGCCGATCGCATCCACGTGTGGTCCGTGCACGGCGTGATCACCGGCAAAAAAAAAGAAAGAAAAGAAACGGAAAAGCGAAACGAGAAAAGCTGTCACCAGTACTCACAGAATCTCGACCCACGACGGTAAATCCCTGGGTATTTCTGTCAATCCCCGTCGGCGGCACTCGAAAATCGGGCCGAGGCACGAACACTTGGACGGGCAGTACATCTTCTGCCCGTCCGCGGGCGCCGAAAGCGTCAGGAAAAGCACGAATTGTGTCCAAACAACGACCCAGACCCAATGGGAGAAGGTCGCCATGTTGGCGGATCGGCCGCCGTGGCCGAAGGAGCTTGCTCTCCGGGGACGTCGAGCTTCTCGTCGGCGCGAGAGAGCCCGCCGACCGGGTCACCGATCGCACAGTTTCTGCACCGTCGACATCGTCGCGTTCGGGTATATCACACCGGTGGCCGACGTCGGTGATCACTGCCGATGCCCAGCGCCGGAGGAGACATCGCTTTCTTAATGCTGCACCCTAGCAGCGCACACCCGTTTACAAACACACACACGGCCGTCACTGCTCGCTTCCCGCACGCCCGCCGCCGCGGTTGCTTGAGCGGGCGGGCGACTACAACTTTTTGTTTAGCTCTTTTGGGCCTCCGCCTTGCGGGATGCGGACGAATCTTACGCCCATACACAAACGCACTCGCGCGGCCGCGCGCTCCGGTTGGTCGGAATGGCTCACGTGACGTGCGCTTGCGCGCGCCTCCACCAGGGGACGCGAGTTGACGGGCGGCTCTCTCTCAGACCTCCTTTCTCTCCGTCTATTCACTCACTCCCTCCTCCTCTTCCTCGGCCGCGCTTTGCGGGGCTGCTTTCCGCTGCTCGCGCCGCGCCTACCCAGGCTTTTACGTTCGAATAAAAGAGCGCGGCTCTCTGCGCAGCGGGTGAGGGCGGTTGTTCGGCGGGAGCAAAAAAAGAAACTGAATACAACAAGAGCGAGGCGTCCGCGCTGGTGGTGCAGTGGTGGTGGTACGCGCGTACTTGTCCACATCCGCAGCTGGGTTCCGAAGCTGGGGCCGGTCCTGTTGGCTTCTTCGCCGGCCTCTCTGTGTGGTTCAAAAGAAGCCCCCTGCCTACCCCCGATCCGTTGTCGCTCTTGTTAGCCTGGTCGAAGATGCCTCCAGTCGTTTTCGCGAGCAGCTAGAAGGCTGAACGGTTTTCCGCGCACACGTGGTCCCCTAATTCGAGGTTCGTGTGCTGCTGTGAAGTACGTGTGGTAGCACGGCTGTAACACGTATTCCTTGTTAAAACTAAGGCTGTGCTACATATTGTCAGACGCGTACTGCAGGGACAAGTGAACACATTATGGTAAACACTTCAATCAATCGCACCTTCAGTCTCAGCAGTGACACAGCATCCAGGAATACATTCCAGAAGGAAGCAGGCTTTGCAGGGAAGCAGGCGTACACAAACAAAGAAAAGGGAGGGGGTAACATTGTGCCGGAACGCTCTTTCTTTCTTCCTTTCTTTCTTTCTTTCTTTCTTTCTTTCTTTCTTTCTTCATCTTGCTTATATACTTTAACACGTCTCTAACATTCTAGCAGCAGTGCCTCTAAACACATGCATGAACATTTCACAACAGAACTTACTGAGTTCATGGAAACTCCCAGCCACTCGCTTCATACGCAGAAAACGCATCAGCAAGCTTTGCCGGCCAATGCATGCAACCAAATTCTCTTGAAGAATCGACAAACTCCCTCACTAAATGTTCCAACAGCATGTTACGTGTAAACTCGGTCAAATTTATCGACAGAAACTTCGGTGAAGGAACCCGAGAAATCAAGAAAGTGACCCCGAGATGCTGGACGCTTGCACGTCGTCGATACAGCGCGCTCTACACTATTGAAGAAATGTACACCCTTTGCGTCGTATCTTGTCACACAACAATAATCATCTGTCTTGTCCACATTTCCTTTCTTTAACGCTGCAAGCCCGGTACCTCCTAGTAACGAACGGCATGCGCGTTATCAGCATGGCAGAGGATTCGCGCCAGGAAAGTAGCGAGCGCAGCGTTTTCAAGAAAAGAAACGCCGTTAAGCAAGCCATACTCTTAAGCAAATGTAACCCTTTGGGGTGTATATTATCCACACAACAATAATCGTCATCTGTCTCGCTTGCGTTTCCTTCCTTGAAAACGCTGCGTTCGCTATTACCATGTCGAGAATGCTCTGTCGGGCTGCAGGATGCCATTCGTGACTTGGAAGTACTGGGCTCGCCGCGTTAGAGAAAGGAAGTACGGACAAAACAGATGACGATTATCGTTGTGGGGCAGAATGGTGCAATTTTGCTTAAAAGTGCAGGTGACGATTGTCTTCACTCTAAAAAAGTTTACACCCTTTGGGGTGGATATATCTTCCACACAACGATAATCGCCATCTGCCTTGCTTGCGTTTCCTTTCTCGAAAACTCGGCGCTCGCTACTTTCCTGCACTCTAAGAAAAGTTTACACCCTTTGGAGTGCCCCTTCTGCCACACAACGATAATCGTCATCTGTCTTGTCTGCGTTTCCTTTCTATAACGCTGCGAGCCCGGTACTTTGCAGTAGCGAACGGCATGCGCGTATTCAGCATGACGGAGCATTCTCGACAGGAAAGTAGCGGGCGCGGCTTTTTCAAGAAAGGAAACGCAAGCAAGGAAATGTCGATTATCGTTGTGTGGCAGATATAGACACCAAAGGGCGCAAACTTTTTGCAGAGTGTGGCGAGAATGATGTGCCACGCTGATAACGCGCTCGCCGTTCGTTACTGTGAAGTACCGGGCTCGCAGAGTTAAAGAAAGGAAATGCGGGCAAGACAAATGACGTTTATTGTTGTGTGGCAAGATACGACTCAAAGCGTGTAAACTTTTCTTACACTCTAAAAACAGTTTGCACCCTTTGCGGTGTATATTTGTCCCACAACGATAATCGTCATCTGCCTTGCTTGCGTTTCCTTTCTTGAAATCTCGGCGCTCGCTACTTTCCTGTCGAGAACGCTGCGTCACACTGATAACGCGCATGCCGTTCGTGACTGGGAAGTACCGGGCTCGCAGCGTTAAAGAAAGGAAACGCGGGCAAGACAGATGACGATTATTGTTGTGGGACAAATATACACCCCGAAGGGTGCAACTGTTTTTAGAGTGTATATAAGAAAAGGTTGCACCCTTCGGAGTGTATATTTGCCACACAACAATAATCGTCATCTGCCTTGCCCGCATTTGCTTTCTTGAAAACGCTGCGCTCGTTACTTTCCTGTCGGGAATGCTATGTCATGCTGATAACGCGCATGCCGTTCGTTACTGGAAAGTACCGGGCTCGCCGCGTTAAAGAAAGGAAATGCGGACAAGACAGATGACGTTTATTGTTGTGTGGCAAATATACACCCCAAAGGGTGCAACTGTTTTTAGAGTGTCGAGTGTTTGTGTTGCAGATATACACCCCAGATGGTGTACATTTGTCTACACTCTTAAAAAAGATTACACCCTTCGGGGCGCATCTTGTCCCTCAACGATAATCGTCATCTGTCTTGCCCGCGTTCCCATTCTTTAACGCTGCTAGCCCGGTACTTCCCAGTCACGAAGAGCTAGCGCGCCATCAGTGTGGTACATCATTCTCGACAGGAAAGTAGCGAGCGCCGAGTTTTCAAGAAAGGAAACGCAAGCTACACTCTTAAATGTTTAACACCCTTTGGGGTGTATCTTGTCCCACAACACTCTTAAAACGGTTGCACCCTTTGGGGTGTATATTTGTCCCACAACAATAATCGTCATCTGCCTTGCTTGCGTTTCCTTTCTTGAAACTCGGCGCTCGCTACTTTCCTGTCGAGAATGCTGCGTCACACTGATAACACGCATGCCGTTCGTGACTGGGAAGTACCAGGCTCGCAGCGTTAAAGAAAGGAAACGCGGGCAAGACAGATGACGATTATTGTTGTGGGACAAGATACGCCCCAAAGGGTGTAAATTTTTCTAAGAGTGAACAATAATCGCCATCTGTCTTGCCCGCATTTCCTTTCTTTAACGCTGCATGCGAGCCCGGTATACTTCCCAGTCATGAACGGCAGGCGCGTTATCAGCGTGGCGTAGCATTCTCAACAGGGAGAGAGCGAACGCAGCATTTTCACGAAAGGAAACGCAAGCAGGGCAGATGACGATTATCGTTGTGGGACAAATATACACCCCAAAGGATGCAACTGTTTTTGGAGTGAGGCAGATGACGATTATCGTTGCGGGACAAATATACACCCCAAAGGGTGCAACCGTTTTAAGAGTGTAGTCTAAATTGTATAGCAGTCTACGTCGGAATAAAGTGACACTCTATATTCACCCGACTCCTCCGCTATCTTTTCTTGCTTTAGTAAGTTCCTTTTTTTTCGTTTTTGGATTGTTTGTTTATTCCATATACATTCCATATACATTCCTTTGACGCTGGACTTTATGAGTGAGGCCCATTGGCGGCCTGTTTTCGTGACATTTTTTTCCGCAGTTCTGGTAGGTATTCACTGGAATTTCAGCGCATTCCGCGACAGATTATGAGGAGACGTAGGTACATCTCGAAAGCGTTGCGCGAACCACGTGATTTCAACCAAACATGATGCGCACGGCACCACGACGCGGGCTCTCATTTCCCCCGATTATAGCACAGGAACACACACACACACACACACACACACACACACACACACACGCACATATATATATATATATATATATATATATATATATATATATATATATATCCTGAAGACGAATAACTGCAAATACATTTAGTGAATCTTTATTAATTATACCTAACGTCACAATGCGCGTTGTCATACAAGTGTGCGTCCGCCTATATATATCCAGCTATAGTCCAGCTCATCGGACCGAATTGCGCAAATCGTCAGGGGCGATATTTTGGCGTATGTTATCACGAATAATAATAACAATAAGATTAACAATAAAATTTAAAACACTAATCTCGGTGCACACAATGCTGTTATTCTGTTCTTGTTATTCCGCGAAGTTCACCATCGTTCGGCAGCAACACGTATACGACTGCAGCCCACTTGTTCGATGCCATATAGTTCTCTCCATAGGAAGTTTGTATCGCTTTTCGATGCCATTTATTTATTTATTTATTTATTTATTTATTTATTTATTTATTTATTTATTTATCTGTCTTTCACGATGCCTCGACTCTTACGCTAAAAGCGCAGCACATCTCGAGCCGGCAGCGCAGCCCACTTGTTCGATGTGGTATAGTTCTCTTCATAGGAAGTTTGTCTTGCTTTTCGATGCCATTTATTTATTTATTTATTTATTTATTTATTTATTTATTTATTTATTTATTTATTTATTTATTTATTTATTTGTCTTTCACGATGCCTCGACTCCTACGCTAAAAGCGCAGCACATCTCGAGCCGGCAGCGCTCACAGCCGTGCGGCGTTTCCATTCCCTTTATATGAGAACGCTGCTACGCAGAAATGTCTCCGCGCTATCGGGATGTGGCCGAAGCTTTAACAAAACAGCTGCGCTATATGCGAAACTGCATGCCACGCGCACATATTTTCATCGCACACACGTATATAGAAATGCCGGAGAATGACATCGGTGGCATGCAGTTCCAGAAAGGTCTCAGCACTGTCGCGCTGCAGTGTCATGCCCTTCCGACGGATCGCATTTCTGTATAGTTTAATGCGGCGGCACTCTGTGCACTGTAAACGTAGTTTATCACCCTTAAGGGGGCGTGAGGGTGCTAACTCGGTTCATAAATCCCACCCATACACCCTCGCGGGTGGGAAGGCGTGAGTTATATGACCGTTTCACACCATTCTGCACAGTGAAGGGTGTAAATTAGTTTACAGTGTGTAGACACGTGTATACGTCGTGCTTATTTAAAAATTTCGTTTCTTTTAGACCAAGCTTTGGTGAAAAAAATCGCACGAAGCATACAGCGCAACTATATACCTGCTCGGTTGGATCTGTCGAAGAAGCGGATATCACTTACGCGATATAATATCGCACTGACCCTGCAGTTGGCTTATACAAAAGGTTCATTGATTAACTGTGTGACCGTTCATTTTAATGTCTCAGCCTCAAGAGTCACTGTCGATTTCGATCGAGGCCTATGGGGATCAATGGCGATCGAATGTGCCCCTTGAGACTGGGGTATCAGACACAGCTGTCGCAATCGCCGAGCAACCGGTACTGCTCTGCAGAATTCCCCAGCTATAGCCCTACGGACGAACTTTCGAGATCCGTTTCCAATATCCTCTCAGTAAATGCATACAGGCGTTCCAGCTAGTTCATCGACCCAAACTCTTTCACGCACGCCTCCTGCAAAGTGTTGAGTGGAGTGCTAATATATATTGTAGCCCATATTTTGAGGCTTCGAAAGGGGCGACCCATTTACGTGCACGGTAGGATTTCTTCTAAGTAAACATGACCTCTCTAATGTCGGGCTTCAGTTTCACAAACGAGTGTCCCGAAGTGAGCAACTTTAGAAAGTTAGCTTGCGAATAATTTAACTAACTACCTGGACATTGCGATTCACCTGGGCTCTTATTATTATTTTTTTTTGTCGTTTGAAACGACTTGAAGTTAATAGACATTGAAGCCAGGAAAGTCATAGGAAAATCATCATCATCATCATCATCATCATCATCATCAATTATATTAACGATCAGCAAACGCTAAATGAAAGTGGCCGAAAAGACAACACATTCGGGAGTCGAACACGCGCACACACACACACGCGCGCGCACGCGCGCACGCGCGCGCATACACACACACACACACACACACACACACACACACACACACACACGCACACATACATTGCATACATACATACATACATACATACATACATACATACATACATACATACATACATACATACATACATACATACATACATACATACATACATATACATACATACATCAGCACGTCTGCTTTTAACGGATATCATTCACCGTTAGTACACGATACGCCGCCTTCGGTTTTGCGCAGCTTGAGCTTAGTTGTAACCGCAGGCCACGTACGAGTGAAGCGACAGTGAAGAATGCATACAGTCCTCATATTCCAAGGCGCTTCGCCCGACGTCGTTCCCCCCCAGCAACAGAGAATGCTAAGCCTGAAATTCTATTCCCTGCGTGGAGGCGCCTGACAGCAAGCTGCCGTCTGCGACTCTTGCAACAATGTGTATACAAATCGGACAGCGCGCATAAATTATACCCTCCGAGAAATGCGCTCTGCCGCACTACTGGATTTGCTACAAGACGCCTTTTTTTCTCTCTCTTTTGTTTTCTCCTTCTCTCTCTCTCTCTCTCTCATTTCAAATTCACAAAATGTCTGTGTCGCAGGGCAGCGGCACGTGAAGCCAGATGGCTTGCAATGCACCTTCTACAAGTGACATCAAGCGCTTGCTGCCTTATATGGCGACCTTTCGTTTTTCTTTTTTTTCATTCAACAAAGAATTTATTGTACGTGCACAGGGCGTCCAGAATGTCAACGCGTGTTTTAATCGTCTTATCACTTCAGATATTACGCATTCACACGAGGGAAAGAAGCTATGAGGCTCGATATTATCGGAGGTTCTTCCGCATACAGAAAAATAGCAGACGACAGCATTCGATGACGGCAGACAACGCCGTTTTGTGCTGAAGACATATTCCTGAAACGGATCTCCTCATCCACTAGGGTCTTTTCGTTTTTTTCTTTTTTCTTTTACAGCGTTTTAGACAAGAACGAGAAAGTTGACACACAGCGCGCTAACTACAACTGAAGCTTATTTTCCTTATCACCGCTAAAATTGCAAATGACCGGATAAAAAGCTGAAAAAATTAATAGGCGAGGCAACGATATACCTTGGCCTCCTGCCATCGTGCTCTCGCTTGGCTGACTTTACGTCAAATTAAAACGAATGAAAAGTGACTCAATACGCGTAGCAACAGCCGCAAGTGCGTAGCGTGCACGGCGGTACAGTGACACTGCCGATCACTTTGCAGCTGAGCCCATATCGCAGCGCGAATTGACAGCGACCCTGTGGGCTTCCATGCCCAATGCGCCGATTCCTGTTGCCATGGGAGCTAGCGTAGGTCGCTCTTTCGCCAATCACAATTCAACTCATTAGACAGTATAATCACTAATGGCGCTTTTCTCTCTCTCTCTCTCTCTTTTTTTTTGACACGCGCAACATTTGCGATAGGTGTGATAGTGAAGAGCTTGCTTTCAACCGAGCGAGTAAACCTGGCCATGGAGCTGCATGGAACAGTTCCGCCTGTGGGTGCGCTTGTTTGCGCCTGTATACAGGCAAGAGAGAGAGAGAGAGAGCAAAGATAGGAAAGGCAGGGAGGTCAACCAGACGAGCGTCCGATTTGCTAACCTACACTGGGTATACTATCTCTCCAATGCTATTCACTGCGTGCTTGGAAGAAGTATTAAACCTATTAAACTGGGAAGGCTTAGGAGTAAGGATCGACGGCGAATATCTCAGCAGCCTTCGGTTTGCCGATGACATTGTTCTATTCAGCAACAATGCAGACGAGTTACAACAAATGATTGAGGACCTTAACAGAGACAGTGTAAGAGTGGAGTTGAAGATTAATATGCAGAAGACAAAGATAATGATGAATAGCCGGGCAAAGGAACAAGAGTTCAGGATCGCCAGTCAGCCTCTATAGAGTCTGTAAAGGAGTACGTTTACCTAGGTCAATTAATCACAGGGAACCCTGATCATGAGAAGGAAATTCATAGAAGAATAAAAATGGGTTGGATGGCATACGGCATACATTGGTCAGCTCCTGACTGGACCACTATCATTGAAAAGGAAGGTGTACAATCAATGCATTTTACCAGCGCTGACATATGGGGCAGAGACTTGCAGACTGACAAAGAAGCTTGAGAACAAGTTAAGGACCACGCAAAGAGCGATGGAACAAAGATTGCTAGGCATAACGTTAAGAGACAGAATGAGAGTGGTTTGGATCAGAGAGCAAACGGGTATAGACAATATTCTAATTGACATCAAGAAAAAAAATGGGGCTGGGCAGGTCATGTAATGCGCCGGTTAGATAACCGTAGGACCGTTAGGGTTACAGAATGGGTACCAAGAGAAGGGAAACGCAGTGGAGGACGGCAGAAGACTAGGTGGAGCGATGAAATTAGGAAATTCGCGGCCGCTAGTTGAAATCGGTTGGCGCAGGACAGGGGTAATTGGAAATCTCAGGGAGGGGCCTTCGCCCTGCAGTGGACATAAAACAGGTTGTTGTTGTTGTTGTTGTTGTTGTTGTTGTTGTTGTGGTTGTCGACGACGACGACGACGACGACGATGATGATGATGATGATGACGATGACGATGATGACGATGACGACGACGACGACGACGACGACGACTGTGGGAAGGGAGAAGGGGAACGGCCAGACTTTTCAAGAAGCACATGCTTGTGAAGTGTAGCTCCAAGAACCCCGCCTGCAGAACAACGAAAGTCTACAGACTGCAGGAGCTATGGATGGGCCATACAGACCGGTCTCGTCCAGCCATGTATACACTGGAAACATTCAGATATTCGATCGTTCGCTCGTGCACTTTTGTATTTCCTGCATGGGTACTCGTAGGCTTGGTGAAATCATGCTTGTTCACTTTTAAGTTCAAGTGAAATCTAAGTTCACTCTTAAATGAATATCGTTATTGTTGCAGCGCTTATTATTACTATAGTCTGTATGAGAGTATAGTATACTAGTTTATATTATTCAACTTCTTATATGGCTACGTTATTGCTGACACTATACGGACGGACAGACAGACAGACAGACAGACAGACAGACAGACAGACAGACAGACAGACAGACAGACAGACAGACAGACAGACAGACAGACAGACAGACAGACAGACAGACAGACAGACAGACAGACAGACAGACAGACGGACGGACGGACGGACGGACGGACGGACTGACTGACTGAATAAACTTTATTGAAACCAGCAAGAGATGGTGGCTGGGCCTAGGCCTCCCACGTGGGGACGTCGAGGTGTTGCCTCTTCGCCGCCTCGCAGGCCTGCTGGGTCGCCCAGAGTTGGTCGTCAAGGTTGGAGCTACGCAGGGCAGCGTGCCATCTCGACGAGAGGGTCGTGGGGTTAGTGTCGGGGTATTGGTGTGTACAGTCCCAAAGCATGTGTGGAAGTGTGGCTGGCTGTGCCTTGCAGATATGGCACGTGGGATTGGGGTAAATGTCTGGGTAGATCTTGTTGTAAAGTTGTAACGAGGGGTAAGTATTGGTTTGTAGCAGGCGGAAAGTTGTAGCCTGCGCTCGGGATAGTTTGTTGTGTGGGCCGGGGAAGGTTCTACGCTCTAAGTAGAAGGACTTCACAAGATCATTGTAGCGTGTCAGGCGATCCCTACCGGTGGGGGCAGCCTCCTCTTCTCCCGCGCGGTTAACTAGGCCTCGCGCTAGGGAGTGGGTAACCTCGTTGAGGTTGGGGAGGTGCGGATGGACGGCGCCTGCATGAGCCGGGAACCAGACGAGTGTAACCTGATGGTCGGTGGAGCGGGGTGCTTGTTGCAAGATGCGCAAGGCTTGGTGTGAAATACGGCCGTTGATATAGTTGATAACGGCGGAGCGGGAATCAGAGACGATGGTATGGCATGTTAGGTCCAGTGTGGCTAGCGCGATGGCCACTTCTTCAGCTTCCTCAGCGTGTGGGGTTACTAGGCTGATAGCATGGTGGAGAGAGCCTCCACGCGTGGTGACGGCTGCAAAGCGGGTACCGTGGGGATATTCGGCGGCGTCGACGAAACTCACACCGTCGTGGCGAGTAAGGGATTTGGTGAGAACCGTGGCACGTGCTGTGCGACGTGCGTGGTTGTATTCGGGGTGCATGTTTCTGGGGATAGGGTCGGCGTGAATCCAAGCTCGTATGGTGGAGGGGATCTGGTGCTTATGGCCGTGTTGATGGTGGTAGGTGATGCCGTGCGAGGTGAGGATATGGCGACCCGTCGCTGTGAGAGTGAGTCTCTCCAGCTGAGAGCGACGTTGGGCCTCGATGAGCTCGTCCAGTGTGTTATGGACGCCTAGTTGAAGGAGGAGGTCAGTGCTGGTGCAACCGGGGAGGCCGAGGGCTTGTTTATAGACACCGCGTAGGAGGATGTTGAGCTTGGTTTGTTCAGCCTTGTACCAGTTTAGATACGCAGCAACGTAGGTGATGTGGCAAATTACGAATGACTGGATTAATCGGAGCAGATTCTCCTCTTTCATACCCCCACGGCGGTTGGAGACCCGCTTCAAAAGTCTCATGGTGTTGGCTGTATTCATCTTGATTTTGGCAAAGGCCATGCCATTCGCTCCGTTCGCCTCTATTAGCAAGCCGAGCACACGGATATTGGTGACGAGGGGTATGGGGCTGCCATCCGTGAGATGAAGCGCAATGTCTTCGTATTGGCGTTTAGCAGTGGAGTATTTTGGACGGCGGCCACGAAGAGTAGGCCTGTAGAGGAGGAGTTCGGACTTCGCTGGGGAGCAGCGAAGCCCCGTGCCTTGGATATAGGTCTCGACTGTTTCGATGGCGGATTGTAGTGCCGTCTCTATTTCGCCGTCACTACCTTGGTGGGCCCAGATGGTTATATCGTCAGCGTATATGGTGTGGGTGACACCGTCCACTTGCTGCAACTCCTTGGCAAGACCGATCATGACAAGATTAAAAAGCATTGGGGAGATAACGGAGCCCTGGGGGGTTCCCGCGCTGCCCAAAGTCTGGGCGTCGGAGAGGAGATCCCCCACCGAAAGGAAGGCCGTGCGATTAGAGAGAAAGTTTCTGACGTAATTATAAGCGCGCGCACCGATATTAAGGCGTGAGATGCGGTCAAGAATGGTGGAATGGGCTATGCTGTCAAAGGCTTTTTCGAGGTCGAGGCCGAGTATAGCTTTAGTAGTACGTGTTCTACCTTCTAGTATATGGTGCTTAAGTTGTAGCATGACGTCTTGGGTCGACAGGTGGGCCCGGAAGCCAATGATAGAGTGAGGATACGCTGCAGTGTCTTCCAGATGGGTGTTAATTCGCGTGAGGAAGGCATGCTCCATAACCTTTCCCACACATGAGGTAAGTGAGATGGGGCGAAGATGATCGAGGCTAGAAGGTTTGCCAGGTTTGGGAATAAGGATGACCTTTGCTGTTTTCCAGGCCGGCGGAATGGCACCATTACGCCAGCAGTCATTGATATAATCTGTCAGGTGGGTGACGGAGGCATCATCCAGATTACGGAGGGCTTTGTTAGTGATCCCATCGGGGCCAGGGGCAGAGCGGCTGTTTAATTTATGCAGGGCGGCTTGGATCTCCGCGACACTAAAGTCTTCGTCCAGTGGGGGGTTGGGGGCCCCGGTGTAGGAGCCATGAGGTTGCCCTGGGCCCACGGGGAGATACTTGTTGGTGAGGTAGTCTAAGACTTGGGCGCGGCCCTGTTTCTTTGTTTCTGTATAGAGAAGTTTAGTGAGGCGTTCTTGTTGGGAAGAGCGGGTGGCTTGACTATCGAGGAGGTGTCTGAGAAGCTTCCAAGAAGAGGGACAGTGGATCTGTCCGTCAGCAGTATTGCACAGTTCAGTCCACTGCTGACGGCTCAGAGTGAGGCAATGGGCTTCGATTTCCTTATTGAGGAGAGCTATTTTAGCGCGGAGGCGCCTATTGAGACGTTGCCCCTTCCAGCGGGATAGGATGGATGTTTTAGCCGCGAGGAGATGGGCCAGTCTACTGTCCATGCGCTCGACGGGGGCATTGGTGGTAACGGTGTGCGTGGCTGCTTTGGTATCGGAGTGGAGATTTCGTGTCCATGCATCAATGTCCGCTATGCGTTCCGCGTGCTGGTCAGCGGATCGATGCTTGCGAAATGCATCCCAGTCAACCCAAGTGAACTCACGGGGTTTGGCGGTAACTGCAGCTATCCGAGGGATAAGTATGGCAATGATGGAATGGTCACTACCGAGATCATGTTGTGTGTTGCTCCATTGGGCGTTGGTGACGTTCTTGGTAAATGTCAGGTCGGGGGTCGTGTCGCGGGAAGTGGAACTACCGAGGCGTGTGGGGAAGGTGGGGTCTGTAATGAAGGTGAGGCCGAGGTCTTGGGAGTCTTTCCAGAGGTTTTGAGCCGCCTTCGTCGAGTACCCATATCCCCATACCGTGTGGGGGAGATTGAAGTCTCCACCGATAACGAGGGGGTTGGTGCCAGCTACGTTAAGGGCCTTCTTGAAGAGGGTGAGAAAACGGCTTCGAACTTTGGCAGAGGGATGGCTGTACACGTTAAGGAGAAAAATACTTTCCTTACGTCTCCTGGTGGGGATAAGTTCAACGAGAAGGTGTTCGATGTTTCGGTCGTGGAGATTGTGTTCAATGGCGGTAATTCTCTTGTGGACGAAAGTGCAGAGGCGGCGAGAAGCATGTGGCGGGATGAAAGGTTGGTAACCTGGGAGGGTGACCGAATCGATATGGGTTTCCTGAATCATGATGACGTCCGGTTGCCGGGTGAGGGTACGAAGGTGTTGACGGATGACTGGCTGTTTGCGGAGATAGCCTCGGCAGTTCCACTGCCAGATAAGTGTATCTCTGTTAGTGTGGGCCATGATGAGGATTGAGGGATGCCGTCATGGGCAGTGCCGGGGTTTCGTGGGCAGGGGGAGCGGGCATGGGGAGAGTTTGTAAGTGGGCTTCAATGTTTGTGACGCGCTGTGCCAGGGCGAGAACGGCGTGTTGCATGGATTCGACTGCGTTCTGGAGTGTGTTCATCGTGCTTTGAAGTGAGACTAGCATGTCCTTAACCTCTGAGCGCACTTGGCCCGTGGCTCCCTCTTGGAGGGCCCGCTTTTTGGGGGCTGGTGTCAGTGGAGCATCGTGGCTAGAGGAGTGGGACGCTTCGGCGGGTGGTGTAAGAGCGGGGGCCTTGGATTGTTTAAGATCGTGAACCTCTTGCGAGAGCTTGTGGATTAGGTCGCGCATAATGGCATTTTCTTTTTTGAGGTGGGCTATTTCTGCGTTATCATTGGTGTTCATGGACTGTGGAGAAGGTGTGGTGCGACCCTCTCGCGAGGCGCCCTTAAGGGCTTCTGCGAAGCTCACCTTGTTAGTAGGAGACTTGGCGGGTGGGGTAGAGGTAGATCTGGATCGGGAACGGCGCTGTCTCGAACGTGAAGGGGTCCGGGAACAATGTTGCCTCGAGCGTGATGGAGACCGGGATCTGGAGCGGGGCTTGGAGATCAAGGGCGGGAAGTCGCTTTCTTGAAGGGTGGCTTGCATTGCAGCTCGGCGTTCCCCAATGCGCTTGCGAATAACGTACGGTGTCTTGTAGCGAGCCGTACACGATTTGTCCGCTGTAAGATGAGCGCCGCCGCACAGTGAGCACTTGGGGTTACACGTGTGATCGGGAGGTGGGTTGCGGACTCCGCAACCTCGGCAGATCTTGTTATTGGGAAAAGGGCAGACATCCATGCGGTGTCCGAGGCGGCCGCATTGGTAGCAAATTTCTATTTGCTTGCGGAATAATGAGCATGGGATTAAGGTAGCTCCGTACCGGACCAGATATGGCACGTCGGGGCCACTGAAGGCGATAACAACGCTGGTTGTCGTTCCAATGCGTTTTGCGGCTAGTGCGAGGGGGTTGCGGGTATTGACGATATTGGCATTGATTTGCTGTGGGGTATCAGAGAGGGGGATTCCGCGGATGACTCCCTTCGTGGTGTCTTCGGCGGCCGTCTCATACGCGTTAACATCGTGCGTGACCCCATTGACTTGAATGGATTTTATGCAGACATACCGGTCGGCGTTCTGCAGACTTGGCGTACTGACAACGACAATGTTTTGTTGAGAGTTGGGGCACACGGTGTCTTCTTGAATATCTGCTGGGCTGAGCTGTGCGGCTTGGAGAACGGCTGTAGTCACGGTAGGACCACCAATTTTGGCGATGTTGAGGGCACCCTTGGGGCGAATTATAATCTTGATTTGGTTGGAAGGTAGCGGAGGCATGCGTCCAGCCTTGAGAACTTGTGCTTTGACTGGTGGCCTGGTCTTGGAGCGAGAACAAGTGCTTGAGGTTTGGGTGGGGTCAGTTTGGGGTGAAGAGTCGTCCCTCAGCTTCGCCGGTTGGCGAAGGCGAGTTGTTCGCCAGCCCGTCTCGGCGGCCACTTCGAGCTCCATGCTCGTTGCTGGGGCAGAGAAACTTGATCGGCGTTACGGAGCTCGCTCGAGTGCGCGCCACGCATCCGGTGCGCCTGGCGTGCACGCGCGGCGGCGGCGTGGGCGATTCACAAGAATGTTCGCAGCACAGGAAAATGTCCGTAGCACAGGGAAATGGAGTGTCCCACCTGAAAATGAGGCGTCTACGGAGTCCTGGTATCTTCACGGATCGACTGGTGTAAAAATTATGCCACAATTCGCAAGAAAATGCTGCAGAATCATTTCACGAACACGGAGCCGACGCGAGCACGTCTACACTCCTCGGCGATCGCAGCGCCTCCTCCGGACGGACGGAGGGACAGAAAGATAGATAGATAGATAGATAGATAGATAGATAGATAGATAGATAGATAGATAGATAGATAGATAGATAGATAGATAGATAGATAGATAGATAGATAGATAGATAGATAGATAGATAGATAGATAGATAGATAGATAGATAGATAGATAGATAGAAACCATAACTCTCAATTAAAATTGATATATCGCGCTATTACCTATAAAGAAATTTGGCACAGCTCCAGTGGCAAAACGCAATATATAGGGCTTCTTAAAGCGTTAGCGCTTGACACGTTATAGAAACGCACTACAACATTTCATGAGACTATGGCATTCACATCACAATTCTAGAATAGCACTTCTATATTCGCTGCAGTTTGGTTCAGTTTCCTGCGATCTCCTCGCTCCTTGTTTGCGGGTGAGCAAGTAATGTTAGGAAAATACAATGAAAGTATGTAGCAGTTTCAAGGAAGCTAGACGGCAGTTATAGCAATTATGCTTTATAACGTAAGTGTATGTAACGAACAAGAAATTCAGGCAGAAACTATCCTTTATGATTATCTATCATGCGAATCATCTTCGAAAGGTATAGACGACGCAAATGTGCACGGACAAACTTTCTGTTTCCTAAATGTTATTGCTTGAGCTGCTTCACTGCTTCCCGTCCGTTATAGATCTTGTTAGGGTTACTTGGCTCATTCCGAAACTACACCCACGTATACACACGCAAAAAAACGCGTACGAGGAAATTGACACATATACAATGAGGACAGAACTGGTTCCCTTTCTTTTTTCAACTTCCACTTGATCTGTTCGCCTGCTCCTCGTCTGCTTCTGATACATTGGATGGGGCTAATTAGTGCAATCCGAAACTATAGACAGGTCTCCGCGCGTGAGAACACTAACAATAGAAGGGACACATACAACGAGGACTGCGTCAGTTCACTTTGTACGAGCCCAGCTCCTTCGTACGCGCTGTCGCTTGCGCAGACCTTTCTCTAGTTCCGTGTATTATATCTCTAGTGCACGCCTGACGTCACACGTCGCGTCTGCTAGCCTGGCCACCGAGCGCCGTTATGCACAAAGCGGGTATCAGCGAAACCCGTAGACGTCCGCGCACAAGTATGTCGCCCATAAAAAAAAAAGGGGGGGGAAGAAAAGAAACCCACAAGAGTCGTGAGAGAGGAAATGCCTTCAATCCTGCGTTGGTGACCCGTCAGGGTAATCGTAACCACTTCGCTTGGCGCTCACGAATTGCTCGGCCGCGTGTGCACATATTATATTGTCACGATCCGACTCGGCAGTTCCGTGCAGTGTTTAAGGAGACTCAGCTGCGGTCGGGGAAGTCCAGTGGGAACGCATAGCGTTAGAGGCTTTGAAACCAAACATAAGCGTTTCTACCACGCTGCATGTTTTGTCGCTTCGCCTTAAACTCACTCATCGGGAAAAAATAAAAAGAACACTTCATCTTGGATATGCTCAGCTAAGATTAACTCTCGTAGGCAACGAAACAGATTCCGTATCAGGGGAAGGTGCACTTTGGTCCCATGCTCGGAGATTTCTCAGAGGAAGGCCTGTTTTACAATTTTGCGAACGTTGCGTCATGTTTTAGGGGGGAAAAAAAGATAACGCTATTTGCGAAAATGTAGGGCCCGCCGGTATCCGTACCTTCCGTTGCAAATGTTCCGATGGTGAAAGGATACCAGATGGTCACTTGCTTCGAATAAGTTTGCACAAACAAGTTCTTGAATGAACAGCACAGTCTCTGAGAAAATCACTGCCATCATAGAAACGGCTTCTTGCGTGTCATTTTTGTTGTTGTTGTTGTTGTTGTTGCATCTTTACTGCAGCTCCATGCACGGCGTCTGAAGTCAAATCCTCGTTACTAAAGTGCGTATGCATACGCGAAAAGACGTATGCTGCAGGAGAAAGCTCCACTTTTTTTTTCTTTTTTATAAGAAATGTGCACTATCTTTCCCCTTCCTCAGACCGCGTTTGCTTTTCGCGTTATCTTACGAACTGTAAAGTCCGCAGGTTGGCAGGCGTGGTACTATATCCTTCACTGCTCCTAATGGGAGATGTGGGAACGCGCGCGCTGGACTGTCGCGGATGGTGCGTGGAAGTTGCGTGCTCGCTTTCATTCCCGCCCCACACGTGCTGTTGTCCTTCCGATATAGGCGCACAAATGAGGTCTAACGAGCCGCGAAGAAGGAAAGAAGCACGCCAAAGCGAGGCCCGGGCAAAAGAGAAAGAAAGGCGAAATGAGACAGAGAGAGAGAGAGGGGGGGGGGGGGGGGCGGACCGCTGCCGTTGGCCACGACATTCGGAATGCATACGAAGAAAAGGCTTCGCAAATGAACGCGCTTGTTGAATACAAAGTACCACACGCACGCGAACGAAGAGAGAAAGAGAGAGAGAAAGGAGAAAGACACACACACACACACATATATATATATATATATATATATATATATATGTGTGTATGTATATATATATATATATATACATATATATATATATATATATATATATATATATATATATATATATATATATATATATATATATATATATATATATATATATATATATATATATATATATATATATATATATATTGTTACGTGTGGAATGTTACGTAAATGTTACGTGTGGAAAGACACAGACGAGAGATGCTATTTACACGCTATTTACACTGGAGCCAGGCAGCCAGGCTGACACTCGCTCGTGCCGAGGGCACCGACCAACTTCTTCGTCGTTCTCGCGGCTGCTCGTCTCTCGCGGAATCATATCGTAATAATATATATATATATATATATATATATATAATCACTGTCTGTCTGTGTTGCGCTGTCGTGTATGTGTGTGTGCGAGAGGGAGAGAGAGAGCCTGAGGAGGAGAGAGCACAACGAGACCAAAGCGACGGAATGCTCCCAGCACGTGACTGGAGAGATATGCGACGGTCCCCAGCGAGTCAAAACTGCATTGACTCCAGTTGACCGGACGGGCAGAGTGTGCTGTCACTCTGCGCGGTGTTGATTTACAGCCCCTTCGTCGGAACGTCACTGACCAGGGGCTGTGGGCTGTTCAGTTCGTTCCTTAGACCCTGAGTCGTCTGAACAAACGAAAATCCAAAGGCACTAGCCCGACGCTGATTTTCAAACGTCGCCAGCGTGGCTGCATGCATGATAAAGTGATACGTTACTTCCCAGATGTCCGGGATTACGTACCACCAGGTATCGATTGCCGTGTTCTAGTTTATACTTTTCGGTTGTTGTAGCACGTCTGCTCTTAATTGCAGACTATACACAGCGGGAGGTTCTAACCGCGCACATTGGCGAGTGACAAAACAGGAACACAAAGAAATAAAAAGAAGAAAGAAGAATTGGGTGGAACTTATTTGCGATGTCTATCCAACTATGCGAATAGCATTCCTTTAAAACGAAATTGAATTCGGAAATATTTCAAAAATCATTATTCTTATTTTATTAATTGAAAAGGCATGGTGAACGAAGTTGGGCCCACATTTAAAAGCCTTCGTAATCTTCGCGATAGGTCCATATTTTTAGACTGCAATTGTCTTCGGAATCGGCGTACATTTTTTAGACTACACACCCCTTCGGTATCGGCCCACGAAAACGGATAATTAGATAGCCGTAGGAAAAAAAAAAGGTGGTCGGACTGTCTCGAGTACGGTATATGCGCGCTGCGAGCTTATTCAAATGACCGTTATAGAGCGCGCGTTGTAGACGCAGTTTGACCCCCTCCGGTGTACAGGATGGCGTTCCCTGCAAAACAGAGCATATGCAAGATGTCCACCTAAAGAACTCGGCCTCACCAACTCTGCAGTGAGGCGTAGTGAAGGCTCCTGTCAGCCAAATGGTAATCGACACGGCTTGGTTTTACAAGAGAAGGAAGGAGCAAAGCCTGGCCCCCATTCCACAGGGGGCCACGTATACCGATTAGACAACAGACCATTTTCAGAGACTAAGATTCTAGGACCATGGGCCCACGCGTCGCAGGCTTACAAAGCGACGCCGGCACTGCTACGTTTCATGAAAGCGACTGGCCTCAGTGACCGGTTATAGGCGTGAAGTTATGGACATCCGCGCGTACCTCACATCGATAGTACCTTCTTCCCTCCCTCTCCTTTCTTTTATTCCCTTAAACACGTTCCCCTGTGTAGGGTAGCAAACCGGACGTGCGTCTGGTTGACCTCCCTACCTTTCCGTCCTTCCTTTTCATCATCCTCCTCCTATACCCACACAATAAGGGTAGCGAGGGGCATTGGACTAGAAGCAATCGGCACACATCTTGTCATCAACTAGCTGTTTGAGATGATAACCGCCTGTTGATGATGATGATGATCTCCATACTGTTGCACACTCCCCGTAACAGGGGAATCGGGAACGAAGCGCATCCGCATGTCGATAATGATGGCGACGAATTTCCATACAATGGCACGTACGCCCATAACGGGTGATCTGCCAAGAAGCGGCAGGTGCACATTTCAAATAAACGAGAAGAAATGAGGAAATATAAGTCAACGTAAGATTTGTAACTTTGCGTGAGCCGTGGGAGCCAGAGCACACGTATACGCGTCAGTTTCCCGTACGCCAAGGAAGGAGGATCGAAATGCGCAAACTTATAGCAGTTTTTTTATTAACCGCTTCATGAGAGCTTCGCTCTACGCATAGATTTCCTCATGCGAGCTGGATCTACGCCATTTTCTTTTCGTTTTGTTTACTCAAAGACCCGTTGTATCATTACACAGGGGGTGAGTACAATAAATGGGGAAAGAAAGAAACACACACAACAGAATTCTGTGAGCAACAATAGGTTAAAAGAATAAATTAAGGCGAGAATGAGAAAAAATCGACCCATATAGGTGTCGCTGCTGGTCATGAGGCCAAGCTCCGCAGCATTAAATGCGTCACGGCAATTCGACACTCTGGTTACGCCATTGCCCGACCCTCATTGTTGAGATAGCGCGAACCGGATGTTAGTTTGTTTCTCCTCCGGTCAACCTGGCTGCCTTCCCCATCTCATTTCTTTCTCTCGCTATCTTTCTCGAGAAGCATTCGAGCTCTTCATTCGGACGTATAACCCGCAGACCTAATCGGGTTTGAAGGCTCTGTGCTGTTTACAAGGTTGAATTTACTTCTTTTTGTTTCGAGCGCCTCATATTGTGTGGACGAGTACTTGCTCCGCATGGGCGCTTCCTCTTTAAAGTGCGAAACACTTCACGGAGTTAATCGCAGCGTCTGGTTGTGGCTCGGTGCCTTGCGCGTACCTAACCATACGGCGGCCGCGTTCGGATGTGAGCGGAATGCAAACAGCGCTCGTGCACTCATAATTAGACGCACGTACGTCACAGACGCCCACGTGATCGAACGCAATCCGAAGCACCCTCTCGCCTACACTTCCAGTGGAGGCGTTTCTCACTTCCACTATAGAGCGTGCCTTGCTTATCTAAGCCCGTGTGCTGATCGATTGGGAAAGCCAAAGCCCCGCAATTTGTTTCTGACGCTCGCGTACTTAGATTTAGGTGCGTGATAACGACTCCAGTTGATCATTAGCGTGCCGGGTTTTTACACCCCGGCGTATCTGATTATAGCCCGAGAGTAGGCTGCAGGATGCAGATATTGCTATAAGTTCTTCCTTTCTCGTACACTCACGTCTGAGTTTAGATTTCAGGTCCAATTTGTCAATCCGACCCTCAGTAAGATGAAATGAAGGCGGAAACGGAAAAAAAATTGAGACTTCAGATTCGACGCTGATGCGAAAGCGCCACTTGAAATTCTGACGAAATTTTTTCGTATATAGGCTATCGCATTGAGAGAGAGAGAATAAACATTTTTATTCGGTGAATGAAGCTTCGGAGAGGCGTCCTCATTCCAGAATGCCTTGAGCTCGGGCCGCGTCCTGGGCCCTCGCAATCAGCCGTTGCTGATCCTCGAGGTCGGAGCTGGCCAAGGCTCTCTCCCAAAGCTCGTTAGTGGGGTAAGGGTTCGGAGGATTTAATGGTGCCGCTCTGCAACCCCCTACTATGTGCCAGAGGGACCCGGGCTCTGCGCAGAAGCGGCATTGCGGAGAGAATTTTGTAGGGTCTATGAGGTGATTTCTGGTTGGGTGGGGGAATGTATTAACCTGTAGAGCTCGGAGGAATCGCTCCTGTTCTCTAGGTAGTGACTTGTGTGGGGGTGCATATGTTCTGCGGGTTAGCTTGTAGTGTTGTGTGATGTCTTGGTAAGAGACCAGAGGGTGCATGCGCTCGGGTTCAGATTCCTCGGCGTCGGCTCGGTGGGTCAGATCTCGAGCCACGTGGTTGGCGACCTCGTTGCCAGGAATGCCTTGATGAGCTGGCGCCCAGATGATCATGACTGATCTCGTTGGCGGCTTTTGATTGATGATCCGGAGCGTAGTGCTATGAATTCTGCCACTAGCAAAGTTGCGGCACGCCTGTTGGGAGTCGGTCACTATGACTTCAACCTCTGTTTGGGAGAGCGCGAGGGCTATGGCCACTTCCTCGGCTTGGAGGGGATTGTTTCGTGTGAGCGAAATGCTGCTCCGATGTTCTGTGTTGACGACTATGGTGGCTGTTGTGGCTGCGCGTCTGGAGTAAGAAGCCGCGTCCGTGTAGGCTGTAGAGGGTAAAGTCCCGTATCGCTTGTGTATGGCCAGGGCGCGGGCCTCCCTTCGCTGCGCATTGAAGCGTCTACAGAGAAAAGCGTCTACAGAGTGCTGTTTATTGAATGATGTTTGGTGCACGCATAGAAACAAGAATAAAAATAAAGTAATGCAGAAGAATGGAATGAAAAAAAACCCGGTAGTTCATCACGAAGCAAATCCACGGCAGCCAAAGTGACGACGTTGGTTTCTCAGCCTTTTCTCAGTGGCTTGGCCTGCAAATTTCTCCCATACTGTCATCGAACATTGTCGGCAGCGACGGTCCATCATCTCAAGGGTCACAGAACAAACGCTTCATGGCGCTTCGCGACGGGACACACGGTTCATCGTCATCCAGAGGGCATACGGGAATCAATTAACCCCGGTGTACATTGTCTGTCCCTTTCTCATATAGAGTGTTCGTCTGGACGAGGCTCTTGCCGCTGCTTGTCGCACAGCTGTAGCTCGAACTTTGATCAAAGTTCGCGGTGCTCGTCACCATTGTCAAAGAGGTGACTCACATCGAGGTTTCAGCTTTCCGTTTCTTTTCTTGCGACTGGAACGATTGCAATGCCATGCATGAAGTTCGATGCAGGCTTCCAGACGACTTTGCAAGATCTATCTATCTATCTATCTATCTATCTATCTATCTATCTATCTATCTATCTATCTATCTATCTATCTATCTATCTATCTATCTATCTATCTATCTATCTATCTATCTATCTATCTATCTATCTATCTATCTATCTATCTATCTATCTATCTATCTATCTATCTATCTATCTATCTATCTATCTATCTATCTATCTATCTATCTATCTATCTATCTATCTATCTATCTATCTATCTATCTATCTATCTATCTATCTATCTATCTATCTATCTATCTATCTATCTATCTATCTATCTATCTATCTATCTATCTATCTATCTATCTATCTATCTATCTATCTATCTATCTATCTATCTATCTATCTATCTATCTATCTATCTATCTATCTATCTATCTATCTATCTATCTATCTATCTATCTATCTATCTATCTATCTATCTATCTATCTATCTATCTATCTATCTATCTATCTATCTATCTATATCGAGTGCTTTTAGGAGGAGACATACATATGATGTTTATATTGATATATGTATGCGCTTCTTCGTATAATATATATTTGACTTAACTGCATGAAACGGTAAAATTCGATCAGTCGAGGGCTGAGGGCGATGTAATGCCAGCAGCAGCCAGTGATCGCTGCTTCAAGGAGATAACACTTCTGCATGGAGGTTAAAAGGCCCTTCACCAAGCCACATAGCAAATTTTGGTTATATGCTGGAAGTTGTTACGTGCCCTCTAGGGAGCGTTCTACCGCAAGAATCCTTCAAATTGGTTCATTATTAGCAGAGACAGAAATATTTGAAGCGTCGCGAATACATGATTTCAGGAGGTGAACTTCACTGCATGCCACATCGCCACCCTCGCCACTTGCCCCGTCTAGCCTCCGCAAACAAAATGAATTACTTCCATGCTTTCTCCCTTACCGGAGCCGGAGGATCTCGTCACGTCACGTCACGTCACGTCAGGTCATGGTCCCCGCCTATATTTTTTTCTACTGTATTTTTCGCGTGGGTCAGTGAGGTGTTGTGTTTCGTTTAAACTCTCTGCACGATCTTGAGAGCTGTGCACGAGAACACCTTCGTTGTTGTGTTATTGCTTCTGCGAAATGGGGGGGGGGGGTCCCTCAGTGCGCCAATGTTTGGAGAGGGTGGCACAGCGCATGGATCCTTGCCACTATACACTGCGTCATGGTACTGCTGCCTTGACGACAGGCCACTTTCAGAACAGTCAGTTTTGGAATGCCGACATGAACTGTCGTCGCAGCAAAAGTCGGTCAAGGCTCTGTTGACTTTTCTACGTGACAGTGGCCTATTAGAAAGACTATAATGACCCCATTCCGTCCCTTTTCATATTTTTTTTTCTCACGCTTTCATTTTTGTCACGCTCTTCTTTCCGTCTTTACTTCCCCTTTCCCTTCCCCTAGTGCAGGGTAGCAAACCGGACGTTTTAAGTCTGGTTAACCTCCCTGCCTTCCTCTCATTTGCATCTCTCTCTCTCTCTCTCTACCGCTGGAACCGCCGTCAGGGAGAACGCCCCTAACCAGCAGTTTGATAAGTCAGTACCAAATGAACACTGAGGCAGACGCGAGCGGATGAAAGAGCATGATCGCGCGCTGAGACACGGTAGAAAACGACATAGTTCGCTTCTCTGCGCGCGCGACTGCACGACGTGAGAAAAAAAGCGAAACGGAAGTATACATCTCTCTTGCTACGGAAGTAAAACATAGACACGCAGACATTTGGTTTGTATATTCTATATTGTCTCTAAACTTTAATTCTTCTACTAAAGCAACAGATCGAACAAGTGCCTGATGTTGCCTTGAGTTATTTTCAGTCCCATGTCACTGTGAGTGACGTCATAGCACTGCCACGCAGTGCACGCAGGCGCACTTGTGCGACTAACGTCGGCTCTCCGACTGGGAGCGCGGCGCGCGCGAGGGGAAGGGAGCACGGCGTTTGGCGAAATTTCAGCTCTTTTCAGGGCGCGTATAGCGGTTTAATACTTTGCAGGCACGATCGTTAGTGCGCATTGTGTGCACTGCACTTGTCAGCTCAAAATGGCCAGTCCGGGTGAGGGGCCCCTTAGGGAGTTCGCAGAAGGAAGGCCCCAGCGAACAAGCAGACGATATCCAAACGCCGGGTGCGCGCCCGCGTCGTCTGCTGCGAGTTTTACGCCCTCCCAAGAGTCGTCTGCTCGCTCGTACGGGCGCTGAAGGCGCGTCGATATGGCTGTTCAAACAATCCGCGCCAGGAATGCACGATCGTAAACGCGGTGGCCTCGAGGCTACTGAGAAGTGTAGTATAGTAGTTCCAAGAGCCTAAGTAGACGTAAGACAGGTCCATTCCTTCGACACACAGATACGAGCAAGGGCACACGATGGCGCACAAGTCAAGGAACTGGGACACCATAACCGCAGTTTCCGACGCAGAACCAGCTTCCAGTGAGTGACGCTCACATTTGCGACGATGCTATATTCAACTAAAGCTCTCGGAGGCTCTTTCTGTTGGTGCTTTTCAAACATAAATAAATAAATAAATAAATAAATCGTTCTACTCATTTTAAGAGCATAACGATTTAAAGGCGACAGGACGAGTCATCTATTCATAATGTTCAGAATGCGTGGGAAAAAGAGATTGCTGCGTTTTCGCAGTTCGTTGCGACATGTTTTTACGCGTCGTAATGAGTTGTGGTAACGTCATATTGTTGCATATCGCGTACATGTTGTTTCTCTTACTTTCTTTTTTCTTTCTTTCTTTTCCTGGCGCTGAAAGGTGTGCACGCGCTGTGCTCGGAACTTTCATATTTCCTTGTACCGACGATGACGTGTTACCGAGCAGCACAGGCACAGACTGGTGGACAGCTGTATGTATGTATGTATGTATGTATGTATGTATGTATGTATGTATGTATGTATGTATGTATGTATGTATGTATGTATGTATGTATGTATGTATGTATGTATGTATGTATGTATGTATGTATGTATGTATGTATGTATGTATGTATGTATGTTCGTGCGGCGCGCTTGCCTGGACCCGTTGTCTTTTTCGCCCAGGTAAAGAATGCTTATGAAGCGGTTAAGACGGTCACACGCGCAAAAGAAGTAGAACGCAGGAAAATTACCCGAGTGCGCAAGCCGACGGGCGATCGCAGGCAACCCGTTTGTGCAGAACTTACAAATAAATAAAAAGAAAGGCGGGGCCGCGCCCCGTCCCTGACTCGTGCCACGGTCAAGTCAACAAAAGGAGCGGCTTTGTTCGAGCACTTGTACACACACGTGCACGTGGATCTGAGGGCGAGGGAGAGCCTCGGCGTTTTACAAGTGGTACATATCGAAGCTCCAGAGAAGAGCCCGGAATAGCTGTAGGGCAGGCGGGCTGCCTTTCTTGGTGAAGCAGATGGGGCGATGTCTGCGCGCAGACACCGGACGGCACGTAGCAGCCGTAGGCTCGTGAATGAGCACGTCTTTTGCGCTGTGGATTTGAATATAAAGTCTCATTGATTGATTGATTGATTGATTGATTGATTGATTGATTGATTGATTCATTCATTCATTCATTAATTCATTCATTCATTGAAATGAGTGAGTGAGTGAGTGAGTGAGTGAGTGAGTGAGTGAGTGAGTGAGTGAGGCCTTCCCGGAGTCGCAAAAGGTCTACGCTTCGAAACCTGCTGCCGTCAATTTACCCACGCACCGTGATCGAACATGACGATTGTCACTGCGGTGGCGCAGAACTGACGCTGGACGTAAGTTATGATTAGCGAACCACCACTGTGTGACCGGCAGCGGGAGGTCGTGGGTTTGAAACACGCTGCCGTCAGAGAGAGAGCAAGGCAAAGGAAAGACAGGGAGGTTAACCATAGATTATCTCCGGTTGGTTACCCTGTACCAGGAAAGGGGCAAATGGTTGCGGTAGGTGAGAGAGAGAAAAAATCAGTGCCCTTCCACTCTGTGAAGAAGGATGACCAGCGAAGGTGTGTATGTGGGCTCCTTAATTACGAACTGCACCTCCACCGCGGGTCGGCCCTGCATTGCACTATCTTCGGTATCGGCCCACGTATGGGGAGTGCTTAACGCCTGCTTCACTTCCGCCGCGGGTCGCGCTGGTATTGCACTATCTTCGGGAGCGGCCCACGTATGGAGTGTTTTTTTACTTACCACGCCAACAACGACACGAATGACACGAACAACGACAAACACACACACACACACACACACACACACACACACACACACACACACACACACACACATACACACACACACACACACACACACACACACACACACACACACACACACACACACACACACGCACGCACGCACGCACGCACGCACACACACGCACAC
Organism: Dermacentor andersoni; assembly: GCF_023375885.2. Taxonomy (NCBI): domain Eukaryota; kingdom Metazoa; phylum Arthropoda; class Arachnida; order Ixodida; family Ixodidae; genus Dermacentor; species Dermacentor andersoni. The sequence goes on along the minus strand of NC_092819.1, from coordinate 52,309,407 downwards.
ACACGCGCACGCACACACACATTGCGGACTGTTTCTGTAGGCACTGTCACAGAGTCTGAGAAGGCGTTCCTAGTGTTACACATCCTACGTCACGCAGTGTACAGTCACTATTTGCCACAAAGTCTACCGGTTTCTTTTAACTAACGCAGCAGCGCCTTCATAGCGGATCTCGCTGATGTCCACATAGACCAGTTTCCAAGCATGTTTTCCGTTATTGGGCGCTTGTCCAGTTGGTCTATAGGGTGCCTGGTTTGCGAGTTGAAACGAGGGCGCTAACAAAGTGGACTGAGCTACTGCACAGAACTTTGCGACTCATGTACTGTTGGACTGTATATTTTTTATTGCATCCAGTGTTCTACTGAGTGCCATATTTCGTGTCGCTATTCTCCCTTTTTACGCAAATTTGGTTCCTTTGCCAAGTGACAAGGAGTAGCCGGTGCCACCATAAAGGCGCCAACCTCTCCTAATACTCATCTCAATAAAAAACAAACAAAAAACAAAGAAGGTGCGCGATTGTTTCGTTGCACCCGCGAAAGTGACAAAGTGGGCTGTTGGCCATCCCGATAAGAAAGGAGTACGCATTTGAAAATGCTACTCCAAGCCATAGACCAACTAGGAGGGTGCAGTCACGTCGTGGAAGGTCGGGCGGAATACGGAGCTGTAGATTAGGGTCCAGGGTATGAAGGCGTGCACCTGTGAATTCGGATGGATTCCATTGAGCTAATGTTAGGTCACGCGCAAGCGCTTTTCTTTTCTTCTTTTTCTGCGTCGGCTCTCGAAAGAGGAATGGCAACGCCGCTGACGCCATCAAGGGCAGGTCGGGCAGCTGCGTCCACTCGATCATTTCTATATTATAGGTTGGATTGCGCATCATTTTGACGAGACACACAGAACAGAAACACACACCACAGAGCGCTCTGTGGTGTGTATTTCCCTTCCTGGTGTCTCGTCAGAATGTTGCGCAATCCAACCTCTACTATGCTATAACAACACGCCCAGTCTTCAACCTTCGCTCGATCATTGCCATGTATACCGCAGCGGCTAGGCAACCATCGATATATTTATCGTGTCCTTCGTCAACTATGCGATGGTGGACTACTCGATCTGATCTCTGCGACGAGCTGGTCATGAGATCCATGGTTCAGTGTTGAGTGTACACTCTGTAGGGCTGCCGTGGAATCACAGAAGACTGACCATGCGTGGGGTGGTTCCTCCTGAATTGAATGGAGAGCCGCACGCAGGGCTACCAGTTCGGCAGCTGTCGTTGATGATGCATGTGACGTTTTTAGCTGTATTTTGACGGATCTTGCTGGTATCACCACAGCGGCAGTTGAACTTGTAGGTGTGACCGAGCTATCGATGTAAACATGTACGCGGCCACTGTGCACCTCATGTAAATAGAAGTCCTAATGTGGCCTGCTTCAGGGCAAACGACGGCATGCTAGCTTTCTTCGTGATTCCTGGGATGGTGAGGCGTATCAGGTTTGTGCAGGCACCATAAAGGTCAGGATGGTCTTGCTGCAGGCATGTAGTTCGATGCCAACGAGGTGCGATTGGCAACAGTTATTCGACTGAAGCTTGTGTGGGGCCCTTCTGCAGGTAAATCAGCAAGATGGTGAGAAGGTAGTCGGGCAACGTGCCGAATATGCGCCCTGAGAGTGTCGGTGGCTAAGCACGTTGATATTGGGTGATCTCGAGCCATGACAGTCGTTGCCGCTGTAGACGCACACTTCGGAAGACCGAGACAGTCAAAATGCTCGCGGCCTTTTACAATTGATTACAATTTATTACAATTCCTCCTCCTCCTCCTCCTCCTCCTCCTCCTCCTCCTCCTCCTACTACTACTACTACTACTACTACTACTACTACTACTACTACTACTACTACTACTACTACTACTACTACTACTATTACTACTACTACTACTACTTCTACTACTACTACTACAAATAATAATAATACTTGATACTTGATAATCTCAGTTTCGATATATTTATTCCAAACGTGTGCCATCAAATACATTGGCGTGCCAGTCACTTTAGTGCTACAATGTATAAAACGGCGTTCTGTAGAAAAAAGAAAAAAAAATGAAGTAGAACCGTACACCTTTACCGCAAGTACTTAAGGGGAATTCCAAATGGACATGCCTCGTTCAGTCACAGGCGACAATTCGTAAATGACAATATGCGATGCTAACTAATTAGTTTAAGACCTAATGAGTCATTTTTGTAATTAGTCCATTATAAATTTATATTTATTGTGCCATTAATGTTCACCTCTTCGAGTTCTACAGTTCAGGGATTAGAACAATGTAAAAAAGGTGCACTCGGTAGGTGCACAACACAGACTCCATTTCGTCCTATCGCAGTTCCTCTTTACACTCTTTTTTCCCTCTGCCCCTTGTCTTGCTTCAAGTTCTTCCATCTGCAGGCCGTCATAGGATTGCGTCATTCCTCCCAGCATTGTTTGCATCCCTCCTGGGATGATACTTGTATATATTTCCAAAAGCAGAGGATTCCGTCGTCTCACTGGGGCCAATGTACCATATGGCCTTTAAATGTCCTTGTTGACTCGCCGTCTTGATCACACGAAATGTCCCGTTATAATAGAGTAGTTTGCTGGGCCAGTAGGTGCCTGGTGAACACATAACGGTTTCCAGCAAGTACGGACGCGAGCAGAAGTAAGTAGAAACGGACAGGACAACGCTGTTTCAGCAAGTACGGACGCGAGCAGAAGTAAGTAGAAACGGACAGGACAACGCTGTTTCAGCAAGTACGGACGCGAGCAGAAGTAAGTAGAAACGGACAGGACAACGCTGTTTCAGCAAGTACGGACGCGAGCAGAAGTAAGTAGAAACGGACAGGACAACGCTGTTTCAGCAAGTACGGACGCGAGCAGAAGTAAGTAGAAACGGACAGGGCAACGCTGTTTCAGCAAGTACGGACGCGAGCAGGAGTAAGTAGAAACGGACAGGACAACGCTGTTTCAGCAAGTACGGACGCGAGCAGAAGTAAGTAGAAACGGACAGGACAACGCTGTTTCAGCAAGTACGGACGCGAGCAGAAGTAAGTAGAAACGGACAGGACAACGCTGTTTCAGCAAGTACGGACGCGAGCAGGAGTAAGTAGAAACGGACAGGACAACGCTGTTTCAGCAAGTACGGACGCGAGCAGGAGTAAGTAGAAACGGACAGGACAACGCTGTTTCAGCAAGTACGGACGCGAGCAGAAGTAAGTAGAAACGGACAGGACAACGCTGTTTCAGCAAGTACGGACGCGAGCAGAAGTAAGTAGAAACGGACAGGACAACGCTGTTTCAGCAAGTACGGACGCGAGCAGAAGTAAGTAGAAACGGACAGGACAACGCTGTTTCAGCAAGTACGGACGCGAGCAGAAGTAAGTAGAAACGGACAGGACAACGCTGTTTCAGCAAGTACGGACGCGAGCAGGAGTGCACGCACTATATAGGCACACCTGAAGTCATCCGAAACCGTGGAGCCGCAGCGGCGTCTCTAGAGTAGAGACGCCACAGCGTCTCCACGGTTCTGGATGAATGAACAAATGAAAAAATGAAATTTAACGCTTTATGTCACTCCTTCTATCTGGTTGTTGCAATAACCGTTAAAAAAAAAAAAAATCCGTGGCTTTGGAGAGGCGTGCTCGACTCGCACCCCTGGGGGCCCGGGTTCGATACACAGCCAGACCGAAATGCACGAAATGTTTTCAAAGCAATTAATTTACTTTGTTTGCAGGGACCTCCTTGACAAATTTGACACCGATCCGAGCTTTTTTTTTTTTACGTATTTTTACTCCTTGCGCTGTCGCCCATTTTTGGTACCATCTTCCGGTCACGCCGACGCCGACGAATTTTCGCGTAATGGGGCATGCAATGCTTTCGTATTAAAAATCTGTACAATAATTTAAATAATAAACACCTCGCATACATGCAAACAGAGTCAACAGTGGTCAAGCTAGGGTTCAGACATCCCTATACATAGTACCATACTGCTGGTTCCTTACGAGACTCTATCCCCTTGTAAACCCGGGTCTCTTTGGGAGGCACACTATGTACGATTATTAGGTCATGATGTATTGCTTGATTACAGAGAGCAGAAATGTGCTTACTGTTAGTATATACTTTGTGAGTTGAACCTGAACATACGCGCCTCTGTGTCTGTACTGCGTTTATATTGGCCGCTCTTCAGTTACCTATAACATGTCAAAATATACGCCTCCGTAAAAGCTACCACGCGTTAAGAGCGTATATCATGTGAGTCGACTCACTCATATATATATATATATATATATATATATATATATATATATACGTGTGGGGGGGGGGGGGGGGGGAGTGAGTGAATAAACATTTATTGGGTCCAGCAAAACGCGATTACTGTTTATTCTGCCGACCCATGGTTCAGAGCGCATGAAACGATCGCACTCGTATCGCGGTGGTCCCGCCTCCGTGTCGAGAGCTTATTTTTCACGAGCTCTCGAAGCACGCGGCGCAAGGTCGCAGGACCGAGAAGGCGTTATAAATTGTCGTTTATAGACGCATACTGACCTTGCGCGGCCGGAATGTGTACAAGCTTCTGCCCCGCGATGGACATTTTACAGCCTCCACTGGCAAAAAACAGATGGCCCTCGATGCCGGGAAATAAAGGCAGGTAAATACGGGCCATCGAAGCCTGCGGACGACGGTCTATAGCACGCCGGTGAACCGTAAGCAAATCGCGCGCGCCACGTGCCTCAAATGATCGCTTAAAGACAACACTAAATCATTCTTTGCTGTAAAGAGGTTCTTTCAAGACTCAACTTTCATTCATTTCGCGTGAAAAAAAGGCTGATCGTTGCGGGAGAAAGCGAAGGCCAAACATCTCTCTCTCTCTCTCTCTCTCTCTCTCTCTCTTTTAAGTTTCACACTGGAGCCTCAGGCACCGGTGCGTGAGTGTGTCGTCAGGGATATCGACCTATATGCTCGTCATAAGGACTGTTTTTGAGCAAGTAAATGCTCCCGTAATATCCCTAAAAATATTGCTTTATTTGACGTGCCAAAACCAAAATCTGATTATGAGGCATGCCGCAGAGGGGGGGACACCGAATTCATTTTGACCACCTGGGGGGGGGGGGGGTTCTTTAGCTCGCGCCAAGTGTACGGTATACCCGGGCGTTTCTGCATTTCGTCCCACATCGAAATGCGGCCATCGAAATTTGATATAGCACGCCCGCGGGTTCAACAGCACAACGACAAAGCCACTATGCACGCCCCCACGTAACTTGCCCTTATATATAGGCTGAGTCTTCACCTTCTCTTTCCGTTCTATCTCTTCCCCTTCTCCCTTCCGCCAGCGTAGGGTAGCCAACCAGACTCTTGACTGGTTAACATCCCTGCCTTCCTTATATTCCTCTCTCTCCCGATACAGTCTTTGACTACGGGACCTCCTCCTGCATACTAAATACTTGTAATATGACCCAAATTCTAACAATAAAATTCTGATTCTGATTCTCTCTCTTGGATCGTCTAGAATGCAACGCGGTCCTTTCTTACTTATAATCAGCACACGCGGGCAGACGCTGCCAAATTATGTGACGTCACGTCGAGTTGTTTAGGGAGCCTCAGCGCGACGTCGCCACCAGTCTTTTGTGTTCGCATCGTTTCTGGTTTAGCTGTAAAGTGTCCTCTTCCGATGAGATAGCTATTCCGTACTCTGCAATAATAATTGACTAATAGAGCTTAACTTAATATGTCTCGTCAGTGATCCTTTAACGCGGGAGTTTTATCAACGTGTTTGTGATAAACCTGGGACACTCGAAAGAAGCACCGGATAACATGCGATAAAACGATGAGCCCGTAGCAGCTAGAAACATGCCCGTAGTGAAATATTGCGCGCGCACCGTGGGAAGGCGGCGTATCACTTCCGAAAAATTAAACTTGATCTATATACTTTTACGAAAGAGTTGTCGGGCAATGGAGGGCCCGAACGCCGATTCTGACCACGTGACGTTCTTTAACGCGAAAGTTGCTGCGGAAGTTGTTCGTCCTAGATGTATACGGGTTACGCATATCAGCGCCACCTGGTGTCACCCCATTGAAGCAATCACCCGGATAAGCGCTGCTTGTTCGTCCATAGCCTCCTATATTATGGTTCGTCCAAATCGCAATATCCCCGTGCGATGTTTACGGAAATCGCAGTAGATGACGAGCTTGGTTTCTCGCGCTCAGTGCTCACGGCGTATTCGGACGCCGCGGCTGGGAGTCGATCCCGCGACCTCGGTCTCGGAGGCGGGACGCCAGAAGCAACGTAGCGAACGCGGCATGGCGGCAACGAAAGGGTCAAGTGAGAAAGTTGAAATTAAAAAAAAAAAAACGAAGGAAGGAAAAGGAGGAGGCAAGAAAGAATAGAGAAGCGATATAAGTAAGAGGTAGAATGAAGGGCCGATAAGAAGCCGAGCGGTACGGTATTGCAAACAGTGGCTGCAAAGCGTCTTCAAGTACGAACGACGTGAAAGCAAGAGAAAGGAACCGGCTTGAGACGTTGGCAGACTCTGAAGGAAGAAAGAAAGAAAGAAGCCGCCGTAGCTTTGACAGAGAAGCCGACGCGAAGCAGAACCGCACACCTTCGACTGGTTATCTCTCCACCGACGCCCATTCACAAACCGTAGTCGAATGACAGGACACGTAGAAGGCCCAGTCGTCGTCCCACCCGTGGGTGGCGTTCGTTGAACTCTCCATTGAAGCGTGTGCGTAAACGCCGACAGCGATGCCATCGAAGCTTAACCATGCAGCTGCAAGGGCGGGCAATGCCTCCTGACAAAGGCTATAGATAGTTCAATTTGTTTTCGTTAGCCATTTCCCGTCATTTTTTTTTTCTTCTGGGCTTGAGGAGAGTCATCTACCGTGCACCGAGCGTTTATTTCAGCGAGCTGGGCAACGATTGCGATGGGCACGCTGTAGCTTCCCGTCGAACGGTGCGCTCAGTGAAAGGTTTAACTCAGTCTTTCTTCGTTATTCAAATTCAATTAAAAAATAATTTTGGACGCGCCCTCACGTGACTCTGCGCTGTGGCCCATTTGCGTTTTCCTGCTGGTGAACACACGGTCGCTGGTTCGAATGCCGGTCGCATTTCGAAGGGGGCACGGCGTGACAAAACTCCCTCTTGTATAGGATTGTGTAGATATCCCAAGTTGGTATAACAACACGCATACTGCAACTACCCTTAAGTGATGCTGTTGCAGTATGCAAAAACGCTCTCCAGTGTGCTATGAATACACGTTGAACGAATCCACGTCGTCAAATCAATCCGGAGACCATGTACAGCGCCGAGTCTCCGGATGACCACATTGCAGGCTACGCGCTGTGAGAGCACCACGCAAGAAGGGGCCAGCATAATATCGTTCCGACCAAAAAACTGCTACGTTCGACAGACGCGATCGAGCGTGCCTCATAACATCGCATTCGATTGAACGCTGCTTATACGAGGCGCTATATGTAATTCATTTGTCCAGCAAGCCCCTGTGTCCCGCCCGCGGTATTCACGAGGACTTGCACCACGTGATTTGTATTTGCAGACGGTTTACAACCTCATGGGGCTGTCTTGGGGAACGCGCGATGCCACACGCGACTTGAGCTGAGGGACGTTATTGGGCCGCTGTAGTGTTCTGGCTTTAAACTGCGCCCCATTAAGGCACGTACAGCATTCTAGTGTGATACAGGCCTCAATAAGAGTGTATAAGTAACCTTGTGTGCAAGTATAAGTAACCTTATGACATTGAAAGCATATGTCGCCTTGAAGGAGACAAGTCCCCTTGTCGAAACGTGCGCTCCTGCTTTCACTTTGTTCTCGTTTTGCACATCGTCTCGTGTGCAAACGCATTTCGAGCGTGGCTACGTGTCATTCAGCGTATCTGCTCTCTCTTTCTTTCTGTATTAATCGCTCATAATCCATTACATGTGGTGCGTAGCATATCAAGCTCGTTGTTAGTTAGACTAAGCCGCCTAGTATTAAATAAACTTCCTCGATATCTCTCATAACCACAACGTTGCTTTGTTGCGTTGAAGTCAATCAATCAGTCAATTGATCGGAATACCTTTGTCAAATGGCAGAGGTTTCTTTATCGCTTTAAAGTTTGCGCGGCACTTTGCACGATATCAAGACTGCCCAGCTGCTCTATATACAGTAAATTCGGACCTCTGTGCATTGTGTGTTTTCGTTATCACGCTTCACTGATGAGTCGGTGACATTGAATTTATTCATCTATCTTTTTTTCCAATCGTCAGAGTTATTGCAAAATGAAAGCCTCGGCTCATCCTGCCTCGTCATTTTTCTTAATGCCAAAAGGGAATAGGTTTGGCTATGTTGGTTATTCACAGCGATACAAGTAACATAGCGCAGTATAAGGACGGGGGACAAGTCGGGACAGGACAGGCACTAACTTTCACAAAGGATTTTATTGCGGATTCTGAGAATATATATACACCCATCCGCAGAGAGGAGGAAGGTACACTGCCAAGTGCCGACAATGTCACAAATTCAAGCTTTTTTTTTTTTTTTGATATAGCCACTGACGGCCAACTGATGCAATCATCTCCTGCCCGTGCGATCTTGGCATCGCCATCGCATTAGCTTAACTAGGGAAATCATAGAAGCTGCCGAGATCGCACGGGCAGGAGATGATCGCGTCAGGTGGCCGTCAGCTAGTGGCGTCGCCAAAAAAAGAAGGGGGGGGGGGAGCTTGAATTTGTGACATAGTCGGCACGTTGAAGTGCACCTTCCTCCTCTCTGAAGATGGATGTATATATATTCTCAGGATCCGCAATAAAATCCTTAGTGAAAGTCAGCGCTTGTCCTGTCTCGACTTGTCCCTCGTCATTACTGAGATTTATAGCTTTTAGCGCGCAGCTCTTATAGGCGCCCGTTCCCGCGGCGAGCGTCAACGTCGGTCATGGAGGGAGGAAAAGTTAGGAGGGGTCATCGCGCAAAGCGGTTGAAGCCACGCCTGTCGGCCCAACACGTGATCGCGCGTCAAAGTGGGCGATTGGTTTTAGCGTTCCCGCTCTACAGGCAGAGTCACTGCAGGGCATACGGACAAGCATGCACAGAATAAAAACTACTGGTGTAGCTACTGGTAACCAAACGTCTAAACAAAACCTCGATTCTTGCTCCGTGATGTCGACGAAAGAGGTCACGTGTTGGGCCACCACTTAGCAAGGGGACTATAACTTCACGGAGCGTTCGCTTGCCAAAGCTGACTGCGTGACGTAATACTCTCTCCTAAATTTTTTTCCTTCCTCCATGGCGTCGGCGTTGCCCCTCGTAACCCGAGCGAAAGAACACAGCGAAGGATGGAAGCGCGAACGCGAAGCGCAGCGGGAGATGGAAGACGGCGATAGCGAAGAGTGCGCGAGGAGGAAAAGCTGAGGAGGAGGGTGCAGCGGAACCGTCAGGTGGAAAGCGGAGGAGGAGGGCATGGCGAAAGCGTGAGAAGAAAAGCGTAGTGCCGCGCGGGCTTTGCGGCGACGGTGGCCACGAGATGACGCCAGAGTAGCGCGCGCCGTCTGTATGGAAACAAAGCGCTGCATGAGCGCAGGTGTGTCCGCGGCGGCTGTGTGCATCGCACCCACGCGCCACCCTCGTGTCGCCTCTCGCGATCTCTCGATTAGCGAGGCAGTCGCGACACACTTCGCTCCGTTTCCAACGTGCCGCACGAGACAGATTGTCCGCGCCAGCCAGTATATCGCGAAATGAAAACACGTACACAGCTGCGCTAAAATTTCGCGTTAGGGAGTATTGTAATCATCTGTAAGTTTTTTAATCTAACTGCTTCACGAAAATTTCGCTTCACACAGACTCCAAAATGGGCGTCAAATCAGCACATTTTTTTTTCAATCCTGAGGGTTACTTGGAAAGCATATTTACCGCCAGCAAACAAGGACAGAAGGGAGACGACACCACAATGCGCTTGTGGTGTGGTCTTCCTTCTGTCCTTGTTCGCTGGCGGTAAATATGCTTTCAAAGTCAGTTTACCAACACGCCCCTCAAATGGCAATGCTGAAGGTTACGTCGACCGCGGTAATCTTGGAGTCCACATAAATTTCACGCAGCCGCATAAAGATGTGGAAACGTTCATCTTTAGTGAAGCTTGATAAAAGAGTGTGTACCTCGCATAGCGGTCGCGCCGCGTTCTTTGAAAGGACGCGGAAATGAGGACACGGTCGACCTGCGAACATGCAAACGTTTGCTCTATCCCGTGGAGACTGCGCGCACTCAGTTCCCGAACAGTGCTCGACGCGCTTATGCCGCGTCCTAATGTCGTCCAGGAAAGTTTGTCGAGACTTCATCGACCATTATTATTTCACACAGCAACAATGGAAGCGATAAGGCGAACTTGTATTTTTCTCTTTCTTTCTTTTGCGTGTGTGTGCTTGAATTTGTTTCCGAGGTTCGAAGACTTCTGAATTGAGCCCCATAAACAACGGAAATACAGTCACAACCGGTTATAGCGAACCGGCATATGTGCCCCCCCCCCCCCTCCCTTTGGCCGTACCTGGCCCTTGCGCCATTAAACATCAAACATTCATTCATTCCCCCACCCCCCCTCCCCGAAAGAATGTTCGGTATATCTCCGTAATTCGATATACCCAAACTCGCCTTACGTCAAGCTTAAACTGCTTAAGTTCAATGTAATCGACGTCTATAGTTCGTTGTGAGGGGGTTATTTTACGTGAGTGTTGGTCAGTGTAGGTCTCGCACGTTCGATATTTCTTTCTCTTTTTTTTTTTTTTTGTCTACAGCTGATAGAAGACAAGAATTAAGAATTAAGCAGTTGTTGCCACGCACGCATCTGGGCTGCTGCAGCCCAGCCATGCGCGTGTGGGATCCTCTTTCTCTCTCTAAAGAAATGAAGCGAATGAAGAAGCAATCACTCTGTTTCTTTCTCTTCCGAAAAACAAAATGGCGGGCAACGACACCAGGAGGGCTCAACGCATGCCGAGGACAGACCACATACCACGTGATATGTCGGAGAAAGAAGCCACAGCGCGGAATGACAATTGCGCTGGAACGTAAAGGAGAGCATGCAAAACGAAAAGAAAATTTGCGAGCGATAGGATGGGTTGAGCTCGCGCAAGGTCATCTCGTGGCATTTCAGTGAAGCAACGGCGAGGAGGAAGCGACCGCGGAAGACGAATGATGCAAACGTTGCCAAAGCATGAGCACTGCCAAGGCAGAAAGAATAGATGTCAACCTCGGAAGAAATGTCAGCTGCGACAAAGAAAGAAAGAGAGAGCGACCGTAGAAAGAATGCGAACTTGAAAAGGTCTTGGCCGTGATCGACATTATATACTGAGCGACGCAGCGGCATGCACGGGGAAACGTGCGTTTCGATCGTGGCTCGCTAACCCGAACGGGTTAACTGCCAAACGCGACGGAATAGGAATTCCCTGTTCGCGGCACTGCTGTGCGTGCGTAAATGGACACACTAAATTCCGACACGAAATGCTCAGGGACGAAAGCTTTTGCCATGTGTAAGTTAACTTTAGAAGTGCTGTCAATATAGCCTTCTCTCTATTCTTTGTTCGACGGTTTTTTTTTTTTAGCTCGTCTATGATTTACGTAAGAGGAGCATCCGGCGCATTCTAACAGGCACCAACATGTCCTTGCATACAGTTAATATAATAATAATAATAATAATAATAATAACAATAATAATAATAATAATAATAATAATAATAATAATAATAATAATAATAATAATTTGAGTCTGGTAAAGCATCCTGTGACAATTCTATGGACTTTCTTTTTCCTTGCTTCGGCGGGGGAAATATGATCACTATGTCAGCGGAGAAAAACGAAGACGAAGCTTACCCTTTTCCGAGTTTCCGCCGATGCGCTAGTGTGACGTCACGGACTTCAACGTATCCCCTCGTTTTCCGGGCCGTTTTGACGCACGGTTAGGTTTTCGAGCCCCGCTATAGGCTGAGTCTAAGGTTCATTTAAAATGCGATGTGTATTTCTACATTGTCGATAGAGAGTTAACTATATATCTAAGCCGAAGCCTTCGCCACCTGTGACGTCACTACGAGTTTGTGCTGGAAGTTATGGAAGGCGGCGCCAACCGTCCTTTTTATTTGTGCTATTGGTTCTTTTCGGCCTTACCAAGCCTCATCTCACGGCTAGAGCCACCACTTTACTATTTCAGAAGCGTAATTTATTAGTACAACTTCATATTCCGCTTTATGCGATAGCGTCTCTTTAATGCGATACAGCATGGTAATATTGTACACGAGGTCAGCTAGAAGAGTACTGTAAGCACAGGAAAAACTGAGTATACTTCCTGCAAAAAGCAGGAAGTACAAATATACATCCCAAAGGGTGCAAATGTTTTGAGAGTATACACTCTTAAACAAATGTACACCGTTTGGGGTATATATTGTTAGGGTTGGCGTCTGGCACCACGTGCAGAAAGGGATTTCACCCGACCTTCTCTCACCATGCCTCGTCGAAATGAGGCGTGACTGCTCCTGCTACGGTTGGCGTCCCGCACCACGTGCAGAAAGATATTTCTCTCACCCGACCTTCACACACCTTGCCTCGTCGAAATGAAGCGTGACTTCCTAATTCGCCATGACCATTTCGAGTGTGTGCCGGTCTGGCGGAAGCCCCGCAGTGTTTACAGGCCTCTTGTCTGTGTGTGTGTGTGTGCGTGTGTGTGTGTGCGTGCGTGCGTGTGTGTGTGCGTGTGTGCGTGTGTGTGTGAGTGTGTGTGTGTGTGTGTGTGTGTGTGTGTGTGTGTGTGTGTGTGTGTGTGTGTGTGTGTGTGCGTGTGTGTGTGTGTGTGTGTGTGTGTGTGTGTGTGTGTGTGTGTGTGTGTGTGTGTGTGTGTGTGTGTGTGTGTGTGTGTGTGCGTGCGTGCGTGCGCGATTTTGGAGGGACCCTTTCCTCGAACGGCCAGAGTCTACAGGAGAACTTCCAGAACTTCCACGAACCAGCAACGCGCAAAAGAGACGGACAAGCGTCTACAATTCCAGGAGGCGGTACGGCCTCCTCCTTGCAGCAGACTTTCTGTGCTGGTCCCGTGACGTCGACGGAAGCAAGATCCCTCCCACGATTGTAAAGAACCTATTTAAGGGGCTCCGAAATGTACTTTTGATCACTTCATGCTCTTCTCATTTTCTTTCATCTACCTTTGAATAAACCGTGCAAGTTTCGCACTAGAAATCGTCTCGCCCTTGCTTGGTCGCCATGGTCTACCGGATGCCTGCAGCCCGCCGACAACGCCACGCTACCCAATAAGTAACGTCGGCCGAGCTTCAATAGGCAGGCGTCGCTACTACTCGGGAGCAGTACGATACGCTACCCTGGAGTACGCAACAATATTTGCCACCTAACAATAATCGTAATCTTCCTTGCTTGCGTTTCCTTTCTTGAAGATACTGCGCTCGCTACTTTCCTGTCGAGAATGCTCTGTCATGCTGATAACGCGCATGCCCTTCGTGGCTCGGAAGTACCGGGCTCGCCGGGTTAATAAAAGGAAATGCGGAAAAGATAGGTGACGATTATCGTTGTGTGTCAAGCTACGACCCAAAGGGTGCAAAATTGCTTGTACACGTCACATACACTCTTAAAATAGTTTAGACCCATTGGCGCTTATCTCGTCCCACAACAATAATCGTCATCTGCCTTGCTTGGGTTTCCTTTCTCTCTCTCTCTCTCTCTCTCTCTCTCGTTCGGCGTGGGCAATCTTAGCTTATCCTTCGTTCACCAAGTAGACCAGGTGACATCGACGGTGGAGCATACATACATACATACATACACACACACACACATACATACATACATACATACATACATACATACATACATACATACATACATACATACATACATACATACATACATACATACATACATATTTCAAAGCTAACGTATCATTTGCTTACGCCGTTTTGCTCCCTAGCTGTCCACTCGAGCAAAACAAAACAAGAGAAAGAGAGACCAACAGGCAAGCATGCATGCTGCTCCTTAAGCATTCCATTACACATGCGGAACGATGTTTTACATTCGGTTTAGACGTGCAAACGATCACACGTGGAACGAGCACAGTGCGCGGGCGCCCTTTGTCACCCGCTCGCTACACACTGCGCGCGAACTGCGAAACATGCGGCGATGAATTCCCCTCCCTCGTTATCCGTCGCACGGCGTTTGCTCAATGCGGCGAACGCGTCGCTCGCGAGGTCGAATTCATTCGCGCACGACGAAGCCGCCGGCGATCCGCATATCATCGACAGAAAGAGAGACAGAAACGCTTTAGCCTCGTTGCCATAAGTGATCCACCGCAAGCGTCTTTGTGCGCATGGCGACAGATTAAAAAAAAAGAAGAAAAAAAAGATGCTATAAAGGACGCGAAATGTCAAGCGTACACGCATTCCCTCGAAATCTCAACGTCCGCAGCTCCGGGTGAAACTCGGGTCGAGAAAGTCGTGACTTCTTTGCATTCATGAAAATGCTAGGCGTGTGGTTTTGCTGTTGTACGAGGAAGAAAGAAAGAAAGTCGCAGATTTTGCCAGATGGGTGAAGCAGTGACAGCAATAGCAAGCATCAGCACTGCGCATCGGAATCTGGGATGTTCGTTCCACTGCCCAGAAATTTCCTATTGAGTCCAATCGTACATGCCTCTTTAAATTGGTATCTATTCCTTCTTTTTCTCGCGTACTTCTTCATTAACGATTATTGATTCTTCGTATATGCTATTATTGCTTTGATTTTAACGTGCAATTCCAATTTTCAACACCACTTACTCTATAACATGCACTCCTGAAAGTTTATTTGTGGTTTCAGCATGAAATAATCCACCCGCTACACTTGGCAAAACCTCAACAGAGTGAACACGAGTTCGACGGGCTAACAACAGAAAAGACGTTCAAACTACGATGTTCTTCAAGCTATATGCAAATGCCACATATCGGTGCTATACGAAGCCCGCAAACCAACTCCTTGAACGAAAAAAACCAGTCAAAAACACAAAGGACAAGAGGAGAGGTTCACACCACAACGACTCTCATCTTGTCCTTTGTGTTTTTGACTGGTTTTTTCGTTCAAGTATGTACCAACTGGCCCAGATTTCAACCCTTCTGCAAACCAACTCCTGTCGCGTATAGAAGAACAGCGCCCTGCCAACGTTCCTGCGAAAGGTTCCATGCTCATCTCTGCCTACCGATGCAAGCGTCCGTGGCCTAATGGTTAGAGTATCTAATGTCCGTTGCTCGAATACGGGCGTCAGACAATATATGTATATATATATATATATATATATATATATATATATATATATATGCGACCGATTCTAGCTAGCGCCCGCGAATTTCCTAATTTCATTGCTCCACCTAGTCTTATGACGTCCTCGACTGCGCTTCCCTTCTCTTGGTACCCATTCTGTAACCCTAATAGTCCAACGGTTATCTAATCTGCGCATTACATGACCTACCCAGCTCCATTTCTTTCTATTGATGTAAATTAGAATATCGTCTATACCCGTTTGTCCTCTGATCCAAACCGCTCTCTTTCTGTATCTTAACGTTATGCCTAGGAATTTTCGTTCCATCGCTCTTTGCGTGGTCCTTAACTTGTTCTCAAGCTTCTTTGTCAATCTCCAAGTCTCTGCCACATATGCCAGCACTGGTAAAATGCACTCATTGTACACCTTCCTTTTCAATGATAATGGTAAGCTTCCAGTCAGGAGCTGGCAATGTCTGCCGTATGCGATCCAACCCATTTTTCTTCTTCTATGAATTGTCTTCTCATGATCAGGGTTCCCTGTGATTAATTGACCTAGGTAAACGTACTCTCCTTCGCAGACTCTAGAGGCTGACTGGCGATCTTGAACTCATGTTCCTTCAATTGCCCGACTATTCATCATTATCTTTGTCGTCTGCATATTACTCTTCAACTCCACTCTTACACTCTCTCTGTTAAGGACCTCAATCATTTGCTGTAACTCGTCTGCATTGTTGCTGAATATAACAATGTCATTGGCAGACCAAAGGTTGCTGAAATATTTGCCGTCGATCCTCACTCCTAAGCCTTCCCAGTTTAATAGCTTGAATGCCTCTTCCAAGCACGCAGTTGTGTCTCCCTGTCTGACCCCTTTCTTTATAGGTATCTTCCTGCTTTTCTTGTGTAGAATTAGGGTAGCTGTAGGCCCTCCGTTGATATTTTCCAAGGTTCCAAGGTTTCCAAGCGTTCTGTATTCCTTGATTACGTAATGCCTCAATGACTGATGGTATCGCTAGTGAATCAAATGCATTTTCGTAGTGTATGAAAGCCATATAGAGAGGCTTATTATACTCTGCGGATTTCTCGATAACTTGATTAATGACATGGATGAGCTTCATTGTAGAGTATCCCGTCCTGAAGCCAGCCTGTTCCCTTGGTTGACTTAAAGTCCAGTGTTGCCCTTTTTCTATTTGAGATTATTTTGGTAAATATTTTATATAACACTGGGAGTAAGCTAATGTGCCCAGAGTTCTTCAATTCTTAAACGTCTCCCTTTTTGTGGATTAGTATAATGTTTGAATTATTCCAGTTTTCTGGGACACTTGCAGTCGATAGACAGTTCGTATAAAGAGCCGCCAGTTTTCCAAGCATTATGTCTCCTCCACCTTTGACTAAATCAACTGTTATTCCATTTTCTCCTTCCCCTCTTCCTCGTTTCATGTCTTGCAAGGCCCTTCTGACCTCATCGCTAGTTATAGGAGGAGTTTCTGCATCCTGTTCATACTGTTTCTAATAGAGGTATCCTGACTCCTCTGGGTACTGTACAGGTCAGTATAGAATTCTTCCGCTTCTTTAACTATATCTTCGAGATTGCTGATGATATTACCCTGTTTATCTTTCACTGCATCCATCTTGGTTTGTCCTATGCCAAGTTTCTTCCTCACTGATTTCAGGCTGCATCAATTTTTTACGGCTTCTTCAGTCTTTTTCACGTTATAGTTTCGAATATCACTTATTTTTGCCTTGTTGGTCAGTTTTGACAGTTCCGCGAATTCTATCTTATCTCTTTAGTTGGACTCTTTCATTCTTTGTCGTTTCTTTATTAAGTCCTTTGTTTCTTGGGATATATATATATATATATATATATATATATTAGCAACATTATTACGGCGACGCCAACGGCGAAAGTTGGCCTGGAGTGCCCGTTGTAATTGCTATCGCAACAAAACTTCGCAGATACAACCCACATGTTGGAGTCTATGTGAAGTGAAGCGGTTAAGTAAAAACTGTTCGACGACTAAATGCGATGCGTACAATTGTCTCTATTTTCGCCCCGTATCTAGTATAGCTCGATCCCTGTTTGTGTTTATGTACCGCGCATGCCCAAACTCTATAATGTCACGCATTGTTTGTATACACGCTCATGCAGTGCGCCTCTCACCATCTATAGCGAAATGCAAAACGAGGTGGATGCACACTACCTGTGAGACGTTGAAGCCGCGTTACGTCACGTCGCCGGATACCCGTACACGCCGCCAAAGACGGCACGGTTCGAAGCCTAACGAGAATGAAAGTTAAAAGTAGAACGCCCGGCATTTCGGTATGTGTGTACAGTAGTTTAGAACAGGCGGTGAGACGTTATAAGAACTACAGTCGGGAAGCACACCATTGTCACGGCCAGACAGCCCCGTTTGGAAACCTGCCATGAGCACGATATTAATAGAATGATAACGACGGGCCAACAACGGGGTAACAATGGGCGAACAATGGCTTAGCAACTGCTTAGCTAACAGTGAGACAGCAATGTGCTGACAACTTGATAACAACGGGATACCAATGGGTTAGCACATACGATATGACCCGAGTTTACAGGTCGAAAACAACAGCGGCATACACGCGAAAAATGGGAATATCCCGCACGCAGATTGAAATCACTGCAGAAGAAAAGCCGCACGTATCACAACCATATGGATTAGCGAACAGAGGAAAGAATTACACGTGAGAATTAATAGAAATCAGTCGTAGATGAGAGTTGAAGTGTTGATGACAAATTCCACATCCTTAGAAGTGAAAGTGGAACGGAACACTTACTTGACGCCGGTACGTTGTAACCTGACCCAGAACGGGTCTCCGCATGACGCTTCCCTTTTGCTTAAAGACTGAAACACACGCGTGCTTGTTGTTGTTGTTGTTGTTTGTTTGTTTGTTTGTTGTTGTTACTATTGTTGTTTCAGTAAGCACTCTGCGAACGGATGTGATCGAACACTAGGGCATCGCACAAACTCGTGCAGCGTGTGCTTCCTAGCTAGGCGTGATTGACATTTTTTCCCAGACGAAACAGATTGTTGTTCGCATTCCTGCCTTCGTACTTCTCGCGAAAAAAAAAAATAGTACGACAGCCTTATAATGCCAATTATATTTCGCAGCTGCCTGTGTATACGCTTCATTCAGTGCTGCTTTTCGTCTGTTATGCCCGCTTTGTGATCTGAGTGCAAGTTAGATATGCTCCGCACGAAGCACGTAAACAACAGCGTGCATAGAGAACTGCTACGCCGCGGAGAGGCGTAAGACTGTTTTATGCTTGAAGCATATTGCTACGTTTAATTTATATCACCCATCTGTTTCCAGCTCTCTCGTTTATCTGTGTATTTACCAGCAGTTGTCCAACCCGGAGGAGGTGACAGCATTGTGTCTCGTGGAACATTATATAAATAACCAAGTCGCATTTTCGCCCGAAAGGCGAAGCATCGATTGCGATAGCAAATTAGTAGACATCTATACGAAGTAAGGATGGTAGTTTTGTCGACCGTATAAATGTGTAAACATTCGCTTATAAACTAAATTGACACATTCTGTTACGCGTGCACAGGCAAACATGAACACATCGCGCTCGATGACCGCGGACACTCGCAGTCAAAACGCTGGAGGGAGGAAGCGCGGCAGCGGCAGAGAGCGAAGTGACCTTCGTGCTGCCTATCGCTTCAACGCAAACTGAGCGGCGAGAACACAGCGCAACACGAAGCTATGAGAGCGTCGGCGCATTTAGACTGTCCCCATAGCAGATCGCTTTCAAGATAGGGCCCGCGTGCTGCCGCGCCACACGCAGTTGCCGCCGAGTAATACACCTCCTCTCCCGTCCCTGTTCCCGGTGCCTTGCGCGCGACCGAAGACGGCGCGCTTCCTCCCCGCTTTCCTCCATTGCGCGCGCGAGATCGAGCCACCATCGTCGGCTCACCCTCGCGCGCTTCCACTCGCAAATACAGCATACGACGCGCGGCGACGACGTTGTCGCCCTCGTACTTTATGGGTAACATCACGGCGACGACAGAAACGCGCTGGAGTGTCCATAATATGGCTAGCAGAATAAGAAATAAATAAGTAAATAAATAAATAAATAGATATTGGTCGTCGTTTCATTCTTCTTAATTACCCTGTATATACGAACAGAATTTTTTTTATTAGTTTATACCGTTACAAAGGTGAAGTTGGGACCTGAAATGAGAAAGACTGAAACATTGGCTTTGTGTATATATATATATATATATATATATATTCCTTCGTACAAATGTGAGTGCCTACGTAGACATACTCGCTAAGTGTTGACAATAAGAAGACGGCGCGACAATAAGGCGCCGGCTCACTCGCGATCATAAAGTCTTCCGCTCTCATACACGTTGCTCTTGCGAGTCAGGGACGCCAAAAACGCTCACAAGCCTGACGTCTCCAAGTATACGAAGCTTGCAGAAGTCAAGGACGATACGTTCTATGTGCTATAATTGTGCTCCAGCTGTTTCTCTTTTCTGCAATAGAGAATCCGCGCAGGAATCTATCAAAATATATAGCAATCGTTCTGCGGGAGTTCTGACGACCCGCGCCTGGTCGGTCCTATGCCTGACAAGCTGCTGAGACGGCGCACAACCTTGAGAAACCCGCCCACGTCACAATAGATTGGCATGCCGCTTTAGCATGGCTTCCGGCTGTTGGCAGCAGGGCTCTTGGAAGCATCACCCAACGGTTGTTGCTAGCGCGCCGTGTAAAGTATGGACTACAGCCTGTATTCAAACATACACACACAAAAAAAAGAAGCTCGTACGCTAGAATTGTTCGTAAGATCAAATGACAGCCAATCCTGGAACTGGGCCGGCTATTTAACGACTGCTTCGCACTCTGAAGCGAAGTACGCTCTGGATGACCGACAGTCGCAGCAAGGCAGCGGTACTTCCCCGGCTGTCACGTTTTGCTTTTCATTTCTTTTTTTTTTTCGAGTACGCACCTGTGGACCTCCCCTAAAGCCATAATTAGGATAGCCGTTAGCAGCGCCTGTGTCAAGCGCACCTTTCTTTTGTGTGTGTGTTTTCTTCTTCAAAGTTCTGTCTTGGTGTTGCATTAATGATGATTTCAACCAAGCACCAACTAACCCAACAACACGTCGTCCTTACTCGGCACGCGATAATAACGGAAATAGCGACAGCAGAAGACAGCCGCAGCAGACGACAGGAACAGACGACAAAAGCGTCGCTGATGCTTGCGACATCTACCAGTTGTCTCGTCGGCTCAATCCTCCAAAAGTCAGCGCCATTGCTTCTTTAACTCGGTTTCCGTGACGGCAGGCGTCATATGTGCAAGGAGGTTAGAGCGGGGGGGGGAGGAGGGGGGGGGCTTCTGCAGTGCGCGCTGAGGGGAGCCGAACACAAAAGAAACGAGCCGGGATCAGTTTCTCGGTTCCCCGCACCTGCCCCCTCTCACAGCCTCCGCCGGCCATTAGACAGCAAACAGGACTTCGTTCTGGGCGCAGCGGCAAAAGCAGAGGGAAGTAATGAAAGAAAAAGAGAAGCGAAAGGATACGAAGGAAGCGGAAGAAACTGCACGTGCAAGCGTTCTTTCCGACCTCCGCCCTCCTTCCACTACACCTACGGCGCTGTGTCATATGCAGGTGCGGCCCATCTCGCGGCCTGAGAGCTCAGGTGCGAGGGCAAAAAAGAGAATCCCCGGCTGCACACACATTCCACACGCTTCCCTCCTTCCATTATGTTGTGTTCTGCGGTGCCGCGTATTGTGTTCCTCATCCAGGTGAGGAGTTGACTAGAACGGTGACGTTTGTCAGAACGGGGATGTCGAATGTCGCAAACACGACTATATCAGTTGCGGAATGAAAGAGTGCAGGGAGAATTGAAAGAATGCGTTGATCCAGGCGTAGTTGGTAACAGCGAGGTAACGATGTGCTGCGCGCACTGCTTTGAAAGACGACACTGCAGCTGCCATGCAGCTGGCGAACCATTAGCTGTGTGCCAATATGATCATCTGCGTACTTGGATCAACACAGCGGAGGCTGTGAACGGCTAGCCAATAGTCTTTGACATTACGTGCAAGTTTATATGGAATGGACACAGAAGCCTGTCTGTAGATGATGCAGGGGATGTGCGTATTTGGACATCTAGGTCTAATGCTCAATTACTTCAGATGGCATTGCAAGACGGCATAAATATAATTACCAAATTTTTGAGAGAGAGAGAGAGAGAGAGGAATGGTTTTATCACACGCAAAAACAGCTGTATTGCCCTTACTCGGAGGCAGTTAAAAATTTGACTCTTGATCTGGAAGGACACTCTCTAATGATTGTCACACAACATCGATTTCTTGGCATAATACTTGATTGGCAGCTATCCTGGGCACCCCACATTAAACGAAAACTCGAAAACGAGGTCAATGCCATAGTGACTGTGCTTTGCAGACTTGCAGGCACATCATGGGGCGGATCAGTACCATCTATGCTGACTGTTTACAATACATTAATACAACAAATTGCGTATTCCGCACCCATCTTACACGGACTTTCCGAGATGTCAGAAGAGGGACTTCAAAGACTTTTAGCCAGAGGAGTACGCATATGTCTAGGAGTTGCACGAGCGACTTCTAGCTGTCTTGTAATAGCTGAGGTTCGCCAATAACCGTTTCCAGTTATGAGAACTATAGAAACGTGCCGACATTATTTCCGTCTTCAAACACAGCAGAAAAGCCACCTATTGTCTAGACATAACGAAACGAGATAGAAGTTATGTTCATAAAGAAATTCGAGAAAGTCTTCATATATTGCCAAGAAATAAATTTTGGAATTCAGTCGTCGAATATCCTCCATGGCTACTTACACTTCCAAAAATCTAATTGTCAGTAGACGGGTATTCAGAAGAAAGAGACATGTTCATTCAAGCTGCTCAACAACTAGCACTTTACCAGATACATATGCGGTAGTCAGGATACAGACACGTCTATACATTGACTCTAGTACAGCAACCTCTTCAACTTCAGCATTCATTATACCGCACCTGAATAAACAATGATCATTTAAGTTATCTCGTGTGACTTCGTCCCCAACAGCTGAAGTATTCGCAATCCTATGTGCGATAAAATTTATAACGTCAGTAAGAGATACTCAAAAATGGGTAATCTTTAGCGCTTCACAGGCGGCTCTAACGCCACTTTGCAGCACAAAATGCAAAACAATCAGTGATAGTATAATATACCAAACACTTAATGACCTCACAAAGGCAAGCCAAGCGAAGCATGAAATAGCATTCTAGTGGATACCAGGGAATTATAACACTCCTGGCAACACCGCAGCCGATGAAGCAGCACGACAAACACACCTCAAAGATGATGTGGTCACGCTCTCAATAGCAAAGAATAAATTACGCTGCATTAGACTGACGACGCCTTTCAATATGTGTATAAATACGTGGGTTGACTGGAATTCTAAGAGCTCGGATTTGTATCGTATTGATCCGTTTATTGAATTCAAATTTTCATTGTCATTGTACAGAAATGTGGAAACCCTTATTTATAGATTAAGGCACCCCACATGTCTTGCCTAGGCACTGCCTGCACAAAACATATTTTACATAGAATTGGCCATGCGAAAACTCCCGAATGTGATTGTGGATTGGTACACGAAGATATACATCACCTTCTTATAGATTGCCCACATCACGACACACCAAGACGCGAACTTAAATCAACCCTAATTACATTAGACCGCAGACCTTTCGGTTTAAAGAAACTTTGGGTGCCTGGCCACAACTGCCTTGCAGAAGAGAGCTTTAAAAGCACTAAAGACGTTTATTGAGGACAGCGGCATTGTTGGCAGTTATTAACGCTTTTATTGTTCCTTTGATTTCAATGTCGCTGTATATATGTATGTGTTTGTGGATTATGGTATGTTGACTGTTCTGTTGTGACTATATGTCATAACGTATTTACACAATGTTTGTGCCACCCGCTGACTAGAGACGATTATTAGGAGACAGTATCATTTTGTATTTCTGAGAATTCCTTCTACAGAACTGTGGAGTCATTTAACTTGTATATTGTATGCACATGTGATTATTACGTCACAGTGTTACTGTGAAAACGTTGCTTGACAAGTCCTGTTGCTTGTATGAAAAGGTTATTTGATATGTGATCTTGAACCCTATATGTTGTATGATGGAACCACTCAAGAAGTAAGGAGAAGCCGGCGCCTTAAATTGTGCGTCAACATCACCTTATATCATATTATTAAAAAAAAAAAAGCCTGTCTCTTAAGTTGCCTGTGACGGTGTTCTTATGGGAGCTATGCGCGCATTGAAACGCTTGTGGAACAAAGATGGTGGCATCAGGTCGATGCCGGCGTTTGGGCGTGTAGAAGCGGTGGCTCCGAATCCAAAATTTCCATATTTTCTTTCCGATTATAATAGTTCGTAAGCTCGTTCGCGTTAGCACGTTCTATCTGATGCCAGTAGCTGCTGGACTCTTATTCCTTTAATACATGCAATGAAATCCTTGTTTTTCGTCGTCGTCGTCGTCGTCGTCGTTGTTGTTGTTGTTGTTTTCGTCCTTTCTAGATGCGAGGCCTAGAGCCAAATTGCTTCGTCATTCAGCATCCTTCGGAATACAGCCCGAGTTCGAGCCTACTGATGCTGACAGGGATGAAAGGAACCCAGGACTGTCTGCTCACACCTGTATCGCTAAGCCTGTGTCATACGGATGCATCTCAAAGAAAAGTCCACAGTACTAACTGTGGTTAGCTCCGTTTGGTGTTCCGCGGCGCTGACGCGTATAACTGATGTGTGTATGTCGGGCTTACACGGAAGTCACGCGGAAAGGCTGTCAGTTTTCTTCCGTTATTTTGTTTGGCAAACAGATCAAAGGCGATGTATGTTGTTTTCGTTCCCTGTCTTTCCTCTCCTTTGTCTCCTCCTCTCCTCTCCTTCGTTCTTTTCTCCTGCCCTCATGGTTTCCTCTGGAATAGGTTGTTAACTTAAGGCGCAGTCGCATAGCATCACGCAATGAACGCGAGGAATTCGAAGACATCGCTGTGCAAAGTCATTGAACGTTGCGGAACACGTGCCAGGTGATATCACCTTTCCTGCTGCGTGGCAAGCACGGGTAATGTGACACCTATGCACTTTCGCCTGGCCTCCATTCTTCAATCGACTTCCATCACACTCTGCGCACTCAATGCCAAGTGCACGCATACGCCGTCACAATATATATATATATATATATATATATATATATACGACGACAAAACGGGCCGTCGCTCGGTCTTGTCGTTCGGCGCCCGGAAGTGCTATGAGCGACTAGCCAATAGCGCGAAGACGGAACTGGATGTACATCACTCAAATACTATCGATTGTCGCACGCAACGAGCAAATGATTGAGTTTTTATACGTGCAAGGAACACACTGTACTGCAAGGCCCTCAGAAATATTGTCTGCTGCTTTTTAGGATGAAATACATCAACTTAAGTTAACAACGCACACGTCCCGCCAGTTTCGGCGCGTATTTGCTACCCTCATACTGTTGACATCGGGGAGACGTCGCTCAAAGTCGTCGCTCGCGTGGGGTTCGACATGCAGGTGACGAGCGAACGCGGCAGCCATCTCCATCGCGTCGCTTATCGCTCTCGCGCTCAAGATCGCTTGCATGGGGTTTACACATCAAGCGTCATCTGAGGTGTTTCTGTCTGCGGGAGGTTTTCCAGTCTGTGACTGATCGGGCTATAACAGCCGCTAGGCAGCACTGGCTCTATACGAGAGACACTGCGGTGTGTGGCACGTCACATGACACATCGCGAACAGCTGCAGAGGATTCTCTCCCTTGCACGTAGATAGATGCACTAAGCCATTCACTAGCTCAGGGCTGAAATAACTGGCATTTCTCGAAGGGCAACTCTAGCGATTGTTTGACTTTGTCAGACTCTCAGAGTCAAAGAGCCTTTCTGGTTGCTAGGCGTGAACGGATTAACGTGAATCACCACGATGCGATTCGTCACTATCTGTCAGCTCACGCTCGCATTGCCAACTCAGACTTTGGGGAAAATGCGGGGAATCAAGCGAAAGGCTCGCCGATGCTATGGCAACAGTCGCGCAGTTTCGGACGACATCTGCCCCATCCGGCATTGTGACATCCACATTCCAGCGTTTTAGAGAAAGGCAGACGACGCCAAGGTTCAACTGATGCCGTGTGTGTGCTTCGGGGATTAAGCAATTCGTCTTTTATTCCTGCAGCTTCTAGAGTCGTAAAGTGAAAAGCAAACGCTGCCTGCCTGTCGGTGTCAGCAAAGCGCGGCTGCATCGGAGAGCGGGGAGCAACCGGAGCAGCTGCTTCGTCTCTCGTCATCGAGGAATGTGTCGCCATTGTTTATTTTCCCACCGACAGCAACGGCGTGGGTGGCGCGCTCTGGCGGCATCTACCGCCGCCGCTGCGAGGGCGGCTCGCTGGGGCTTCACCGAGTGAGCAAGGCGGCTCGCGATAAAAGAAACGCCGCTCATGTTTGCGGTATTGGCAAGCGCCGCCGCGGTCTGGGCTTTAGCTTAGCGCCAGGAAAGAATAAAGAACGGCATACGGCGATCTCTTCGGCAAACCCCGAAGAAAGCGTGTGGGGTGAGAACGGTGGGGCACATCCTGCCTTCCGCAACAGGGCAGCCGCCACAGGTGTGAGAGCAGACGACAGCCGGGCGTCGCTGTGGGCTAGCGCCGCCATATTGTTTGCTGAAGGCGTATAGCCGTCGATTCAGCAATCGGCTCAAAAGAAAGGCAGTCGTAAAAGAGGCGAAAGTTCTGCCGCTGCCCATACGAATGCAAAGATGACCGTTGCTGCATTTACTTTCCTTTTTCCTTGGTGAGAGGGGGTGAATGAAGGGCAAAAGGCTCGTTTTAAAGTCACCGGTGCTCTCCAAGTCCCTTTTGCAGCGCACGTGTGCTAGTTGTTGCTTCAGAACAGGAGATACTGTTCCTTACCTGACGGGACAGTGTTCGTTCTCGGTAACGCGTACTATCAAGCGTCGGCAAAAAAAGCACAGGTGGAGGAAAAGGAAAAAAGAAAAAAAAAAAAACGGAATCTTATTAGACATTTGAGTAAAATGCATCTCATTCTTTAACTGTCGACAAACATATCTTACTCTACGTCTCCTGCTACTGATCGCACTTATACCTATGTGCAGTGAGCCAGATCTTTAGCAGGCATCTAGACCTTCACCGGTTGATTAAACGAATGTTCAGTACAGCAGAAGTATTCGAATAGGCATTCTTGAAACCGAATTGTATACCGGCCAATTAAATAACGGTGGCACACTAACGAATAGGACTCTAATAATTGTTAAGTACAGGTGAGTAGTTTTCGGATAGCTTACCGAACACGAAACTCACAGGGCACCGCTATTTCTGTAGGCTGTCTCTAAATGCTTCTGTGGTACACTGATTCGAGATAGCGCAGCGCCATAACAACCTTTCTCTGCTTTTTCTTTTCTCTTTTCATGTTAAATGCACTCATCGGCAGAATAAATTTATCAAAAACTGTTGGAAATAGAAATATTTGAAATGACTTCAAAGCCCGTATACGAGCTGAGTGCTGTATTTAGTAGTAGGATGCTCGACTAGACATTTGAAAAATTCGAATGTTTGCAAACTGCTACCCGAATTCGCCAACCGTAGCCGAGGCGTTATTTTTACTAACTTCTGCCGCCAGCGTCCATGTCATATTTAAATATACCAGATAAAGATTACGGTGGTACACCTTCAATAACCGCTTGTCTATATCGAGTCGTCATCTACAGTTAGAAGAGCAAATCGAGACACAAGGAAGACTACGAGATGTCTACAGTACGTCTACAAGCTGTATCAACCGATTTATTTGGGAGAAAAGCTGGGTCAGCCCTGTAGTTGCAAGGCCAACGAAGAACAATCCGTTGATTTCTCATGTTAGAATTCCTAAGGGTGGTTCCCCCCTTACGCAGGCTGATAACACAATCATTTAATAGAAACCTGTTGTTTCGCTATACACTCGTCAAACCACAAATGAAATTGAGTAGCACTCGGCCAAGCGCTTACAGCCCTTATACACGATTCGAAATAAACACATGGTACATATCGGCGTGCGGCTTGACATGCAACTATAGTAACGAAATCAACCGCATCTAACATTTCATGACAAGTTTGATCATGTTCGATCATGTTGCCTACTCCCATCTATCGCATCATCGCAGCCGTCTCTCGTCATCATTGATTGGCCGACACGAGCTCCGGCATGCTTTCGACGCATAGCACGGACTTGGTGAGACAGATTACCGTGTACCAGGAGGACAGCATTAAGAAATTAAAATGCACGCAGCATTATAGATAACAGTTATGGTTGGGGGACTTTTTTGAGCGCTTACGTATACTCTATTCCCTCTGTCAATGTTCTCGTGGTTTTACTGTGTTGCCTCGCGAGGTCGCTTTTGAGTAAGTGACGTACGGTTCGACGTGGCGTCCGATACGACTTGATATATCGACGGAACCAGATGGCGATACCTCTTTCCTACGCACTTGACGCTTGCTTGTAGCGTAAGCGGTAAACACGTGTGCTTCAAAGTCACGTGATATAACGTCGGACGACGCATAAAGAAACAAGAAAGAAAGGCTGCTATAGCACTGTTGGAAACCTGCTGGAAGTCAGGCGGAAACTTCTTGGATGCCTTACTGGTAGATAGATATACGACTATAGCCATACAATGAATCGGATGATTTATAGAAGATTGGTAAGCTGGGAAAGTTGGTATAGAGTGTACGCGCAAGCACCACCAGTGGTGTATTTCAGTGGTTCGTTGTGTTCTTCCAATGGTGGGTTGTGTATAGTCGTTTGTCGCGTCCTTTCTTCTGTCGTGCGGTGTTTTCCTTGCGCTGATTTTCACGACGGCGCAATATTTACGCGTGCGTGTTTCGCGCGCTTTAGCGAATGTGGTTTGTTGGTACACGACTAAAGGAGTGACGTCACTCGCACGTGGACTTGGTGTGTACCGTGCTTCTCCCGAGCTGCGGACGCAAGTGCAAAACGAGAAGCCATGTATTCTCGGACACCACGGTGTCTTTAGGCTATAACCTTTAGTTCAATGATAGCTTGCTTTTGAAGGAACGGGATGCTCTTTTAAGTAAAAAAGGTCGTCAAATGGAAGCAAGAAGCAGCGAGAAAATGAGAAGTCACTACAGGAAAACACTCTTTTGTGAGCTTTGCTGCTAATGCTTTCTCTCTCTCTACTTTATTTTTTTAATTTTCTCTTAGTAGCGCGTGACCTTGCATCTTGTACAGCGCGCAGTAACAGCCCCTCCATAGAGGGGCACTTTCGCGATAGCTTCTGTGTAAAGGCCACGGGCATTTCGCCGCCCAACAAATCGTCGCTCCCGTATAGGCAGCCGTTGAATTAATCAGACGTGCACTTAAGCTATACGCCGAGATTTCTCAACCACTTGTACTTTCCTTCTCGACCCCAGATGCACCCGAGATGCATAACTAAGCGCGCGACTACAGTTTTAAGTCTAATGTTAAGCGACAAATCGAAACGATGCCGTGCCAAATCTGCCTGGCAACAGGTACACTATCCCTATAGAAGCGCATTGACTCGAGTCTGTCAAGAGTGATGGCCTTTTAGAGAATAAGTGTAATGTCACAACTCGACTTGATGCTGTAGTCGAGAACATGCGAGCGCGCATGGAATGTATAATAAATTGCTCCAGGAGCAATGTCAGAAGCTAGAAGAGAACAAGGAAAGCGAACCTAAAAAAAAAGAAAAGGTCGATAAAGAGTGACGGATAACAAACCGAGAGACGTTGACATGCTTGTATAACAAACTTGGATCGATTGGATAGTGGTTCGTATTTCGAGTTCGAGGAAAATTGATAGTGCGTGCGGGTAAAACGTCGCTTGCGAGAACATCGCTTGAAAGAACTTGATTGACATTTCTCGACGAGAGACGCCCCGTGCAATTCCCTGAAATAATCTTCATTCCGAAGAATTTCGGTGCAACGTAAATTTCGATTTGTTGTACACCGACATTCAAAGACTCCGCCTCCTCCCAGCCAAAGAGAAAGAAATGGAAAGAAAAATATTTGGACAATGCTAGATAGCAATCGGAGAGATGCTGACATGTAACAAATTTGGATTACTATAGGGTTCGTCCGTCGGCAATATTCTCACCGACAACAAAGAGAGTTCAACAGTGAAATACCACTTGAGAGACAATCGCTTTTAACGAACTGTTCAGACGAGCAAACTTTTGCGACATTTCTCGCTAAGGTGTCAAAAGGCGCAATTAATTTTAAAAAAATTTACGCTTCGAGGAACTTCAGTGCAATGGGAACAGAGACATTTAAAATACTGAGCCGTTTTTTTTTGTTTCATTTTCTTTAGGGCTTTAACCGCTGCGCGACGAGTACCTCGGATCGTTGCTGCATTTATAGTCGAGAAAGTGTCTACGTTTGCAAATGTAGCCAATACCGTAAAAAGTAAAAACGAAGCGTTCGATCATTGATATATATACGGCTTCACACTAATGACATATTAGATCGGCAGTTGTAGATCGCTACCGAAGCTCATGAAAGACCGCATGACAAAACCTAAGCATTAGGTGAAAGTTAAACGGGATTCAATGTCAACTGTTTCGTTAAGTGATTATCGCTATTATATGCGCTTATACTTAAGATTATATAAAACTGGGGAAGTCGGTACCTGTTCGTCGGTTTATCGTTACAGCGCACTGAAAACGAATACGAAGGCATGTGTATACTGGAGGATCATGTTTAACTTTTCCGGAATTTTTTAGTAATCGCCTGTTCCGGATAACGCTGTTCTAGTCCTTGAGTTGGATTATTCAGACATGCAGACATTACTAGCACGAGAAGACGAAATACATCTTCAAATCATTTTAGAGGAATGGTTTATTAACTTCCTAATTAATAACATTACGGCACATATTGCAAATTACGAATTGTAGCCGGCGAGTTTGGAATTAGAAGTGGATGCGTCTTGCATACCCCTTCCCCCGTGTAGGGTAGCAAACCGGAAATGCGTTTGGTTGACCTCCCTGCCTTTCCTGTCTTCTACTCTCTCTCTCTCTCTCTCTCTCTCTCTCTGAGAATGACATTAGTTCGGAGATATTATTTCCCAAAGTGTGGAACGAAATGCATGCATGGGCGTTCCAGTTACTTTTGTACTTGAATGCACAAAAGAGCGCTTTTGTTAGAAAGGTAAGTGGAACAACAGTGCATTTTTACGGGGAGTTTCATGGCGCTTATGTCCAAACTGCTGTTATGCTCGAAATCTATTCCAAATGGACACGCTCTGAAAACTCACCGATTACAATTGGTAAATTACAATATGTGCCGTAAAGTAATTAATTGAAAAGATAACAAGTGTTGCAGCGCTTTCGTTGTACATACGCCATCGTCCTCGTTTTCAGTAGGTTGTAGTTGTTCCCCTTATTTTTTTACATTAAAGCGGTAAAGATGAACACTAAGTTAAGCAGTGTTAGCAAATTATATTGCAAATAGCGCAAGATTGTCGAAAAGCTCACTCTTACGTCTACTGAGGTTTGGGATAAGCCAGAAAAATACGCAATAGCGATATGCAGGCGGTGAAGCCCCTTTGAAAGTCCCCCATCAGCTTTCTGTGACGTCATAGGTCTTTGAATTTATTTTCCCCTGTATACTTAATTGTTTATCGACAAAAACATGCATGCGTGTGAATTGCGTTTATAGTGAACCAATTATAACTCACTCTAGGAAGTTTTGATAACTGTTTCTCTCGCTAGGATGGTGCAAATACCAGCGAATGCTGTGAAATCGATGACTTCACACCGACGTAGCAAAGCTACGGTTCTGGAGAGAAATTAAAAAAAAAGGCAATGATTCCCTTTCAATCTTCTCTAAACTTGAATAAAATTTCGTCGTTCGGTCTTCAAACGGCTTTGCGACTTCGCAAATTGATCATTTCTCAACAATACATAGCATTATAAATGCCACAATTCGCACTGACTGTGACTGCGCGCAGTGTCTTATTGCCTTGCAGCATTTACACTGTCATGGCGTGTAAATTTAGAGAAATATAAAGCGTAAGAAATGACGCCGTAAGAACGTCCGAAGTCACAAGAGCGAATATTAGACAAATCCATCTAATACGCTCATTGCTATGGCATATAGGTGAACGATCGCAACTGCAAAGTTGTTTCTTGCAATTTTTTGTAGGAAACTCTATAATGACTGAAAAAAAAAAAAAAACTTTCGTAAAAAGTTACAGCGGTGACTGTTCCAGACGGCGTCTCGTACAATGCTTCGTAACCGGCACACGTAGTGCCGTCGGTTGCTCGCTTCTTTGCAGAAGTACTACGTCTGCCGTGCAAGCAACTACATACAACCACACCTTCTGGGGTCGCCGACAGCAGACGACAGCGCGGCGCGACCAGACGGAGTCACCTTGGGCGATGTGCCGTCTGCAACTGGAGAAGTCGGACGAAACGCAATCCGCTCGACAAAGAAAAAACAAAACAAAAATAAATAAACGAACAGAGAAATTGTCAGTGGGAAATAAAACGCTGACGCGGCTGTCGCGATTGGTATGCATGGGACGAAGAAGAATATGCGGAAAGAACAATTGGGGGCCGGGATGGCGGGAGTGGGAAAAGCGACGCGGCGTTGTCGCGGCCTCCCGGCGTCTCGGCTTCGGTGTCGTAGCTCGCATTATACCGGGACGTGCCAAGACCGCCACTGCCGCGTTCCCGCGCTCGCCTCTCGCCGTCGTGCCGTAGTCGCTCATTCGAGCCGTGTGTGTGTCCCTCTCTCTCTCTCTCGCATAGCATCCCGCGCACCAGAGGCCGCTTCGACACACGGAGTACTCGGAGTACGGAGTAGTACGGAGAAGAAGGGAATGAGTGCCCGCATAGTTTTTTGTCGGTCGGGCCGGTGGTCGCACGGTCGCGTGTGGTGTACCCGGCGCATACCGCCCCGTCATCGCGACGACGAGCTGGCTCGCGTTGCCGTGCGCCACACGAAGCCGTCACATCCGCCGCCGCCGCCTTCAACGGCAACTCGCACAAAAGCACCGCGCGACGACTAACGTGTGCAGAGTTCTCCCACCGTTCCCAAAACTCGGGTGACATTGCTATGCGCGGAGATTCGAGCTCTGCATCGCGCGAGGGCTATTAGAGACTCGCATGGGTGGCGTGGGCTGATGGCGCGGACAGCGCGCGCCCTGCGGTTGTGCCTCGAGTCCCACGGGAATGCGTGCGCCGCGGACGTGGACGCGTTTCCGCCGTCGACCACCTCTTTTGACGAGGAGAGAGAGAGAGGTGGTAGGCGGACGGCTGGTGGTGGAAGTATTGCACTTCCGTGCTAACCGCTCTCGCAAGCACGTTCCCACGAATCGGGGCCGCGTGCACGTGATTCGTAGGAGGATCGATAACTTCGTTTTACCTGGTTCTATGGATCGGCGAAATCTATCTATCTATCTATCTATCTATCTATCTATCTATCTATCTATCTATCTATCTATCTATCTATCTATCTATCTATCTATCTATCTATCTATCTATCTATCTATCTATCTGTCTGTCTGTCTGTCTGTCTGTCTGTCTGTCTGTCTGTCTGTCTGTCTGTCTGTCTGTCTGTCTGTCTGTCTATCTATCTATCTATCTATCTATCTGTCTGTCTGTCTGTCTGTCTGTCTGTCTGTCTGTCTGTCTGTCTGTCTGTCTGTCTGTCTATATCTATCTATCTATCTATCTATCTATCTATCTATCTATCTATCTATCTATCTATCTATCTATCTATCTATCTATCTATCTATCTATCTATCTATCTATCTATCTATCTATCTATCTATCTATCTATCTATCTATCTGTCTGTCTGTCTGTCTGTCTGTCTGTCTGTCTGTCTGTCTGTCTGTCTGTCTGTCTGTCTGTCTATATCTATCTATCTATCTATCTATCTATCTATCTATCTATCTATCTATCTATCTATCTATCTATCTATCTATCTATCTATCTATCTATCTATCTATCTATCTGTCTGTCTGTCTGTCTGTCTGTCTGTCTGTCTGTCTGTCTGTCTGTCTGTCTATGCTAGCTAGCTAGCTAGCTAGCTAGCTAGCTGTACTATTATGCCCATTGACACGCCGCTTGAACTACTGTATGTTATGTTTAGACATAAATTCATCACGTACATCGTAGGTGCGTGTTACCGCCCCCCTAGCAGCCAGTCGTACTTCATTGATCATATTCATTACTTATGAGAATTCGTGTTAAACGTGCATTGACAATGCATTCTGGTATTAGGCGGCGATTTTAATTACTCCGGTATAAATTGGACAACGTCCTCTGTGAACTCCTCGACCAATCGTCACGAGCGTTCCCACTTCACACAATAAGCATGTTCGATTAAGTCCAGCCGGTTCACGAGCCGACTAGAGACGAACATATTCTTGATTTGCTATTCACAAACACTCCTGGCAAAACTCGTACAAAAGTATTTCAGGAAATCAGCGACCACAGACTCGTTCACTGTACGCTTTCACTGGCCCTCGAAGCAAAATCTACTGTCACAAAGCCGATACTAAACCATTTCAGAGCTGACACCAATAAAATGAACCGAATGTTGGATGAGTTCGCCCCCATGTTCGAAGTCACTTTGAATGCCCGGACAACAAATGAGAACTGGACCGTCTTCCACGATAAAATGAAAGAAATTGAACTTACTTGTATCCCTAAAATGACCATTGAAACCAGAACAGATGCGCCGTGGTTCACACGAGATGTAAAAAAAAAGAAAAAAAAAACCTCCTCACCCCTCATCGCAAGTTAAACAGGGCACAGGCAACCACCCTTCGCCTGCTACAGACGAATACATACCCCTCCCTCACACGCTATCACACTATATACCCCGACATCTACCCGAGCCAGACGTGCAAGGTCTGTAAAACTGAATCGGCAACACTCCCCCACATGCTATGGGAGTGCAGAGATCAATACCAAGAGCTTAATCCCGTGACCCTCTCGTCGAGATGGCACGCCGCCCTGCGCAGCTCCCATCTCGACGACCAACTCTGGGCGACCCAGCAGGCCTACGAAGCGGCGAAGAGGCAAAACCTCGACGTCCCATCGTGGGAGGCCTAGGCCCAGCCGACAGAACTGCTGGTGTTCATTAAAGTTTACTCTCTCTCTCTCTCTCCTTAATAGGAAACAGACAGCCATACCGAACAGCGAACAAAACAAACGCTGACAGTGATTGGGAAAAGTACAAAGAGACGCACCCTACTGCTCAGACAGCAATTAATGAGGCTAAAGACAATTTCTTTAATTATACGTTACCTAACGTATTAAAAACTAACCCTACAAAATTTTGGCGAGTGATTAATCGCAAAGATGAACACGCAGTTTCTTTAATAAACGACGAAAGCGGCAACGCTGTCCCCGCGGAAGTCACAGCCGATGTCTTTAATAATTATCTTTCTGAAAACTACACTAATGAGTCACCTTTCCAGGATATTCTTGAGGGCACTAATTCAGCTCTTCGTCACCCATGTGCAGAAGTAACCGTAAGAGCAGCAGGCGTAGCCCGTGCTATTGAGCGGTTGCCACTTAATTCAAGCCCCGGTCCTGACGGGATCAACACTATAAACTTCTGAAAATGACAGTGCACGTTTCATCCGTTTTACTGTCGCTAATCTTTCAACAGTCCTTACACTGCGGGAGCATTCCCGATGTCTGAAAAATGGCACATGTCATTTCCATATTCAAATCCGGCAATAACACAAGTCCTAATAATTACCGACCGCTATCACTGACGTGTATTTGCGGCAAACTTTTAGCATACATTCTTTTCTCACACATTGTGATTAATTTAAATACAAATGACTTACTTCCAGACATCCAGCATGGCTTCAGGCACAAAGAATTTTGGCAAACACAATTGTTCGAACTAGTTGCTGACATACGTGAGCAAACATACACAGACGCAATATTCATTTATTTTAGAAAAGCTTTTGATCGTGTTGCGCATAACCGATTGATCGAGACGGTCGATAACCTAGGACTAGATTGTAACATAAGCTGTTGTATTGCCGAATTCTTAACTAATCGATAGCAACAAGGAACACACATCTGGAACCACGCATGTCATCTCAGGAGTGCCACACGGGTCAGTTCTGGGACCATTGCTTTTTCTCATTTATATTAATGATATAACTGATAACTTAGGTTCTCAAATGATACTTTTTGCTGACGACCGCGTCATTTACAGGCAGATACCAACTCCCGAGGATGTCAGTAGCTTACAAACGGACCTAGTGCAACACAGCCAGTGGTGTAAAGTCTGGCATATGGAGTTAAACGTAGAAAAAACAATTATTACATTTATTACACTTACTAATACTCCTCTAAACGTTTACACAATAAACAATACAGGTATATAGAGAGTGCAAAGTTGCAAGTACCTGGGCGTCTATTTAACCATATATCTACCTTGGCATACACACATAGAATATATAACCAAGAAGGCATTTAGGAAATTAAGACTAATCAAACATCGTTTGTATTCTGCCAACTCAGAAACAAAGCTTCAGTTTACACATCTACCATTTGGTCTTTGTTAGAATACGCATCGATAATATGGCACCCAGGTACTGTTACATTGTAGAACCGAATTGGGTCAGTACAGAATAAGGCGGTAAGATTCACACTTTCCTCATATTCACCCTATGCGAGCCAATCATTCTTAAAAAGCAGCATCAACGTTTCCGCTCTGAACATCCGACGCAAATATTCGCGTTATTAAAATCCTTTCATTCTTTATATTACGGCGAGTCAACATTTGCAAGCAATTGCATTAAACCGGCACATCACATTTCACCCAGGCGGGATCATGAACACAAAGTGCAACCCATATTTGCTTGTACACTAATGTACCAATGTTCACATTTATAGTGCAATCCATAAACGAATGGAACGCGTCACCAGAAAACGTTGTCGCTTGCATTGATGCAGCTAGTTTTGAAAGGGAACTTCTGGAGCATCTCCATGAATAACAGCTATTCTTGTGTGTATGCGTCTCTTAGAATTATTTAACGTTTTCTTTTTTTTTTACTCGTGCATACTTAAATGTGTCACTCAACCTTTATATTATACTACAGTGCTTACCAATTCCGAGATTCACTTCAGCGTTCCTGTTATTTATGCGCATTCGAAATTCTCTAATATTTCTGTCGTTGCGCCTGATTTAAATATCACTAGCATCCTGAAAGTGTCGTTAAACTTCCGTTATACCACGGTGTTTTTCTCTTACCCAACTCATACCTTTCTTTTTCTTCTTGTTTGTTCAGGTGTTTCTATCTGACACAATGATGTATTGCACCTGCTCCCCCCCCTCCATGTAATGTCCTTCAGAGCCTTCAGGGTACCTAAATAAATAAAGATATCTATCTATCTATCTATCTATCTATCTATCTATCTATCTATCTATCTATCTATCTATCTATCTATCTATCTATCTATCTATCTATCTATCTATCTATCTATTCCACACTCCCCATTCAGCTGTGTATACAGTAGGTACGGAGCTCGACGCGTTTTCCGGTTAACTTTCCTACGTTTACCTTCCTCTTCTCTCTCTCTCTCTGTAGTCTTTTGTGAACTGCTTCTTCAAGTAGAGCTCCACCCTCCTCATTCCTGTCCCTCTCTCCATCCTCATCTGTTCCCCACATGGCTGATCGAAGTTCGGGCGTCGGCTACGCGCTATACAGTTACGGAAAAGTCAGCAAGCTGTCTACTTCACTTTCAACTAGTCTTTCAGTCAGACTTACATGATACTTATTGCAATCACATTGAGTGGGAGTCACTCGGACTCAACTCCCCTGCAAGAGAATAAGTGGGAATCATTAGTCTGAAGATCAATTGCCAGGTTATGCCACTCGCCACCAACTCTGAAAGAACTTAGCCTCAAAAGAGTCACGATTGATGAACTCTACATTTGTATCAGTCGAATCATCGTGATGCAACCGGTACAAAATACAGTTGAGACCTGCGTTGCGGTCGCTTAGCTACTATGACGTTTCCAAGGCTGCGAAGCTGCCCAATTGATTGAAGAATGAGAAAGGCGCGTGTACACTGAAATTTTGCTGCACGTTAAACGGCATTGTAAATTGAGTCGAGCACTCTCCCATATGGCATCTTGTGATGTTCGGCTGAAGATTTGGACACTTACCAAGTCAATCAATCAATCAATCAATCAATCAATCAATCAATCAATCAATCAATCAATCTTAACGATAACAATTTTGGGACAACCCAACTGATATAACAGTTCGTAAACGTGCATTGCGGGCCGAATGCCATCGAGAGTGACGAACAGACTGTAGCGAACAGCATGCATGCCATATAAATCAACACATCAGATACTGAGCTGTCAATGTCCATCCATCATGTGGCATTCACATGCTGCTAGGGGAAAAGGCAAAGCGTGCCTCTATCGAGCATCGGGCTCAACGTGAACTATTCGCCGTTCGAAACTACTGCTTGCACAGACTTCAGTGTACAGGCTCGCCTTTAAGTCCTGGGTGCAACGATCCCCGAGCATTTGCGACACGTTTTGTGCGACTGCAGTCGCTATTTGTCACTCCTCACGAAGACAACCTTTGAAGGCTGCGCTGCAGCTGCAAAACTCGATCCTCAAGCTGCGCTATGTCGGAGAGTTCCAGCCTGTCCGCAAACGTTTTGCGTTTTTACGGAGTTTGGCAGCCCCCCCAGAGAATTTACACGGCAGCAGCAGCGCCGGTGGAGCCATCTTGTGGAACTTTATCGCACATCAACGGGTTAGAAATATTTGTACGCCGCGTATACAGACGATATAAACCAGCAGAAAATTACCAGAGACGACGAAGGATAGGAAGCAGCACCCGTACGTCCCTGTTAATTTTGTGCTCGTTTGTTGCATCTATTAAGCCCCCCTTACACCCCCCCCCTTTCTTAATAATATGGTATTTAGGGGACGTTTTCGCATTTAATTGGCGCCGGCTAGGCCTTTTCACATAGGGATTTAAAAGAATAATAAGACACGATAAAAATAATGAAATCATAATAACACAAATTCTAGTCAGATGAGTACACTAATAATGTCACACTATAACTGAAAGCGAAATCCAAATCATAAAAACTTATGACCCTTTCCATTTCGCTGCCCCCCCTCTCTCCGTACTAGCTCATATATTTAATATAAACACGTATTTGAAGTATATAAATGAGAACAAAATTAGCAGCGAGGCAGGAAATGTACTCGAGTCTGTCGCTCGTCACCGAGACCAACTCGCCCAACAGCGGACATCGTGTAACGTCATTGCTGTTGTAGAAGAGTGAGAGAGACAGACAAAAAAAAAATAAAGGGAACAAATTATGAATCCCTTTAATATGCATGTCTGTGGGTGTACGTGCCATTTGTGCGTCCTGGTGTGTTCCCGGCCGATATAATGCAAGCTTTCCTTTCGCTCGATTCTCTGCCTTTCTTATCATCTATACCACTCAGGACCGGCTCACAGGGGCGATAATAAAGGCGCTCCGCTCTCTTGGACCACTGACGAAGCTCGATAAAACAAAAGAGTTGGAAGAGAATCGTTACCCGCCGTGGGCGTCTGAATGGCTATGGAGTTGCGCCTCTGTGCACAAGGTAGCGGGTTCGACTCGCGGCCCCGGCGGCTTCGGTTCGATGGGGGCGAAGGGTCGCGCAAATGCGGCAAGAGTTGCATACGGCGCCGTTGGCCATTCCGACGAGGAATGAAATCAGCGCTCGCGAACCAACCACAGAGGGCGCACCTTAAATGTTGTTTCACGACGGCAGAATCCAAGTGGCAGGCGAAGTATAGCATGCCTCAGGGTCCCGGCTAATTAATACAACCGAGAGTCTGTAAAATCCGGCGAAGTTCAATGTCGAAGTGTAATCAAGTCATTATGCAAAAAGAAGTGAGGCGTGCAGACCGGACACAAGAGTAGAGAAGTGGACAACACGAACGCCACCATTCCTGAGCTTGCGCAGATGAGTTTTGTGTCTTCTTTCTCTTTCGCCTCAGTGCTCCCTACAGTTGATAGTCGGCGTTCGTGTTGTCCACTTCTCTACTCTTGTGTCCTTTGTGCACGCCTCACCTCTTTTTGCATAATGAATCCTTACCAACTAGCTCAGCTTTCTGTCGTTCTAATGTAATCAAGTAACGCGTGCAAGCAAGTATGAGGTTGCCGCGATGCATCGCTTCTTTATATATTTACACGCGCTGATCTTGCTGGTGGGTCTCCATTCAACTATAGTGCGGAAAAAAAAAATATATATATATATATATATATTTATACCGGCTGCCTCGCTAGCATGCAGCGCGAACGGAGAAACACGCCGCAGCAGGCCTAACTGTATATACTACTGGAGGCGAGCTGGAAGCGCTCGCAGCCCTTGTGCCACATGCGCGCAGAACCGCCGGCATTTTACGCTCACGGCCGCGCGCTCACTACTACCCCCCCCCCCCCTCCCTACATTTTCAGTAGTGCAACGAGGGGTTCAAGGGCGGCCGTGTTTAGGCGCGCAATATATACGGCGCAGCAGACGACACAGCCGGCCGTCGTGAGTAGCAATCGTCGCAGACGACCTTCGCGCGGCTGCTGCTTCAGCGCGGCTGCATGCGACCATGAATGGCGCCGCCGGTGCATTGTGGGATACTGGTGGCCAAACGCTAATGCGTTACAAGCTCGAACGCAATGCGAGACCATGCTTCACACTTTGTCGGTTGTAATTATAACCTTGAAATCTGGTATAACCAACGTTAAGAGTGAACTGGGTTGGAAAGCACTTCGGAGGCGAACAAAAAAAAATTTTTTTTTTGTGAATAAAACATTTTCTATAACATTTTTAATGACGAAAATGGTGCTGTAGAAGTCTCTACACTATGAGCCCAAACCGTACAGGGTGTTCCGGCTAACTTTAGCAAGGGTTTAAAAATATGCGAATGCCGCGTAGCTGGACAGAACTAAGGTATAATGCTGTTTGCCGTCGCTTGGAGGTACTCAAGCTATCTTTTCCTTTTCATTCTGCCTAATTAGATAATTAGTTTTAATTAAGTAATCAACTTATCAGACATTGTAGTTAGATGAAAAGTGTCAATCAAATAATTGTAGACCGACATGAAAAATTCGCGATACAGCTTTCTGTTGGTCAATACGTGCTACATAAAAGTGTTTTTCCGAGCGTGAAAGAAGCCCGCGAATACACGCAAATTTCCTCGAGCGGCCAGGTGCTTGTAGCAGGAAACGAAGTAGCAGGAAACGCATGCTTCCATCATCTCCACCTGATCCCCTAGCTAAGTCCGTCCATCCGTCCGTCCGTCAGTTCACTGGCTCTGTGTAGTGTAAATAGGGAAGGCAAGAGAGAACGAGAGGAGAAGGGACAGGACAGGCCCGAATAAGCCCCGCCTGGAACCGGCTAGAGACACGAGGCAGCATTTCGTTCCACGCGTAAGACCTGATTCACGTAAACAACGTAAGTTGGCTACTTACTTTCTTCTTCAGAAAGCAGTACAACACGGAGATGAACAGCAGGAGTGAGGTGGCCGAGAGAGCTGCTTTCGAATTAATTCTCGAGCTGGGATAACCGTGCATTCGCGAGAGAAGCCGGGACTCACAATTCGCTCGTACGTTTTCCTTGAAGCCAAATATAAGCTAGAGCGACTAAGCTTGCGTTCATGATCGAGCGACGTTAGCCAGGGGAACGAAGGGGCTCAATTTTTAGCGACGATCTCATGAGGCCAACAGGAAGAATACGATAAGCGCCTTCCTTGGCTTCATTAATGCCTGTCGGCTTCACAAGCTTGAAGGTCAACTACAAGTCCACAACGAAACTTTACTTTGACTAAACTGGTTATAAATGACTAATATATCCTCTACAGACCCTCCTC
This sequence comes from Dermacentor andersoni, assembly GCF_023375885.2. Classification (NCBI taxonomy): domain Eukaryota; kingdom Metazoa; phylum Arthropoda; class Arachnida; order Ixodida; family Ixodidae; genus Dermacentor; species Dermacentor andersoni. The sequence goes on along the minus strand of NC_092819.1, from coordinate 52,268,154 downwards.
CACCCTCTCCCGAAGAGAGAGAGAGAAGCGGCATTGTAGTACGGTAGCTAGCTGGGCAAGTCGATACATCTGCATTATTATAGTGTTTCGTGTCTCTTCTTTGACCGTGTTTTTAGTACGAGCAGTAAGTAATAATAATGTAGAATCGGTATTGGCACAATGTCGCTTTAAAGTCTGTTGCTACTGTTAACTGGTGCCTTATAAATCTGAAAAACTACTTCGTTGATCAGATGGAGTAGGCACATTCTGACATCAGCACCTCCGTTTATGTGGGCAAATAGTGCATTTCTCCAGTTGATTCCTATGCCGGGTGTTTCAACGAACACTTTCAAAAATTCTTAAAGGTTGCCTGCGGCAGATATCACAATTCTAGTTCGTGAGCCGGTCTACTCGAAGGGGCGGACATTGCTCGCACACAAAAATTGAAATGCATAGTCGAATAATTAACAAAAAAGCACTAATTAAGTTTTAGCTAATTACCTTATGGGCCCTACTCCAATTTACAAATCCTAGGCATTGAGTTCGCAAGGCGGATCCACTTGGAACGAATTCTCAGGATGACACTACTCCGAGATATATTATAATTCCCGAACTTTGCGACGAAATGCATTGGCGTGCCATTTACTTTCTTAACCAAATGTCGTTTTATGCATTGACAAAGTAACTGGAACGCCAATTCATTTCTCCGCAAAGTTCGGGAATTATAAGTTGTCTCGAAACTAGCATAATCCCGAGAATTCGTTCCAAGTGGATACAATACTCTTATCTACAAAGCGGCCAAGCACAACTTCGTAAAAATAATTCGTTATGTCCAACGACTATTCGAACATCAACCACCTCATTATACAACTTTCCAACAGTTCGGAACAGCCGTGCGTCCCACCGGAAGAGACTGTCTTGACGCGCATCGCATCTGTTCCCCGCTTTGCATGCACGTCGGCGGAATTCTTTATGTTGTTTTTTCCTGCTGATATTCAACTTAGGGGTGCTCCTACACTTCTATATCGCATATAAGTAGCGATAGCGACCATCATGCCTTTCACATTGCTTCGTACATAACTTGGCATTATAGGTTGCCGTCGAAACTGAATTAACTATACGCAGTTCGTCAGTCTGCCGTTCCGCCTAACATTCGCATCTGGCTGGATGAAGAAGAAGCAATGGCCACTTGATACATCAACACCACATCCAGAGCTCAATGATGACTTACTACGCTATTCCGCACCAAGAAGTCGATATAGACCGACAGATCGCTCGTCTTCTAGTTTGGTGTATACTTGCATGTACGCGTAAATCCGTGGGCAGGTTTTCCCTGGCGTACGAATTGCGATGAACAATATGGCCGATGTGCCACGATATATAGTATGGGCAGAGTCCATCTGTATAGGCAACCGGCGCTGAATCTTCGCGTGCCAGCAGCAGAGCGGTAACACGCAGCCTAGCCGAGCGGAGGAAACAATTTCCAGTTGCACACGCTGGGATTTGGCAAATCAGTTCTGCGGAATCCCGCGACGAGGTGGAAACATGCCCCCCAACATGAGCGATGACTTTTGCTGACGCGAAATCCCAGCACGAAAGGGAAGAATTGTCATCCACCCGAATGTAGCACGAAGCTACAATTGGTTTCTCGGAAAAGGTTTCTCGCAGTTGAGAAAAAGTTCGTCCTGGTCCGGGATTGGAACCCGGAAAGGCATTGGTCCCGGTTTCGTATCCCGGACCAGGACGAATTTTTCCTCAATTGCGAAGTATTCCTTCTGAGAAATTCGTATCGGTTTCTTTTGTTGCTACGTTCGGGTGGATGAAATTTTTTTTTTTCCCTTGCATGCTTGGATTTCGCCTCAGCAAACTCATCGCTCATGTTGCGGCGCACGTTTCCAGCTCATGGCCCGACTGGGAACAGGCGTGCTTGAACGCAGTAGCGCATGCGCTCCTTGCAACGCGCATGGCCATAGACGTATCATGCAAAAAAGAAGTGAGCCGTGCAGACAGGACACAGGAGAAGAGAAGTGGACAACACGAACGCCGGCGTTCGTGCTGTCCACTTCTCTTCTCCTGTGTCCTGTCTGCACGCCGCACCTCTTTTTTGCATGATATACCCTTCAACTAGCTCAGCTTTCTGTCGTTCTAAGACGTATCATGGCTCGACGTATCGGGCTGCACGAAGCAAGCGTTGATGAGTTGACGTGCATGCTATCGTGCGGAGCGTCGTGCCATGCGTCGTGCTGCTGCGATATTTGAAAGCGACCGGATTGAGTCAACGTCTGTGATCCGGACTGAGTGACCGACTGATATCTCCAGTGGACTTTCTCTTTTTTTTTTTTAATCTTTCCGTCCCCCTTTCCCTCTCCCCAGTGTAGGGTAGCCAACCGGGCTCAGTCCTGGTTAACCTCCCTACCTTTCATTTATCATTTTCTCTCTCTCTCTCTCTCTCTCTCGTGCCATTTTCATCGTCTCTCTACTGGACGGCACCGACATTTTTCAGATCATCATCATCATCATTATACCACCACCACCACCACCACCACCACCACCACCATCATCATCATCATCATCATCATCATCATTATTATTATTATTATTATTATTATTATTATTATTATTATTATTATTATTATTATTATTATTATTATTATTGGCATCCCCCTTTGAAATGGGGCGGGGATAAAAATGGCCTAGCCTGCTTCATTTAATCAGCCTTTGCTACATAAATCTCCATCTCCTTTTGCTCATCTGATCTCGGTCTTAACTTTCGTATTTAACATCTCTATCACTATAATGTCCTATTACCTTTGCTTGCAATGACTCCGGTCCTACCATTCTCTTCCCTCCATTTTTTTTTTTTTCGACACTCTAATCGTATCTTACTTATATCGAACGCTGACCAGCTCGGTGCTTCCGTCTTCTTTGAATACCAACGCTTCCGGAAGGTGGACGCTCCCGAATCGGGTTTTTCTGCATGGGTGAATATCTTGACATTTAGACAGCAGTGTAGCGCTTCCAGGCCAGCACTTTTTTCTCGACTGCGCACGCTGACGCTGCGAGACGCGTCTCGAAAGCTTGAATGGTGCGAGGCACGTAAAGATTTCTACAAAAGTAATTGCAGGGCATTCTGGTGCTACATAACGCATACGGGTGCTGCAAGTGTAGCAGTTCAGCGAGTATGGTAATTACGGGCATAGCGCGTGGTATCGCGTAAAACTTCGTCCTTCTGGCTTCAAGCAGCTTTGCGACTTTACAAATTCGTAATTTTCAACGAAAAGTACTGCGTTGCAAATGCTACAACTTGGCCCCGATTATGCATGCGCGATGAAGCTTCCCTTCGTGCGTTCAGAAAAATGTGATAGCTCGGAATTCAAGAAAAATCAAGCGTATTAAAGAACGCCCCATGAACGTCTGGAGCCACGAGCGCGCGTATTAGACAAGAGTCATGTGACCATCCTTCCCAACATAGCTGAACGATCGCAGCGTCGTAGTACCCTCTACTACGTGATGCGAGCATGGCTTGCGAGATTCGACGCTGCACACGCTTTAATCTCGGAGGCCATGGTGTGAGGAACGTAGTGGGCGACAGGGTAGGCGGCAGCACGGTCAGCGCACTGACGCCTCATTTGCGATTCTAGTTACGAATCCACCGTCGTTGGTTAGGTCAAACGAGCTATTCGGAGAAGGGCACTTGCGAAACTACGCACACATGAGCGCCTTTCCTCTCTGTATCTGTGTTCTTTTCATCGGCAGGTCAGCGCTCTTCTATCTTCGAATTCGCATATACTATATCGTCCGTCACCTACACGTGCCGCTCGCCTCAGCATGCGCGGACGCCGCGCCTAACCCCTCGCAACAACGCCTTACAAGATAAACCCACGCCCAGCCCGCTGCTATACATCAATCGAAAGAGGAGGGATGGAGTGGGACCCGAACTGTGACATCCTGATCAGCGTACATAAGCGAGCAAACTCGAGGCAGCGTATACTAACGTGCTGCCTTTGCCAAGGATCTGATGCACTCGCGGTTCGCGTGACAGCTAGTGCTCGGAGAGATCGGAGGGCGTGGGGGAGGGATCACTGGGGCGCGGCTTACGAGAGACGTTGCCGCGAGATCTTTTATCTTTACGAGCAGCCCATCGCAGGACCAGCTCCGGCCACGTCTCTCCTTATAGTCGTCGCGGGGTTCCAACGTTCGCTCGCTATCAGCAGCAGCTATAAAGAAGAGCCAACCCGTCGCAGTAGTTGAGCGGCAGCGGATGGAGATGTATATACAACCTCGCCTCACGGTGTAATCGGGGGCTCAACAAGCCCTGACCCTCACACCGAAGTACTAGCTGCTGCTGACGATCCTGGCCTCGGAGCAGGCTGCGCAAATAGCGCTAGCTCTGGGCAGAGCGAGAGACGCTGCGTCGTGTTTCACCAATTCCGTGCAATGCGGCTAGGCCTAACCGATCCCGCCAGCCAATACTGCAATGGGGTTAGCTGGTATATGGATCCGTTGCTATAAGCAGCGCAAAGCAGACGAGAAGGCACAGACAACACTGTAGCCGCAGCGCTTGCGTCGTCTGTTCCTTGCCTTTTCGTCTGCTTTTGCCTATAGGCTTCGGCCAACTAGGAAAGAGAATCGGCTGCACGTATTCGAATACGGAGAAAGCTCGCCGCCTGTTCTGCGCCGCTAATCCGTTTGTGATTCGTTCACTTATCGGGTGTCGCACACACTGGATATTTAGTGGCGCACACAACGAGCGATACTTTCTGCCTCGGGTCCATATAGTACCTGGTTGGCTCGCGGGACCCGTTTATAGCGTCCGCTGCACTGCACCTAATGGGTGAGGCAGGGCTGAGGGAGAACGGGGCCGTTGTACCGCGCCAAAGAACGTCGTAAAAAGGGGGAAGATGGGCGCTCGCTGAATACGCTCGTGTTCGCGCCATTCTATAGATATGCTAATCTCCACCGCGAGGGGGGGCGTCGATCGTTATACGGCACGTTGTTCTTCACTCCATGCCTTCTCCTACGCTCGTGTGCGCGGTTTATTCTCCAGAGAGCCTAGAGTATACGTGCACGCAGACTAAAGGCCGTGCCACATTTCTCGTTCACGTATCTCTTTATCGCACACACACCCCGTCGCTCCTCCTTATCGCGGCCGCTGTAATGTAAGCGTCGAGAGGTACGCGGAACGCTCAAGCTGCGGAGTCTTAGACCGCACCGGAACCTTCAGCGACGCTGTCCACCGGTGCCCTTCTAGCCTACGCTGTGTGCTTCTTCTACCTATGTTTACCACTGTCTTCTGTTTATCCTCGCACGCTCGTTGGCACTGGCTTTTACAGAGGGTCTCCTTGCTCTCCTTGCTGTTTTGTGATTGACGGTCGTGTAAACGGCGCGACCATGCGTTGTAAAACGGCGCCTGCGTTGATGACACTCCGCGCGCCTTGGCTGCCGACGAAAGGTTGTTGGCGAGAACAGCACCGTATTTACACTGCGCATGAGCTCCTGCCAGAGCGCATAAAGTTTCGTACAAAAAAATTGCTCGAGGGACTCTCCGGCGCTACGGTCGCTCGCTACAATGCTCTCATAAAAATCCCGCACGACATCCAATTGAATTGCAACCGAAAGTCAATGGAAACACAACGAAAGTCAATGGAAACACAACAGAAGGACTTCTGCAAGGCCATGGGAATGATGAGTTAGCATATATATAAAATCATCGTGCGTGTGGCTTCAGATCTTCTTGTTGCACCGTATATACATTTCACGTTATCAAGCCACTCGAGAAATGCGATAGAGAGATAAACGGTATGGGAAAGGCAGGGAAGTTAACCAGAGAAGATTCCGGTTTGCTACCCTGCGCCGGGTGAAAAGTAAGGGGAAATGAAAGACGGAAAGAACAGCGTAGAAAAAAAAACAAACGAAAGAAAAAAAGATAGGGAAGGTCGTGAACGTACATGAGAATTACAGTCTCTCCAATAGGCCAGTCGAATGTGAAAATTTCAAAAGTGCCTTGACTGTCTTAAGAAATGCGATAGGTTTCTAAAGAAATGAAGGCAAGAAGTTCGTGTGCACGTGCGTGATCATTGCGAATAGGTGCGTTTACAACGCAATATTTCGTTGAATATAGTCACTTTGCAAAGTCAAGAGACCATTTGAAGCCCGAAGGTCGATGTTTAGGCAAATTCATGCACAGCCCAGCATTCACGTGATGGCTGAACCGCCACATATAGGGTGTTTTCTGAGCATGCGCACATTCGGAGGATGCCACCGTTTTGGAGATACGCGCTATCAAAGTCGCGGTAAGAATGCACTGATATTCCACTTACCTTTCTTTTTTTCTTATGAAAGCCCTGTTTTATGTATTGAAGCATAAAAGTAACTGGAACGCGAATGCATTTCATCGGACACTTCGAAAATTTATATAAACTTCTGTAGTTCTGAGAATTTGTTCCAATTACACACGACAGGACAACGGGACAGAGCGCCACTGGCTGCTACTTTATTTTCGCAGAAGACACGTACATATATACCTTCAGTCAGCGCATGCGCAACAAGCACACTGAAGCATCAAGTACGGTAAGATAAGGCTCTTTCAATAAACTTTTTCTCTGACTTATACAATGATAACCACGCTGCCCTAACACGCAAGCTACCTTCCTTACTGATATAAAATGCTTCCATTAATTCCATAGCTTTTGTATTTTTGCGTCTAGGCCAGGATCTGCGCGTCAGAAAAGTATGTCTCACAAGAACGTGAGGGGCTGAGGGTATAAGTGTACGTGTCCTCTGACAAAATAAAGCAGTTATGAGTGGCGCTCTGTCCCGTTGTCCTCTCTCTTGTGTGCTGTGTGTTTTTTGACGCCTTAAAATTAGGTATAATGACTCAATACCAACTTGCCCAGCAAGACGTTCTCTTAAGCCATAAATTCGTTCCAAGCGGGTATGTCTTGCGAACACACCGGCTAGAAATCGTATACTTAAATATGTGCATAAAGTAATTCATTACTATATTAATTGTTATAATTATGTTAATTATTCAAATAAGCATTTTGATTTCTCGTAGAAGTAATGGCCACCTCAATGAGCAATTCAGCTCAAGGGTTAAAATTGTGCTGTCCGGCGCAAGCAATCTTAAACATTTGGTGCAGCTAAATAAAAGGAGTTAGCTGTAGAAGATATTACCGCGACAGCATTAACGGCCCCGCGCCGTTAATCCGACGTCGGCGCTGTGTTTAGAAAAAAGTTTATTTCGACAAGAGACGATACGAACACTGAGTCACAATCACGGCACAATTCCACCGGTACGATAACATGTAAGAAACGAAACACAGCACGTTTTCAACGTAAGTAATGTCCGAGTCCTCACGCACCAACATATAAACACGTATACCCACAGAAAGGCACAGTTACACATAAACTAAATGCCATATGTACAAAATGATTTTCAATATATACAGTGTACACAATGGTTAACCACTTCAATGTATGAAATGACAATAAAGAGCGTCACTTCGCGAAAGATCATCCCGAACGACAACCACGCAGGCCCTCTGCGTGGCGCAGGTGCGTTACTGAACTAATTGAATTCCTCAAAGTAAAGTACCTCAGAAAAATCGTAATGCACGATCTAAGCACAGCCTGCAGACACGATAGCGTCGAAGCTTAATTTCAATGTGCCACAAAACATAATTCTGTTACGCAGAAACTCAAACACAAACCCCTTTTCCAAGCTGCGCAGCCAGCTCGGTTCCTCGCAACCATATACGTAGAGTAGGAAACTCTATGCTCGCAACAACCCGATCGCGCTGGGCTCCACGCACATCCTGAAGAAAACTGGGGTTGCCGGGAAGCGTGACAAGCAGTCAAGAGATCTTTGAAATCTATCGCGTTCCACTCTTAAAGGCGGAGCTTAAGCGTCCTCCAATTCTTTTTTTCGTAAAAAAAGAAGGAAAGCCTTTGTGCCACAGCGCCCTTCAGCGACGTCGCAGTACCCGCCGTGGCGGAGTGGCAGAAAGACAGCGAAGAGTGCGGCAGTATAACACCATAGGGAACGGAACGATGACGCTTCGGCATACACGACCGCAGTCTTCCGAGGAGAGCGAGTCGCTCATAAATTATCGATAAGCCGCGCTATCCGTGAAGTGCGAGAGCCGCGTTCGCGATAAGGGAGTCGTCCGAACTGTTAATGGTTTTACGCCCTCGGCGTTGTGAAGCTGCCGTGTGGTTCAGTAACCCTTCGCTCCCCGTAAAACTTGCTTCGAGTGAAAGACAACATGGCCGGAACGACTTGATCGTAAACGCCTCGCGCCTGCAAAAAAGAAAAAGAAAACCTTAGTAATAAACGGGCGGGATAATTCCCAAGACCGCCGTGCTGGGGGGCTAGCGTGTGCCGCGTGAGATTCGGTACGCCTCGGGACAAATTTATTTAACGAAATATAAATAAGCGCGTGAACCACGCTCTGATTACGAGGGCGTACAAGCCGTAGTGAGAGACTCCGAAATTAATTTTGACCACCTGTAACGTGCACCCAGTACACGGTAGACGGTTTTTTTCTTTTTCTTTTTTGCATTCCACATCACTGTTCGGCCGGGATTTGAACCCGCGACGTCGAGCTCAGTAGAGCAACGTCATAGCCGCTATAAGCTACCGTGGCCGTTATCTATTTCAGGATCCAGAGCTTACTCAACCTCTTCGGTTTCCCGTTCCGGACTGCCTAGTAGTGTTCCATAGGATGCGTACGTCAATAACGTTCATCGGCTGAAAACGGGCAGTCCTGGCCAATCTGGGACGACAACTGAAGATACCTACTGTGTGCGGCAATGTTACGCCACTAACCGCAATGACGTTAAGGGTTATAATCAGTGATGGTGATGATGACGATGATGAATGCGAGATAAATTCGAAGATTTTTCATATGCCCTATAGAATTCAATAGCACCGAATGCTAAGCTCGTAATAGTTTGGTGTCTGAAGTTACGGGGTGGTGTGAGTGAGCAAATATAGTCGAGAAGGCGATGAGTGAAAAGTGTGTGGTTGGGGGGGGGGGAGGGGGAGGAGGGCGCTGCCAAAATAAGTAGCATACCCTGATGAGTCATCCCTGTCCGAGGCTACGCGCATATCCCATAAAGAGCGCTCTTGATAATTACTAAGGTATCTCCCTCTTCCAGACACCCATCCCTCCTTCCGGCACCCACGTGTGAACTCGACTGCTTCCCCTCGAGAGTTCCACCCTACACTGCAGTGGCAGCGTTTCCTGAATGGTCACGCCATGTACTTTTGATGATCCAGTAAAGTGGACCCAGCACAGTCTCCGGAAAGCCCAACCGGACTCTGTCACCGTCGACATTTACTAATATCCTCGCATTCTAAAATGTTCCTCCACTCGACAGTATACAGCTATAGACTCAAGAAAGTGGATGACTGTGCCGCTCCTGAAGTCGTCCCTGCTCTGCACTGATACTGCAAGTCAAGTTCTGAGTCAAAGTGTTGTAGGCGAGTACTCTCGGTTTCTACTCGAATGCACTGAAGTGAACGCGTGTTACTATATAAGCAACTCATTTTCGTCGTTGGAAGCACCGGGGAAGTGTTATCGAAACACCTTGTTTTCTTCGGTATGGGGTGCCGGCGATGTGCTCTATACTCAGTGGCGTCGTAGAGTTTCCAGTCGATGCTCGTTCGTGAATACGGCGACAAGAGTTGTTATTCCCAAACGTGGGTGAAAGAGTCAAGCGCACAGGATGTGTTGCTCTCTCTCCCACCGCTACTTCATTCCACTTTCCCTTTTGACTTTAAGGAATAGTGATTATAGGGCACCGACAGGAATGCGTGGAAAATACAAAAGGATCCGTCCTCAAATCAGCCAAAATTATGTCGCGAATAGAGAGAGAGAGAGAGAGGGAAGAAGGAAAGGCAGGTAGCTTAACCAGACTGAGTTTAGATAGAATTCAACGTAGCACGTCTAACCATACCGCGATAAACCATCTCGATTCTACACTTTACGTTCTCGCTACGTTCCACCGACACTCCTCGAACCGTTATTTCAACTGCGTGTCCCACGTGGACGAAGAAGCATCGCGGAAAACAGCGCAAAGCCGAAAGGCAAGAAGATTCGAGCAGCGACCCTCCAGCGGAGTTGGACATCCGGGTTTCCTCATGGCAACTGCACGCTACGAGGGCCAACGAACGGCAGCGCGCGACGTCGCTGATGATCGCCATCGCTAAACGGCGGTAAAGAAGGGCCTGATAAAGTGGGTGTGGGGGTAGGAGGGGGAAGAGAGCACCGAGCTCAAGAGAAGCCTCGTGCGACATCCTTTTTGGCGCCGGAGCCGCCGGAGCCTCGCTGTCTGGCTGTCAATACGACCAGGCAGTCAGCGCGGCGACACAAGGAGTGAGCCGGCTGAGACCTAGGGCCCCCGACGTGTATGTGTGTATATACGCCGAGATTTCCTCATTATAGGCGCGGGTCCTTGGCGCCACCGTTCTCTGCGGGCGAGAGAGGGAAAGTGGCGGGATGAGAGGAGGATGGACACTTTGGGTGGGTGCACGCTAGGCCTAGCGTAAGCGGCGCGTCCAATGGAGCCTCGTTGGCGCCAATCAGAGCCAGTTGAGTGCCGCGGAAGGCATCATATAGAAGCCCTTATATGCGCCAAGGAGATGGAGAGGGGTCCGCTGTGTCCGTTTTGTCGTCCGGGCGTGGGGGAAAACGGATGCGTCAATCAGCTGCCGTTTGCGGCTCGCTCGGGTGTGTTTGTGTATTAGTGCGAGGACCGAGTTGAAAGAGCGCGCGAAGGAATTTCTACGTCGATGTGAGATATACGCGGCCGGCGCTAGAATGCGGCGTTAATTCATTTTAGTCGTGGCCGCCCGCTCGACCAATCGTAGAGAGAGAGAGAGAGAGACCGACAGTCTAGAACAACGTGCTGCAAGCCGTAGATTCGCCTTGCTGTTGACGTATACGCGCAGCGGAGAAAACGGAATGGCCCTTCAGAGGCGGCACGAGTTCCTTTATGTCGCCGAGCAAGTCGAGACTGAGATTGTTGGACCCCTTTCTTCTTCAGTGCAAGAAACATCGCGAAAACGTGACGTATAGGATTTCCCTGTTATTTTCATGAAGCCAGCGCGATGTCAGTCCAGTCAAACCGATGGCTGTGTATAGCGAAGGGACCGGGGTCAAACCCGGATCCGGACGTCTGGTTGATTCTTCGTCCGCAAGCGACTGAGCGAGGCAGCGCCCGCGATCTCGGTCCGTTCACTACAGGTTGCTCGATGTTATATATTTTCGCCATAGAGTTCCCTATACAATAATTACAAGAGTGAAGTCTGGCGCTGCAATCGTTCAGCCACCATGGAAATGATGTGGCTGCGTTCCGATACTCGCCGTAGACGTACGGCGAAGTAGACGGTTAAGCGCTCAGCGGCTATCTTAAGTCTCGTTCCAGTTCTCACAAAGACGTCAAAGTAGACAGCTTCGCGAAGACAGCATCATTGAAGTCAAAAACGATGCAGGCTGCTTTCCTCTCCAAGCAAGATGGTGGCTAAGTAGGGCGCTTGGAAAACCGAAACGAAGGTTGTCTGCGAACAAGAAAACGTATAAAGACACGCTATCTTACGCCCTCTATGTAAGCTATCTTGTGTTTTTCATAGATTTGCAGGCGCGAAGACTTAAAATACAAAAGCAATGTATGCTTTTCTCAACTTATTTTTGTCTCCGCGAGGTGGCGTCACGTCGCAGTTGCGTCTTCCAGACGGCTCGAAACGCGTTCCGTTACTTGGCCTCGAAGCTGTCTAGGCAGACTGTCTCCGATTCTGGCCAGAACTGGAACACACCCTATGATTCTCGCCAGAAAGTGGTGTACGTTAGCTAGCGTTACTGGTGCTGCGGTTATCGTTGGCGATGCCGTCTGCCACCGACTGCGCATGCGCAGGGCTCGCAGCGCGCGCGCATGCGGCTGACAGGAAAGCGGCGTCTTTAACAGCAGAACGATCTTTTCGAGCGCATACACCTTTCACTGAAACGTATACGTCGTTTAATTTCTATCCTTTGACGTCACTTTGATATCGCCTCGCGCTGGAAAGTTCAACTTTTCCATTTCGACTATCTATCTATCTATCTATCTATCTATCTATCTATCTATCTATCTATCTATCTATCTATCTATCTATCTATCTATCTATCTATCTATCTATCTATCTATCTATCTATCTATCTATCTATGTCTTGGGACTGGTGTAGTGTCTAGCGCCCTTCAGGTTCCACTCGTATACACCGGACGCATCGTGTTGCCTTCGCCAAACCCGAACTTCTATAGGACTCTGCCATTTTCATACCGCACGCTACAGCAGCTAAGATTTTAAAACGATGCGCTTACTTCTGGCACACGTCTTTGCGAGGCCAATCTGCATATCGGAGAACGAGCCAACTTCTCAACTGCGTTGCATGCACCTACATGGCAGCAGCGCATTCCTACTTCGGCTCGAAAAGCAAGAGCCCTGTCGTGCCACGAACTCCCGAGCAATGCGCTCGCGGCGTCCTATATTTAGGCGCACTCAACATTCACTTCACGCGGTCAGCTTGCCCTTGCGCGCCTTGCCTGCAGTGCATGCCATTTTCGAGAGGCGAAAGTTAGAAGCAACGGTCTTCTTCGGAAGCGCGAAGCAGAAATGTGTGCATATCGTCTTTCGCGGAGTCTCGGCCAGTTGCGTGCAGCAGCAACCAAACAAGACTGCAACCGGGTGACGAACGGGGTAACTTTCGCCGCCTGCTCGCGGTATCTGCTTTAATTACTCCCCTTCTCCGTTTCATCGGCTTTCTTGGAATCATCATCATCATCATTGGTAGCATATTTATGTCCAGCTCCAGGAAGAAGGCCTCCCACTGCGATTTCCAATTGGCCCCTATTTTGTGCCAGCTGTCCCCCGCCTCATGCCTGCAAATTTCCTCATTTCATCGCACCACATGGTTTTTTACTGTCTTCAGCTATGCTTCCCTTCCCTGGCATCTGTTATGTAACTCTAATAGACCACCGGTTATCTGTCCCACGCAACGCCTAACCTGCTCTACTTCAATTCTCCTTCTTAATGTAGCTTCCATGTGACGTCACGGACGCAGCTTCTCACGGTGCTGTTTCACCAACATGGTACATATTGGATGATGTCAGTGCATCTAATTCACTGCCGCGGGTAACCTGCTTCCATGGAGAAAGGAAAGCTTAGGAGAGGCCCCTGCTCTGCCAGTTGGGATGGAACGTGTTGGAGCCGCGCGAGACGCCAGCGGGTGCATCTGCTCCCCATGCTGGTTCACCAGCATGGCGCTTAGGATGACTTCAATGGAAGTCATCTAGGGTACCCCCCCCCCCCCCCCTTGCTCTCTGATCGACACTGCTATTTTCCTGTCTGTAAACATTCGCATAACATTTTTCGTTCCATTGTTCGTTGTGCAGTCCTTGACTTCTGCTCAATCTTCTTTGTCACCCACCAAGTTTCTGCCCCGTATATCTTAGTACCGACAGAATTCGATGATTGTAAACTTTTCAAAGATATCGGTAAGCTGTCGGTCACCCGACTTGAATGCCTGCCGTTCGCGCTCCGACCCATTTCCACCTCGGAATACGTTGCTGCAATTACACGTGTTCCGGTTGATTGAAGAAACAGTTAAACGAGTCAATATACTTAGCGAATTCTTCGATTCTGCACTCATTCAGTGCGACCGCAACCAAGCTGTCAAAGCAAAACACACCATCTTGGCAATATCAAGATGGTCTTTGCGATCCACACAACTTCGTCTTCGTCAGCTGCAATATTGCCTGCTGCGGCCTCCAAAACGCACGCACGGATGCCGCCACTCTCGGAGTCTGCGTGGTGAACAAAACCTCGTCTAAATTGTCAAGTGTCGCAGCTGAGCTTGAGGTTAGCGCGCCCGAAGCTTTCAATGGCACGTTGCCGTAGGGTCATGAGCTCGATTCAAGTGGCAGGTCCTTGCTCCCCCCCTCCCGCGCAACCCCTCCCATATTTTACCCTGTCGTCCCTATTATCGTTCCCATATTGCCATATTCCCATATTTAAGATGTATCTGAACAGCTGCCGATAAGATAGTCATAGGATTCGCATAGGTGGGATAAAATAAGCAGGGCCATACGCGTACCGAAGTACATTATATGATCTACAAGACGTCTACAAGATGTATACACGACGTCTGTAGGATGTTCATGGGTTGTCTCACAGCTACCTCCCGAAATATGGAATGGAAATAGTATGAGCGGTACCTACGCCATTCTTTGCTTTAAAGCGATAGGGAGTGGTCAGTGTTGTCCGTGAGTTGACCATGAGTTTACCGAGAGCGAAAGAGTTCCACCAATCATAATGCGGTGTGCCGCGTTTCTACCAATAACAGAGCGGTGCTAGGTTCCTTGCCGCACCACCATATGGCGCTCGCCTCCGCGCATACGTGGCCCCAGCCGTGCGGGGTAACTCAAAATATGAGAACCCGAAAGCTCGCCTTCGTACATAGCGTTCACCACCTACTTTCCCGGTAAAGGTTACCGTTGCATAAGCTGTAGTTGCCGGGAAGCGTTGCACTTGTAAATGCTATCGTCTTGTACTCTTAAAGGCGAAGATTAAGCGCCTCACAAGTTTTTGTTGTGATGATCGATACCGAAAAGCTATCTACAGCAACAAAATAAACGTTTTTCTTGTTTTGTTTTTTTGTTTTGGAAATACAGCGATGCGCGTATATTTCGTGCCTCACTTTTCCTTAGTCGTATGTACGCCGTTCTCGCGTGCGAACGCAGCAAGCGCACCCGGCCTCCCAACGCGCCGCATAATTGACACCGCTGCACAAAACTCGATGGTCGAGGAGCAGCCGCCGATGCTTCGGCGACGAAAAGCGCGCGTCAGCCCGAGGCGCGAATTGTCGCGCGCGCGTGTTTCCCTTGAGCCGCTGCCAGGACCCCGGGGCCTTCTCGGTAGAGGGCGCGCAGGCCACTTTTCCCGCCTGGGGTTAGTGCCCCTTTAATTGCGGGCAACACCACTGGATGCGAACTGGAACACACGGGCTGAGAACCCCCCCTCCCCTCCCCTTCTCCCGCTACTTTCCTTCCTTCTTTATTATTATCGTCTTTTTTGTTGTTTTTCTTTTAAATTTTATTTTGAAAGCTTCCAGCTCGGAGACACCTTTCGTCGCGGGGTGTCTGAACCGCGCGCGAGCACGGTCTGTTGCGCGCGAGAAAAAAACGCACGCGTCCTCCATTCGCTTCGCCCGCGAGCCCATGGGCGGGAATTCCCGGAATCTGGCAACGGTTCCCACATTTTTTTTTTTTTTTGACGTTAATCCGGCGCGTGCGCGCGCTGGTTCTTCTTGGCAGCTCGAGTTTCTCATCGGTTGGCAGCGGAATTTGTCAACAACGATGACGACGACAACAACAACAACGACGACGCAGCAAAGACAGAAGCGAGGAAACCCTTGTACAAAGAACAGAATGAAACACTAGTATGCCGCGTGTCCCAGCTAACTTTAGCGAAGAACTCTTCAATAAATATATAATTAAAGAATACCGTGCAAGATACGATTGTACGTAAGACACGGTGTTTGGTCGTTGTAGAGGTCTGGCGACTGAACAGTCTTTAAATCGTATCTTGCACCGTGTATTTTTTAAATCTTTTTTTTCCCTTGAACAGCTTGGATAAAGTTAGCTGGGGCGCCCTATGCGTATACTGTAGTACATGTTGATTGCGGGTTCATCGTTTTAATGCAGCAATTAAATGCTTAACGCAGCTCCATGTACTTGGAGAAAGTAACCGTGTCTTCTCGCGTTCCTTGTCGCAAAAGGCCGCTGCTCGTCGACTAAGCATAGAGATGGAGGCGTAAGGTCACGTGGCATGTGTTGGCACGGTTGATGATGCATCTCGGATTTTCGTGTCAGACTAGCGGCAATCGAGGCACCCTCACACGGGTGCTTTTATCGCCTCACGTTACAGTCGCACTGGTAGAGTAGATTAATTTTTAGTGTCGATTTTCTCGAAAGCTTATAGTTGGAAAGTTTGGATATTTCTGTGCCCGTTAACGGCTGATAGTGGTCCAACTGGACAGTACACGTTGTCATAACGCGGCATTTTTCACACATACTGAAGACCTTGGTGCTTTTTGATATTTAAACACTGCCTGGAAAGCATGCAATGGACAATGAACATGTATTTGTATAAACTCAAAAGAAGCACGCATTATTTAACATGTCGACTAGATATATATGCCATCGTGAAAGAACGATGATATGACAAGGTGTGCTTAATCTGGTGAGAATATATATGTGGTATTATATGTCGCGATGTGGCAAGAATATGCTTAAACATTATCCACATACAGATATACCGCACGCATCCGACCTTAAATCTGAGAATAATGCCTTTCGCAATCGCTTCCGCGACTCCATTTCGAAAAGGAACATATAGGCAATGTACTATACACGCTACAATGCAGAGGAGGTTTCGCTTGGATACAACCACACCCTTGAATTGCACATCACGCAAAACGAAACTGATTTGCGCTGCGCCGCCAGCAGCCCCACGGACGGGGCGCCGTGGGGGCAGTCGCCGGTTTAACGCGGTCTCGGTGACGTAACCACGTCGTCCTCGTTTGTCGCAACGCGTCGACTGAGCGCGTCGAATTTCCGGCGCTTCGCGAAACAGACCCCGCGGGGTGGTTGGCGCGACCGCAGCAGCGCGGCTTTGTTTATCCTCCTGTCGGTCGCGAGTGTAAACAAGGGTTCAGGCCGCGCTGGGTTGCAAGCGGACGCGTTGAGGCGCTCTCGCGCTTAGTGCGACTCGTCCGCGCAGGCTCGCCGGTTGCAGAGGAGAGAGACAGGCCGCCTTAATTGTCTCGCGACTCGGCGCGCAATGCGCGACCCTGGTCCATACGTGTGTGTGTGGTAGACGTATAATCAGAGACTACGCATGAAGCGAAAAAAAAAAAACGAAGAGAGTGATGCAATGGACCTCGTCGGCGCCGTTCCCCCCTTTCGCTGTTTCAATTTTTATCTGGCCTGGCGTGATGGATGCAAACGTTAAACCGCTTGCCAAGATGCAGCGGGCAGCAACAGCAACTGTGCCGTATACGCTCTAAACGCGGCAACTTTTGCATAGGTGCGCATCTGCATATTTCTTAAAGGTAGCGGAAGGTTTAAGTAACGATGATGTCCGCTCGAGTTTAGATGTATAGGTATGTTTTTGTCGGGCCTATAAAAATGACATTAATAGGCATAAAATTAACAGCATGCTGGCTGTCGTGTTAACAGCGTGTATGACACGTGGTGCTCAAGTCTCCTGTGTATGAGCTTCTAATGCACATTTTGGTAACGTCGACGCCATCTTTAGACTAAACAAAAAACAAAAATATATAGGTCGATGCTGCTGCTATCGTTCTTCTAAGGTAAAGAACGCAGGCTGTCTTTAGAATGTGAAAATGTGTGCCCCACACTTGATGAGTGAGTGAGTTGAAGACGAGGCGAATCACCAAGAACGTGGGCAACGCTAGAGAACAAGTTCTTACCGTATAAAGTCGACTCCCGCATTGGACCATTGCGGGACCGCGAGATTTGGTCGAATTAACCGAAATGTCGAATTAACAAACGGTGTAATAATTAACGAATATAATCTTTTTTTTATTATTTCTCGAAACAGTGCGTAAGGTTTATTATTATTATTTTCTTGCTCCTTGCTCTTCAAGCGCCACTTGCAACCAACACGCCGGGAAAAACACCGACATTTTTTTTCAACTCAACGTCAGAAATGGACAAAGCAGACTGCTCGATATGTGGTTCACGGGCAGAAAGAGCGTCAGCCATTAAAAATTAACATAAACCGATTACACACTGCGAGCGTTGTAGCGAGCCGGTCTGCCGAATTTCTTGTGTTTTCAAGCTTTTAGTAAAGGCTGCGCAGGCGCGGCTCCGGTGTGAGTCGATTTAACCGAATGGCATATGCTTTGGTGTTCAAACAACAAACGAGTTTATTCTTCCATTGCAATGCATGGTTTTTTTTGCCGGGGTGTTTCAGTGCGTTACAATTGGGCAAGAAGTCGAATTGAGCACGGTCCAATTTACGGGAAGCCACCGTATACGGAACGATTTAGAAAATTCTGTACGCAAGCCGAGGAACATATGCGCCAGCTGTTCGATCAGGCCTCCTCTACGTCCATTGTCCCACAATCAAACCAGTTTGTCTGCAAATGTCATATAGATCCCGTCAGAAGTCGTAGATTCAGCGAGCGCTAGAATTTCCTATCGTGTATATATATATATATATATTCTCTTCGCGCGAACTCGTCCTGCAGCAGATATGTGTCCTACAACTTGACAGCTGGAGGCGACAAACAGATGGTGAGCAGCATCTCGACTCTGTCAGGTTCAGCGACTCTGTGTGTGCGTTGATAGACGAGCAAGTGCCCAAAACCTCGTCTCTCTCTCTCTCTCTCTCTCTCTCTTTCTCCAGCTATTTTTCGTATTTACGTTCCTTCACACCTGAGTTCTTGCATGGCCAGTGAAACGCCGCGCGACTTTGACAGAGGTGACAAACGGAAACTGCAGTTCGTCCCGTGCGCACCTCCACTATAACGACGCATGCGCAGGCGATGTTCCGCGCGAGGAGGGGGTCAGGAAGAGGTCATTCTCGATATTTCACATGGGAGCGACACCTGCGCCTCCCACGGAATCCGTTTAGAGGCGCGCACGGCAGTCCCGGCCGCAGCCTTGGTGGCACCGAGGGCCCGTCACAGCCGCATATATAAACTCTCTGTCTTACCGACTATACAGTGCGTAACATGCGTGGAACAGACGGCTTCGCGGCGCGTCTGGAGCCTCCCACATGCGCAGACGACAGATTGGTCACCAGCGCATGTAGGCGTGACCGCCGCGGCCTGGATGATATATAAATCTGTATACATATACACAAAAGCAGACATGCATCTCATCTTGGGGCATGCGGGCTCGCCGAGCGGGGCATCAGCGTGCGCGGAGATATATGAAGCGTGGAAGACGGAACGCTGAGAGCGACGAACATCATCACGTCGCGTCTTCCCGCCTGGATGTTTTCTTCTCGCTCTTTGTTATTTCTTTCTGAAGGGGGGGGGGGGCGCAAGGGGGAGGCGGCTTCGCGGCGGGGGATCGCACCTTGTCGAGCGAGTCTCACGCGCCTCGCAGTGCTTCGCCACGCGTCCCCTCTCGTCCAAAGACGTGACCCCACCCTGCGCCCCCCCGCCAACCGCAGGCCACCATGTCACGCCGCCCCTCTCGGAAAATTAAACGTGCTGCTCCAAATGTTACACCTCGAATGCGTTTCTGCAAGACGCCAATCTTTCCTCCTCACTTCCATCTTCCTCCCGTAGCTGTTCTCCTCCCCTTTTCCTTCATTTTTCTTTCTTTCCCCCATCGACCTTGGCAAGTGCGAAGACCACATGCGAAGGCAGTTGTTTGTTGCTCTTTCGCGACGCTCGTCCGGCCCCAGAAGAAAATGGCGGCGGCGTGCCCATCTCCAGGAATTGCCCGTATTAGTTTGTTTCGTTTTATCTTGAAACATTAACAGCACCGCCAAGTGTTTTGCTCAGCGTGCACTCTTGGCGTCAGCCTGCACGGTGCAGCATTTCCTATGGGATTGCATCGGCCCGCAGTACGAAAACACCCGCAGCTCTTGGACACTCGTGTCACCTCCTTAGATGACTGGATCACACCCATGGACGGTGCAAGTGCAGAATAAACGCTGCTCTCATTATGGGAGTCTGCGCTTTCGGCTTCGCTGGATTGCCGGATGTGAAGTATTTTACTTTCCATGGTCTCTGTGAGAGCCGCAGTGTCATTATTCTTTTTATTACAAAAGATCGAATAAAAAAGGATATCTTGAATAGCTCAAAATTACTTTACTGTACGCAACAGCAGTAAACAGCTCCGAACAGATTTCGCTTTGCTTGTCCGTTCGTCCGTTCCGTTACGTTTCGGCGTGTCGCAACAGTGCCTTGATCCACGCGTGGTTTATTTAGGGATGCGGACACCGCGTGCATACGTATAGCATTCAAATGCTATGCAGCGCTTACGTTTTTTATGCCGCTTCCATCGTACCGTAACACTGTATTTGTCGTCGTCGTGATGTTGGCATCACCGTTGTGTTGTCTTTGTTGCGTTGCGTAGTTCAAGGAGTTCGCGCGCAGAGTTGCAGCTACAGTCTTACGCAAAACTGGTGGCGTGGGCTGAGGTGTGAAGCGAAGCGTTGTCGCAGTGGCTTCGGGGCTCTCATTTACAGCAACGTGTATGCGCTGTAACTGCTCGCAAGAGAACAGCTGCGAGCTAATCGTCATGTTGGACACATAACAAAGTTGGAGATTACTTGCGTAAGACGTCGCAATGTTCCTTTAACTGTGGCTAACAAAGTACCGATGTTTTCCAACTTCTGATTATATATATATATATATATATATATATATATATATAAACGAATTCTTCATTGCAGTAGTGAATTCGGGTAATAATGATGCCGTATCAACTCAAGTGGATAATCCTTAGAAGAGCACCAGTTACGCGCATGTCTCCCCAAAGTACGCTGTTAATGGCTGCAGCAGTTCCATGGGGGCGGAATGCAAAAACGCTGGTGTACCACGCTTTGAGTGCATGTTAAAGAGCCCCCGGGTGGCAAAAAAAGCAAAATAAAAGGAAAAGAAATCAGACCATTACATGTACGGCACGTTTCACCGCACGGTTGTGGCCCCTGTCCAGCACAAATCCCCGCCACTTTTAAATTTCTGTTAAAGAACATACACAGGTACAAGATGGCTTTCCCTCGATGTTTTTTGACTGTGCGAGGAAGCTGAACCACAGGGCTCAAAATTCACAATGCTTCTCGTTCGTAAAGGCTTTTGCCATCAGTCGACTACAATCGACAATAACAC
Source organism: Dermacentor andersoni (assembly GCF_023375885.2). Lineage (NCBI taxonomy): Eukaryota > Metazoa > Arthropoda > Arachnida > Ixodida > Ixodidae > Dermacentor > Dermacentor andersoni. The sequence goes on along the minus strand of NC_092819.1, from coordinate 52,247,257 downwards.
GTCCTGCATCGCAATTGGCAGGGATTTGCTTCTCTTGCGGACAGTTCTACCGTAAAAGCACTTTTGTGGACACCGACCCATATGCTCTCTCCCTCTCCCTCTGTATCTTATATTTAAAGTGCGCTTCCCCTAAGAGCGAACAGGACGTTCCCTGCCTCGCCGCGGATGCTGTGTAGCGACGAAGAACACTTGTTATTTCAGGCTTGCGCATCTCCTGACAGGGTCTCTCGGCGGGAGTTCACGGGTCAAGACGCGCGGTCCCCGACGCCGCGCGCGGTTCCACGAACTCCCCTCATCCGTCTAGACACCACCTACGGTGCCCTGACAGGAGTGCGGCCGTGAACGCCTCGCGGCCCTTCTCCCGAACGCCTGCATACATGCACTCGCTATATACTTGTACACACACTATATTCGTCGGTTGGCCCTTCCTTTCTTCATCGTATTTCTTTTCTTTGTTTTTCATCGCGCTTGGTTTCATTTTGTCTCGCGCCTGTGTTGGCCCGTTGGCCCAACCCATGTCACCGCCGGGGCCTCTGCAGACGACGCCGGGGTACTGCGAAATATCGTCTGCTCTGACGTCTGCCCTGCAGCGGAAACTCGCGGTGTATGTGATGCGGGAATATGGCCCTGTCAGAAAGGCCTCGTCAGGAAGAACGTTGTTGCAGAAGTCACTCCAGGAGTACACATCCGGAACGCTTGCCGGAGCACGCTGCAGCAGAACACTCAGCGCCCATAGAGCTCCTTACAAGAATTACTATAGATGCAACAATGGCCCTAGTGTCTGCCGCATTCGCCTGAACTTCGTCCTTCTGGCTTCGAACGGCTCTGTGACATTAGCACGTTAATCGTCTTTCAACAAAATAAAATTGTGTTATAAATACAACAGGTTGCAGAGATCATGAATTTGCGCAGGAACTACTTGCCTTGCTGTGTTTAGAAAACTGATTACTCGGAAATTTAGAAACATGAAAGGTAATATAAAATAATGTCACGAGAAAATCTTAAGGCACAAGAACGAATGTTATTAGACTTGTACAAGCAGTATACCCGTCATTCACATGGTAACTGAGTGATCGCAAGACCACAGTCTACTCTAGTAGTTATCGTGGTAAAGCCTGTGCTCAGAACCATCTGCATATAGTTTGCTCTGTCTTTGGTAAGAATAAAATTCAGGCAGCGCTAGACGACAGGACCAGAAAGAGGAGGAGACAAACACGGCGCTCCTCTTTCTGGTCCTGTCGTCTAGCGCTGTTTGAATTTTATTGTTACCATGGAACACCAACTCGCCCAATCCGCTGCCCTTCTGCTCTGTCTTGTCGTGCGCTTGCCGTCTGGACAACTGTGTCATCATAGACAGTCTCAGGTGAAATATCGCATTGGTGTGGTATAACAGCTTAAATCTAGAATTAAAATATGCATACGATTTATTACGCTAGGCGTGTTCAAATTTTCCAATTGAATGCCGAATGAGATTAAGCGGAGACAAGCGCGCACTTCTAGTCTGTACTAGAAGAAGAATAAAACTTGAACTTGAATGTGAAATCTAATGCCGAATATTTTCCTGCGAGGGCAGTTGAAAGCTAGAAACTCGATTTGCTGTGCTCCATCCGTCTGTCCCTCCTGTTATAGCGACGATGACAGCGTCGTACTTGTCGTGTCGTGATCATCGTTATCGTTATCAAGTAACCGGCCTTATTCATAAGTCATCCTCCCCAAAGAGCGACGATAAAAAAGACTTCGCCCACAACCACCGCCACTCGTATTCTCACTCATGCCACCGCAGCTATTTACAGTGGCTATACTAATGACGAGGGGCCAAAGTGTAGATTTATTTTCGCTCACAAGTTTCATGTCCGTTTAAGATCCCCTTCCAATTCCTAATCTTCGCAAAGGCACGTATGAGCCGACGCTGGGGCGGGTCAACAACCCGCCGTCACGATTTTCCTATTGTTCTTCATGAAACCTATTGTTCTCTGCGAGCGACCGAAAGCACGACAAATACGCAATATTGAAGAAAAAAGAAAAACTTGACACCCCCGACTCACGCAATGCTCCTTCCCGCAATACTCCTTCTGGAGCCTGTGAGGTGTATGTACGCATATGTATATATAACTCGGAGCGCGGTGGGAGAATTCACCCGAAAGTGACGCGCATATAAATTTAGCAGGAAGCCGCAGAAAGTAATGGCCCTTTGCATTTCTATTTGCCCACGAAGACATCCATCTCGTTTCCCCAATTCCAAGAGGAATGCCTGGCTTCGAGGCATCCAATCCCACAGCTGCGAGCCGCCGGGATTGCGACGCGCAGTGGTTGGCTTCGAGCGGATTTCCAATTTCGCGCGGCCACCTCGCCTCTGCTTCGGTCAGTGCCTCGCCGTGGCTTTCCTCGCTAGTTCGTTTGCGCGAATCTATTTCGCACACAGTCGCGGTCTTCTCTGCTGTTGGCGGAAGGAAACAGAGAGAGAGAGAGAGAGAGAGGAGTCGTTAGGGGAGCAAGCGGAAAACATGCTAGCCTCCTCCAAGAAGCTGCCAAAAAGAATAATGTTCGCGCGTATACACGCCTCTGCTTAAAGTGGGAGGGGGGTGCGAGGGGAAAGGAGGGGGGGAGGGGCGCTTGGCGCCTGTGCGGTTTTATCGTGCGTTCGTAAGCGTTGGGCGGCGGACGCCCCAATCTGTATAGCCACTTAAGCGGTTACCACGAGGGATGTTCTGGAGCCGTTTTACTGCGACGGCAGTTATGAGTTGGAAAATACATTCGCTGCGTCTGTGTGTTTTTTCTTCTATGCCGTCGACGTGATTCTGTCGTAATGATGAGGCCCCGTTCTCATTGTCAGCTTCATTATCGCCCCATGGTGAAGCAAACCCAAAGCTTCGCTCATCACTGCGACTGAAGATAGAAATCGCATGCCTCTGCGACATTGTACAGGTTGACGGACGCACTAGAGCTACCGCGCCCCGTTCGGTACGTTCACGAGTAACAGCGCGATAACTGCGCTGTTATATCGTGGCTGTATATGTGCGTCGTGGGTGTCTGTGGTAACGTGTAGCCCACTTAATCGGGACTTACTCATGGCGCAAAGTGACCGGCGTCGATACCTGGCCACAGCGCGCCGAAAAGATATCTCACAGCACCGGGCTGTATTGCGTAAACCCGACCATACGAAACGAGGCTAAGTGTTGCCTCTCCACGATCTTGTACTGCGTCGAAATGGTGCTTGCGGCTCGCCACTGGAACACAATCTTGCACAATCTTGCACAGCCTTGGAATTTAATACAACCCGAATGCGCAACATATATAGATGATTTCTGCGGTGTTGTTATATAACCGTCGCAAGTACATGCTCCGCTTCTCTGTTATCCTTTCTCATACTGTGATTCTGCGACGTCAGAGCTATGCATAAATTAATTTCATATGTCTAGGTACAACTGCAGGCAATTGCTCGCTCACTCGCTCCACTCACTCACTCACTCACTCACTCACTCACTCACTCACTCACTCACTCACTCACTCACTCACTCACTCACTCACTCACTCACTCACTCACTCACTCACTCACTCACTCACTCACTCACTGTCACTGCACTCGAAACGCGTGCAGTCGTTGCACAAGTTCGCTTTGCCTGAGCTCAACCGCCGTCGTTTGCATTGACCCTGCATGCTCGCTGTAGTAGATGGAGCAGACGACGCCTTTCTGGAACTACTCGCGGACGAACGCGTTTGGGAGGTCGTTTGTTTTCGCACATCCCGCTGCGCTGCGTCGCTCGTCTGGACGAAGCAAACTATGCACAAAACACAGTGGCAAGAAAGAAAGAAAGAAAGAAAGAAAGAAAGAAAGAAAGAAAGAAACTTGCTAGCAAGTGCGACGCTGAACCCACGGCATGCAACACATACGACCGCAGCGACGAATAGAGAAGAAAGAGGAAGGAAACAAAATTTACAACAGGGGCGCCCCCTGGCGAGTTTTGACCGCAGCGAAGGATGTTCGAGCACAAGGAATATGGTACCATGAAAAAAGAAATAAAAAAGAAGAAAAACACAAGGAGAATTGAAAGAGGACTAGGAACAGGAATCTTGACCGCTGACAAATCTCCGGACCGCCACACCAGCTACGCGGTTGCGATCTGTGTCTGTTCTCTGCATCGCCCAAAGGTGTTTTCGTGAGCGATGAATTGGAGGTCAAGGGCAGATCGACTGCCCTCGTTTGAGTTATCACAACGCAACAGCGTAAAATTAATAGTTTTTCAGGCCTATAAACGAAGAAGGCGTAGCTATATATGTGGCATAGTACTCTGGGCTCTTTCTTACTATTCATTTTCTTTGTGTGACGGAAACGTTGTGAGTGTTTAATATTGGTGGCGCCATTTGCTTGAAGCGAATTGCTTTAGAAAGGCCGACTATGAATTCACGTAGCCGCAGAGGGGTTACCGTGTGTGCCAGATTAGGATGACGAATAGACTAACTGTGAAATCTATTTTCGCGACTGTTGGCTTTCTCGTCATATTCGAAGACTTCGACGTATGCGACTTCCCATAAAACAGGAATGTCTGTTAATCATCCTCTAAATAAATGCCTACGTGCAGTAAATTGTTAGTCAAAGAAGCGCATTCCGACTGCCGCTATCACTTAACGTAAAAGAAAATTTTGAGGAGGAGGAAGGTGCATGGAAGCTACGGTATACGTCCAGCCTTGCCTACAATTGCTTCAACCGAGCGTCTCCTTTACCGTGCGGCGATGCGCATGCATGAGGATAACCAGTTCGTGTCACAGCATATATAGTGTTCACTATGCATCCAATTAGTCTATCAACTGCATTACGCGATTGGTAAAGATAAGCGTTACTTGCTAAACTTAACCACTCGTTGAATATGGCAGTATCTTATATTTTTTTAAAAGTGCGCTCCAATCCATGCTGCGAAGGTGGTTGGAAAGCGAAGCTGTGCTTTCACCCGATCCGATACACCAATGAAACGTAGCGTTGAACTGGGTCCTGCCTAGCCCGAGCACGACGCCGTTGTGCATACTGACGTTGCTGCCCCCGTCGCCGCTCGTCGTGCTCAAGCTGCTCCTCGGGTGTCCTAACTATATGCATGGTTTTTCGATCCATAGCGCTGTCAGAACACAAATGAAATCAGGCGGGTTCTTCTTTTACATATGGAAGTGTAGTTACGTCATTCCCTGCCTCGTGTGCTACAGTTGCCACTCCCCGGCAATTGCAGCTTATGCAACCGTAATCTTTGAAAACGGCTTTCTGGTTCTTTTTTTCCCCGAGGCGCACGCGGCGAGGCGGACGCCGCGCGCGCCTCCTGCTGTGATCAGTTGAGTCTTAGACTGCGGAGGCGAAGATAATCACTCGATCCTAGTCATATACAGTTTCGTTGGAAACACTTCAGGAGGTGGCGAAGCACCTCTCTCCTGAACGTTCTGAATCTCATTGAGCGGCATTCGTTTTCAAAGCAGAACTGCTGAGCACAAGTGCGTGGGGATGAACAGCTGAACAAAATGAACAAAAGGAACGAAACCGCAATACTGTAACACGTAAGCGTTAAGCGAGAGCCATCGCTTCAGGAAAATTAACTGCAGTTGTCATGCAGAGAAGAAAACAGCCCAACGGCCCATGAAAGTGTCCCCGATGTCATTCTCGAAGGCCAGCAGCTGAGACCAGTGCTCGTTGGGTGCCAATGAGGGTTCTCGAACTCGATACTCGATATCCTCATTACATCCTCATTACTCGGATATCGCATTTACTCGATATCCGAGTAAATGCCCCTTGTCGTTGCGTCAGTTATTTGCGTCAGTTGGCTCTACTCTTTGCCTCCGAATTTCCTAATCTCATCGCACAACCTAGTTCTCTGCCGTCCTTAAGAGACCACCGGCTATCTGCTCTACGCATTAAGCTGCCCCCTACTTCATTTATTCCTCTTAAAAATCAACCGTCCCAACTTCCTAAGGTCTATGGGACTACATGACATGCTTTAAGCACGCTTCATACTACCGCTATGTCGTGTATCCCGGGCTTTGTGTGTTTTGAACCTTTTTTCGCCCTTTTTATCCACTTCCCCCGTGGAGGGTCGCCAACCTGAACTATGTTTACCTCTGGTTAACCTCCTTGCCTTTCTATACATTCTTTCTCTCTCTGGCCTACAATATCGGCTACCCTATAAACCGCACTGCTGCCTTTCTTGCTCTTAATTTTGCCCCTATTATATTTCGTTACGTCGCTCTTTGGGTTGTTCACGGCATTCCCTAGCCGATTTGTTATCCTCATAGTTCTTGCGCCCGCCATAGTTGGGTACCCATAGAATGCAATGATTGCATTATTTTGTCTACTTTGTGAACAGAAACTCAGGCCCCACATTCACAGTTTATCTTACCCAAGTGGCGTACGCGATTAACCACCGCCACAGCGATGCTCTCGTTGTTACAGCTGGCGTTGACTGGCGGGCGCTCAAGCTGCAACCAACGACGAAATACTCTTACGTTAGGCAAGCGTTGTAAATACGGGGCCCGAAGCATAAAAAAAAGAGAAAGAGAGAGCAAATGTGTGAAGGAGGCATTGTCAACAGGTCTTAAACTGATAGGCTAACAAAAGCAGAGAAGCGAAGGTGGGGAAAGCAGCGGTGAGATACAATAGAATGACTGGTTCCCGAGCAACGAATGATACATGGCCGCGCCGAACTGGACACAAGAAGAGCGGACGAGGGAATAAAAGCGGCGGCGGGTGCGACAATTTTCCGATCCGCGAATCACCGACATATATGGGGAGCGGCGCAGGCGCCAAATTTCCCGGAACCCGAGAAACTGTGGCAAAGAGGGAAGAAAGGGGGGCCACCGTCCGTATACTACGCTTCACTAATTCCATGCAGTGCAGCGGAAGCCATGGGTTGGGGCAGTCGACCAGAAAAGAGAACCAGAAGGAGCGGCTCCTCCATTGTCCGACTCTGACCGCGCTACGCCGAGTGCACGGAAGTTTGACGGAATTATTAGTAAATCGCACAATGGACGAGCCCTCAACCTCCTTTCTTTGAAACGCGCTGCTGGCTGAAGTTTAGCGATCTGCTGAACACGAGCCCTGGCTTTCGCTCCAGTGCACGGAGTTGTAGTGAAGGGATATAGGCGACACAGCTCGGCATGGTCAGTGCGTCGGCGCGTCGCGCCTGGATCAGTTTGTGGGGGCGAGGTGCACAAAGGCAGCCACGCGGCCTGCCAGGAGGTGTTGGGCTCTGCATAGAGCCCGAACAGCGCGGCTGTGTTGCCGCGGTGTGGCCGATCAGTTGTAGAAAGCGAGTGTCAAGCGGGGCAAAGCAGGGGCTGCCGAGGAGGTGGGAGGGCTCGACGAGCTCGGAGCAGCGGTACCACGCTTTGCACGTGAAGTTGCGTCAAGGAAATTCTTGCGCTCGTCGTGGCGCTTCCTTTCTTTCTTCTCCTTTCGTAGTTCACAGCAAGCTGTTATATTTGCTTTATCGATCAACAATAACATCACGTGTCTCATTTCGTAGTTTGAAGTTGTAAAATACAACATTTTTCTTCTTCTTCTTTTTTTTTTAATGCGACGATTTCTTCGCCTCTTCCCTCTGTTTTTCGGGCGTTGACCGCTGTCTTGGGCGATGAGTCACCAAGGGTCAGGGTTAGAACAGTCCTCATAGGCAATGTGGTAGCTGACAGGTGGTTGTTTGCTGGTGCGCGCAGTTTGGTTTCTGTCGGGGGTGTCGTGTCCTTCGTCGTGTGTTCTATTTGCATAGTCGCTGAACAAGAACGGCATTCCTCGCAAACCCGAAAGAAAGCTTCGCTTAGACGTCACTAGTGCTTGTGATCCTCATCGTATTTCTCTCTCTCTCTTTCTTTCTTTAGTAACTTAGGGCTGGTGTCAACTACAGTTTGCCGACTTCATCGATTTTGCCCAAGCTGAGCTTGGGGCGTCGATTGTGTGGTCTTTATCGACGCCACAGCTATACCATCCTTCTATTCATCAGAAGACAAACGAGATGCAAATTCACAGCGCGCAAACTAGACACGGACAGTGGAGAACGTACGCGAAGACAAGCGCCGACTTCTGCCCGGTCCTGTATATCTTACCAAACAAGGCTCCAGCAGTGGGCAGAACACCCGAACGAAGTACTTCCGTTCCTGGAGGCCTGCAAAATCCCTTTCGCGCGTCCACTCATCTGCGGTTCCCCAAATCTTCGACGCCGCGAGTGCGACCCCTTTCTTCCATGCCGCCCCCCCCCGCCCGCCCCCAGCCCCCAAGCTATGCGACATCCAGCGAGAGCGGGACCACAGTGTGGGGGGACAAAGAGCATAAAAGAGGCGCGGATTTTATGTCGTGTGCGCGCGCGAATTCTCGGCTCCGTCTCCGCCCACCGTGAGAACAATGGTCTCCGCACAGCCCTTCGCCGTCGCCCCGCAATCCACGTGGGGGAGAGGAGGCTGAGGGATAGGTTATCCCGAGCAAGTGAACGGGATGCCACGCCGTGTTATCCTTCAAAGGAGGGAGGCGATAAAGAGGAAAGAAAGGTGTCCATTGTGTACCGGCGACGTTTGTGACCTGTTTTGTTCCCGTTCCCCAGACCAAGTAAAGACGCCCGGGCGCCTCTTTGTAACCGTGCGAAGGCACGTAGACTTGAAAGAGGGCAGCGGGATCGTCGAAGCGTCCCGATTCAATGGGGGTGAGGAATAACAACGACACTGCGCGGTTTCCCAGCGTCCGCTGATCGGCGCCGACCCGGCCGTATAAACCTGTTTAACGCGGCACCTTTTCTTTCTTTCGACCCTTTCATGTCAGCCGCTGTCACGTTTCGATAGGTCGCCGACATTGTCGAGGCCTTCCTTGCGCTTAGCGAGCCGATTAGTTCATCGCTGACGAATATAAAATTGGTTCAGCGCATAGAAGGGTGGGGGGGGGGGGGGGGGGAGGGGGCGTCTGCTGTAGGGATGACTCAGTTTAGATGGCGCTGCTGATGCCCACATATTTCCCCTTTGCTGTATAGTGATCCGGGACCCTACAGAGTTTGCAGGTAAAGGAAGATATACACACGTGGGACAACGGATCCGACGGGCTGCGTTATCGATGACGTATGCGTCACGAGAGAAAAGAAAAAAAGATCTTTCTCTCGCCAATTCGTGAAGCCATGAGTCGTCAAGCCTTTCGTTGACGTGAAGCAATGCCTTGCCCAAACAATCGTGAATTCGTGTCTCGAAGCGACACACGAACGTCGGATTCTTTGTCGAAACTGTCGGCCATTGTCGACAGGTTAAAATTGTTTGTTTAAAAAATATGCAAAAACGACCCAGAAAGGACGTTCCACAATAATTGTTATTCACTCTATGGTAAAGAATGATGGTTAAGGTGAATAGCGATTAACCAGTTTCTGTAACCTTTTAGGGTGCGTTCCTTGTAAACAAATTTTTTTTTTCACCCCTCTTGATGGGAAAAAAGATGATTAAGAAATGCGCACCATCAAGGACAGAGCCGGGCTGTGATTGATACGAGAGTTGCAGTAGGTGCAATCACGGCGCTTTTCCTTTCTTTCGTTTCTTTCTTTCTTTCTTTGTTTTCCTCTGATTTTCGAAGTGTTGCAAACAGCTCGGTACTCTCGTCTACAGTTGACGTCGAAGCCTCATGGCAGCCGAGGAAGACAAAAACAAAACGCACACAGAACAAAATCGAGTTCTGCTCGCAGACGAATTCCCCCCCCCCCCATCCCAAGCTTTCTAAAAAAAAAGAAAAAAAATTAGGAAACGCGAGCGGACCGTTAGCTTCGCGTTTGGCGTCTGCTTGTCGACGGGACTCGGACTTAAATGACAACTTGACGGACGCGAATTCTCTGTATTCAAGACTGATGGCTTGCAGGTGGTGATATGGAAGTGACAGCCTCTCTCTTTATCCCCCCTCCATCCCAACGCGTAGACGTGACTTGTCCTCGCGCTCTCCAGCGCAGCAAGCGAACCAAAATGCAACAAAGGCCAACCAACACATGCTGGCAGGACGCGCAAAATTAGCGGCAAGAAAGCCGGCTCACGCACACGGCCCATAACGACAACACCTGTTTCGGGTCAGGGCTAAGTAAGCGCCGCCGGCATCCCAGAAAAATTAAACTCTTAAAATTGAAGTAACGACAAGGTCAGCTTACGAAAAAGGCTTTCTCACGCCATCTGGGGTGACAACCTAAATACGTTCACCCAGCAATATGCCCGCATTGCATAATGAACAGCCAAGTGGCCTTGTGATAGTGGTAGTGTTATCTTTAGTACAACCAAGTCTTCAGACTCTTTTTTACTGGGAGGTGTAAGGATGACCTTGTGTAGATGGCCTTGTGTAGAAAACTTGGGCATGTAACGGAGTTTCACTTTGTAAAGGAGAAATATTTGGTGACGACAGTTGACTCGAACCCGCGTTTCGCGGGCTTAAATGAGAGTGTTTCGAAGTTAAGCAAACTAGATCATTTGTGCTAGTTAAGAGGACCTATGAAATGTCTTGCGAAAGTGTGTTGTTACTGTTTGTGTAACCAAGTCTTCAGTCGTTCCTTTACTGGTGGGCAAGTGAAAACGAGAACAGGTAACGGAGCTTCAAATGTTAAATAAGACATTCTGGTGGCGCTTTTAGTATTCCACCTCGGATCCTCTGCGCTTAGACAACAGTATCTTGGAGATCGACAAACTGGATTCTGTGAAAGTATACGTTCACCTGCACGCGTCTAAATCTGTTCTTTTCTTTTTTATCAGGGGGTGGTGTGGGCAGTGACCTTGTGTGGAAAACGCGGCCACCTAACGCAGTTTCCAAACTCTGAACAAGTAATATCTGGCGACACTCTCGTTATTCGAACCGGGTCTCTTTGAGCTTATAAGACGGCGTCTTGAAGTCAAGTCAAGCGTATACCCATATGATTGTTCATGCGTGCAGGACATGCGTAGTCAACGGTAAAAATTAAATTTTGGGGTTTTACGTGCCAAAACCACTTTCTGATTATGAGGCACGCCGTAGTGGGGGACTCCGGAAATTTCGACCACCTGTGGTTCTTTAACGTGCACCTAAATCTAAGTACACGGGTGTTTTCGCATTTCGTCCCCATCGAAATGCGGCCGCCGTGGCCGGGATTCGATCCCGCGACCTCGTGCTCAGCAGCCCAACACCATAGCCACTGAGCAACCATGGCGGGTGCGTAGTCAAAGGTGTGTGTAATATATATATATTATGTCGTGCATCGTTCGACAGCTCTACGTCTAGTCCGACTATATACTTCGGCCCGGCAAGTTTTTTTGCGACAGACGTTCCTCGCCACGCAACGGCATTCGCGCTGTGAGACACCGCGAGACAGCGCAGACCGTCGCTGCTTCTTCGGGTCCCTCGCGACGCCATGCTGCAGAGCGGACAAGCAAACGCGCCGCAGAATGGGCCTAACAGGAAGAAAAGACTCCCGCAGCTGCCGTCTCCAGCTGCGCGAAATGAAGCGACGACGTCGCGTGATGGACGTGCGACGTTCGCCGCGTCACTGTACTTTTTTTTTTTCCTCACCACTTATGCGCCCACTCTCGTTTTTCCTCCACCACCTCTTCTCCTCTCTCTCCTTCTCTTTCTCCGACTCTCCATTTCTCTCTCACCCTTCTCTCGCCATCTCTACTCTCCCTGTTCCATCTCTAGACCTCTCTCCCTCTCTCTTCATATCTCCATTGTCCTTTCTCTCTCCACTCTCTCTCTCTCTCTTCATCTCTCCATTGCTCTTTCTTTCTCCTTTGTCTCACCATCTCCACGGTCTCTCTCTCTCTTCATCTCTCCATTGCTCTTTCTTTCTCCTTTGTCTCACCATCTTCACGGTCTCTCTCTCTCTCTCTTCATCTCTCCATTGCTCTTTCTTTCTCCTTTGTCTCACCATCTCCACGGTCTCTCTCTCTCTCTTCATCTCTCCATTGCTCTTTCTTTCTCCTTTGTCTCACCATCTCCACGGTCTCTCTCTCTCTTCATCTCTCCATTGCTCTTTCTTTCTCCTTTGTCTCACCATCTTCACGGTCTCTCTCTCTCTCTCTTCATCTCTCCATTGCTCTTTCTTTCTCCTTTGTCTCACCATCTCCACGGTCTCTCTCTCTCTCTCCCTCCATGTTTGCCTCCACAGCTCTTTCCTTCATTCCTAGACTCACGGCAGGACACACCGGCGAACCATACATCACGCGTAGCTCTCTCCGCCAGGCGTTCCGCGAGGCAGGTGAGGTGACAGCGACACTGGGCTGTGATTGTCAATGATGGAAGGCCCCTTCAATTGGTTTCATCCGCGGCTGCCGCACCTCGCGTACGTGCGACGCCGTCGTGCGGGCCTGCATCTTCTCCTTTCGATGTGGCGACCAACGCGTGGCCCTGACGACGTTCCCACGGACCGAGCAACATTTTCGAATGCAGCTCGCGCCCTGATCAATGCTTGAAAGCATAACACATCGATCTGTTATGCACCCTTGTGCCGAGATGGGGGGAGTAGGTTGGGTACGGTGGAGTGGAAACAAGGTTATGTATGTATGTATGTATGTATGTATGTATGTATGTATGTATGTATGTATGTATGTATGTATGTATGTATGTATGTATGTATGTATGTATGTATGTATGCATGTATGCATGTATGTATGTATGTATGTATGTATGTATGTATGTATGTATGTATGTATGTATGTGATTGTGGCTGTGTGCTCAACATACATATAACGTATAAGTACAGACCGTCGTCTATGGGGTATCACGTGTTATATGAGACTACATCCGCGTGTTGCGTTAGCGTACTTGAACTTCGAGTTTCCGCGCTCCCTTGACGCCGATCACTAGATAGGTTTAGTTTGGCTATTTGCGAAATACCGGAGACGTTAGCAACGACGCTTGCGGTGCCGTCTTGTGACGTTGGGTTCAAACGGAGCGTACGAAACTATAACATTGCAGTGAATAACTATGTGCTACTCAGTCGCTGGTGTAAATGAATCGGTAACTGAATAATCGGCGATGTATAGAACCTTATTTCTTTCGGTATTTGAAATTTTTCTTTCCGTTTTGCTACGCCGTATGGAGACAAGAGGAAAATGGAAAAAAAGAAAGAAAAAGACGAGAGGGGCGCAGTCAACGCAAAGTGCATACGCAAGCAAGCGGTAATACGCAGTGCATACCCGTAGACTTCTGCAACTTAGCACTTTCTGTTCTGACAGCGACCCATTGTCCAGTCTGTCAAGCGCTGCGCAAAAAACTTGCCTTTAAATTAACCCTGACGGACGGTGGCAGCATAGAGTTTACCTGGCGTCCCACTATAATGTAACACCTCACCTATCCGCCCCCCCCCCCCCCCCCCTCTTCAACCTCCGACCCGCTGGCCTGCGTGAATTGCGTCGTCTGCTCGACATGCAAGCCACGACTGCGACGCAGACGACAAACCACAAGAAAAAAAAAGAAATTGGGAAAGTGGAAGTCTTTTGCACCGAGAACGTGGCGCCAGCGTCAACCGCGTTAGGTGCGATGGCAGCCAGTCATCCATAATCTGGCATATAGCGCACGTCTGAGCCAATCAAGAGAATGGAGTCGCACTTGAGGGATAGCGACCCAAAGGGCAGCCTTAGCAGAAAGCTTATCCGTCACGCATTATGCAATCTCCACTCCCCTCCGTGCCTAAGATGAATGCAGCAACGTGCAATATGGAGTGAAACAGTGGCCCCCTTGGCCCGCTTTTATCCCTTCCTCTTTCAGCTGGCTGCAACCGGTTTGTCGCCGCTGTCACACGCATGACGCACCGAGGTTCCTAAACGCTTCGCAACAACGGAGGGAGCAGTGAGGTCCGTACGGATCAGCCGCCCCCTCCGTGATGCCTGTTTATGTATGATTTAACAATTTGTTACTAAGCTAAAAGAAATAATAATAATAAAGGGGGAAGGTCCGGCTGTACCAAGGTCCGATTGTTCTTTAGGACCGGCTGTCCCAAAGTCCCAAACAGTGTACTTAAAGAAGTGAGAAACAAGAGAAAAAAATGATGAAGATAATAACTTATCACAAGTCACAGACATGACAGTCCTGTCGTCACGGGTATCAGCCACGTACGAAAAATTTTGATTAGTGCTGCGGGTGACCGTACAGTGATCTCCCGAACCATCATCATCTTCATAATCATAATCATCATCACGCAAAAAGCGCTCGCGTTCCAAGCTCTAAAGGGACACCAAAGGATAATATTAAGTCAAGCTAAAGGGATAGAATAATGCTCGAGAACGTCCGCGACGTAAATATTTATCGCGAGCAGGGGTTTAGTAATCGAGAAATTGAGGTACGCGCAGGAAACGATTTGATACCCCCCCCCCCCCTACATTAAGGTACCAGCTCGGTGACGTAACACTCACCATGATTCGGTCACTATTACTCAGCGACTCGTATATTAAGGAGACCATCGCATTGTATTATAAGACGGAAAAAATGCTGCTTGCCCGGTTATGTTTGAAATTAAAAAAGAAGAGAACTATGTACAGTCGAGCCCCTATACAACGAACGCTTCTACAACGAAATACCCTGTATAACGAAAGAATAATTCAGTATCGGTTCTATTGCGACGTGTGCTGTGCGCGATCGTAGCAGCGAAGTGACCTGCATAACGAATGGTTTCGGAGGCCCGAAGCACTTCGTATACTGTAATTGACGTTACCCTTGACAACGACGCGGTGGGTCGGAAAGTTTCGTTTTCGCCTCGACTCTGCGCAACCCGCGCGTTTCATGTTTCAGTAATGTTTCATGTTTCACAAAGAGCAGCTACAGCGGCGACTATAACGCTCTGTCTTGGCTCGGTTTTTCAAAGGCCGCGCGTTTGTGTTTTGTGCAAGAACACCGTGTAGTGCTGTCGGTTTCCCGCACCGGCGGTATAGTAGGGGGCGGTGATGGGGTATGCAACGTCACAACTTCCCGCTCGGGGGCGGCGATTTGAACTGCGCTAAGTGTATGCAGATCCTACAGACGCGATTTTCTCTTAAACTCTTTTTCTTGGCATAAAGCAACCAGATGCGAGGTTTCTGGAACGGTATACTTTAACACTTCACGTCGACTTAATATTCATTTGCCTTTAGTGTCCCTTTAAGCGCTCGTTTAGAAACCTTAGGTGGTCAAAATTATGTCGGAATCGCTATATATACTCCGTCTCCACGACCATATTGTGGATTTGGTAAATAAGACCCCGTAATTTAATTATTTTTTAACAACGTGTATTAGAGAACGAACCCAAGCTGCGATGTTGAAATTTTGAGTATATATAGGCATTAGCCTGCGGCAATTCTTTCAGCGAGAAGCTGGTCTTAACGAGGAGCTTTACTTATCGTTTTGCCTGTTGTGTGTATTCTGTATGTCGTGTGTGTGGCAGTGTGGCGTGGTACGCGCAAAATTTCATTCGTCGTTTTCATTCATATTCTCCTGAAGCGGCGTGTTTATAGGCGTACTGAACGGCAGTGCTCTCCTGTATTGGTTAAATAGCCTTTCCTTCTCTCTCTGAGTGATCACGCTTATCTGATTTCAATAACATTAGTTGTAGTGAAGCGAAAAGAGTCAACTGCCTCCAGCAGATAATTTCTTTTTTTCAGGTCCTCATTTAATTTTCCCGCATGAATTGCCGGTAATCGGATAACATGGCCTTTACAACATTCGATTAATTGATTTTGTTGCAAAGTTGTAAACTTGATGACACATTTTTTTTTTCCGGCACTTTTTTTTTTTTTTTGCAGATAATCTGGACTGGTACCGACAAAAAAACTCTTACGGTAGAATTGTTCGTAAGAGAAAGTTTCAGCCAATGGTAATGCCGGACATATTAATATTTTTAGAAGGGGGCCGGTGAATGGCAAAGAGCACTTCCGAACAAAAATCTTCGCGAAATCGGTGCCTGAAGGCCTAAATTGCAACGCGCAGCACACTGTAAAATAATTTACACCCTAAAAAGTGAAAAAGGGTGTACATGTGTCTATAACTCACACCCTTGGGTGGTGTTATATATATAACGGACACCCTAAGGGTGTGAGTTATAGACACATTTACACCATTTCTCACTCTTTAGGGTGTAAATTATTTTACAGTGCAGTCGCGGAAATGGCACATATTTTTTTAACGTGCTCAGCGTCGCTCTAGTGTTCTTTTTTAATTTACTTAAGAATCGTCGTATTGAACCCGCTCCCCAGTGAAGCACGTTGGCTCTGATACAGGACACGTATCTCGTCGGGGACTACGACAAGCCCGAACTCTCGAAAACGGAGCGAAGTACGCGACAAGTATAGATGCTCTCGCATAGCGAGGAGGCTCTACAACACCTATGATTGTTTTCAAAGTGAATTTGGATTTTACAGTCTTGTTGCCTTTTCGCTCCCATCGCCCATTTCACGCCAGCCCAAAATCCTTTCACGCGTAAATACGATGGCGGCGGGCACGTTCTCGTTCCCCCCGAACGTGTGGACGTGTTCGCCGCGGGCAAACCACGTACGAAAAGAGCAGTATGTAGTAGCGCGGACACATGCAGGCGCGTTGCGTATATACAGCGCCGCGATAGCTGCAACTATGGCGGCTAGAAGTAGCCGCGACTCTCGCTTCGCCGTCCGTCCCGGCTTCGCTGATGGATCGGCTCCCCGCGCCCAGTTGCGCGCTCACGCACTTTCACGCGAGCCTTGGCGAAGTCGGCGGTGGCGGCGCCAACCTCCCCTGCGCCGTCGGTGTTAAATCTAAAAGTCGTTTTCATTTAGAGAGGACGAGATCGCGCGTGGTGGGCGCGGCGCCGACTGCTGTCCGGGATCCGGTCTACGGCGAGGAATGCCCGCCGAAGGAGCTCCCTGGCGCGTTCACGATCGACGTGGACTAAGGGGCTTTAACGTGGACGGGGACGCAGCGCCACGCCGCGTCCGAGAGGGGCGCTGCAGCAACACCCCTTCCATCTCCGCTGTTCTATGGTTATACTTGTTAGATTCTGCACCTTCTGCACTTCTGCTTCGCATCTGTTGTCTTCTGTTCGGCTGCAGTGACCTCTCCTTGCGTCTGTTACTTCTGCTTGTAGCTGCTGCTCTTCCGCGACTGTAGGCACTCTGACATGCACCTGATATGCTCAGCTGCGATGGGGGACTCTCCTTAGCTTTTACTTCTGCTTGCAACTTTTGCCTCTTAGCGACTATACTGGGCCCGTATTCGCGATAGCTCATACGATAGCATTGTTCGTAAGAAAAAAAAAAGTTTCAGCCAATCCTTATGTTGGACATATTATTAGCGAGGGGGATCCGCAAATGGCAAAGAGCACTTACGAACGAAAAGCTATGTGAATTAGCCCCGTGGTTTGCTGCTCATGTCTTCTGTTTAGCTTCCGGTGGCCTTTCTCTGTTACACAGTTTCATAGAGGTTCCATTTAAACGGGACATATCTTCAAGACTGTTCCATTTACTTAGTGGAACTTCAGCCAAACGAGATTAAGAACGAAGTTCTGTTTATAACTTCTCTTGCTTCGCGATTGTACTTCTGCTCTGCTTCTGTATGCTGTCTTCTGCTTAGCTGGAATGGCCCCTCCTTCGCTGTTACTTCTGCTATTTTTGACGGCTCCCTCAATTTCTTTTTCCAGCCAATTCTGCTAATCTTCTGCTTATAGTTCGCTGCGCTTACTCTCATGAAGCCTTGGCTCCGGTCCTTTCGTCTCGCCTCTATTAAGTTAAGCCTGCCGATGGCCAGCACTACGGCCGAGACAGAAGCGCCCCCAACGAGCGTGGATGCATGCTGTTTCTCCCTCATCTTCATTTATTTTTTAATTATCGAAGCTGGCCCGTTCGCAACCCGCCCATTTCTCTCCGCACGATGGTTCATCCCTCATCCTCCTTCCTGTTTCGCACCACCGCCCATCTGCACCCCACCATATGACTAATCCCTTTCCGGAGCGCCCTCCCCGTCCGTAAGGCGAGGCGTTAATGCGGGCCTCCAACTTTCCATCTCGGCACCGTTCATCTTCTTTAGCAGCTTTTTTCCTTTGTTCTTGAACTCTCTGTTCCAATATCTAAGCCTATTCCGTCGTCTGCAACTCTGCTCATCATCCTCCTCCCCTTCCCCTCCCCTCTTCGCTTTATATTAAACGTTTCATGCGCATGGCTCCCCACCCTATAGCTATCACCGTCTCCTCCCATCCTGCGAGACTAGACGAGAAAGTGCGAGGTTATACTTTCTTCTGTATACCTGCAGCGGGCAATTGCCAGACTCAATCTCATCTTCTCCCGGCGGCCCCTGTTCAGCCACTCTCTCTCTCTCCACTTTATCGCATCTCAGCCAGACAGGCATGTAAGTTCACGGCGCGAGATACAGCCCCGGCTAATAAGGCGGCGGCGGCGGCGGCGACTGTACTCTTGGGAAGCATAGGGCACCGGACACTGGATGGATGACGGCCATGCCATCAGTGGCTGCAGCCTTCCCCACACCGAAGGCTTTTAGTCCCAGCCGCACCCCCTAGCTCCGCGCCAAGGGGCCAACTATGCACGGAGGGCGTGGCATCCGCGGGAACTTGTCGAGATCGGCAGCGCGTCCTTTATGGTATATGGCTCCCCTGTTTATACGCGGGATGCGCGTCGTCGCACTCACGGTGGCGCGCGAAATCGCTTCTTCTCTCATAGCCCAACCAACCGACAACGGCGAGGGCATAAGGGCGAGGCTGTGAAAAGAGGAATGATGAAAGAATTGGGAGGAGGGCATGCGCAGCATTCTTCCGCGATCATTTGCACCACGGCTTCTGGGCGCGGCGCGAAAGATGCGTTGGCCGTTTGTGGCAAAGAGTCGCTGTCACGAGGGCGATGCTTTACGGCGAACATCAAAACGAGATCACACTGGCAGTTCTGCGAGCACTTTGTCGAAGACACCGAGATCTCGAAGCAAGACTTAAAAAGAGAAGCTAAGTAAGTTTACTCTGATAAATTATTATATGAAAACTTTGTTTTAGTTAATTTCGTGGTGCTGGGTTGGGTAAACAGAAGTGAAATCAAGATCAAAGTTCCTTTTTTTTTAACTCTTCCACAGGAACCTCAGATATGGTACGTCAGCTCACGTCGCAGATTTCGAAGTATATCTTCTCGCATTTTAGTCGTTCCGGCTCAGTAATATTTCTCGAAACTTGATAAGTTCCATCTTTGGCTCTCTTAGAATGCAATTTAGTCCATAGTTACAGACAAAAAAGAATTTCTAGGCCCGAACAGAACGCCGTCAAGATCCATGACGTCACAGTGAACTGGTGCCGGTACTTCAAGGCGGCCTTTCTTTTTGAGTCCTTTCTGGCTTACCGCTCAACCTTCCTCCTTCGCGCACGGGGTATTGAGCTGCGATCGTCGGTTGACCCTCCAAGCTTTCACTCGCACATACAGCGTACGGCGCGCGGCGACGATGTTATCGTGATGGGACTTTGTACGGAACATCACGGCGACGGCAGATGTTCGCTTGGAGTGTCCATATAGTTTTTATCGCAATAAAAGAAAAAAAAAACGATGTGAGTTACATTGAGCGCCTAAGAATGCATGTCTACCTTTTCTTCTGCGCAGACCACCTTCCCGTCGAGTTTCCAAGCGTTCTGCTCAGCGGCCACCTTATTTGGACAGGAAAGTTGCCTGCATCGCCTTCGACTTCGATGCCGTCTTCGCGAAGCTGTCTTCTTTGACAAGCTTTGTCAGAATTGTAACGACACTTAATACTGACCGCTTAGCCGTCTATTTCACTATAACGGTACATGCTGTGGCATTCATGACGTTGCGTTAAAAATGTCACAATTCGCAATGACTACGCATGTGCGCCGAATAATTGCTTAGCTGCGTTTAGAAAACCGTGAGTACTTCGACGTTCTGAAAGACAAAAAGTAATAAATATCGATCCAAATGGGTTTGAAGCCACGACCTCAAAGATTAGACAAAAATCTATGTATTAACCCTCATTCCCATGGTTGTTGAACGATGGCAGGACAAAAGATTGCTCCGGTAATTTTTGTATATGTATTACTACAAATGTACTAAATGTATGTACATTACTACACATGTACATGTACATGCACATATGGTAGTAACCTCCACCAAAGCAGGTCCTTCGGCACCCATTGGAAAGATGACACTTTGGAACGAACCAAATGTCGGACGTGAAAACGTTCCTGCAAAATGATATGCCCGTTCAACCGCAAGCTCATGTCAGGCATTATGTAATTTGCACAGACCTTCGGGGTCATGAATCTGCTTTCAGTTAAGTGATCGCTGCTGAACGTTGAGCAGTCATTACGAATCCAAATAAACGAAGAAAGCAGCATGGTTCTACTCCGAGTGATCGTCGCATGGCGCCAGCTAGTATATAGCCCATGTCATTTTGAAGAGAAGGCTGGTTTCGGGTCCAGCTTTTGCCAGGATACGGAAACGTCGTCGGGTCACGCGACCTGAACTCGCTTAGCAAGAACACTGACAACAGCTAATAAAAAAAATGAATGGTCATGGTGTTCATCAAAGTCCTGCCTTCTGTTCAGTGCTAACTGGATGTCAAGGGCCCCCAACAAAACAAAGCGAACTGTTGTAGCTTCACCCATAACTCTAACAGGACGCCGAAGGGAAAGAACAAGAAAATGTGCGTACGTTGAATAACACTCGTTTTCCTGTTAAGGACGACACTTGTCTCGCCTTTCTCTCCTGTCAATTTTTTTGGCGCGCAGCTACCCGCGACATTCACCATGAACCCGGCGGTGTACGCATTCTGCAGCCGGCACCACGGCGACCGAGACCGTGAGACGAAGAAGATGACGAAGAGGAAGAATACGAAGGAAGCAAGGGATGACGCGAAAGATGAAAACTAATAAAATGAAAGCATTCAGTGGAAAAGAAAGGTCGAGGTTCGGGGGAGGAGGCGGTCGTCGCAGCCGACAAACAAGGCCATGAACTGCACAGCGTTAGTGCATACGGCGCGAGCGGCACACAGGGACGGGAGTCGCTGTCGCGCTGCAGACGACAAGTTCGCAAAGCGTTGCAGACGGCGCGTCACGTCATCTTCGGGGGACGCTAAAAAGAAAAGAAGAATGGGTATGACAAGTAGAAGAGGAAGAAGAAGAAGAAGAGCGGTGGCTTTGAGGGAACCCGTCACTAGAGACAGAAGCACGACACTGGCTGCCGGCGCCGGCGCGATTCGTGGAGCGCGCGCGGCGGCTCGGGCGCACAAGGAGGCGGTCTTGTTTTTGCAGGTGACGCGTCGCACGCACCCGTGTCACCCCATATCCCGTCTCCTGCGTCTTCTGCGACGATGGCGGCAGCGGCGGCAGCGGCGGCGGCACTGTGGTGGGCTTTTGTTTGTTTGGAAACTCCTTTCCGCGAAGGCACACCTCCCAGCCGCCTTTGCTTCTCTCGTTCGCATCGGAAACGATGCTTATAGAATGAATGCCTCCCAGACGGCACCATGTACGCTGCGAACGACAGCGCAGCGTCCCGCCTGTGGCCTCGACCTCCGCCAATGCTTCAATCAAGCACAGACAACAATATCTATCTATCTATCTATCTATCTATCTATCTATCTATCTATCTATCTATCTATCTATCTATCTATCTATCTATCTATCTATCTATCTATCTATCTATCTATCTATCTATCTATCTATCTATCTATCTATCTATCTATCTATCTATCTATCTATCTATCTATCTATCTATCTATCTATCTATCTATCTATCTATTAATCCTTATACTTTATTCAATTATAGATAACCACACTAAAGTTGGATGAAGTATTGTCTCTGAAAAAGAATGTAACTAAAAAAAACTGTGCCGGAACAACCCACGGTAATTGTCAATGTAAGCAACTAGCAGGAACGAAAAAAAACGAACGAACGAGCGAACGCTTTCCTTGCGGAGTCCGACCACCGAAAACCACGGACACTGGCGAACGAGGCAGAGAAAGCTATTCGCTTTACATGGAACACAATCCTCGGGTATGCCTACACGAGAAGTTTGGCTAGAACATGGAGATCCCTATAAAAAAAAAAAAGATCACGCAGAAACTCGCCTGGGAGTTATCTAAAACACGCGAAAGCATTTGCTACTAATCGCCTGCTTTTCGTCGTCGTCTATGATGCTGTGTTTGGTATAATGGCCAGAAACACCGCGAAGCCCGTGTGGAGAGACGGAGACCCTGACGTTGTTTAGACCGGCATAAGACGACGAAGAACAGGCGTGTAGTAGTAATGTTCACACACATTACGGACAGATACACAAGAGGATCTACGTGTGACTGTACAATATTTTGTTACTCATTGTCGCTATGTTCTTTCTTCTTTATTTTTAAATATATTATTACCATCTTTTATTTTATATTTATTGTATTGTATCGTTTTCTTATTCTGTTATTTTGTTAATATAACGTTTTCTCTGAGGAGTTAATTAAAGCGTCACGCGTCAAGCTTCAACAACGGTTTCCCTCAATTAGCCGACATAGAAATGCTTACGCATTTACAGATTACAAGAGCGAATTCTGGCGCTGGGATCGTTCGTATTTACCATGGCTGTTATGGGTACAGTACTCGGTTTTGCCTAACCTTCGTTCTGGCGGCTTCAGACGTTTTTGTGACGTTCTTGCACTTCCAACGCAGTACTTCGTTGAAGGTGATCGATTTGCAAGGTCACGAGGCCGTTCGAAGCCAGAAGTAAAAAAAAAAGTTTAGCCAAAAATGAATGCACTGCGCATGCCCACCGTTCCAACGCTGGTCGAATCGCCATGCTCGCAGCTCTCGTATAGATGCTTGCGCAATTGCAATTTCAGCAATTTTAGCGGGAAACTCCACGTGGCTTACGTTCGCGCCATCTCTGTTGTTGCCAGCACGCATGTTGAGGACGCGAATAATACACTCTTAAAACGGTTGCACCCTTTGGGGTGTATATTTGTCCCACAACAATAATCGTCATCTGGCTGGCTTGCGTTTCCTTTCCTGAAACCTCGGCGCTCGATACTTTCCTGTCGAGAATACTGCGTCACACTGATAACGCGCATGCCGTTCGTGACTGGGAAGTACCGGGCTCGCAGCGTTAAAAGAAGGAAACGCGGGCAAGACAGATGACGATTATTGTTGTGGGACAAGATAAACCCCGAAGGGTGTAAATTTTTCTAAGAATGTACATAAGTCCATTCTTTTAATATAGTTTTCGCCTCCAAACCTCACAGACTCTCTCTCTCTCTCTCTCTCACCTTCTAAAGCATGCACACACCCTTTCCTGGGCTACCGCCTCGTGTGACGTCACCTGACGGTCTATACGTATATAGCCTAACGTCGAGGCTTCATGAAGAGTCGAGGCGACGCCGGCGTCACTTTCACTCCCCGCCGGCATAGCTGCCGAAGCACGCCCGACACGAGACGTCCGTGTCCGTGCGAGGCATCTTTACGGCGAGCGGAAGCGACAATTCTTCCCGCGGTACGTATACGCGCATGAATTTTAGCGACACAGCACTCCGGCGTGGAATAATCGAGGAAAAAAAAAAAGAAATAAGAAAGGAGAGCCACAAAGAGAGACAAACTGTGCGGAAAAATACCAAGAAAGAAAAAGAAAAGGAAATAAGGAACGAAGAAAGGAAGGAAGTATATAGAGTTTGGAGAGTGCACGGAGGGTGATACCCACTCGGGGGCTGATTAAGCTCCACTGGTATTCGCGGCCGTATCTCAGCTGAACGGCGTGAGTTGTCTCGCTACGTCTGAAACTGTGTATTCGCGTATTGCGTGCTTTCTTTTTTTTTCGTTTCCTTCAATTTATCGCTCGAGAAGCAGCCCGCGGGGACGCTTCATAGTATGAATTATTCGACGCTGCATTTCGCTCGTAAATCACGTCGAGCTCACTCACATATACACGATCACGCACAATGGGTTTTGCCGGGAAGGTGTGTGTAGGCACGCATCCTTGGGGGGCGGGGGGGGGGGGGGAGGAACAGGAGGAGGATCCATAAACATACATTTCTAAAAGCCGGGACGGGTCGCTCGTGCGAGCGACATTTTGTATTCCTTTCTATAACGTCTAGACGGGTAGACCGCGCATGCTTGTTTTGACCGTCAGGACGCTTATACGCCTCCATTCAACCAGCTAAGACGCTCAAGACGCGAGTCTTATTCACTGTATGCTTTCCGTCTGTATCCTGTGCTCGTTGTTTTATGATTTCCAACCTTGGGCATATTCGCAGCCCTACACAGCGCTTTGTAAAACGCACCACGATAGAACCATTTGTTTTCCCACGAGACCGATTGTCTGAGAGTCTTCGAGCTCTCTTGTTCCCACTGTCACGCGGAGATGCGATAAAAAAAAAAAACGAAGAACAAGGACAATAAAGGTCGTAACGAACGGGAAGGTTCTTGTCGCGTCGTATTGGGGATACGCTCACAAATACTGACACCGCTTTATGGAGTTCGACTTCTTTCGCGTCGAGACAGGAGGCTATTGTTTTTTTTTTTTGCGTGTTTTCTACACGGCAACAAGGACGGCTTCGCGGATGAATATACACTGCCGTGAGAAGAAGCACCAAGTACACGCGACTCCAGCGATCGACCGCTCTCCTCACCAACTAGCGCCGAACAAGCGCTTATCCAGCTAACAGCTAGGTCACAGCATATATACAACGCATCCCAGACCCACCACGAGCGCCACGGTAATTCGCGCTGCACGACGCGCATGCGCAAAGGTCCTAACACGTCACGTGTTAATGGCTGCAACCTATCGCGTATCGAGCAACGGTAAAACTCTCTAACAGCGCCAGTAATCGGACGGTTGCAGCCGGAACTACATTCCGTTGCGCAAGGATATGTACGCCTCGTACCTTCGGTAGTACTGCAAACTGACTTGCTCAAGCGTAATATGCACGCGTCCGGATACACGAAGAGCAATACTGACGGCGTCTTCAAGAAGCGAAAAAAAAAAAGGGGGGAGGGGGGGAAACAAGCTAGTTCATCAGCGCTGCTTCTTTCTAAGGATAAGATAGAATACACGAAACGGTCGCTATTGAATGCCGTCACTTCCCCAGTGCACGGTAACAACAGCTGTGCTCGTCATGGAGGGGGATGTGCTTTTGTTGCGTGCAACGGTTCAACGTACGTTCGGAGCCTCCAAGCACAATGCAATTTCATCGATTTCTGTAAATCATTCACCGGGTATAGCACGCGTGATTTGGACTTTCTTATCAGTGCTTAGTCTTATATTCGAGGCATGTCATCTTGCTGCTTCGTTCTTCTTTACTTCCCTTTCTATCCCCTCCTTCCTTAAGAGTACGCAGGCTTTGTGCCCTTCTCGGTGGCGGTTGCCAGCCTGCTCGTTCCCAATTTCCCTCTCCGTGTGTGTACGTGTGTTTTCATATAATAATAATAATAATAATAATAATAATAATAATAATAATAATAATAATAATAATAATAATAATAATAATAATAATAATAATAATCAGCGCTTAGTGTACGCAAGACTCTGCGCCACATGCAGTTGTGTAAGAAATATCGCCGCGGTGTTTAGTGCAAACTGCCCTTGTTCATTTCTTCATGGCTCAGAAGCATCGATCTCCTCACCTGTTCTTTATTTAAGAAAAGAACAGAAAACTGAGCAAAAGATGTCACTTACTTGCTTCTTTCTCTGCTACAGACTATAGAAGTTTGGAGTTGTAATTGAAGTAATTGTTCATCATACATAAAAGTAATGTAATATAGTTCATCATAATCATATGCCATAGTTCTCTCGCCACCATTTAAGTAGTAATTACTTGAAGCTGAAAAACATGGACTGACTGTGCAGCAGTCAAGAGGTTGAAGCAATTGAGGAAGAGGAAGCAATTAAATAATAAATTTTTGTTAGTCTTCTGGAGCTCACTTCATTAGCGGCAAAGCATGTCCGATTCGCCTATAGGAATTCCTCTGCAAGAAAGCTACGTTCACTGCGCTTATAGCATTATATATATATATATATATATATATACACTGCAGCCTCGATGAGGCTATTGCAGGAGGGGAATGAACAATCAACATACAAACATGTATAAATTAGCTTGTTTGAATTGTTTCAGTGGTAGTGAACAGATGTTACACGGTAATGAATTGCAGACTTCAATTGTTGATGGAAAAGAACTGTCTTTAAAGGAATTATTGGGGGCAAAAAAGGTTGAGATATTTAGAGCATTTAGAGTCTCGTACATGAGGGTTTGGAAAAAGTCAAATAGTTATCTAGAGAGGAGAGGCGAGGAGAATTGATTAACATGTGAAGGAATTTCAGGAATTCAAATTTGCGATGCTCTGCAAGAGGAGTGAGACCATGTAGGGGAAGAGAGTTAGACGGCGAAAATTCCTTGTCATATCTTCTACAAACAAAACGCACTGCCTTTCTTTTTTGCACGGATTCTAGTTTTATGACGTCGCAGTGTTTGTATGGATTCCATACAACGCAGCCATACTCGAGGATGGGGCGAATGAGGGTTTTATATGTAAGAAGTTTAGTTTCTTGAGGAGCAAGAGTACTTGAGGAGTACGATGTAAGTAACCTAGTCTTTTAAGGGCCTTGTTAGAGGCGACATCACTGTGTTTCGACCATGAAAAATCGTGTGTTAGTAGGATACCTAAATATTTGTATTCTAGGACCCTATTTAAAGTAATATTGTTAAAGGCATAGGCAAAGAAGAAAGGGGATCAGCGCCGGGTAAAGGGCATGGAGACAGTTTCGGAAAAGTTGATATTCATTTGCCATGCTTTGGACCAGTTACAGAAGTTGGCAAAATAATTGTTAAGGACAACATGATCAGTAGGAGATTTAGTGGTATCATATAAAACGCAATCATCTGCAAAAAGGCGTATTTTAACTGAGGTGTGTACGGGGAGATCATTAATATAAAGCAGGAATAAAAGAGGACCCAGTACTGAGCATTGGGGAACCCCTGATGAAACAGGCATCAAGGGTGAGTTAGAAGAGTTGAAACATACCTATTGAGAATGCTGGTAAAGAAAGTCCGATATCCAGCAAACCAAAGATGCGTCTTAGTATAGCGAACAGCTTGTGCATAAGTTTAGGATGTGAGACAGTGTCGATCGCCTTTGCAAAGTCTACAAATATAGCATCAATCTGGTCACCTATGTCTGAAGAGCTGCTGATGTCATGAACGAATTATGTCACTTGAGTTATAGTGCTAAGGCCAGGTCTAAAACCATGCTGGAAAGCGCATAATTTTTTTTAGTTTAAAGAAATTTCATATAATCATGTATGGTCTAAAAAAAGAAGAAAACACCCTGTACGGTGCATAAAAAATTACGTGATGCATGTGCGATCACGACCGGTACAACAAACCAAGCTATCGCTTACAAGGATGTCAACCAAAGGTCGGTTCTGCCGGGATTTTTTTTCTCTTTTACAACGTCTTTATTGTGACTACTGTTTTTTTCCCCGCTGCTAGCAGGACAAACGAGGGTAAGCGATTCAGATAGAGGAGAATGTTCAAATGCAAGCGCAGACACAACACACAAGAAACTGACACCGCAGCACGCTCGGGTGACACTTGAAATTCATGCAAGCAGGACGGAAGCGAGGAATTCGAACCACGTAGTCACGTGCTTGATGACGTCACGCAGCCACCGGTCAAAATGTATGGCTCCTTTTAAGCGCCCTGAAACGGCTCAGTTTTTCATGCTTCTATGCCCGGTCGTGCAGCCTTGTTTTCGCACGGCTACCGTGGTTTAGTTATATAGACCGAGTTTCAGCAACAATCACGTGGGCACGCGCGTCACTGGAAAGGGGGTAGTTAAAGTTAGAGGTTGTCTCGTTTTGTTCACGTTACGTGTTAGATTTATTTTGAGTTGTAAGGGGACGCTCGAGTATCTCGTGTCCCCTGCACGTACGACTTTCCCGCGTGACACAAAAGTCACAGTGGGAGCCGGTTGCACTATAGTTACGCAGCTACGACGAGAGATGGTGCGAGAGAGAGAGAGAGAGAGAGAGAGAGAGAGAGAGAGAGAGAGAGAGAGAGAGGTCATACGGGAAATGCAGGGAAGTTAACCAGGCTGAGCCTGTTATGGCTACCCTGTACTAGAAGGAGGAGACAAGTTCACACTTTGCATTGGCACACACACAATCAAGCGTTCACCGCTAAATCAATCCCAAGCGGTCATACAGGCTGGTGCATCGCGCTTCTGTGGCTTTGTGCATAGCAGACACACGAGGCCACGGTCTCAAGATATTTCCTTTTGTGACAGGCCTGTCATCTAGGTGCCCTCAAGCTGTCCCGAGAGGCAATCAGAGATGGTGCGAGAGTTCCGATGTTGCTAGAAGGGCTTTAGTGACGATGATGATTTATTGGCATCTCCTTTGAAACGGTAATCACCTAGCCTGGTTGAGTTAGTCAGGTATGATATACATGCTTTTCAGTCTAGCATTCTTCTAGAAATCTCGTTCATCTTTATTTTTCTCTTCCACAAAACTTCTCTATCTACATTGTACCGCTACCTATGGCCGTAACGGATCCGGTCGGATCAACCTCTTTCCTGCTTTTTCCCCACAAATACTCTAAATGTATCCTGCTTGTCTCGAGTGCTGACCGGTTAATGCTTCCGTCCACATTAAATCCAAGCGCTTGTGGAAGGTGTACGTTATCTACGGGTCTCACTGGGTGAATCCCTTCGCATTCCATTACGATGTGCTGAGTGGGCTCCGGATTTTTGGCTGCAGCATACACGTGCCTCATCTAGTTGCGGACATATGCTCCCGTACGTTTTTCTCCTTAGGCAACCAGCTCGATCCTCAAACAGCAAGGCACTTCCCCTCGTGTTATCGTACAAATTTTTCCTTCTGATTTCTTTCTTGTCATTCTTTTTAAATATTCGTGTCTTTTCTGTTTCCATTCGTTGCATCCAATTCGCTGTATCTGTTTCTCTCACTTTCTTTCTGATGACTCCTGGTTGCCTATTTACGCTTTCAATAACCCTGTATACCTGGCTGCCAACTTTCTTGACCTCTTCCTCCATCCAGTGTTCACGCTTTTCAGGTACAGATACTTGTACACTTTGGCCACCCATTTATTTTGGTCCATGTTCCTGATCCATGTTCCTGATCCATGTTTCTTATCCATGTCCATGATCCATGTTCCAGTTGCTAGGCGTGCTAGCGCCATCTGACGGCGGGGTTAACTTGGGAGCGAGAGAGAGACTTTCTTCCGTTGTCACGCTCGTCGGTGCTGTTCGCGGGTCTGTCCCACGAAATGCTTGCTTTCGGATTCGGAGGGCGGCACCTGCGTGTGACAAACGCGATCACCCAGACGCGGTCCGGCGAGTCGGTGTCGGGCGCGAGCCAACAATATTCAATAGGCACCCTTTGCGGAGTGATTAGAACTTCTTCGATTCCTTAGCGTCTCTCCATCGAGGAATCGTTCCTCGTTTGCACTTCGGCTAGCTGACTTGTAAAAAGAATGGAGCACTAAGAATGCCCTTTTTGTATATTCACACTATTGTGTGCTCTGCGCTTTGTCAGCGGGAGGATACTTCAGAGTCCACAGCTCTTATTCACGCCTTTGTAGTTATCTATGCCACACACACACACACAAAAAAAGAAAAAACATAAACACTCGGTCAAGTGCGAAGCCGTGACAACGATAACTAGCTTTGTTACTACACACAGTGGGACTCGTGTTGTCTTGCGCAATATCATGCATCAGTGGTTGAACACATTCGTCGAAGCGTGCTATAACACGGTTTGAAGTGTGGACAAAGTACGCCTTTTCTTCAACATCTCTCTCTCTCTCTCTTTTTTTCCGCTTGCTGTCGGCTTCGTTAAGCTTTTTTCACATCCCCATGGTGTGACATCATTGTCATGTTTCATCATTGAAGGACAAAAACAAGAAAATGCCAGAAAAATCGCTCCGGACGCTGCTGTTTGCTGCCATATATGCCGTCTTCGGAGTTCCGGTATCTCGGAAACGGTAATGGTTGCACAAATAGGCTAAACACTCTTTAACGTAGCCGCTTTGGCTAAGAAGCCTACCGCATCCTTTAGCCGTTGAAGGACATTCACGTCAAAGAAAAGCTCCAACCGGCCGCACACAAATTTAACCTACACTCAACGTGTGCGGCGACGTTCAAAAGCGTGATTCAGGAGGACCTTTGGTGCGTCGGGGGCCTCGAATTTCGCGACACAACGGAAGTACGTATATAGAGATCGTGACACTTTTCTCAACGCGTCCTAAAGTGTTTTGAAGAGGAGCGCCTCGCTAGAGACTTGAAGCAGTACTTACGCGCGAGCGGAATGCGGCCGCCCCTGATTTGCGAGCACGCAGAGAAAGGAGAAGGGGAAGTGGCGGTCGTCTCCAGAATAGCGCATGTATCCACGAGTATACACAGAATGCTGCGCTGTATGCTGAATGGTTCGCGCATATTGCGAGCGCTCCCAACTAAGCACACAAAGCGTATAAAAGATGCGCGAATTCAACGGTTTCGGTAGCCTCAGTGGAGCGTCGCTATAGACGGGCAAAAAAAAACCTCATTCTGCGCGTTGCAAGCGGTTGAATGAGCTACTTTATTCGTTGGACACAGTCGCAGCCTCTCGTCACGTTTCTGGTCCCCATGAAAAGCCATAACGCAGTTTACTTCAATTGGCTAAAGAAAGGAAGCAAAAAAAAAACCGGTACTCTCGTTATGCTGGCTTGCTCAGTCGGACTCGCAGGGTTCGCTCAGTTTCGTATTGATATCCCCAGAGGGAAATCTGGCGCTGCGATCACCCAGCTACAATGAAAACGAGGGGGTAGTGCATGGATTTGTATAATCTTCTAGCTTATGGCTTGAGACGTTCTTCCTTTACTTATTAAGATTTATTCATTTATTTATTTATTTATTGTCTTTATTTATTTTCACCTTAAAGACCCGGAGGCATTACACAAGGGAGGGCTTTAATCCTTGTGACAATGTTAGAACAAATGTACAGAGCAATAAAGAAACAGCAATAAATAAAAACAAGCCGGGAACAATTCTGAAAAAAAAAGGGGAACATCGTGTTGCAGTAAGGGTGGGATGGATCGGTAATTAAGAAAATATTGTTGAATCATTAAGCACTCATATTTTATTTGAACGCACGAAGGCAGTAAGTATTTTCCCACACGCGTAATCATCGCGAAAAGCCGTAAAAGTCGTCTGAGGCCAGAAGACATAGCACAAGACACAACAGCGGGGTCCCCGTGGCTCCGATGTGGTCCCCACTTCTTTTCGAGCGCCTCAAAATCACTGTAACGTTTGTGTTCGTCCTCATAAAGATATATAATGCCAAGTGAAGTCTCCGTTCCTAGCCGCGCAGTGGCATGGTGGCGACAGTCACACAACACGGCGACGAGGTAAATTCTGTAGAACGAGCCGCAACCTCTATTAGTGCGCCTGCAAACTGATACGCGACGGGCCAGTGTTTCTGAAAAGTAACTACACCACGTTCACTTATTCGCGCGTTATCTGACATCGCGCATTCTGGCGTGACCCCCCCCCCCCCAAAAAAAAGGAAAAAGAAAAAAAAAAGGCGATAACAAAGCAGCGCATGCAAGGAAAGGTATAACCATAACCGAGTTCCAGCTTCGGAGAAGAGGAAAGTTGTCTACAACTCTATTGAACGTCGACAGAGCGTCTTGATAAACCGCTACATCGGGCTAGCAGCGATTCTACTTCACTCGCATCTATATTCGAAATCGTGCGGCCACGTTTGTTTACGACGATTATTCCTTCTATGCAGCAGCGTTCCGCGCTAATGTCTCGAGCCAACTTCCACGATTCAGACATATAAAACGTCAGAAATGCAAGGCTTTTATTTTTGGTATACCACAAACTCTATTAGTAATATGCCAGTAACTTCGATTTCGCTCGTCCGTCACCACTCGTCGTGCATCCATCGCCAGAAAATCGCCATATCCACCGCCAGAGTGCAGGTCTGCACAGCTTAGGTCATTCTTGGCCCGGCGAGGAAACAACTGGAATAATCTGCCCGCGAGAAATTTGTGAGCGACCTTAGAGCAACGCATTTCAATGCCGCTGTCGAAGACGTCTTTCTCCGCAAGACAAACCCACCCCTTATGATAATACGCGTAGTAGGGGCGCTTGAGGAATAAATAAACAAATAAATAAGTAAATCCGACGCCAGAGAGACCATCCGCGCAGCATTGAGCAGAACGAGGTACCGCTCATTTCAGCACTCAGCGCGAGCTGGTCTCAACCTTGCTCTCTTACGGGCCTGCCCTCCTCCTAAACAGCCTGCAGAGGGACTGCCTCGTCGACGTTCTTCCACACGTAACGGCCTTTCTTTTCTGTAAGGGCCCACTTAGACGTCCACGCGGTTCAGCGAGCTTCGCACGAACAAAACTGCTGGCATCGTACGTGGGCCACCATTTGTCTAGACGGAAATTGTTTCACCATCGGTATATGGCATGCCGGCGACGGCGGTGGGCTGGGGAAGGCAGTTTGAGGAGATAACGGCACGGGAGACACCGAGTCGGCTGGTAAAACGAGAGATTAGGCAGGCAAGGCCTCCGTCGCCCCCGCAAACTTGGTCTCCCCTTGCCCCAACGAACACCGCCGTGGCCGCAGACAAAGAAAGAGGCGGGCGCCTGGACGTCGTTGTAAGCGTTAGAAATTGAATTCGTTACCAGCTGAGATCGAAAAAGAAGAAGAAAAGATGAGCACGCTCAAGGAGATCTGCTCTGGATTGCCCCTGGACCCACTGCCTCCGCTCAGGGCTAGAAACCCGGCATTGGCTCACGCTCCGGACAGAAACGTCCCGCTCACCGCGGAGGAGACAGAGGTGGGTCGTGACCTCGTGACATTCGCTTGTCGTGTCCTTACAAAAATGATGCGTGATATTCAATTTCATCTGACCAGGCATTCTATTGAAGGCAACAGAAAGTCAATCGGAACACACGCATACCTACATAAATATTTTTGTGAGGGTACGTGAGACGTGCGACTAGAGACTATCTAAGAGCAAAGCCCTCCGAAAAATTAAGCAGGAAACGTTCTGTTACTGTACCTCCCATAACTATGCATCTTCGAAACTATGTTCACTGCCTTGTATTAATTTCAGGTTACTGTTTGCAACTGCTGCTAGTGTTACGGTGGCGAGAAGCCGTCCATTGCCTAAACAGTTGCTATTTATCACTCCTTGATGTACTTTGCGACATGAATAAACGTTGACTATCAAATCAAATAGTATACGTTATACAAATACACGCTTGGAATATCTAATTGAATGAAGAGTTTCGTGCTTTTAGAAATAGAAAAAGAAAACGACGCTCGTGAGCAAATGCAATAAAAAAAATTAACCGGTTGAAGTACGTGAAAGAAGTTATGTATATTACAGTTCGTTTCCTTCAAAACATGCAATCCTATTCACGATTCTGTCCAGCAGAAATGGGTGAATGAATAAATGACGTGAATGAGCAAATGACTGTTCCGCTGACCGCAGAGGAGACGAAGGTCAGTCGTGACCTAGTGACTTTCATCTGCCATTTATGAGACGCGCGACTATGGGTGTAAGAAGTGTGAAATTTCCTCGGATCAAATAGATAACCGGTCTTGAGATGATACAGACTTTTAATATTCAGCTGAATAACGGAGATTTTCTTTTTTCTAAATGTATGAAAAGAAGCAGGTGATCAGCTGCAGTAAAGAGAATGCTCTAAACCGTGAAAAACAATGATATTCGTTTCCATCAATGTACGCCATGTTATTTGCAATTCCGTTCAGCCGGGGAACCTGCGAACGAGCAAGAAGTGAAAACTCGACAGAGTTACTTGACGCGGTGACATTCATTTGTCATTGTGAGAAGTCATTGTGAATCGAAAAAGCATTAAGTTGTAACAGAGGTACAGAGGACACATTTGCGCACCTTCTTTGAACCTTCCACGGTGCAGAAGAGCGTGCTTCGTAGACGTGACTATATATAGGGGCTTCCAAATAGCGAAATTTTCGATTCATGCCAGTGCAAGAACTCGGGAAGCAAATACAGCCTTTTAATGTCGATTTTAATGGTGTAATTTTTTTTTCTGATTTCAAATGAGAAAGAGAAAGGATAGGGAGTAAAGAAAAAAAGAGTTGCATTAACTTTTATTCTCCACACGCAATGCGATTTGCAAGTATTAAATTAAATTATGGGGTTTTACGTGCCAAAACCACTTTCTGATTATGAGGCACGCCGTGGTGGAGGACTCCGGAAATTTCGACCACCAGGGGTTCTTTAACGTGCGCCTAAATTCTAAGTACACGGGTGTTTTCGCATTTCGCCCCCATTGAAATGCGGTCGCCGTGGCCGGGACTCGATCCCGCGACCTTGTGCTTAGCAGCCCAACACCATAGCCACTGAGCAACCACGGCGGGTGATTTGCAAGTATATATAGCCTGGATAAATGTTTATAAGCAAAAAGCGAGTGGTCAGCTGTCTTCACCAGCAGTAGACAGAAATTTTGTGAAGGCTGTTTTTCATAACTCCCATTGCTTAGTGGCTATTATCTGGCGCTTCTAAGCGTGAGGTCGCGCGTTCAAATCCCGGTCCCGGCGACCACATTTCGATGGGAGCGAAATGCAAAAACGCCGATGTACAGTGCATTGGGTACACGTTAAAGATCCCCGGGCGGTCGACATTAATCCGCAGTCCCCCACTATACACGGCGTGCCTCATAATCATATCGTGGTTTCGAAACGTAAGATCCCACAATTTAATTCTAATTCATTTTCTCATGTCACCCGATAATAGTAGCTTATCCTACGACATTCGGTCACAACTGAACATTCAAATCAAATATGGAATCCTCGAATCGGATATGCTTGGATTCTTAACAAAAGTATTCGAATCGTGTTCGAAATATCGCATATTTGCACGCATCTTGAAAGGAACACGCGCTGCACTGCACGTGCGGTGAACTATAGTGCATAATGGAGGCATAAAACCCGAAAAAAAAAGGGGGGGCGGAACCTGAATTGAAACAGAAGAAGCAGGGAGTTGGAGCAGAGGTATAGAGGACACATTTCTGGCAGCTTATTTGAACCTTCAATGGTGCGGAACAGCGTGCTTCGTATAGGGGAAAAGGAACCGTATCCTCACACCGAGAACAAATTAAGTGTTAGTAGGACTTGTTGCTGCGAGAGTTGGTACATCATCTTTACAGCCCGAAGAGCGCGAACGTGTGCACATGCAATGCATTTTTCGGTCTTTTTTTTAACGTTATACATCGCATGCGCATGGGCTCGCGCCCAGGCCATCAATAAATTAAGCATTGGCACCTTTTTTTTTTTTTTTTTAAGCACAGCCTTCTTTGCCTCTTCCTCAGGAATGCCTAGAGACAATAATTTAAGATGAAACTAAGAAATGAACTTGTTCAGCGGACGCGTGAAAGACACATTAAATTGTTCTAAGCTGGTAGCATTACTGCTTGAAGATCCACTTGGCGGAGAAGCATTGCTAATTGAAAATGAGGAACACGCTTCTCTGTTCTTTCTTTTTTTTAGAATTCGCGTCCGTATTGCGACATTCGTGACGTCACAGTGATGGCATCGATTTCGCAGTATTTGTGTGTACTTGAGTCTTTTTTCTTTATGAGGCAGAGGTTGGACCGCATAGTTGCAATTACTGAATGCATATCTCGGTCGATTACGATGTCGATTGTTTTTTTCTTTTATGTAGGACAATACGCAAGGCTCAAGCACCTGCAAGCTGACTATCGCGATTTCGTGACGCATCGAATTGTGAGCTATAGCAGTGGGGCGCTTAAACGTGATATCACCGGACACTGACGTCACGTGTGCTTGCCCAAAAAATAACTTGTGGCAGTGTCGCCATTTTTCACTAAAGAAGAGAACGCTCTGCACGGGGAATTTTCAAACGAGGCTTAACAGTTCGATAATTACCATCCAGGTCCATTCAGATGCTCGCATAACGGTCGTCAGCTCTGCGACATCAATCGGATAATAATAATAATAATAATAATAATAATAATAATAATAATAATAATAATAATAATAATAATAATAATAATAATAATAATAATAATAATCATGAAACGATGAGATCGATAGCGGCTCCCTAGCGTGGACCTCCGAGATTACAGGTGCCCGTCGCGAGCTGAAAATCGGAGGCCATTGCCTAGGACTGTTACTTAATCACCAAGTACAAGCGTCGTCCGCTTAGGTGCTATTTGAATTCTATTGATAAGAAAATAAGACAATTATGAACCCTGCAACTTTGCTATTATTGCTTCAGTAGTGCACGCTTCTCATTTATACCCAATTTAGGCGAACTAGAATTTCACTGCAGTTGGATTTTCACTGCCATTCCAATGTTCTCATCCAGGCATAAACATAAACGATAAAAAATAATGTCGATATGAGGTTAAGTCTAGGAATGCT
Source organism: Dermacentor andersoni (assembly GCF_023375885.2). NCBI lineage: Eukaryota > Metazoa > Arthropoda > Arachnida > Ixodida > Ixodidae > Dermacentor > Dermacentor andersoni. Next base: position 52,210,903 of record NC_092819.1, on the reverse strand, counting down.
ACATGTACCACTGCATGATCCGTTAACCTTAAAGAGCAGCGGCCTAGCTTACAAACGTGTTTTATTTAGCCTTTTGTTATATTTTTTCAGACCGCCATCAAGAATGCGCTGCGGTATTTTCCTGCAAGGCTTCACGCCCAGCTTGCGCCGGAGTTCGTGCGAGAGCTGTCGGATTACGGCCACGTCTACATGTACCGCTTCGTTCCCAGCATTGCCATGAAGTGAGTCATCCAATATATCCTACAGAGTGAAGTGTGCGCTACATTGTTGTCGTGCCAAATAGAAGAGAGAAAAAAAACACCAAGATAAATACGATGCACGCCTGTTTTCAACAGAATTTTGTACTTCTTTTGCATTCCCGGCGGTTTGAACCCCAGTTTTGGGTGCGCTAAATCTAAAACTCCCTAATATATAGTAATCCTTCCCACAATCTTACTAGTGAGAAAGAAAGATATTCAATGGGTGATGGGGACGTCTGCATGATCATACGCCTGGCAGGCTGCTCCAGAACATCACTCACTCACTCACTCACTCACTCACTCACTCACTCACTCACTCACTCACTCACTCACTCACTCACTCACTCACTCACTCACTCACTCACTCACTCACTCACTCACTCACTCACTCACTCACTCACTCACTCACTCACTCACTCACTCACTCACTCACTCACTCACTCACTCACTCACTCACTCACTCACTCACTCACTCACTCACTCACTCACTCACTCACTCACTCACTCACTCACTCACTCGTTCTGGCACATTATTTCTCTGGAGATTCGGATACGTACATGCACATGTCTGTGTACGTACTTTAAGCATCAAGATGTTCATCGTCTTGTCATTTTCGGGAGTTTGCCTGCGCCAGTCGTCCCTAAACCTCTGCTCCTTCTTGTTGAACACCATCAAAGCAGGAGAAAGACGTCTTTCCGTGTACTACCTTTGCCATAACCGTGCTTTTCGCCGCCTCCGCTGCGGAGCTGCCAATCAATGCTCATGAAACAGGCGGATGCAGCGCGAGTTGCGAAGATCAGATAAGATAGTGGTGAGAGAAGAGATTAGGCCAGCGAAGAGGGCAGGGTCTGAAGCTACCTAACCTCTCCTGAATAACTGAACTATCCCTGCATCTACCTTTTCCTTCGTCACAACACCGCGTGGCTGACACACGGTGCTGCGACTCAATATCAACAACTTTTCGTTGCATTAGTCGAACACTAACAATTAACAAACAATTGTACACATGATCGCAATGAAGTTTTGTCTACGCCCCCCTCCGCCCGCTCTCCATCACTCAAGTCACCTAAAGGCTTCTGTCCGGAATGTCGGTGTCAGCGTCCATAATGAAACAGAACAACAACGATCATTTCTTGTTACACTTGTCTCGAAATCGAGTGAGCTGTCCTTACTCGTGCGATAAATTCAAGAGGGTGAAAGCTCCGACGCGCAAGCAACGCACTCGTGAACGGATGCAGCACGGTGACACGACCCATCACTCCACTTCGCCGCCATGCTTCATGGCCAGCTTCGCCACTAGGCTATAATGTACGGTGGCGAAGCTCATGCAGGCAGCATGAATTCATGCTGGTTTGCTTGCAGCATGCCGTACCACAGCCCTTTTCAAGCACGCAGGAAATCGTAAATCAAAACAACAGTGTCAAGAGGTCTCGGAGATCACTTTTTAAAATTCCCGTTCGAGTCACTTTTGCCTAACTAGTCATATGCATTGAAGCGCCCAGCCTGGCGCATCCGCCATGTCACAGGGAACGCGAAATTACAAGCTGAAGCGGAGAAGTCAACGTGGATACCTTAGTGAGGTGAAAAGAACAGAACTCAGCGAACAAGACGTCATCTTTTGCAAAACCACAATCCTTGCTAGCACACAGTGTAACTTAATGGCTAGACTGCGCGTCTCTCCTCGACTTCTCCACTTCTCGCTTGAGGTTATAAAACTAGCTCGACAAAACTCACCACTCAACTCGAGGTAGGAGCGATGTACGCGGGTTGGTTGCAGCGATCCCTCAAAGAAAGTCTGTTGCCCACGTACCGTTGGTCCGCGGTGAGACGGATGCGGGAATCGACCAAGGGCCGCTGCAGACCCTGAGCAGACAGATTGGCGCCAGGTGAAATGACAAGGAACACCACCCGGCGATCCACCCCAAGGCTTTGCCGGGGGAAATGCATGTAAAGACCGACGTTGCGGTCGTCTGTTAGCTGTGACAGTATGGGGCTTTCGGCTAAGGAATATAGCTGAATATTCGAAAATATTAGCTTAGGAATCGCATATGCAAAGTAAGGAAAAGAAGACAGAAAACAAGAGGATACAAAAATATAAACGCAACTAACGATACCAGTATGCAGTCCATAGAAACTGAGGAAAGAAATATGGTGTACACACACAGCTACACAGAATGATAAACCCACGAATGCAAAAGTTTTGAAATCAGGAGATCTGCAAGGAAAAAAAAAAAAAAAAGCCAGGACGAACTTTAAATTTCGCAGCAGAAACACGCACGCTCTAGTACTTGAATCTACATCGTGCACTTTCCCCGTGTGATCCCTTCGCCATTGAATATCAAACGCAGCAGACTTTGATGTTGCTAAATGTTCTGCTTCAGGGTGTACAGGGTCGTCCGACGTTGAAAGGGAACACCGGATTTGTGTTCAAGGCCGGTAATTTTCCTCGTGCGTTCTTGTAAAGAAGAAAAGTTCTATGAGCAGCATTGTTCAACAGCAGAACAGCATAAGGGATAGCATGGAGTGACGTTCACACTTGCGTGTTTGCAGAAATCGCGGTTCGAACAAACATCAGGCGTTCCCTTTCATAACGCACGCGGGCGTTCATAGTGCGCGTACATTATGTACACAAGGCTAGAAATCTCTTAGTCGAACTGAGTTAAAAGAACACAATGACGAAGCAAGGCACAGGAAGTGTTACAAGAGTACAAACGCACCCACATCCACCCACCCCCCCCTAACACACACACGTACGCACATGCGCACACACAGGCGTCCGCATTTCGTTGTGCATGAGCACTACGCGTGCAACAAATACGTATGAGCTCATCTGTGGTGTTCAACGTATTACTGCGCGTTCCTTTGCACAATAAAGTACTGTGACGACTACTTAATACACATATGAAATATAAGATATATGCCTACGGTGGACCGAAAACTGAACGTCTGACGCACATGCTTTTTTTTTTCTTTTTTCTCCGTCGGTCGCAGGGCGTACCCAATCGACGATTACCCGGCAAAGTCGAAGCAGGCCGCCGCAGTTATGCTCATGATCATGAACAACCTAGACCCCGAGGTGGCTCAGTTTCCAGAGGAACTGATCACCTACGGCGGTAACGGACAAGTCTTCTCCAACTGGGCACAGGTAGGTTTGTGCGCGGGGCTCTCCGACCTCGCTGGAGCCGCAGAGGAGCTAAGTTATCCCAGAGCTATTCCAAGAGCAACCAATCTTATATATAGCTGAAGTAGCGCTATCGATAATATTTTTTGTCCATGTCCGTCAATAGAATAAAAGTGAGCCCTTTAGCAGATTTCTAGGTTGTATGTTCAATTTTTGTTTTTCATCGTGGTGTCTTAAGTGTCAAACAAGAACACAGCTAGGAGGATAGACAACAGCCCTACTCGCAACTGAAATTACCTTGCCAACAACTACACAAATAAATGATTCCAAACAATCGTCGACTAAACCACGCACGCGCAGAAGCGCGGACAGACGCTGACAGAGGTGTTGGCAGCGAAGCTTTTGACGTGACTTCCAAAAGGCTTGCCTTTTTGGCGGACAGCAAAACCGAAGAAGAGCTGTCAGAAACATCTTATTCTTTGAAGATATGGTATGTTTCCATAAGCTATCACCTAACCTCGCTACTGCACAGAAACAACATACCTGCGCTGTTAAGCAATGACAAGCTGCCACAAGTCACAGAATCCTGTTAATCAGCCAAAGTGGCTTCCGGCTTTCTTCTTTGTATCAGTACCGTGCTACCTTAATGTAATATGTATACACCTATACCCGTCTGCCCCACATTTTGCATTTGCCCCTCTTGTTTTCTTGCTTGGCGTTTAATGCACCGCGATCAAACTATGCCAACTACTCCGAAATTCAGTTCCTCTTCTACACTTCGAGTTTGCATAGCCTGTTCAGCTATACGTTCAATCGCTCACCCACGTATTCGTCTTTCGTTTACTGATCCTTGCACATCGCCGTGCTTGCAGTTCTGGCTGGTGATGAACTACCTGTCCAAGATGGACGAGTCGCAGACTCTGGTCATGTACTCGGGCCACCCTCTCGGCCTGTTCCCGTCAACCCGGCCCAGCCCCCGAGTGGTCATCACCAACGGCATGGTCATCCCGAACCACTCTTCGCACGAGGACTACGATCGCATGTTCGCCATGGGAGTCACCATGTGAGCGATGGTTTTTGAACAACAAAACGGCTTCGGCAGCCTTCCTTAACTGAGGCTTCAAAGATATATCACTCTATGGACAAAGCGAGTGTTGGAACTACTTCGTTCAAGATTAACGGCTTGTCCTTCATCGTTTGACTCTTTTCTGAATGTTATCGTGCTCTCCCGATGAAGTACACCTATTGCGAGTAAACGTGCTCCATACTCAGAAGGTGTGCAACTCTCAAAAAAAGGAAAACCGTGTAGAATAGCATGCACTCGAAGAAAAGAATTCCCCCTTTGTGTCCTAATTTGATCCCCACCCACGGATGTCAAGTAGGCAGCAGGCTCCACGCAGGCGTACAAGTGCGACCCTTATGACACACGATGCTGTGCAGCCAATATTGATCACTCAATATATGTTGTCGAAGTTTCGAGATGTCGCTGGTGGTCCTGTTGAAAGCCACATACTGGTCCGTTAACCCGCCGCGGTTGCTTAGTGGCTATGGTGCTGGGCTGTTAAGCACGAGTTCGCGGGATCGAATCCCGGCCACGGCGGCCGCATTTCGATGGGGGCGGAAGGCGTAAACACCCGTTAAGTTAGATTTAGGTGCACGTTAGAGAACCCCAGGTGGTCCAAATTTCCGGAGTCCCCCACTACGGCGTGCCTTATAATCAGATCGTGGTTTTGGCACGTAAAACCCCATAATTCAATTCAAGAATCGTCTTGTAACATCAACTGTCGCATTCCCCGAAACTATAGACAATGCTGCGAAAAAAAAAAAAGAAACAAACAAAACGAGAGACAAATAAGGAAAGAAACGAAGAAAGGAAAAACGCAGAGGAAATGACACACTTGTACAACAAGGACTGTCTGAGCATCCAAAGGAGGGTGGGGGGGCCAAGGAAAATCGAACTTCCCCCACCCCCCAACTCCTGAAACTATACCTTCGACACGGCCCAGTGGTGGAATAAGATTTATCGGGCTCCAACTGCCATACGAGCTGTGACGGCGTGTACGTAGGCATGCGCAGCTATCGCTGCATCTGCTATCGACAGTACGCTTGCAGGATAACGCGTATAACAGCTTCAGTTTACTAAAGACCTGCTGTTGCACAGTGCTCATTTACAGAACGAACGCCTTGACGCTGACTACCGTTGCGTTTTCAGGTACGGGCAGATGACCGCTGGTAGCTACTGCTACATCGGGCCGCAGGGTATCGTGCACGGAACAACGGTACGGTGTTCAAACAACCACAACACACTACTTGTTCGTGCAGAACTGCACATTTGCACATTTGAAGGTCGTCTTTTCAAGACGATTCAAACGCTCCTCCCAAAGAACGCTCTTTGAATTCTGTTGTAACTATTCCAGATTACCGTGATGAACGCAGGACGCAAGTACCTCAAGCTCGAAGATCTCCGAGGAAAAGTAAGCGAAGATTAAGCAGTGATGCTTTGGCTACACATGGGAACGTTTTAGCAAATTCGTTTAGTATTGCAGTGGCGTTGCTGTCAGCAGCTGTGTGTCCGGCCGAAGACAAGGACGATGACAAAAGCGCGAGCTAGAATGCGCAACAACAACAACAACAACAACAACAACAACAACAACAACAACAACAACAACAACAACAACAACAACAACAACAACAACAACAACAACAACAACAACAACAACAACAACAACAACAACAACAACAACAACAACAACAACAACAACAACAACAACAACAACCCACTTTCCTGGGAAGCTGAAATGAAGGAGGCGGAAGATAATGCACCGAATACAACCAGTTCAATGAACGCAGAGCCAGCTATGACAAAAACCAAGTGTTCAAGCACCACACGAACCTGCTTGTCTAAATTTTCAGGTGTTCGTGTCGTCTGGTCTCGGTGGCATGAGCGGTGCCCAGGCGAAGGCAGCAGTGATCGCAAGCGGCATCGGAGTCATCGCAGAGGTACACGTTGTTCACCATACCTGGAAATCTATCTTTCGTCTTGCTATATACTGTCATTTGCCTGCAGGAGTTTTGAAAAACAAAAAGCAAAAAGAACATGTTAATTGCGTCTGCGTACAAGTAGTATTTTGGTTTTTATCTTTACCCTATACGATTCGCTTTTAAAAATAATTTGTATTCTTTAGATACGCGCCTATTTGTCCTCCCTCATAGATATCCGCTTGTTCCTTGTGGATAGGTGTCATTAAGTGGGAATAAAAATTAACGAACATATTCGCGTGTCTCTATAATCAACTGGACGGAACAAACACGCCACACGCTTCCATTGTTGAGAGCAGACATGTAAGCTAGAAAGGAGCAGCATGACTAAAATACGGAGCTTTTTCGCTCGCGTCCTCGAAGCAACAGCTGCGACTGGCGTTTACGAGCGATTCTTAACGGCCACGATTGACATACATCATTTCCCAAAGTTATCAAAAGAGGTTGAACGAGGAGCGTCTCTGGGTGAAGCCAGCGTTTCGACACCGTTGTTCACTTAAATGAATGAATGAATTAACGTTTCCTTTATTGCTGTCCTCCTCAGATGTCCCGAGAAGCGACGTACAAACGTCATCACCAGGGATGGGTGGACGAGGTGATCGAGGATATCGAAGAACTGATCAAAAGAATAAGGTATGTAAACTGGAACAAAACCAGAGCTTAGCAAGGTCTTGATAACTGAGAGATAAAAGCAAATAAGGATAAAAAAACATATACACACACGCTCGCACACTTCAAGAAACCAACTTCGTCTTGCTTGAATATTAGTTCACCTATCAACACATGGGCTATAACACTATAACACTGTATTATCTCAGATTATTTCTGAAGCGTATACTTGTATTCTCTTGCTCTCTCAAATGATCACTTCCTGACGCACACCACCACGTATTCATTTAATGTTTGCGTCGAGCGCACGCCCTTTGCGGGATGCGCACGCACTTTATTAACGATGCTTTAGATTTAGACGCAGAACCCGAGCTGCAGCAAAGTTGAAACAGCCGACACTGACAAGCACCGCATTGTTATTTATGTGTGTGTATATATATATATATTATATATATATATATATATATATATATATATATATATATATATATATATATATATATATATATATATATATATATATATATATATATATATATATATATATATATATATAAAACCTCGAATGCGAAGGGCTAGGACAACAACGAGCGAACCTTTCTCGTCAACAGCATTTTTTAATAAAGCTTGACACATAACTCGTAAAATATCGTGAAACGATCCCAAATTCGTAAACATTACGAAAATTTCGGGAAGCTTGACAGGTATGATTTTGGACGAGCGTTAACGGGAGGTGGCAAGAGTTTACCCGGAGCCCGCCACAGCATCATGTGTGTCGTTTTAAAACGTTGAACCCGAGTTTACAAATCAACAATGCTTGGCGTACGGAGAGGAGAGAATTTGCGACTATACGTGCGAGCTCGATCAAACGTGCACTGTTTTTTTTCAGGAAAGCCAAAGCCGCGAAGGAGTCCGTGAGCATCGGATACTTGGGTAACATCGTTACCCTTTGGTAAGTCATTCAATTAAGTGTCGAGGCTTTCTTCTTTTTTTAGTTAATATCTTTAGCAGCTGCTCCCATATGAAACAGTGTCTTGCAGCTTCTCGGCAGCATAAATATAAAGTCTGGGCCGGTTTATTTTATCATATTCATCTTATTGAATGTTGAGTATTCATCTTCTTGAGACGAGGAGAAACGAATGTTTCATCTCGTCTTCCACGTGTAGTCATCTGGCTCACTTGCGCGTACTTCTTAGTCTGCCTTATCTGCTTGAGCGTGTAACAGAAATCCGTACTTTAAATCCCTCACTCGGACATAATGTCTGTTACTTGGTCGCGTGTCCGTCATTACACTAAGCTTTCTTCTTTGTATTTTTAAATAATGCAGGAAGTGTTCTTAAAAAGATGCCGCCGCTTGTAATGAAACTGTGCACTATGAAGTCAGTAATGGCAGCTGGTTGCCGATAGCAATGTTGCGATTTTCGTAACTTATAAAGAAATAGAAGAACAGTACTCCAGGGGGCTCTTGCTGAGATCTCACAATGTTGCTTCTGAACAGGCGACGACTCGGTCCGCGGTATTTCATTTGCATGCGCGTCTAACGTCTCCTTGGGTTGGTTAGTGTGACAAACTTACATTTTGAGACGCGAAGGTCTGTCTGGTAAGGGGCGCATTAATGAATTATTCAATCTCCTTCCCGCCAGGGAGCGCTTGGCGACGGAGGCGGAGACCACGGGCGAACTCCTGGCAGACCTGGGCTCAGACCAGACGTCCTGTCACAACCCCTTCAACGGTGGTTACTACCCCGTACAGGTCAGTGATTAAAGACCTGTACATGCACGTTGCAAGACGGTGCAAAGAGAACGGGAGAGGATAATGACGACTTCGACGAGATGTCCCGAGATAGAGACATAAAACTAACTGGGAAAGCAGTGAGTCAAACGACAACCTGATTTCGTTCACATATCCGCTGACGTGGTAGAGTACGGTGAGACGGAAGACGAGTACCAACAACGGAAGCTAAAGAAACAAACACTATAAAGGCAGTAGGTTTGCCAGAAGGACGTAAGTTGACCTTAGCGAGTTTTGTATATATAGGTAGCGCTGTCATCGCCTTCTGCAAGCGTGCCCTCTGGGGGCACCGAAACTCAATCTATGTCCGTGTCTATACCATTGCGTCTGCGCGCTTATTGTGACGCTGAATGCATGCGGGACTCAGAAACTCAGGGCTTGGCTTCCCATATATTTCTAACGTCGCCACGAGCACGGATCAAACTTTGACGTCAGTGGCTCAGGCGTTCTGCCATTGAGAACGAAAGTCATGGCTTCGGTATCCCGGCCGCGCAAACGGCAATCCGGTGTGACCGAGGATGAACTAAAAAAACATTAAAAAAAAAAACAAGCAAGCTTACGGATAATGCTTTTGAACGTTAAACCCTAACGACCAACCAACCAGCCCAGTGCAGCGACTTCAACAATGTTTAACTGCAAGGCACGTGTTGGAGCATTGTCAAGGATAAAAGAGCGAAAGAGCTGTACACTCTTGCAGGTACCCACGCTATATACCACCAGATATAGAAATATAGCAAAGAGAGGAAAGGCAGGGAGGTCAACCAGAGGCGTGCCGGTTTGCTATACTACACTGGTAGAAGGGAAAGGGGGAATAGAAAGTGGAAAGCCACCATGACTACCATTATGTCTTCATGCTAACTTCGAGGCTGAAAGTACGCGGAGCTCAAAGCTTCGCTTCACATACATGTTTAACGTCATCATACCTTGGCGGTGAAGCAGCGCACTGACAAGAACAAGGCGAAGACACACAAGACTACACGACACTTCGCCTTGTCCTTGCCAGTGCGCTGCTTCACCACCAAGGTGCCATGATTAATCACCAACTCGCCCTACTTTCCACATTACTGAGTGTTTAACATCGCCGTCTGCATGCACGCGCCAAAAGACGGGCATCTTAGGCTTGTGCGCAGACGGGCGCGATACAGGACAGGGCTTCGACGGCAGACGGCGCCACCAGACTGCTGGCTTCAGCGCACAAGCGTGGCTCCTGCCGACGCCATACGTGCCTTCTTCGGGACAGACGCGCCGGCGCTGACAATGGGGGAAGGAAAAGAACAATATTTTGCCCGCCAGGAATGCAGGAAGACGCGTGTACGCGCGGCGCACAGATGGCCGATCACGTCGCGGTGCGTGCGCAACAATGGGCGGCGGGCGAGGGAAGATGAAGAGAGAGCGAGAGAGATAGATTGAACGGCGAACGGAACGAAAATAGCAAAGCCGCGAAGGAAACGAAGAGGACCGCGAAGCAAGAAGCCGAAGAAGCAAGAAAAAAAAAGCGGGGAAAAAAAGAAAAGCGCGAGCTTTCGAAGAGAGCGTTTGCTAGACGAGCGAACGAGACGTAAATCGTCGTTGGCACCATGATGAAGTGCTCGGTGGAATGATTTATGCCACGCGCCCGCGTGAGCAGAAGGAAGCTCGCACGCTGTGTCTTCGAACTGTGGAACGACCGCGAGAGAGAAAAAAAGAACTGTTATGTTTGGGTTACGTGCGCCCTTAACAAACGTCGCGTAAGTAAAATCCGTTTGGCGAGAGCCGAAGCTGCAGAATTCGAGCCGAGCGCGAGGCCTACGCCCTCTGGCGAGAGAAGGCGCACGTACGATTCACAACATCTTTTGGCTTAGAATTCAAACTCTTCAACGGGGACCACGAAAAGCGCCGTTGACGGAGACGTGCCAGGGAATTTCGAGCGCATGTTTTTTTCTCTATTTCCGTCTCTCTCTCTCTCTCTTCAGTAACTTCAGACAAAGGAGAAAACCCTGATGGTCAATCTTTAAGTTTGTGGTTTTTATATGGTTATCGTTCCATAAGCTGAGATGTAACCGAGGCATATCTCTACGGCATCACGCTGAAGACAAGCATGAATGGTTGCACTATTTAAACAAATTATATAGAACTTGTGGTTCCTTATAATGCTATCTGTCGCTCCAATTTTCTGCCATTTCGGAACTCTATATACAGCCCAGGAGTTTCTCTAACCGTAAATAATGTGCATTTACAGATAAATTTGCTGCAACTTCTTTTCTTTGAAATACATATAGTTACGTGGCTGTGTAAGATAGATTCATTTGTTGGATATATCGGCGCCTCTCGGGAACTATGTTTTCGAACGTGAAGGCAAACAGAAACTAGGCGTACTGAGGCCCCGTGGGCGGAGCTTGTTTTGGATTCTTAGTTTGTAAACGACTCTAGCACATGCTCATACGGACAGCGACGTGCCTTAATCCCTTCCTTCCCTCGAATGCTGCTTATTCGATTTTTGAATATTGGTCTGCCCGTGCAAGTGGTATCGCCGGTGCCATGCAACTTAAAATAATAATTAAAGAAGTCAGTGAGCACGTGATAACCCAGCAGCGACATTCTGGCCACCCGAAAAGAGAGAGAGAGAGAGAGAAGGGAAGATGGAAAGGCAGGGAGGTTAACCAGACTGGCCACCCGAAAAGTTTCGAGCTTGCTCTCGAGCAGATAATTGTCATGGTGCTCAGAAATGATGGTAATGCGCGTTGCTAACTTAGGATGGCCTGCTATATGAGCTGTTGTCACTATTCGTACGTTTGGCATCATTTCTGAGCTTACTTCTATAGCGTATATCACACAACGCGCGCGCGTCGCGAAAAAGACGTTATAGAATACGGTGGGCTAGTTGTTTCAGCGAAAACCTAATCAACCACTAAGGACAAGGATATCACAAATAAATATGTTATGTTTTGGGCGACATACTAATCGCACCGACAAACATCGGGTGTTGTGCTAATACTCGGAGACGCGTTCTTTAACCGATCAGCTTTATTCCGTACTTAAATTTTATTTGAAGATCCTAGACCGCATAAGTTAGAACTGCAGAATTGAGCCCAGTTATTGCTCAAGGCATAAGCACCTAATAGGTTACTCAGCGATCGGGCCAGTTTTGATACACGCGTTCTCATCCCCAAAATCTGCGACGAAATAGGTTGGTATTCCGGGCTACACGTGTTGTAATGCATTGCACGACGTAAGAAGGGCTTTCTGGAAAAAGAGATGCTATCCCAGTTATTAACTCATTTAAAGATATAACCGCCCCACAAACAGCATATGTTCAATAATTGCATCCTTCACGATGTCCGCCGACGCCAGATAAGTGTTGGCAAAAGAAAAAAGAAACTGTTTATCTACACTGGGCTGTGTTTACGAAAAACTTCAACTTTAGCTAAAACACTAGGTGTACGTCTTGTTTCCTTAGCATTGGTTTGGCTAGTTTCTTCACGCGGAGGAACGCAGAACATTTGCCAGAAATCTTAGTCACGGGGTTTATGTTTTGGCGTTGTGGTGTTCCTTACAACGACACTTCCAGCAAAACATAAATTGTGACAAAAAACAAAGGACAAAATCCACAATAACGGTGACGCTCCGTCGAGGCAACATACGCGCCAAATTCCCAAGAACTCCATTATGGCGCGGCGTGCGCGCGCATTTCAGCTGTCCTCGCTTGACTTATGATCTGACGCCCCGCAGTTTCCACATGCGGATTTCTCTCCCCGCCTTTCTCATTTACTTGGTTTTTCTTTCTTTCTTTCTTTCTTTCTTTCTTTCTTTCTTACTTTCTTTCTTTCCTCGCAGCTGACTTACGAGGAGGCGAACGCCAAGATGAGAGAAGACCCCCGGAACTTTAAGATGCTTGTACAAGAAAGGTACGTGCACGCCTTGGTCACTACAATAAATAAATAAATAAATAAATAAATAAATAAATAAATAAATAAATAAATAAATAAATAAATAAATAACTAAATAAATAAATAAATAAATAAATAAATAAATAAATAAATACGCAGAAGTTAAAAAAGAAAAGATAACGTAATATTGAAGTTCATTGATCCTTTGTTTTTAGCACAGAGGTTACATTACTTAGCGGCTATGGCGTTGCTCGGTTGAGCCCGAAATCCCGGGTTCGATTCCCAGTCGCGTTGGCCGCATTCCAATGGCGGCGGAATGCAAGGACAGTCGTGTGACTTAAGATTTATATGCATGCTAAAAAAATTCCTAGGTGGTCAAAATTCATCCGGAGTCCTACTCTATGGCGCTTTGCCCTCACAGCCACATTGTCGCGTTGGGAAAGTATACGCTCATAATTTTATTGCACTATGACGAAAGAACAGCTTCAGGAACGCAATCACGTCGTCGAAAAGTCCCAGTACAAATGATTAAATAACAAGGATGAGCTCAATCACAAAGGTTACCTAAAAAAAAGTATATCAATGCCACTTAAAGAAAGATCGTTGAACGCGAAGCTTTCCCCCAATGCAAACTGAATCAAGCTACCTACCTTCAGCACCGCGAACGAATACGTGTGCCCTCCGATTATCGAAGGTCTACCCAAGCTGAACGTCTTGCAGGAGCGACTGATTGTGCCTCAACTGCCGTTCGTGTGCATCCGGTGCCTGACTCACAGTCGCGGTTAGTATACGGCATCAAGGGACAGATCGCGACAGACAGACAGACAGAAAAACTTTATTCATAGCAAGTGAGTTTGGACTCCTCTGGGTCCCTGGACCACCGCACGGTCCCGCACTATGTCGAAACGTTCATGCTCCTTTTGTTCATGACGTCGGCAGCCCGAGCCACCGCAGTAACCTGCGATGTCGGGTCCGTCGACGAGAGCAGGACCTCCCAGTCCTCCCAGCTAGAGATGGCGGGCTGTCCCTGCGGGGGAGGATCGGCAGGGCAGCCAAAAAGGATGTGGGAGAGTGTGGCGTGAGGGTCTCCGCATAGGGAGCATGTAGGGGAGATGCCACAGTAGTGGGATAGCAGCTGAGGGGATGGGAGAGAGCGGGTCTGGAGGCGCCTCCAGAGGATCTGTTAGGAGTGCGTCAGGGAGGGGTGGGGAGGAGGGTAAGTACGACGGTCCAAACGGGGTATTTGCGTGAGCTCCGCAAAGCTGTGTACCCGCTCCCTCGAGAAACCCGGATCGAGGCTGTCCTGAGCCCGGCAAATTAAACCTCGGGCCAATTTATCGGCAGCCTCGTTTCCGGGGTTCCCAGAGTGAGCCGGCACCCACCGGAGCTCAACCCTGCGTGGTAAATTCTGGGTGGGGATGTTCAACAAGTTCCAGGCAGGGCTGTGAATTCTGCCTCCGGCAAAGTTGGACAAAGCAGTCTTTGAATCGCTAAAGATGTATTCAGCATCCGAAATGGCAAGGGCTAAGGCGATGGCGGTCTCCTCTGCTTCCTCAGGTGTAGAGCCCGAGGGAAGATGGTGAGTTAGGGGTCGGGGTAAGGTTGGGTTGTAAGCAACTGCTACAGCTTCATGCGTTGTACATGCGGCGTCCACCCAGATGGCTTTCTCGACTTGTCCGTAATACTTGTGGAGGGCATTTGCGCGAGCTACGCGGCGAGAGATGTGATATTGGGGATGGACGTTTCGAGGAAGGGGTTTCACTACAAGGGGTGTATGAATGTGTCGAGGAATGGCTATAAGGGTTGACTGATTAGCGGGTATGTTGATGCGAAGGGAGGCGAGGATATGGCGGCCAGTGGCGCTCGCGGCAAGTCTTAAATACTGCGTCTGAAGGTGCGCCTCAACTAGTTCAGGAAGCGTGTTATGCATGCCTAATGCAAGGAGTTTCGCTGTGCTAGTGCTGCGAGGCAGGTTGAGGGCTGCCTTAGTTGCAAGGCGGATCATGGCGTTCACGCGCTCGGTTTCCGTGCAGTTCAGCTTGAGATATGGAGTGGCGTACAGAATGCGGCTAAGCGTAAAAGCATGTACAACTTTCATGTTGTCTGCTTCGTCTAAACCCTTGTGCAGGGAAGATGCGCGGCGTAGAAGCTGCAACACTGATTGCGTGGAGGCCTTCAGTGTTTTAAGGGTATGGTCATTGCGTCCGGAATCCTGCAGGTAGAGGCCAAGGATGCGCAGGGTGGGAGTGATGGGGATAGGGGATCCTTGTAAAGTGATTTGGATGGGTGAGTTAGCGGCAGATTTTGGTCTAATTAGGAGGAGCGCGGACTTAGAGGGGGAACATTCGAGTCCGATAGATGATACGTGAGCGGAGATCGTGTCGACTGCTAATTGTAGAGTTTCCTCAATTTCCCCGTCTGAGCCATGAGTGGTCCATGCGGTAATATCATCAGCGTACAGAGTATGTTTTAAGTGTGGGATGAGATTGAGCTTCTGGGCTAAGGGGATGAGAGCAAGGTTAAATAAAAGGGGGGAGAGGACCGCGCCTTGCGGGGTTCCAAATTCACCGAGTGTATAAGAGGGTGTGCTGAGCTGATCAATGTGCAAGGAGGCAGTGCGGCCAGAGAGGAAGGCGCGAACGTAGTTGTAGGTCTTAGGGCCTACCTGTAGTTCCTGTAGTTCCCGTAAGATGGCAGCGTGTCGAATTCTGTCAAATGCCTTAATGAGGTCAACCGCCAGGATGGCTTTAGTAAGATGGGGGATGGTATCATCAAGCACATCGTGCGTAATTTGAAGTAGGGCATCCTGCGCAGATAGATGCGCACGAAAGCCGACCATACTGTGGGGGAAAAGGTGATTTTCTTCCATGTACGTTGTCAGTCGGGCAAGGATTATGTGCTCAAAGGTCTTGCCGAGGCAAGATGTAAGAGAAATGGGGCGGATGTTCTCGAGGGTGATGGGCTTGTGAGGTTTTGGGATAAATATAATTTTTCCATGCTTCCAGGGGGCAGGGAGGGTACCTGCCTCCCAGCACTCGTTAAAGTAGGTAACGAGGTGAGATATGGAGACATCATCAAGATTTCGGATGGCAGCATTCGTAATTTGATCTTCCCCGGGTGTGGTATTGCGCAGTTTCAATAGGGCTGCGCGAAATTCAGATTCTGTAATAGGAGCGTCAAGCTGTGGTTGGGGTGAGCCCGTGTACTCGGGATGTTTGCAAGGAGGACCTGGGGTGGTATAGGTGCATTTCACCTGCGCGAGGAAGGCGTCGGTGTCCTGCCGATGATTATGAGTGAGGCGGCGAATGCTAAGACGCGTCTGAGTTTTAGATTGCGTGGGATCGAGCATATGGCGTAACAGGTGCCAAGCACGGGTTGTGGAGAGATTGCCTCGGAGGCCGTCACAAACCTGAGCCCAGTTAGCTTTGCAAAGAGTGGCACTATGTTGTTCTATTTGGGATTGAAGCTGGGTGAGTTTGAGTTTTAGTTTCCTGTTGTGCTTTTGAGTTCTCCACCTTCGCGTTATGTTCTCTTGAGCTTCAAGAAGGTGGGCGAGCTTACTGTCGATAACGGGGGTGTCTGGGGTAGTATCGAGCGTTTGGGTATGTTGGCGAATGTCTTTCTGTAACTGTGTAGTCCAGGTGTCTAGGTCGAAGGGGCCCTGTGCTGGCTGCGCTTGCCTAAATTTACGGAGCTGATCCCAATTAGTGTGCGTAGCGGTAAATTTGCGCTGAGGTCGGCGATAGTTCACCGCTATGCGAATCAGGTGGTGGTCGCTGCCTAGTGTGGCTTGCGTTCTTTCCCACTGTAGGTGAGCCAAGTTTCTACCAAGCGTGAGGTCTGGGCTAGTATCGGCAGTAACACTGTTCCCAACCCGCGTAGGTAGGCTAAAATCATTAAAGATGGTCAGGTGAAGTAATAGCGTATTATTGTATAAAACTGTGCCTCTGTGGTTGGTGCGTCGATAGCCCCAGTCCACGTGAGCGCAGTTAAAGTCACCGGCAACCAGTAGGGGGTTTGATCCGGCCATTTGGGTTACGGATTTGAGGAGTGGAGCAAGTAGGTGAATCGGCTGTCGTGGGAGAAGATAGCAGTTAAGCATGAACAGGGGAGATTGTGCAGGGGTGTGGGGTAAAATTTCGATGAAGGTGTGAGCAATAGGAGAGGTAATGTCGTGCTCCGCGTAATGCAAGGTGTTACAGACGTATGTAACCACCCGAGGAAGATCAGTGGAGTCAGAGGGGATAACAGCGTATCCTGGCAGTTGCCTGCAAACATTGGCATCCTGGATAGCGATAATGTCTGGTGGGGACAAAGAATTGGCGATAATCTGCTGCAGAGGGTCGCGCTTTCGCCGAAAGCCCCTGCAATTCCATTGAATAATTTGTAAGGAATTATGGTGCCTCGGAGGAGCCATGTTGAAGGGTGGCGGGGCGAAGGAGGAGTGCAGAAGGCGGGACTGCGGGAGGAGAGGCCGCTGACAGTCCAGATATAAGGTTAGCTAAACGCTCCTCAACCTTGGCCATGATGCTAGATATGACCCTATCTATTATACCGGTAATGGTAGCTTCAATCATAGTCTGGCACTGTGCAGTGACCTGCGCAGTAATGCGCTCTGTGAACTTGGATTCTAGGTTTTGGGCGAGGTCCTGAAATTTGGCTTCCAGGTCTATAGGTTGGACTGGGCTCTCATCAGGCCTCCTCTTTTTCTGAGGAGGTTGGTCGGACGGGTTGGATGAGGAAGATGGGGATGGTGGAGTGGGGGGTAGAGCAGGGGTGGAGGTAGAGAGGGCTGCCTTGAGCTGCCTTACCTCATCCCGCAGAGCCTTCACGTCCAAGTCCTGGGAAGTCATGATGTTCGTCTTGGCAACCTTGGAAGCCCATGTAGAGGTAGACGGGAGGGTCGTGCTAAGCGGGGGAAAGTCCTTCTTGGTAGGGAACTTTGACTTCTGGGGCGGTGGGCTAAGTCGTTTGGTGGCGGTATTTCTTGCCTTGCACGAGCCGGTGCCCGTGAGGTGCTGCCCCCCACAGAGAATGCAGATCGGGATGCAGGAGGGAACATCTTGCAGCTCATGCTTGTCCCCGCACCGCGGGCAGAGATCACTCTTGGGGTGGGGGCACACGTCGTGTCTGTGGCCCGGTCGACGACAGTTTGTGCACGCGTCTGGACATCCCTTGTACGCCGTGCATCTATGCACTACACTCATGTAGCGTATGGTGTGAGGGACTGGGCCATGCGCAAATGTAATCAATATGGAAAGGGTCCTACCCATTCTGCGGGCTGCGATGATATCAGCTTCCGGGTTGCGAGTCTGGAGATCTTGTAGCATCTCTTCCGGTGTTTCCGCCCAGTAGGCTTGCGAGATGACTCCGCGCGCAGCAGCGGGCGGCGGTGCGATGTACGCGGCGACGGGGTAACTGGTTTCTTGAAGGATCACTTCCTTGATTTGGACGAGGTGAAGGGCCGTTGACTCGTGAGGTGTAGCGACCGTGAAGGTGTTATTCGTCGGGTGAATCCGGAGGTGAAACTCTCCTAGGTCCCGGTCAGCGGCGGTGACTCGCAGAGCTTTCATGAGTGGCTGCGCCATGGCTCCGTTCAAAGCGAGGCCTCCTCTTGGTCGGAAGACTACCCTTATAGTGCCGGGAGGGAGTGAAGCAAGTTGCTTACTTCGCAATGCGATTGCGTGCGTCACGCGCAGCTGTTGTTGTTGAGCACGGTATGTCGGCTTGAAGGTCGCAGGGGCAGTGTCGGCCGGAGCACCGACGGCGGGCGCGGCAGGCTTATCTCGAACAGGGGCTGCATGAGGAGGCACAACCAGCGTTTCCGGGCTTGGTTTGCCTCCCTTGTACGCGCGGAGTATCGTGGTCCACTCACTGGGTCTGAACGTTGTCGGGTCGAGGTCTTCGCCTTGCGATTGCACCTCCATGGCTGTTGGGGGTGGGTGCGCTACCAGTGATTGGCCTAGCCTCTAGCGAGGCAATACCCAGTGCGGCGGCTGGCCAGGAGCAGACTTTCCGACATCGATACGGTCCAAAAAAGTTCGGATGTAGGTTTAGCGGTCGGCAGCGGCGGAAACGGAGGGGATTCGTGCGTATTCCGTGGTGACTGGCACACACAGCGCACGGCACCTCGGGAGGCCCAGGCGGGGGGCGACGGGCAAAGCTCGCGCCTCGGGAGGCCCGGGCAGGGGGCGACGGCCAAAGCTCACGTCGGATCGGCTCGGAGTGCGCGCCGACGGCACGTACGTTCTGTTCGGGCAGATTTCGGGGTCCGGAGAGCGCCGACGGCACGTCCGCTCACTTCGGGTGGCTGTGGTCGAGTCCAGATCGCGAGCATAACGTTTGCCCCAATGCAATCCAATCCTATCGGGATCAGCGCGGCGACGACGTCTCGCTTCGGTCTCATTGACGCGCACACTCGGATCGGATTGTCGACGGATACGCATGGCTTCTGCATGCCGTTCTCGATACACCGCATCGGACTTGTATACGGGCACGTTCGCACTCGCGCTTACGTTCGCGTATGGAAGCCTCATCTGCCGTGCGCTGCACCCGCGGCATACCCGTGGTGACGGCTGGGAATGCATTGCGTGACGCGCGTAGTACAATGCAGGTAGATACAGTTCGTCTGCGTAGTGTGGCGTTTTCCCTCTGGTCGAGAGCATGACAGTGTTCCCACTGTTCTTATCGGCACAACTGCGAATGTAAACTGTAGTCTTCTACGCAGATGCGTCGGTTGGCTTTCCTGCGGTGCGTTTTCGGCGCTCACGGACGAATCAGGGAAGAATAAAAAGAAGCTTCGCTTTAATGTAAGCAGAAGCATCGGGCTTCCCGTAATGGCTTGAAAACAAAGGTTACGGTGCTGAGCAGTCGAGGACGAAGTGAGACACAAACGACCTATACGGTTGCCAACTTCCAGCTGTCTAACTTCGTTTTAAGTCATGAACCAACTAGCTCAGCAACAAGTTTTGTTTTCCCGTGATGGACGCGTATTCTCGGAGGATCACTTACGGCGATACTGGCGCGTTTGCGTGAAGCAGTGCCAAACCAGCCAACCAGTTCATCCGGTCTTGCCTAAAGAGTCAATAAGCGCGCACTGAAAGTGGTATTGCGGAAAGCGATTACGTCCCCTGTGCGGCAAATTTTGTTGAGAAAAAGTTTATTTCAGCAAGAGACAATACGAATACTGAGTCACAATCACGACACAATTCTACCAGGACAATAACATGTACGAAGTACAAAGCATTGTGTACATGGCACGTTTTGAAAGAAGTGTCCGAGTCCTCACTCCCTAACGTGTAACCACGTAGACCCACGGAAAAGCACAGTTACACAAACTAATTGTCACATTACACAAAATGATGTTCAATATATACAGTATACACAGGGGTTATGTACAATGATGATGTACAATGATGTGACTTTACATAGTTTTGCAGCGATGCTATGAGATGTGTATATACACATATGATCATGCACACGAGAGCACACAGAGATCACGGGCACCTACATACGTGTGTATTCACTGAATACTTTTGATGGCCTGGCTGCAAGAACCAGGCTGGACGAAAATTAAGACATGCGAATCTATCCGCGCCACGGACAGGAAACGGCATGACCACTGTCGAAGGAACTCCTCTTCCCCAAGAAAGAACAACTCCTCTGACAGAAACGGCAGTAGCTCAAATTAGTGCCCCTCCAGAAGTGAAAACAGAGCGCGGCGACGATGTCTCCGCGGCAATTGCCTCGCACCGGTTACGCCACAGGCGAAGGGCCACCGCAGCAATTAAAGGTCGCGCAAAGCGGTCACGTGAGCAGCGACCAGATGTACTAAAGTGGTTAACTCCAAAGCCACGGAAACCAGCATGCACGGCCCTGCAAAATACCCTAACAACGACGCATTGCAGCAGCACATGCGTGTTGGATTCTTGAAGGGCGCCATTGCAGACCCGTCAGCAGACCCGTCCTACGTTCGACCGGCTCGCTGCTTCATGCTTTCGTGAGTAAAGGCAAGGCGCAAAAGACCAGGACTCAAGAAGGACACAAACGACACGACCGGTGCCAATTGAGACGGTGATCAGGTTGACGCACAAAATGGCAGGATCGTGTCCTTCTTCAGTCCTGGTCCTGGGCACATGGACACTGCGAAGATGGGACTATATGCCCCACCGCTCTAGTCTGTCACGCGTTGGGAGCACTTGCCACCCTAGACGCCACATGAAGTAGCTTACGTGGCCAGGCAGATATGACGTCGTTACCGCGTCCCACGACACATTATTGGATCGTGCGCGGCGCGCTGGCGGGACTAGAGGAAGCGGTAAGGCTGACATTGTATCCACAACACGGTTTTCGAGAACGTCTACATCAGGACACACCTGAAGTACGTGGCGATGAAACGCCACGGTCGTAGAGTACACTTTCACACATGTTTTCACGTGAGATAACTGTGGCAGTGGACTCTGTGTTCCACACTCCTCCGGAATTGCCAATGGAGCCAGAAGTGTAATGCAAAGCGCACTCTTGGTATGGCTGCCCTGGCATTTCACAAAAGTTTCTCTTCACTTCCCTAAAGGTACTGGGCAAATGCAAACAGTGATCAAATAGTATTTACGTAAAATATCCGCAACATATGGCTTTATACAGACATTTTCTTTTCTGCTATTGAAGATTGCTAGCTCTCTTATCGCTACAACTGCGAACGTGAACTGCAGGGTTCTACGAATATGTGTAAGTTGGCTTTTCTGCAGTGCGTTTTCGGCACTCACGTCAGACATTGAAAGCTCAGCTTTTATACGAACATGTAAAATGTGATCGATCAGTGACAGTTCCGGGCACTTTTCAAGAAATCAAGTCCGAAGAACAGTGACGTTCATTGTAGGTGCTTAGGTTATCTTCCAACGTATGGTTCTTATGAATTGCACGGTGTCAAATTCCGTATAGCTTGTGCGTATTGTTGACAGGAGATGACAGGTCGGTGTGTTCGATACTTCGCGGGGTGACTGGCGTAACGGGCGGAGTAATACCAGTGTTATAGGTTGTCAAGGAGCGAAACGACGGTGGGCGAGTCGGGGTCAGGCAACTAACGACTTTATTGGAAGAATGAAAGGGATATATATATATATATATATATATATATATATATATATATATATATATATATATATATATATATATATATATATATACATACAAAGAAGTAGTGCCGCAGTGGGTCATGCGCTGTTCATACATATAAGCGCGGCGTTGCCCTTATTCAGCCTTGCTACAACGACGACGCAATAGGAGTTGAAGCAGGTAATTTTGACGTGATGTTGTTAAACGAGAGTTTTATACACGACGGCTCGTGTCCGGTTCGATGTTCTTTTACCGGGAAATATACGAGAGGAAGGAAGCCGGTAGAGAGACTCCATAGCTCTCGAATAAGTCTCCTTCTATTCTACTCACCAATGGGGACATGGAGCGGCGAGAACGAAAAGGATGGACAATGACGACGGCGGTTAAACACATAGACCACGACGAAGCATTAACACGCTATGGGACTGGGCTAATCGGCGTCAAAGTTCACGGAGGAAACTTTTCGCTGGCCCATGTGGAGCGGGTTCGGTCAGCACAACTTGACTCGAGGACAATAGCGGTATACAGCAGGATAGAACAACAACACTACTAATTACCACTTCGCTTACGTAGTACTGCTATTTCTGACGTAATAGTTCTGCGGAAACCCGCAAGGTGGAGAGAAGTAATTAATTAAGGGAAAATGATACATCCACTCAATCGTAGCGATTGCTACAAAGGAAACCCGTGCGGGTTCCTCGAATGAAAAGCCTCGCAGTTGAAGAAAAATTCGTCCTGCTCCGGGACGAATTTTTCTTCAACTGCGAGGCTTTTCTTTCGAGGAACCCGTACGAGTTTCCTTTGTAGCAATTGCCACGATTGGGTGGACGTCTCATTTTCCCTTCATTAATTACTGCTATTTCTGCACCGACAAAAACGACCCAGGAAAGAAGAAGATATGCTTTTCTTTCGTGCTCTGTAGATAACTTCATAGCATGTCTACGAACTTCTTTGGTGCTTGATAAGCGCTATTCCGCTGTCAATTTTTCTTTTTTGTAGTAATATCTCGAACTTCTGAGTAGAGCAATGGCAACTGAACCAATCGTTTCCTCGCACTTTTTTTCCCGCACAGCCTACGGCGGCATGTTACGGCGATCAACAAGATGACCAGGCGAGGCATGTGTTTCTGGGATTACGGCAACGCGTTCCTTCTCGAAGCCTCCAGGGCAGGTGAGATCGATCAGGCGGTGGGGTGAAGAACAGCGAAGAAATAAATAACGGAACGAGCGAACCAGCGAATTATCGAAAAGGATTAACGAATGTTGGGACGAATGAATGACAAAATGAATGAACGCACGGCCGAATGGAACTACGAAAGACTGAACGAATAGATTTAGTGATGGTCCCATTTTTCTCTTCTCGTCGAACGCTGTGCTTATCAACTTTTTTTTTTTGCTCCGAATCCTAAGTGCGGGGTGAAGTGAATGAAAGAGCAAACGAATTAATAATCACATGAATGAAGGAATCAATCAAATATTGTAGGAGTGAATTGACGTATGAGTTATCTAATAAAGTGTCAAGTGAAATTATCTAAGCAGGCATCGTTTCATTATACATATATATATATATATGATTACGTGTCTACAGGTGCTGATGTCGGCCACAACGGTATCAGGTTCCGTTACCCGTCCTACGTGCAGGACATCATGGGGTGAGAAATCATTACAGATTTGCAGAGTTGTGCCTGCGCCAGCCTATCATAGACGCCGCAGATTCAGTAGCTGACGTGAAAACGATGCTGTTATTTTTTTGGTATTGCAGAGACATCTTCTCCCTCGGCTTCGGACCATTCAGGTATGTTTCGTGCGGCATTGTATAAAGACAACAAGAGCAGTGGTTAGGTTGACAATTTGGCGAACTGCTACGGATTTGTTAATATTTAAGGGCTAGCACTCGTGGTGTCTTCTCTGTCCTCGTCTGCCGCGATACGCTCAATTAGAAGAAAGAGGCCGTTTTTTTTTCTTCGCTGTTGAAGACGACTTCTTGTAGAAGAAACAAAAAATCAGCAGACTTCCGAATTCTTGTCGCGAGTTCCAACATCCTAGCCAATGAGATGATCAACGTGCTTCCATCCCAACCTGTTACACTTTCCCACGCATCCTGAAAAAGGAAAAAAAAAAAGGAAACTCACCAACTCGTTTACTGCGAGAACAGCTCGTTTTATAATATTCTATATTCGAGAATTCTCATATTTGCGATGAAGAACGACTAAAGGCAGAGTAAAAAGAAACAGAAAAAATTAAAAAAAATAAAGAGAGATTGCAGACAGAAAGTTAACCAGCATTACTGTCTGGTTGGCTACTCTGCATGGAGGAGAAAATGAAATGGTAGGAAAAAAATGAAGGAAATGTACTTCGTTGGAGAATTATTTATTTATTCGGTATACCTACATCGCCTGTACGGCATTATCGTAGGGGGGTTAAAATACAGGTGGTCACAATGGAAACATATTCAGCAACATCAAAAGAATACATCAGTAAATAGAACATAGTTTAAGCACTGAATTTCGCAAAAGCGGAATAGAAACTAACAAAGTACAAAACAAAGTGGAGCAAAGACATGGAGCAAATTTACTACATTCAGCTAGCATAAAGTAAAAAAAAATTTCACCTTTAAGGTAAGAGTGTCCATCAGGGACAAACCAAAAGCATCATCAAGCCAACAGATTCCAGGAGCACCGAATGAACACACTAAAGGGCGCGCTTTGTGGTTTTTTACGCGCTAAGGTTTCTTACCCTTTGTCCCGCGGCTAACATCCAGTAACATTTTGTGTTTATTTTTTACTGCGTACGTGAACTTATGAATGCGCACAGGCAGTAACTTCTAGAGTGTACTAGTACACTCTACATAGAGTGCTGCCAGTAATCCATTATTATTCTAGTATAAAAACAGGATGACGCTCAACGATCATTGCTTCCAGTATTCCCATTAAGGCCGCGTGTAGGACGCATACATCAAACGTCGAAATCGTATAAAAAATCTCTCTTGCAGGTGGGTTTGCACGTCTGGATCCAAGGACGATTTAGCGCTGACAGACAGCCTGGCTGCTTCTGTGCTGAAGGGCTTGCTCAAGACCAACGGTACGTGATGAGCTTAAGGTGTTAAAGAAGATTAAATTCTCCTCACGAATGTCGCCTTACGAAGTACGACTTAGATGGTTAATCCGAACATTTGAAAAAGCGACGTACAGATGATGGAAAAAACAGGAAGGACGCAACGCGTACGGCGGGCACAGACGAGAGATAGTACCCAACCTGTAGTTCGTATAGCTTGGTGAGCAAGACCGAAAGAACTACAAAGAGAAGTACAGAGAGATCGGTATCGTAACAAACGCACCACAGTCGATTACTATCCATTTTTATCCTTAGCTATACAGTTTTGTGAAGGTTACTTTTATTAGTAACCTTACCATTTTATTCATAATGGGAACAGCGCGAACAAGACAACGACAGAGTGAAAGGACACAGTAAAGACGACGGAGTGAAAGGACACAGTGGGTTCTTTCACTCCGTCGTCGTTTTGTTCGCGCTGTTCCCATTATGAATGTATACCAACTCGCCCAACTTTCCACTTTAATACATTGCCATTTTATTGCGCTCTAACGAGCAAAGAAGCACAACATAGCCCGTATTCAGACCTGCCACTGTTTTCGCATGTTGCGCTTCGAAATTCTGCAATTACGGGGCACAGAAGCTGTAGCAGAGAGGTCATTCGAGTAACAGACGTTTCACTGCAGTGGTTACCCGCACGTCCGTGTGCATAAACATGTCAGGCACGGTGGTACAGCGTCATGAAACAACGGCAACAACACATTGTGCATTTACATACGTTCCTCAGTAGAACTATATGTTCAAAGCACCACTGTTAAATTGTAGAGTAGAGCGTGGGACTAAACGAATTCTACGTGGAAATCCGTCTTGTGCTGCTTTGAGGTAGGGTGATTCTCTGTATGTGCTAGATGCGCTGTACGAAAAGCCGCCAGAGCATGTGGCGGAAGTTACCGGAGCCGACGTCTCGGACAATGATCCGGCAGCGTGTACAATGAAGTTAATCTGTGCAGAAGCGAACTGTTTCACTTTACCGAACGAAATTCGAGCCGAGGCTCTTATGGGCTTGCTAGCCTTTTGCCGCGAATCCTTCCTTTTGGAAAAGGTGACAAGCTTAGTTTCACTGTGACGTCTGCTCTGTTTGAGCTTGTTCATTATAGTGCCCACCGGTTGAGGCTCTCGGATAGTGAGTGGCATTTTCACCGGCTCGCTGCTTCATGCTTTCGTGAGTAAAGGCAAGGCGCAAAAGACCAGGACTGAAGAAGGACACAAACGACACGACCGGTGCCAATTGAGACGGCGATCAGGTTGACGCACAAAATGGCAGGATCGTGTCCTTCTTCAGTCCTGGTCTTCTGCGCCTTGCCTTTACTCATTCAAGCATGAACCAACTAGCCCAAGCAAGATTTTTACTCATGCTCTCCATCCGCAGTGCCGGAGCACGTGAAGCAGCAGTACAGGGACAACATCGCCTGGATCGAGAAGGCGGCCGACCACAACCTGGTGAGTGATTCGCAGCGCAGAATACGCCGACCCACTCCACACCTCACATATTTAAGTGAACCCGTGCTCTCAAGCTTTCTTTTGCCGACCGCGGCTCATTGCCGCCTTTAGTGGTGGTAATTTTTCGGCAGCGAATAAACTTCAATCGGCTTCTTGTTTACATTTATGGAAAAAAACCCGAAACTTACCACAGGTCCTTGCAGGGTTTGCAAGCACGTGATCATTACAAACATTTTTAGCTCTCACATTTTTTAGCGCTCATATATCTGTTCTCTCTTGTCATTTGTTCAATGACGCCCCCCTTACTCAATGCTCCCCTTGGGGCCTGTAAGGTACTTTGAAATAAATAAATAAATAAATAAATAAATAAATAAATAAATAAATAAATAAATAAATAAATAAATAAATAAATAAAATTCTTTAGAACTTGGGAGCGTGGTCGCGTTCTACTCACCGGCTGCGCGCTCCGCAGGTGGTCGGCTCCCAGGCTCGGATCCTCTACTCGGACAAGACGGGCAGGACGCAGATCGCCCTCGCCTTCAACCTCGCCGTTAGGGAAGGGCGGCTCAAGGTATGCACCCTGCGTGCAGACACACGACGCCGACTCTTTACGGTATACCCGAAGTAACTTTGCGCGCGGCGAAACGTCAGCAACCAGCAGCCATATTATTGCGGTCCTGCTAATTTTTACACTGATTCTTAGCAGCGACTCTGCAGATTACATCCACTTGTTTTTGTTGCGCCTTTTTCAATGGTTCAGCACACGCAATTCTTGAACAGCTCACGCGAAAACTGCTCCCTTGCACGCTTTTGCATTTAAGTAGGCTTCACTGCGCTACAACACAGGCTTCACTGCGCTACAAATAAGTAACGCGGCAAAGCAAGCTTTCAGCGAGCTGCAGTTTTTAAGCGCAGCTTTCATTGCCGCCTCCCTGAACTTTAGGATTGCGGGCAGCTGGCTTCTGCTGTCTTGCCGATTCTACAATTTGAGCCACCAACTACGTGCCCGGATAAAAAGCTTGGGCTACTGAGCATGCGCAACTGGGCATGTGCCACACGTGTCGATGCCGATAACATGGGTGACTGGGTTTGCGCAAATAAGCACGTAGAGCTAGGTACATTGTCACGTTGTTGTGACGGTGAGCAATGGTAGTGGAGCAACGCGAGCCACGAGACCAATTGTTTAATTTGGTAACTTGCGCAAAACAACACAAGTAACACTCAGCACAACGATAGCGGCGAGCACGCTCGGCGATCGGCGAAACTCCGGTTTGCGTGTCGAGCGCGTCGGCTTTTATACACGACTCGTCGAAGGTTCCAGCGTAATTGCTGGTGCCCGCGTGTCTTCCACAAAGTGCGACACAGTTACCTGTCGCGCATGCAGTCTTGATTACGCAAAGTTCGGTGACAACGGACAAAGGATAGATACAGAAAAGGCGCGCCTCGCGGTGAGCAATAACCTTTAATATTGGTTGGTCGGTTGGAATATTGGTGCGTTTGTCAACGTGAAAATTCTTGACTAATCCCCCCAAAAGTGTGTGGGTTACTCAGCAGGTGCCCGAACAGACAAAAAGAACAAGAGACAGGAAGTCACGAAGTCGAAAACAGAAAAAAATTAAGGTGTCGGCATCAAAAACAGCCTAGAGTGCAAAGAAAGAAGTAAAGGGAACAGAATTGGACCTGAGCCTGCAATGAGCGAGTAGCGTTGAGTTATATAGAAGCGAAGAAGGACAAGCGAAGTGCAGACATTTCAGTGACCATCACAAAAAGCTTCGCTTATAACCGATTTCCTCAATATGCGTGGGATCCATCGAATTTTTATCCGACGCCTGTTTTCTTTCTTTTCTTTCCTTCCCTTTTTTTTCATTCCTAACTTCCTATGCCTAGCTAACTGTTTGAGCTATTCGTCTTAACAGCTCCTTCGCGTGTACTAAGTCCAAGGTTTTCTCCCACAGTAAAACACGCCTGGGTCCTTGCTGTGTAGGAGAACCAACACCAATCGCGGACACAAAGTTGCCCGTTACGCGTTCTTATAACTCGTGCCGTTAAATTTGACGCTGGCTGGTTATTTCTCGCGTTTGTACACTTTTTGTTTTGAAGCACAATAACCATTTTTTGTTGTTGCTTTCATTCACTCACGGCTAGGGCCCAGTCGTGATCAGCCGCGACCATCACGACGTAAGTGGTGCTGACAGCCCGTACCGGGAGACATCTAACGTGTACGACGGATCAGCCTTCACTGCAGGTTGGTACAACATTCTCGAAGAAAACACCCTATTAAAACGCAAACAAACCTAAAAGAGTCACACGTTGCTACGCTCTTAGTCTTACTCGTAATGTTAAGGGAAATGTCTTTATACATGTTTTTATGCTAACTGGCTCAATGAAACACCAGGAAACTTTTTTTCGCCTGATTGTTATTAACAGGTCAATGTTTTCCACCGCAATGGCACAAGGGGCACTGAAATTGAGTTATCTGCTAACCACAGACAACCAGTAAACTAACTATATTGACAACAAGAAAGCTGCAAAAATAAACAATTGCTGCACTTACAGCTTTCTCTATGAGAAGAATTCATATGCCTCATAAAACCCGTATTCAGATACAGGGTTCTACATAAAAACTGTTATGTTCCATTATAGGAGGCATATATAGGTCGCATGTATCGTATGTGATCATTGGATATGAGAGTTACAGGGCATACTTTTTTTTTTCGCTACGGTTGTTGTTCACAGTATAGTCAAGTTCGTAAAACTAAGAAAAATGACTTCAGCTAAGCGAGTAATAAAAGAGAAAACCTTTTCTCGGATCGCTAATAGCACTTTACCGTTTACAACCGCAGTGGCTCGAGAAACGCTCGACGGAGGCATTTGCTAAGCACGAGCAGTCCTTCAGTAATCGAACTATAAACTTACAACAACAAAGCTGCAAGTGTAACCAATCATCCGTACCATCGCAATATCGACGTACAGGCTGCTACTAAATCGACCGCTACTAAACGTAAAGTTGATAGAAATCCCGAAGCGCACGCGACGAACCTTTGCACTCTTCTGAGTTTTTGTAACGTCGTTTTTGTAACGTCGTTTTTGTCCAACAAGCTCGCCACGTGGCAACATTTGCTTCTCCTTTTTCAGATATGGCCGTGCAAAACTTCGTCGGGGACGCGCTGAGGGGAGCGACGTGGGTGGCGCTTCACAACGGCGGAGGCGTCGGCTGGTAAGTACACGCTTAGAAAGTCGACATAACCTTCAAAATTTCAACTTCATTTATCCCAATTTAACTTCATTGAACTTCATGTCCCTGTCCCACGGAGTGAATAAAAAGTTACCTTCGATGATATATTCACTGAAAGGGCCTCACTCGAAGCAACATGCAAGAAGACAAGGGTGTTTCAGCGCACCTATAGCACTTCCATACTGTCTCCGCCACATGGCAGCTTTGTTCGTGCTGTAGCTATGCTGCGCAGTCCTGTGAGGCGGATTTGACTTGGCCAGTACCAGCTAAGATGGCAGGTGGACCATAATATAGCAGGAATAATGTTTACTGTTCGCAATACCACTATTAAACAAAAACTACAAAAGACCGAAAGACAGGACATCACAGAAGCACAGAAGTCAGGACAGTGAGGCTGAGTGACAATTCCGAAAAACCACAGCATTATTCGAAAAGAAAAGAAAAGAAACAAAACGTTACCCGCAGAACACGAAATGAGTAAGGCATGAGAAATACAGGAATGCATCAAAATAAATTTGGCGTAAGAGTCACAACTCCACGAGATTATGATTGTAACTGGAGATGGCAGGGAGTAGTAATAAGAGAAAGGCATTGAGATTAACAAGGCTGAACTCGGCGGTGTTAAAGAAAAATTCTAAGAG
This sequence comes from Dermacentor andersoni, assembly GCF_023375885.2. Classification (NCBI taxonomy): domain Eukaryota; kingdom Metazoa; phylum Arthropoda; class Arachnida; order Ixodida; family Ixodidae; genus Dermacentor; species Dermacentor andersoni. The sequence goes on along the minus strand of NC_092819.1, from coordinate 52,180,697 downwards.
ACCCATGATGGCTCGCGTCGTTGATTTTTATTGCTTGGCCAAAGGTACAGTGACACTTTTTCACTCAACAGAACGTACTAAGTTGGAGTTTAGGGACAAGCACGGCGTTACTGCTGCAAGAGGAACCACTTGCATTCCATTTGCTTAGTGAACACGACAGCTACGCACATATCTGGTATTTTAACGATGTGTTTGCTTACATATTTTAGGCAATAAGACATCGCGGAAAACATATCTGTTTTTTTTTATTAATAAGGAGGTAAACTATATGGCAGCATGCGCCCCCATAATAAATATACGAGTTCGAAACATTTGCGAGGGTGTCCTTCTGAGGTATCGCTAGGCAATGAGACACACTGCTTTCTTTATTGTAGCTCTGTCCAGCAGATTGACAAAGTAAAATCCATGACGGAAGGGGAGCACAATTTCAATATGAAGGCTTGCTTTTACGTCCGCAAACGCATACTACTCGTATACGTTGAATTTTGGAGGCATGCAACGTTCCATAAAACTCATTGCGACCTATAGTGACTCCACATGACGTTCCGGCATGTCACCGTGCATTTCAAGCTTGTTTCCGCTTTTTCGCAGGGGAGAAGTAATCAACGGAGGATTCGGCTGTGTCCTCGACGGAACCAAGGTTAGAGAGCAGTTGTTCTTTTGTCTAATCCTTCGTTAAATGATTTATTCATTACGAATTGGAAATGTTGGCAACAATGAAACAACTGAGGCTTATGTTTAACGTTCTTATCTGCCCGCGTACTCCTAGTTTGTATCATTTATGTCTGCGTATTTGTGTTTATTGTATTTAACGCTTAGCTGGTGCACTTTCGTGTTCATGGACTCAATTGTGTATTGTGCAAATTACGTCCTGACGTAATCCCAACCTTTATGTAACGCTGCTTTCAAGGCTTATGTAAGGTAAAATAGTGAAATGGATATGTCGCCGGCTTCTCCACAACATCAATGAAGGATGATGAATGAATTAAATCAATGAAGGATGATGATTCCTGGAGAAAAACATTGTAGCTATTTAGTAGTTTGCAGTCAAATTCGCGGCTGTCAATAGCAAAAAAATATGTCATAAGTAAGTGGCAAAGAAATACTATAACAGTCTTCATAGCCTGGTGTACGGATTGCATTTAAAAGACATTTCACAGATAGCACATTAAACAAAAACATAAGGAGATAAAAAAACCGAGTTCTTTGCACATTCAACGCAAGCGTACCACTTCATTCGGCCACCTTTCTTTGTCAGTGTCAGTGCGCACGATGGAAAGTGAAAGGTGGGAAAAAAAAAATCAGTGGCAATTTAGCGGTAAATGCGAGAGAAATTCGTTAGCATTATGTCGCACCTCTTTGAAGTCCCGGATTCATGATTTAGATCGCATTCACCAAATTGCAAGTGCTGTTGAGGAGCTCATTCGGCAAACGTGTCCTGTCTCTTTGAGGAGAGAAGTGCAACTGACGGGGGCTCGGAGCCGACCACCGTCATTCGCAGTATATATATATATATATATATATATATTATTCAAGCTCTCCCATCCCCTCTATACCACGTGACCCGCTTTTCACACTTCACATACACTTTTTTCCCTTTAACTTTCACACCCCTAATGCTGACGCATTAAAAGAAATGCCACTCAATGCTGTAGGGACTTGCACAAACAAGTCTTGTGCTTCCTCAGTTGATATGCGCTTGTAGCCGCTTGACGCTATAGCATCCGGTTACCCAGCCACATGTTCTTTTTTCGTCTATATATATCACTGGGGCCTCTCTTTTTTCACAACTAGTGCGATGGGAGCCACGTCAATGGCTTCTCGGTTCCGCAAAGCCGCTTGATGTGATGGAATTCGAGCGCCGAGCGCAGATGTGTACTTTTCATTCGCCTATATTTATCCTCTGATATCTTTTCTTTTTTTTTCACGCTGACTAAGTACGTAACTTGACGACGCGCTTCATCCTGGCTGCCTTTTCACTGTTTTATCTCCCGTTCAGTCAATGAATCAATCAGTCAGCTTTATTAGTTCATTATCAAAAAGGTGCCTACTTAATAATTGGACCAATAATCGACAGGGTATACTTGCCGGCCTAAAACAAACTGCATATATATAGATACGTCACGTGAACAAATTAATAAAGGGAAAATGAGACATCCACCCAATCGTAGCAATTGCTACAAATGAGTGAAATAATGAAATTATCAAATTTAAATAAAACAGCAAAAACAGAAACGGAACTTCAAAAATTTAGAGGCTGAGCTCTTTTCCAGCACCGTCGAGATAAAGCAGCGGCTTTTCTTATTCTTCCAGATATTTTTCTTTGTCAACGCCGATTTTTCATTGTTACACGAATGACGCCAGTATACATGTTTATTGATTCGAATGCATGCGGCGCAGTCGTGAACCCACGGTATGTAAAATGCCATGACACGTCATCTGGAGGTTCAAAGGTTTGTCGGTTCCGCTTTCTGTCTGCCTTTCCCGCGCGCATTTCGTCCATCAGGGATCGTCTACAGGTCTCTGAACGCTTTAAAACTCTTATCACATCGATGTCTATATCGCATTGATCGCTCTATCTCTACGCATCGATGTTTAAAGGTAGCCATCGATGTCCCTAGTTTCGCGAAGGACAGACACTTCATTTGATCAATCAACTATAGACTATCTATATATCGATTGTACATTTCAGGAGGCGGACGGGCGGCTGACGACGCTTCTCTCCTGGGACGTCAACAACGGGGTGAGTCCGCTTTGAATTCACGGGTTGTTGTACCAATGGCGTGACGTCACGGCTCTGCGTTTCCAGAGCAGCGTTTAAAACGCGTCAGAGAACTTGCCGCTAATTTCCTTCTTTCTCCCCCCCTCTCTCGCTCTCTCTCTCTCTTTCTCCGTCATCTTTGTTTTCCCCTTTCCCGTTCCCCTGGTGTAGGGTAGCCAAACGGACATTATTCTGGTTAACCTCCCTGCCTTCTGCTTTTCTCTTTCCTTCCTTGTCATCCCCGTCACACGAATGTGAAGCCATCGTAAGATGACGATTCGTTGGCGCGTTGTGTCCCAGATAACGTTGGCCAGGCTCTCCAACAACTTAAAAAAAAAAAGATAAATAAATAAGAAACACGGTGCGAGATACGATTTTAAGACCGACGGTGCTCGGTCGTCAGACCTCTGATGACCAAACACCGTGCGTCCTTATAATTGTATCTTGCACCATGTTCTTGTAATCTTTCCTTTCTTTTTCTTTCTTTTTTTTCGTTGAACAGCTTGGCTACCGTTAGCTGGGACACAAGTATATTGTGTGCTAGGAAGAAGCAACAAATGCTTATAACCCCTGCTCTTGAACGGAGTTGTCATCGCTTCATCCTCACAGGTTGCGCTGCCTTCTCTCTCTCTCTCTCTTTTTGCCTTAATTCACACATAACCCCATGACGACGCGACATGACTCGGCCTCTGTTCTGCCCGGCAGGTTTGCCGCAGGAGTTGGTCTGGCAACAAGTACGCCTACGAGACCATCCAGCGGGCCATGAAGGACGACCCGGCTTTGCTTGTGACGCTGCCCAACGAAGCGGACGGCCAGCTGATCAAGAAAGTGCTGGCGGGAAAGAAGGTTTAAGGAGCGACCAAAGCGTTCTTCAGCCACGGCAATTTCGAAACGCGCTGCTTCGAAAACCGTGGCGTTATATTCCGGACACTGCCGAGTTCCGCTAAACTCGTCGAATTCGCCATCGCTGCCAAGTGCCCGAATAGCTCACACTGGGCGGATGTGTCCTCTCTGATTAGCTCAAAAAATATATATATACACGCCAAAGATGGCGGAATGCGACAGCATGCCTGAATTTGGCTGTCTTCCTATACCCCGTGTTTCTTTTTCTTCGTTTTTTTTTTCAGTCAAGAATCACTCTGCCGACGAAGGCATACACTGCGGGGGTTAACTGACTGACACGTCAGCAGTGACCAGCAAAATAAATGTTTCTTTCCGTTCTGTCGTCGCCTATTGCATGAAGGAGTGCTCGAACTGCAAAATCCGGCTGAACAAAACGAGAGTGTGGGTTTGAAGTGGTGCTAATTTAAAGTTTTCTTCTTCGAGCTGTTATAAAAATTGTGCTTTATAGTGAATTGTGTTGTCCATAGGTGACATAAAAAATGTGCGACGCCGCCCCCCCCCCCCCCCCCCCCCCCGGCGATCAAGGATGCGTCCAGGTGGGAGGCTGCACTTCGCAGCCCGGACCTGGATGAACAATTCTGGGCTGTCCAGCAGGCTCACGATGTGGCCGCGAGGCTTGGCCTTCCGGTCCCGACGTGGGAGCGGCCCGCTTAGTGATTAATTATCACTACTTGCAGGACCAAATAAAGTTTTCCTTCCTTCCTTCCTTCCCCCCCCCCCCTCCTCGCCGTCTCACCGGACCCTACGCATTCTGTAAATCAATGTATGTGGCTTCTTAAAGGCGGTGTCCACCAATAAGGATCTGCGCGACTGGTAAGATTGAGGAGCTCTGCGGAGGGATAGTCCCAGTCATTGTTTGCAGTTTAGTTTCCAACGCTGGGTGATGGAAAGGTGCGAGCGGTTGACTACGCCAAATGCATGACTAATGCAGAGCGATTTCAGCCTGGCGATAAGGTGCCTGGTCGTCGGCACTTTCTTTTCTCTGTAATAAACTCAAGCTAAGTTGCTTAAAACACAGGTGATTTACCCAATAGGACGGCAAAGGCTAACACTAGCCCCGTGCAAAACGCCGTCATCGAAAACGTTCAACGAAGCAGCGATGGGCACGGAGGTGGAAGAGAGCAATTTTCATCAAAGTGCTTCGAACGAATGAGTGGACAAACCAGTAGCCTTTTCCTACCGTAGCACCGTAAGTACATAAAGCTTTCCTTTCATCTCTCTCTCTCTCTCTCTCTCTCTCTCTCTCTCTCTCTCTCTCTCTCTCTCTCTCTCTCTCTCTCTCTCTCTCTCTCTCTCTCTCATGTTCTAGTCACTTCGCCCCCTTACGTAGGGTAGCGAACCGGACGCTTTTCCGATTAACCCACCTACATCCTTCTCTTCAAAGTCTATCTCTCTCTACCCGCCGTGGTTGCTCTGTGACTATGGTCTTGGGCTGCTGAGCACGAGGTAGCGGGATCGAATCCCGGCCACAGCGGCCGCATTTCGATGGGGGCGAAATGCGACAACACCCGTGTACTTATATTTAGGTGCACGTTAAAGAACCCCAGGTGGTCGAAATTTCCGGACTCCTCCACTACGGCGTGCCTCATAATCAGAAAGTGTTTTTGGCACGTAAAACCCCATAATTTAATTTTTTATATCTCTCTCTTTCCTGAGCTTGTAGCGTTGGCGCTTTAATATTGCGATTATTTCGGTCTTCGCAGCTCTGCAGTAATGTAGATTTAGTAACATCCCTGTGCTTATAATCCGCAAAAAAAAGAAAGAAGGAATTTCTAGTGCAAAGTGGGAGTGCGAACTCATAGGCGACTTCCGAGTTCAATTGTGGCTTCACGGCACGGCGTAAGTCACTGCTAAGAAGCCACGTATAAAGGCGAACACGTTGGCTACCGTGAAGCCGTACGATGCTTCAACAGAGAGTCGAACAGTGAAAGTCGATGATGTGTGACTACATATCATCATTGGGTTCCTGAGCTTCGCTTTGAACCGAACAAGTGTGCTGGGTCAATTTTACAATGTTACGCTTTTGTAATGCGCCTGTTCGTGTGGCTCATACGCGCTATATATATGCAGAGGCGGGTTAGACCAACGAGGCTACGGTACTTCTTGTGTGACTGGCTACATCTGAGCATGGGCAAAAGAGGATAATCATCAGCGAGGAGGCGAGAGCGAAATTGGCATTCTTTTTCTTTTGAGAAGTCCAACACTTCCTCCATGAGGCTCATGCTGCAGCCACCTCTTGTTTTCTCTCTCTCTGTGTCGTGATGTTCCGTGACAGACATCGCCCTTGAGGTATAGCTTCACTAGGCTGCCTCATACAACCATTGAGGTGGTCGTGTGCCCTTGGAAGTCCTCGTGTAAACGCGAACTATGTTACACTCTGTTGAAGAAATTGGCTTATAGCCAGCACCTCTAGGCTTTCGGTGCTCGGCTCATACGTTGTGAACCGCCCTCTAGCTACTCCCTGTGTCCTCTCTGCCCCTTTATCCTATTTTAATCATTCCTCATCGGAACGGCACACAGCGCCGTATGCAACTCTTGCAAATGAGATGACACCATGGAACGCATTATGTGCCGCTGTCCAACCTACAACTCTCAACGACATGTTCTGAGTCTTAGCCGCTTAGACGACAGACCGTTATCGGAAGCTAGGATCCTGGAACCCAGGGCACGGACCTCTAGTATGCACAAGGCCACCAAAGAGCTAATGCGCTTTTTGAAGGCAATCGGACTATACTCGTCGACAACTTCCTGTGGCAATCAAGGGAAAGCTACGGAGGCAAAGCGCGCATAAGTGAGAGCGCTTCTAGAAAGAGTCCCGCGTTTCATTCCACGTTAAGTTTAGGCTGGGGAAGAGAAAACATAAGCACCTCATTAGCAATAGTTAAATAAGCGAAAAGACACCACTGAGTGTAACGGTTTACTTATTTTGCGGCTTTTCCCTCCCGCGTCTGAGCAAACGCGAAACCGTCGCACGTGGAAAGTGTGTCGATTCAGGTCTCTTCAAAAACCACTGTCAAACGCTGGCGGACTACTTGGCGCGGTAACACATGTGCAGAAGCTCCGCCCCCATAGAATTCCCTTCATTGCCACAGAAAGTTGTCCGCGAGTGTAGATAAGCGCTAATGAGTGGACATTCATCTGCGAGGGCGCACCCTATCACTTTCCTACTTATCTTTCTTACCCCCTTTCTTTTCTCTTCCCCACGTGTAGGTTAGCCAACCGCGAGAAACCTCGGTTAGCATCTCTGTCTCTCCTTCTTGCCTCTTTCTCTCTCCCTCTGCCTATCTCCAACTGCCCTGTGTGGCGCTGTTAAGGTATCTTCACACCAGGCAGAGAGTCCTTACCAAACTTACAATTCACTGCTGTTTCTATCGATCTTTTCTTGCGTTCAACAAACTTTCTCTCGAGATTCAATGAAATTCCATGCGTGATTTTGGCTAGGAAGCTACAAAGGGCTCACAACCCCATTTTTATAAAGTCTCCGTTCTATCCCACAACAATTACTTTACGTGGCACGTTATCACTTAGACTTTGCCTTTTATCGTATTTCACGTTTCATTTATGATGTATCATGGAAATCAACCCTCAAAAAGTTATTGAAGTTATGTCGCGTGTTTATTGACATTCTGTTGCGTTCTATACATTCTCTGTTGATCATCCATTCCAGTACTTTCACTCCCCTTCCCTCTTCCCCAGTGCAGAGTAGCAGACTAGAGCGCACTAGCTCAGGTCGACCTCTCTGTCTTTCCTATCAATAAATTCTATTCAATACTACTCTGTTGATATGCAGAAAAATGTAACGCTTTATTTTTTCTCTGGAATGGGTGTACTTGGCGAATGTGTGTTATATGCTCTTGTGGAGACATTATGCGAAGTTTCTGCATGAAATTCGCTGCGGAGGGTATTTCAAGACGCATTGGTTAGTCCTAACACCTTCAGGAACGGCTACCAACGATGCGACATGAAGGAAGTTCGACGGCGCTGCATTATGGAAAATAAGTGCGCCGATGTGGATGAGTCCAGCAAAGTTAGTACATGGAGTGGCAATGCTTTGGACATCATGCACGACCGCTGCTATGGCGTTAGCCTGTTGAGGTGTGTGGGAGAGACAGCACTTACGAAAGTAGTTTCAAAATGTTAGTTGCGTTTCTATTGATTTTCTGTTGTATAATGCACGGGTCTTTGTCCACGATACCTTGGCAGCACACGTTTGTCTCTGCGTTGCGAAACATCCACGCGTACGTTCCGCTTGTTCTGTGGAGGTGCACTGACATAAAAGAGACAGGACTTAAAGCGTTATCACAAAATATATAAGCTGTAATTCTATTGACTTTCTGTTGCATTCTATACACGTCTATTTTTAAGATAACTACGCAGTGCATTTTTGTTCCTGCGTTGTGATACACGCACGATTACACGCCTCTTGTTCTGTTGAGGCGCCTTCACATCATTGAGACATCACTTGAACAAGTTATAACAAAAATTCAGTTGCGTTGCTATAGATAATCAATTGCATCGTACATAGTTCTCGCTTTTTGATAACTGTCCAGTGAGCGTTTGTTTCTCTGTTCCAAGCAGTGTGTCGGAACAGAGCAAAAAAAAAAAAAAAAACAAGAAAAAAACGATATTTTTTATCGGAACGAAAACGTAACCGAAACGTTACTTATTATTTTGTTTCGGAGTGAAAATGAATAACTTTTTTTATCAGATTTCGGTTCAAAGGGAAAGTCGGCAATCTGAAACAACCGACGTCAGGCAACGTCAGCATTAGCACTCGTATCTCAGGCAGGGGGACAGTGCGAGCGATGTATCCGGTCGAGCGCTCCACTAATCTGAGCCTGCCACTCGGTGCAGTAGCAGATCGGCATCTTAGCAAAATCCAGGGATTGCGCCCTGAAGAGCTTATCGTTTCGTTTTCTACGCGTACAACGCCTTGTTACCGAAGTATAATCGTTCCTTTATGTTCGTTTCAGTTCGTTTTATCGGAGCAGCGGTGTCGCATTTCGGCGAGTACACTCGATGTCGTGCTGCTTGTGAGGTCATGTTCACTGTCTTGACTCAGGGCACTGTGCGTGATCTCAAAATTCATAATTAACTTATTGAGAAAAAGAAATGCTATGTTTACCTTGCTTCGAAAATTTTTGCACTCGAACCAAAACCGTTATGAAGCGTTACGGAATTTCTTTTTCGTCCCGGAGCTGACCCGGAACGGAACATATTTCAGTGGAACGAAACTAAAACTAGAACGACAAACATCTCGTTCACGCACCCTGGTTGAAAGACATGCACGCGCACATAGCGTTTGTTTGTGTGCGAGTGAGTCAAGTATCTCTCTAGAAACCTCGCCATATATGTAGGCTTGCACAAAGAAGTGCACTAACAAATGAGTTTCTCGAATTCGAATGGCATTGAAGAAGGAAATCGCAGCGCAGTGCCTTTGTTTCTTTTTCTCCTGTCACCGCAGAACGTAAGCCAATTGTCTGAACTCGGCACAAACGTTTGTTGACGTTGTTTCGGCAAAAGTACGACCATGCGACTTTATTTTGTTTCGACGTTTTTTTTTTAAAGAACGAAGATATGAAGCGAACTCGCTTCTTTCTGGCGACAGCTGTTCTTTTATTTCGGAAATAGCACCATGTATCCTGGAACTGTCTTGCTCTAGTGAGATAAAAGCAATGCAGGTTGCCGTTCTTTAGGCTTCCAATATGAAACATACCTCGTTCAGCTTTAGCAATTAAGTACGTATAGCTACAGTTTTGTTCTTAAGTATGTACCAAAGCTTACGCTGCTGCGTCGCAAGAAATGGCAACAGTTAAATACTGAATAATACTAATTGAAGATACGTAGTGTTTTAATAAAAAAACGCCTATACGACCTCGTTTAAAAAAGTTCAAGTTTAAAAAAACTGTGAAGTTGGCGCCTTTCTGAGCTGTTGTTTATAATAAAGCCTGAGCACACTCTCTGAAGCTTGGATTCTCCAGTGTTGTATGTTTATACTATACTCGCAGCGTACGTGCTCCGATAATGCCAGCGTCAGTAACACTTTCTGCTACTGAATTGCACAATGATAAGCATGTCTGGTTGCTCCACTGAGTTCTCCCGGAACATGGTTTTTACCTACGCTCCCCTTTACGCAGAGCCTGTGGAGAACTAAGACCGCAGATTTCCTGGAGTGGCTAAATCTGTAATTCAGCACACACGAGCACACATCAGGATTCGAAACCCACCATCGGACGTTTTTACTTACTTATTTTATTTATTTCTAGTGGCAAGTAGTGACCACGTGAACCACGCCATTAGTGAGTTATCTAGAACTTTTGGTGTGACGCACTGTGATGTTTCTTTTGAATGCCCTGCACCTTCAATATGCTTCTTTACAACGCTCTCTCTCTCTTTTTTTTTTTTTTTTTTTTTTTTTTACAAATGATTAACTATGGAGTGCTGGTTTGGGGTACAGCCACAAATGAAAATGTCAACAAGCTTGCAGTGTTGCAAAAGCGTGTGGTTCGATTAATGTGTAAGTTCTCATACCTTTTTCGCACGGGAGACTTTTTTTAATAAAACATAGTATTTTTAAGGTCAACTCCATGTACACTTATAATTTGTGTCGTCAGTAAAACTTTGGTTCAGTTAACAGTAATGACGCACTAGCAAAACTAGCTGGACTAGAAACAAGCATAACAAAATATGACACACGCAAACCGGAAGACTGGCAAATTATGTCGCACACCTTATGGCAAACACATGCTACATTTCTTGAGACCCACAATACTAAATGAAGTTAGTAGAGAACAGCCCTTTCATATCTCACAAATTTCATTCAAAGAACTACGAAGGGCGTTACTGGGAATACCATTGTTACCAGGAACTCATTCATGATTGTGTAAAATCTTGCTGATTGTTTATTTCATTTGGTTGTTTATCGGAAATGTTTGTATAAATTCCTGGCACGTAGCTTACGCAAGCATGTTTTGTCTGTACATGAGCATTGTATGCATTGTATGCATGAGCGCAATGCATTGTATATGCCGACCTGTGTGCAGGGTTGCCAAGTCCTCTCATGAAGTTTTAGCAGCTTTTTCTTCCTACTCTCCCGCAACATTGTTGCAAATAAACTCAACTTAATCCAGTATCTCAATTTATCCATAGAAGACCAGAAACAAAAACCGCGAAGCAGGGAGAAGAGTCAAAGAAAAATAACACTTAAGAAACAATTACAAGTTGGTTTGCACGACTGGATCTAAGGACGATTTGGCGCTCACAGAGAACCTGGTCACGTTCGTGCTCAAAGGCTTGCTCAACATCAGTGGTGCGTGACGAGCTCGAGAAAATATTGAAGCAGAATAACAAGCCTTTGTGAGTGTCACTTTACAAAGTGTGATATCTATCTATCTATCTATCTATCTATCTATCTATCTATCTATCTATCTATCTATCTATCTATCTATCTATCTATCTATCTATCTATCTATCTATCTATCTATCTATCTATCTATCTATCTATCTATCTATCTATCTATCTATCTATCTATCTATCTATCTATCTATCTATCTATCTATCTATCTATCTATCTATCTATCTATCTATCTATCTATCTCAAAAGGAAATTGTTCATGCAGTTACCCAACATCTGTAGGCTCGTATTTCCTACAGCCTGCATTTCTTTTTGTTGATGCGAAAGCATGAAATGACCCGTTGAGCACGAAAGACGGCGTCTGTCATTTGTAGGAGCGAAACGGCACCTAATTTCTCATTGTCTGCGACGCCACGTCATGAGCGTGCCTGGGCGGAGCAGAGCGGGCGAAAGGGAACACATGCTGCCGCCATAGCGTGCCAGGTGTAACCTGAGGGGAGAGGGCGTCGCCGCGACGCCACGTCACTTTCTCTCTCGTTCTCAGAAGCCTCTGTTATCCGCGCGTTCCCTGTCAGCGCAAGCTTTGGTCTTACCGAGGCTCTAGCGTCTCGGTAAGGCCAAATCAAAATGCGCCAAGCGTCTTAACGCGCTCGCTTGCCCGCGAGGACTTCATAACTCGAAGGATCGCTCAGCGGCGTTCAATTGAACATTTATGCTTTCGCATTCACGACTCATAAGAAGCCCTTGGGTGTCCCCGGATTTTTTTTAATTCTTGCCTCTTATACCTACCCCTGCCCCAGTGTAGGGTAGCCAACCGCGCCCGTCATCGATTAACATCCCCACCTTTCCCTCTTCGTTTCTCTCTCTCTCTCTCTCTCTCCAGCAATGTTGTCTCTCGTGATGTACTATATTTTTACTTTCATTTTTATTCGCCAGTCTCCTTTGGAATTCTTTAATACGCTCTCATCTTCTTGCAGCGTAGCCTGTCAGCGGTCATATGCACGCCGTCAAAGATTTCTGCCTTGAAATAGTTTGACTCTCTCGCTCTCTTTCCTTATGCACTAAAATGTATGAAAAACGCAGAGAAGCTTGCCTTCAAGCAAGATTGCCGGCTGTTGACGTTGTAGACGTGACTCAACCTGAGCCTGCTTTCAGTGCAGATTACAGGGGAGGACAAGGCGAAAAGCGGTGAAAAGAGGTGAACCTGAACAGGGGAAAAAGGGACGTAAAGAGGGTAGAAAACACACACACACACACACACACACACACACACACACACACACACACACACACACACACACACACACACACACACACACACACACACACACACACACACACACACACACACACACACACACACACACACACACACACACACACGCACGCACGCACGCGCACGCACACACGCACACATACACACACACACACACACACACACACACACACACACACACACACACACACACACACACACACACACAGCGATAACGTCACAAGTGCAGCGTACCAGAAGGAGAGATGGTGCGCAACCTGCAGCACTGAAGAAAGGGAAAATCAGACATCCACCCGTTCGTAGCAATTGCTACAAAGGAAACCCATACGGGTTTCTCGAAAGGCTGTCTCTTTCGAGGAACCCGTAGGGGTTTCCTTTGTAGCAGTTGCTACGAACGGGTGGATGTCTGATTTCCCCTTTTTTCATTACTTCTCTCCACCTTGCGGGTTTACGCAGAACTACTACGTCAAACCTGCAGCACGTAGCATGCTCAGCAAGACCTAGACGTAAGCCATTGTAAGGCGAAGTAGAGAATTTGGCATGGTTCGAAACGTCCCGGGCTCGCACCGCCCAGCTTTATCTTTAGCTGTGGTTGTGTGATGGGAAGCTCTTTAGTATAGAGAGACTTACCACCCGTACGCGTGCTCTTCTACACACCTCGAGAGCTAAGTTCTAAGTTTCCCTAGGAAAAAAGTGAGAAACTTCCTCGCGACACAGGGGCTAGGAAAATGACTTCTTGCGTGATTTGAAAATTGATATGAGATCACCTCGTCAGTAGCTACAAGTGGTTTACGTTGTCAGCAGCCGCTTTACTGCGCCTAATAAATAGATCATAAATTCTTATTTAATTGATTATGCGAAAAAAAGAAAGAAATAGAACACAAACTGTTTCCCGACGTCTACCATTCCGAATTATCGAGTTTCTGAAAAATCGTAGTTTCTTTTTTGAGTAGCTTATTTTGAGAAATGTTTGGCACTCTTCGAAAAAACAACCCTTATTAGTATATATCGATTCGAAAGCATTTGATACAGCCGTCAACTTGTGGTATATGCAAGATAAAATCACACGCAATCTGCAGTTTTAAAGGTTTGCCTATTGTGCTTCTTCTGCACGGTTGCGGCACGCATATCACGTACGCAGAGTCATCTGCTCGCCTCCGGGTCTCAAAACTCTATCGCATTAACGTTTCGAAAGTGCAGTCCATCGCTGTAATTAGGTCTGTAACTAACACTTCGGTGAATGAATCAAGTGATGTCGGCTGTCCGTTTGAGAAACGAATGGGCGCCTGACGACGCTTATCTCCTGGGACGTTAACAACGATGAGTGAGTCCACTTTAAATTCGTGGGTTGTCAGAGCACAGGCATGGCTTCACCGCTCTGAGATAGCCGTGTATCGTCTGAAGGCGGGTTAGGAGTCTCGCGCATCGATTTGAATTTTAAGGTATCGTTGCTTGCGTCTACATCTGTTCTTGCAAGTACAATTGAACGTGTTAGAATCACATAACGTGTTGCTTCTTCCAAGTGTGTCGTCCCAGTTTGCTTGAACGCGACGCGACAATAAGATGGTTTGATGCGCTGTCGCATTCGCGCGAACGGCATAATACGCTAGGAAGAAGCAAGGAACGCACGCTAGCAACTCTGGCTGCGCGGCTGGCATTGTCTTCAATGACATTGTCTTCGTGTCACGCTCGCGATGACACTACTATCGATGCCCTTCATTCGTAGAGAACTCCATAGCAACTCGGAATGACGTAGCAATCGTCTCATGCTACAGGTGTGCCGTAGGAGCTGGTCTGGCAACAAATACGCCTACGAGAGCATCCAGCGAGCCACGAAGTACGACCCCGGTTTGCTGCCGATGGTGCCCAAGGAAGCGGACGATTCGTTCGTCAAGAAAGTGCTGGCGGCAGAGAACTAGTTTAAGGAGCGTCCACAGTTCTTCGATCATACCATTTCCAAAACTCCGCTTCGAAGCCGGGGCTGTTATATTCCGAACAATGTCGAATTCAGCCATATTCTGAAGTTCGCCATCTTGTCAGTTCCGATTGGCTCACAACGCCGCCGCGCGATCTCTGGTTGGCTAGAAACGTCAACATGGCGGAACGCGACAACACGCCAGAATTTGACAGTAATTCAATTCAGCTTTATGTCAACATCTCTTGTTGCTTTAGGACCGTGAACAAAAAGCCACTAAGGTGTTGACGAGGCTAACGGCCTCGTTTTACAGGCAGCGACAAACAACAGATAAGCAGTGTCTTAACCTAATATTCCATTATTTAATCAGGAATCAGCCTACCTACCGGAACGGCAACACAAGGCATACTCTGCGGGAGTTAATTTGGTTGCGCGTCTCCAGTAAGCAGTAAAATAAAGTTTGTTTCAATCCTGCCGTCGCCTATCGCTTAAAATTGGGCTCAAAATTGAAAATGTGGATGGAAAAAAGAAGTAAACATTAATAATGGTGTTAATTTCGAGTTTTCTTTTCTTTGGGCCATTGTAAAAATGACGCTTTATATGATAAATTTTGTTGTCCATAGGTGACACAAGGAAGTCAACCTTCCTACCTTCTCTTCATACTCTGTCTCTCTCCTTCTTCCTAGTTTCCGAGTCACTTTCTCCCGACACTGCGAAGTTGCCGCAGCAGCTGTGTAGCCCATGACGTATCGAAGGCCTTGGCCTTTATATAGTTCCAGTCGCAACGATAAAGTTGTTATTCTTTCCCGAACAAAGACAGCCGTCGCCATACAGAGAGAAGTACCGGAAAGTCTGAGCCGACACCCTCTTTCTACTGATTGCCAGTCTAACCGATCGCCAGTTCAGCTGATTAGCTGGTGAACTGATTGCCAGTCCAACTGATTAC
This sequence comes from Dermacentor andersoni, assembly GCF_023375885.2. Lineage (NCBI taxonomy): Eukaryota > Metazoa > Arthropoda > Arachnida > Ixodida > Ixodidae > Dermacentor > Dermacentor andersoni. The sequence continues at coordinate 52,165,541 of NC_092819.1, read as the reverse complement.
CAAGCTGAATTGATTGCCACTTGAGAGATCTGCAAGATGAGCACGCTCAGAGAGATATGCTCTGGGTTGCCCCTGGACCCTCTGCCTCCGCCCAGGTCGAGGAACCCCAAAATTGCCCACGCTCCCAATAGAAGTGCTCCGCTCACATCGGAAGAGACCGAGGTACGTCCTGACGTTCATTCTTGTTTTCGAAAAACGAGTCATGCTGCTCTGTAAACCCTGAGGATACACCTAGCTTCGAGGTTTCCTTTCACGTTTTGCCACGCTTCTGTAAACATAGATAAATATGAATGCATAAAAATGTCTCACCGACACACATGTAGAACGAATTATTATAAGCATATGAGACCAATTATCATGAGTTGCAGCACATTGAAGTCTTCTTAACTCTCTCTCCCCCCCCCCCCTCATCCCCTCTGTAATCTGCGGAGACACTGTCTCTTGAAATTGTAAATACGAAGTGTGTCGCTAAGTACAGCGATCATAAGATAGAGTAATATTGCAGTTGATAGTATTGAATTCTCCCTATAGTGTTATTTCATATTTTCTTAACATTCGCTCGCGCTCAAACTTTTGATTTGTTGTTTATTTTTTATTTGCTTCTTTAATGGCGTTGCAGTGACCCACGACCTGCAATATCTTGAAAGGCTGAACGTATCGATAAAAAAAAAGAATTTATACACGAGACCAGTATGGTGCAGCACACGTTTTAGAAAAAAGAAGTAGCAAACATACGAGCACTAAATACTGGAAACAGAGTAAGAGAATCGGTGCCAAAGAAGGCAAACGCAGGCAGAACTTGTGGAAATAAACTGCTTTGTAAAATAGTTTACACCTTTAAGGGTGGAATGATATACAGGACCAGGACGAATTTTTCTTCAACTATGAGGCTTTTCTTTCGAGGAACCCGTATGTGTTTCCTTCGTAGCAATTGCTACGAACGGGTGGATGTCTAATTTCCTTTTAAAAATGATATACAAGCAACTTTGACACAACTTAATTGTGGCAACTTCTGAACATTTTAGCAACACAGGGCCTAACCCTGAAGAAAACAGCAATATTACACCTGCGTGTTATTTAGACGTCTGCACACTTCGGCGCCTGCATGTGTCAACCATGTTTCGGTGAGATTCTCGGTGGAAGCAAGAATCTGACTTCACACGTGAGGTAATGGAAGCGTACTATACAGGGTGGCCCAGCTAACTTTAGCCAAGGTATAAAATTATACCGGAGCCTCCTGGGCGGACGTGACGAAATAGATGTTGTCGGCAACTGCATGGAGCAAGTCACACTATTTGTTTGCATTCAGCTTAACTGCACAATTAGTCAAGGTTAGTTAACCAACTTAGCAAGTATTAAATTTAGAAAAAAAATTGCAATGAAAAAAGCTGTAGAGCACTTTAAGCAAGCATCTAATTCAGCAGCATTTCCCTCTGGCTATATATATATATATATATATATATATATATATATATATATATAAAGAAGAGAGAGAGCGAGAGAGAGATAAGAACCTCAAATTTTGCGGTGTCTCAATGGTTTTTGCGCGGCATTCTACTACGGCGGAGCGGCGACGAATCCTGTGGTGCAATGAACGGAGAAGGCTTAACATTATTGTAATTAAACGTAATGATGCAGTGTAACATTTAGAGACCGAACAAGTAATGGGATCGCCGTCCCTCAGCAATGGTGAAACACTGGGAAAGAGACAGAAATTGCAGCAGAAGCTTGGTATCCAGTTACAGGACAGAAATAAGTGAATGACTTCCAGTTCTTGCAGTTGCAGCTGAAAGCCTTGTCTAAATGTCGACACAGTTGTCCATATAGTCTACAATATTACCGCACAACTGAATGACCGCATGCGCTCAACAAGCAGCACTTCCTTTTCCAAGTGCCACGTCGGCTTTTGGCGGATCCGAAACCTTGAAGAAGATGAACGAACAATTCTCGAACATCGGAGCAAACGTACAGACGCGCCATGAGGAGAATGTAGGATCCGTACGAGCTGATCGAAACGTAATGACAACTGCGATGGTCGCGTTCTGTTCCGTTTTGACGGTTGTTTAAAGATGTCTGTATGCCCATCATTCGTATCCACTGCGTCGTAGACTTGCAACCAGCAAAGTGGACTCGAAAAGGATCATGAGCACCGCTTAAACTCTTTTTCTTGTTTATCAGCACACAGTCGGGGCAGTCTATAGAAAACGTACAGACGTATTCCCATGAAACCCTTGGACAACCATGGGCAGTCAACGAATGTATTGCTTTCCTTTTTTGCATTGCCGGTTGTTGTTTATGGACAATACTACAAGCAAACCATGACGTAAAGATAAGGTGTATAAAGATTGTAGCGTGGGATAGAGAGCTCACGAAAGTGGTTGATTTAAATCAACTGCTGACTTTAGAAAAAAAAAAGCAATTGGGGAGGTCACCTGATTCGCAGAACTATTAACCGGTGACCTATCAAAGTGATAGAATGGTTGCCAAGAGAAGAAAAACGGATTCAAAAGCGGCACGAAATCAGATGGAGCAAGGGCATATAGAAATCTCCACTTGAGCATAGATGCACGATAACGGTGATCGGAGATCTCAGGGAAATGTATTCATCCGGGGATATAATTAAATAGGATAATAATGTTGATGAGTTTATGTTCATTTTCGGATAACTCCAAATATTCTACGAAATGCGCTTTTAGTTATCTTGGTCCAGAAAAAATGATAAGTACGTCGCAAGGCGAAATACACTTCGAATTTATAAGCAGTGTTCTCACAAGAGCATTTTATCGCCGCTCCTGCCCCCCCCCCCCCCCCACCCCTTTCTTTCTTTTTTTACAGCGAAGCTGTTAAGGGTTACTTTCCCCAGTATCGTGTCCGCATGTAGAAAAAAGGCTGTTATCATTAACAATGCCTCCAGCATCGTTGTCTTTTTCCACAGCTGGCTCGTTGGCGCTCCTCGGCAATACCGTGCGAACGCGTTCGTCGCAATCAATCAATCAATCAATCAATCAATCAATCAATCAATCAATCAATCAATCAATCAGAAACACAAAGACGTAACCGATAACTGAAGAAGTCTTCAATGAACCGTCGGGATTTACCCAGTGATAAACACAAGCGCCGCACGGTTCAGCTTCGCTGGTTAACCATCTGCACGGAGTGCTCGGGCTGACAGGTTTTCTTGTCTCTTTCAGACGGCCCTCAAGAATGCTCTACGGTATTTCCCTCAGACACTTCATGAAACGCTTGCGCCGGAGTTCGCGCAGGAGCTTTCGGATTACGGCCACATCTACATGTACCGCTTCGTGCCCACCATTGCCATGAAGTGAGCTGTCCTTCATTACGCACAGTCACAGGGCGGGAGATGCGCGCACGCACGCACGCACGCTCGCTCGCACGCACATGACTATGATAATTCGTGCACGTACGTGTGCGTTTCAGTTGGCATGCGACATATATAAGATATTACGCTAAAGTGCCAACTACACCTGCGAACACGCCCACAGTACGCGCCCATATCGCACCAACGCAAGCGCTTTCGTTGTAGGTATTCTTTTTTTTGTGGTGTTTTACGTGCCAAAACCACTTTCTGATTATGAGGCACGCCGTAGTGGGGGACTCCGGAAATTTCGACCACCTGGGGTTCTTTAACGTGCGCCTAAATTTAAGAACACGGGTGTTTTCGCATTTCGCCCCATCGAAATGCGGCCGCCGTGGCCGGGATTCGATCCCGCGACCTCGTGCTCAGCAGCCCAACACCATAGCCACTGAGCAACCACGGCGGGTATAGGTATTCTTCGTATTGATATTGACGTAAACAGCACCTCGTAAGAAACTCTGAGTTATGTTATAAAGAAAGGACGTTGAAAAAGTGCGCAGCATACATGTTTCTAGCAACGGCATAACAACTAAGTGCATTTCATAAGATTCAATTGCAACTGCAGTTGAACATTACAGTAGAATGTTCTGCTTCTAGAGGGGGAGGGGGGCTAGGATTCCTATGATTGGACGTTCATAGCACGAACACGAGCCCCGCAGAAGCGCGTTGTGTGGTATGTGCGCTCGTGCTCTTGTCGTCCTCCTGCACGCGCTGTGCACGTCTAATCACGATGCCGTTTGTGTCCCGACAAGACGGCGGCCGCATTTCGATGTGGGCCAATCAGAGACGCTGTAGCAACTCCCAGGGCCAATCAGAGCTTTCAAGATGGCGAATTTGGCAACGTGGTGGAATTCGACATTTGACGCCTGGACATGCTTCGTACACCGATCGGGCTATAGCCATGGCAGCGCCAAGCGCTGCACCAGCGCTGTCCGATGCAGCGCGATAATATACAACTGCACAAGTGGATGCAAGGACATTTAAGAGCTGTCGTCATTGTGAAAAGTTCAACGTGCCGCAGAAACCCAAAGAGCTAGTTAATGATCTCAACAAAACAGAGCGAGCTACACTATTTCGTGTAATCTCCTCAGAGCGGCGCTTGTGTTTTGTTCACTTTCTCCTGCCACAAGTGCACCAAGGGCTCACTCTGCATGATTAACGTCCCCGCCTTTCATTTATCATTCGCTTTCTTTATTTCATTTTTTCTTTCTTTCTCTCTTTTTTGCTTTATTTCAATGTCCTGCTATCGCGCTTCTGCTGGCTAAACTGCAACTCGACCAGTTCATTATAACGTCAAAGATTGGGCCAGCCGGTCATACACTTCATTTCAAACGTTACAGGCCGACGTAAGACAATATCGAAAACCGAAGACCGGACGAAGAGCTTGATTTCCGTCTGCTACGTTGCTTTTCCTCAATGCATGAGCACTGTGCGCGGATCGATGGCTGCGATGTCTCAAGTATAGAGCCTGCTTCCAGCGTGCGCTGACCTCTGCGCAGTGACGGATGGGAGAATCAATCAGGAGGCACTGCAGCCCTGGGCGCGGACAGATTGGTGCCAAAGTGACAAGAAGCACAGCGCGATGATCGGTCACAGAGCTCGCAGTGGGGATGAACAGAAAGATCGATGGTGTGTTTGTTTATTAGCTCTATGATAAATTTAGCTTCTAGACAGCCGCCAATCAAAAATATTAGCTCAATGAAACGCAACTGCACAAAAAGAAAGAAAACGAGGGATAGAAAAAGAATCAAAAGGTAACGAAACACAAACCAAGGGAAGAAAAGTCACAAGTTAAGAAAATAATTTGCAAACTAGGAAAGAAAACGACAGAACATTGACAAAACAAGTTTATTGACTCAGAATAAAAGCGTCTAAGAAGAAATTCTATGCGCGAACATGAAGACAGGTTATCATCGAACACAAAAGCTCTTCCTTGGCAAAACGTGGCAATGTATTGACACGCTTACGGGGCGCAGTCCTTCGACTTGCCATTGGTGGCTTTTTTGGCTATGCTCCCCGACATATGATGTGCAAATAAAGATTTCGATTTGGATTTGAAGGGACGAAATTCCATCGCAGCCAGCAGGAATGTCACGGACGATCCAAAGGAGCTCTGCGTAACAAGGGACCTGAGTTTCTCTTATAGTTTCTCTTTCTCTTTCCTGAGTTTCTCTTTCGCTTTAGGATACTTTGTATTTGTCGCTGCTTTATTTTCGCTTAAATTTATAACAAGGTCGCATTTTTGTTGTCGGCTGGATTGCTCGCTAAAAAATCGTCCGTGTTGTTTTCGTACTAGTAATTCATTGTGAAATATGTTTGCCACATTTGGAAGTCTCTTTAGACCTGAATTTGTGTAGTACATACCTACTGAGGAATGGCAAAGGGCGTCTTTAGTTTCTGCCATTCAACTTGTTTGATGTGTTTGTGTTATTTATGCCTGTTTCGCATTTCTCTCCAAAAGCTTGTTTTAGATGGAACCTTAGGCCTTCTCAAAATGTACCATAAGGAAGTGCGTTTATCGACTAAAGCCATAGCCTCGATCGAGCGATCGCCTTCTGGGGTATACGAGCAAGCTGAATCGCTGAACCGCCAGAAGTGAGTGTGACGAAAGCAATGACGTACCCCCTATGAACGCGCGCGCACTTTCACGTCTTACTGTACACGAGTGCAATCGCGGGATACTCGTCGCTCTAGTGGGGAGTGTTACGATTGGCGTGTAGCACCCCGGGCAAAAAGGATGCTCAAAGACCCTGCTCAACCGAAACGGAGGATGGATTCCTAAATTACTATGGCTGTCTCGAGTGGTAGCCGGTCTGGCGGGCGCTCCGCAGTGTTTACAGGCCCCTCTGTGTGCCTTCCTTTCCTTATCTCTACTTTGTTACCACTTTACCTCCCCCTACCCTCTCTCCCCAGCGTAGGGTAGCCAACCGGATCTTTTTCTCTGGTTAACCTCCCTGCCTTTCCCCTTGCCTCTCTCTCTCTCTCTCTCTCTCTGTGTGTGTCTGAGACCAAGGGAAGAACCCTTTTCACAAACTGTGCGACACTAGGAGAGACCCTTTCCGCGAACTGTCCGACTCTAGGGGAGGCCCTTTGCGCGAACCAACGTCGCCTTGAAGAAAGGATCAGCCGCCTACGATCCCTTACCCCGCGGGATGTCGCGAGCGGAGGCAAGCAAGTGCAACGCCGCCTAGGAAAGTGGGAGCAGCCGCCAAGCACCGAAGGGACTCGGTGCATGTCACGTGACGCTGACGCGAGCAAGATCCCGCCCGCGATTTTAGTGGGCCCATTTAAGGGGCCCCGCAATGTACTTCTTAAAATTCATTCACACTCTTCTTCTATATCCTTCACCAACCATTGAATAAACAGTGCAAGTATCGCACTAGAAATCGTCTCGTCCTTGCCTGGTCGCCATGGTCTACCGGACACCTGCGACCCGCTGACAACGCCACGCTGCCCACGCCGGTCGAGCTTCGGGAAACCGGCGTCGCAACAGGAGCCGCACTGCGCGTTTTACGCCAAGCGAAACTGAAAGTGACCCCCCGAAACGATCTGTCGGAGTCACACGACCCCCGCGACCCTTTCCCGCAGGTTCGCGTAACGAAGTCGCAAATTATCACTCCGGCAACACGAACTCAAAACACCGCTTCTGGCAGACCGATAACTGAACGCCTGACGCGCGTGTTCTCTTTTCCACTTCGGTCGCAGGGCGTACCCGATCCACGAGTACCCGGCCAAGACGAAGCAAACCGCCGCCGTGATGCTCATGATCATGAACAACCTGGATCCGCAGGTGGCTCAGTTTCCCGAGGAACTGGTCACCTACGGCGGCAACGGACAGGTGTTCTCCAACTGGGCACAGGTAAATATATAAATAAATAAATTACGGGGTTTTACGTGCCGCAACCACGGTTTGGTTATGAGGCACGCCGTATTGGGGTACTCCGGAAATGTGGACCGCCTGGGGTTCTTCAACGTGCACCTAAATCTAAGCACACGGGTGTTTTCGCATTTCGGCCCCATCGAGATGTGACCGCCGTGGCCGGGATTCCTCGCGCTTAGTCGGCACAGGTAAGCATGTGATTGAGACCCTCCGGTCTCCAGGAGGGCACACTGGAGCGAATAAATATCATAGCAATTACAATAGCAACTATTGCTATATAGCTGAATCAACTACATAGCTGAAGCAACTAGCGCAATATAAGTACTAATAATGCGAAGTATTATATAAGAAGGTCTGGGCAAGGTCGGGCAATGACCTTCAAGTTTTCGGTTCACCTTAAAAAAAATAACGCCTTGCATCCGCCAAAATAATCCAACAATCTTAATCTAGACCCTGTAATGTGTATAATATTGAAAAAATTACGAGGGTGTGTACATTAGTTAACTAAATAAATTTAAATTAAAACTCAATTCTTTGGTTTTGTGAGGCGCGTGAAGTGGTAAGCTAGCTTAGGAGTTTGAAAATAACCAGTCTGTTTTATCTATGCAGTAAGGGTTGATTTAGGGTGAGTCACGTGATCGTACGATAACTCTGGGGTCCTGATTCGTTTGGGAACGAAGGCCATATCACCCGCAACAAAGTCCGAAGCTCCACCCCCTGCACGTCTCCGGCACAATGATTGGACGCCGGGTTCCACTCGTCACCTTGCACAGCTGCTCCTGCTCTCGGACAGCAAACATTCCTGGACCAAATAAGCCTTGCTTCTACGTCATGCGCCAGAACAGCCAGGTATAGGCAGTGCTACGCTAATCTAACGGAACAACAGAAGCAAGGTCGTTTATATCGCCAACACGATAATAAGGAGCCACTACATAATATTTCGCACCACGATAATTGCCCTTAAGGGAGATTCGGCTGTATCGTTTTCTTCGTGTGCGTCTAAAGAAAGAAGATTGCGAGCAAGTTAACAGACTTGCACGTTGCATTCCCTCATAGCCTAGTCAATTGCACGTTAACTCGCTTGCCCACATCGTGGTCATTCATTTACATATCGCTTCGTATTGGCGTGCTTGCAGTTCTGGCTGGTGATGAACTACCTGTCCAAGATGGACGAGTCGCAGACGCTGGTCATGTACTCGGGCCACCCTCTCGGCGTGTTCCCGTCACCCCGGCCAAGTCCTCGAGTGGTCATCACCAACGGAATGGTCATCCCGAACCACTCTTCGCGCGAGGACTACGACCGCATGTTCGCCATGGGAGTCACCATGTGAGCAACAGCTTTCGCACGAGTGAACAACATTAACACACTCCTTTATTCCAGGCTTGTATACCTATTAGCATAAGAACACAGGGAGTGCTGGCAAAAATATATGCTGTTATTGGTGCCAAGCACAGTTAACGTATTCCGTAAGCGATTACGAAACTGTGGAAAACGAAGTTAACATGGCACAGCAACCTATTGCTGCGCAAATGATGTTTCCGGCTATCACTTGTTCTTGTAGTGCGATTTATCGGCCGAGATTTTTTACAGCAATAAGCTCACGGGTCCTCAAACTGCCCCGTAGCAATAGTGTAATACGTGACCAGTGACGCCTCCTCATTATTTGGTAGGCGAGCAATCATTGAAAGATAAACAGTTGCGAGTTTCAGTAACTATCCGTCGACCTCATTGTGAAACTCCTCTTCCTACGGCATTTTTCACCGCATCACGGCCCACTTCGTGTCCAACCAACCGTGCCCATACATTCACAGTTCCTCGTGCTGAACCTGAGAGACAGTAATCAAGTATCACTCAGGCGTCATATCAAGCAACAATTCTCCATCAGAAGTGGTTCGTCCGAACCATCTCCATACAGAACACTGCGGTGGCGAGCAATTGCGCAATGCAGCGCTTGATTCTGCCGCACAGCCGCGCAACCGCTAAGTCTCCTCTTGTCACGTGCCTTTTTTACGTCCCACCTCGCCAGTTGCTCCACCAACACGTACCTTCCTATATACATCTCCGAAGGCTACATTGATCCTTACGTTGATGTCGTATTAAAACCCTTGTCAGGACACTCGTGGTGCCACTATATCAGGATCGACTCATCGACGCCTTCGACTACACTGCTACCAGGACCGGCCCGCACTACAAATCCTTGCGAGGAGACGTCATGCACTGGGAGTAAGATCGGTCCGCTCGGGCATTTACAGTACATCAGGGATGGGTCCGTCTCATAATGCGTCGACACCTGTATTTGGAGCTGTGGAATGATGTGTGCAATGCTAAGTTCTTCTTTAAAAATCAATTTAACTGTACCGCACAACGTATGGAAAAGCCAGTTTGCCTAGGTATCTGGAAGCTTTAAATGACGAAGCATCGTGATATTTACGTTAAAAACATAAATGTGGATGTGCACACTCGGCAACAAATGTTCGCGGATCACGGGACCTGAGTAAAAAAAAAAAAATCTCCACAGCCCTACAACGCAGCCTGGTATTTGCATTTCTAGCATCCACTGTAGTATATGCGAGCAACGTTGGGATGTGCGCCTTTACTGGCTACTGTTGCAGGCTGCTCGAAAACTCGACGCTTTCTGAGATCCAGTTATCCGTAAGCTTTTGTGGTCGACTGTGTGCAAAATCGGTCATCCATTGCGCAGTCTGTGGCTTGTTGAATCGCAGTAATAATTCACTATTACAGTGACAATTCAGACTAACGGCTTACTGTACAGCTGCTCAAGAATATTTGTGTTTCATAGAATAACGCACTTGCGCTGAACTTTTGTTGCATTTCCAGGTACGGGCAGATGACTGCGGGCAGCTATTGCTACATCGGGCCGCAAGGAATTGTTCACGGAACAACGGTACATTGTTTCAACAGCAGTAATACCTATACGGCGACTTCTGTATGACCTATTGACCTTCTGTATGACCTATACGGCGTGACGACCTAAACGCCAGAAGTCGGTAAAGCTGCTACTGAAGTTATTAAGTTCAAGCGGCCTATTAGAGACATTGATGCTTCCGACCGTTCCCCATCCATTGTTTCTTTTTTCGCGTGTTTGCTTCCTTTCTCCGCGATTGTTTTTGTCTTTTTTTGTCTCCTAGCCCTTGTCACGGTGTAGGGTAGCAAACCAAAACTTCTCTTCCGGTTGACATCCCTGCCTTTTCCATCTCATGTCTCGTTTTCGTTCAACAACAGTACGGTACTAGCTCGAGTAGAGGTTGGCAGATCTTACAAACTTGAGTAACGACATTCATCTGCGTCCTCGTTGGCAGCTTTAAGCCCTATGCGTTGGTTTCCCCGCCCTATTCGTCGTCATTCGACCACATCCTAGGATAGACGTTACCTACCGACATAGGCAGAAAAGACCTGGCACAAGATCTTACACAGAAGATCTGAAACTGACACCTAATATTAGGCGCACTCGGTCACCTGTTTTTATAACAGATCCGAGGTCTGTCCGCATACGCGCAAACATATTTAAGCGTCTTTTCCTTTAGATAACTAACGTATTGTTACCAGAGGTCGCACTCCCAGTACTCTTGCGCCGATTGCAGATCACTGTGATGAACGCTGGACGCAAGTATCTCAAGATCGACGACCTCAGAGGAAAGGTGAGCGAACGCACACTTAATGAAACTTTTGTTACACATCGGGGACTTTTTTTTTAGCGCACACTTTAGCATGTTATGCATGAAACATCGTGTACAGTCCGTCCTTCTAACACCCTAAATTTCTTGTGATTCGGCCATTTAGTGGTTCAGCAGGGTATTTTTTTGCGGTTTAGCGGTTAAGATGCAGACCCTGTTGCACAAAGTGTTGGTGGTGTTGGTTACGTTAAAGGGCCCCTCAGCCCGCCTCGTAGGGGATTTCTCATGTATAAACTTGAATTTGCAAAACGTCGTCACGGAACCATTCTGCAGCAATATTAAAAAGCAAAGTTTTGTCATAGCCTATAGACAGAAGCAAATGAAACCTCAAAAGCAATAGAGCGAGAAAGCGAGCTATCCTCTTCCGCACGCTATAAAATAATTTACACCCTTTAAGAGTGAATAAGGGTGTAATTATGACCATAACTCACAGCCGTATACCCTTTTTGGGTGGTGTAAGAGTGTGAGTTATAGACCGATTTCCACCCTTATTCACGGTTAAGGTCGTAAATTGCGTTACAATGCAGAAGAGTCTTTTTCTCTCATTGCCTCAACCAGCGCCCGCAAGCACCAAGAGTGGCATTCCTCTCCTGCCGTCACTCATTCTGGAGCAAAAGGCCCACGTGACGTTGACGTCACAACCACTACCGCCGAGGAACGCCGTTGAGGAAGCGTTCAAACGCAATAACTTTCAATTATTCAAGCGTTCACTACATCCAAAATAAGAAGGGTAAAGGGCGGGACGCTTTAAATGTTGTAGGTGGTGTCGACTTTGCATTGCTCCTTTGGGATTTTAGTCTATCGGAATCATGCTAACAAGCCTGAACCAACTCGAAGCCGTATAGAGAAATCACATCACAGCTAAGAAGGAGAAGAAAGGGCTAACCACAAACTCGCAAGCTATATGCAAGACTGTATGCCTTAATTTTCAGATCTTCGTGTCATCTGGTCTCGGGGGCATGAGCGGTGCCCAGGCGAAAGCAGTCGTTATCGCAAACGGCATTGGAGTCATCGCAGAGGTATGTATGCATCACCATTCACCGTGCGCCATGTTCCGTTTTAACGCAGAGCGTTATTTGCCTCGGAACAGGCATTTTGCGGCGTGAAGGCAGCTTCCTGTCTCGCCTGATTTCCAGACTCTTCAAAAAAATTAAGATGTTGCATTGCATGTAAAAATGTGAGGCCTATTGGAGCCTCGAGCTATACCTGCTATACCTCCTTCTGCATGTTTAACCAAGTGTGTACGATCCCTCGGGCAGAAAAAAAAAAGAAGTTAGCATGCGCGGCGTAAACAGAACGGAACGAACAACCCACGCGTGTTTCCTGCTATCACGGACTGTCATGGGATGCCTAGCAAGTGGCAATTTACCTAAATTACGATGCCTTCTTCCAGTTACTCAGGGACACTGCTCTCGACTACTCTAGTCGCTTGCCACATCGGTGTGCTGTTGTACTACGTGTGCATGACGCATTCAGTATATCGACCACGTCATCCGGACTATCACGCTGCGCATGTAATTAAATAATGTTTCTCTCTTTCCTACCTTCAGTCTTTTCTCTCGCGTCCTCAAAGCGCAGCTGCATTTATAGATCTGTAGCTTATAAGTGACGCTAAACAGCCACGATCGAGTCACAGTATACGTACGACCTAAAAGTGTCCTACGCGAAGTTAGCTGACATGCTCAGCAACAGTGCTGGCATAGTTGCATAAAAAATATCTTTCTTTCTTTTTCTTGGTGCCACAGGTTTCCCGGGAGGCCACCTACAAACGTCACCGGCAGGGTTGGTTGAATGAGGTCGTCGAGGACATTGAACAACTGATCAAGAGAATGAAGTGAGTTAACACCCACGCTTAAAAGAGACACCTATGAGCGACACTACATCTGTTTTGAACTGTAAAAGAATTATTTCAATATCACATGTATTCGTTCATTTGGCGGGAAAACGATGTTTATCGCTGGTGAAAACGAAAGGCTGTACTTGGCTTTCCCGTATTTAGCGCCGAAACTGCAGTACCGACACGTCAGCCTGATGTCATGGTTTTCAATGCACGTTCCCGTAATTTGGCAGTTTCGGCGCGGGAAAAAAGTGTTTTAAACTGGCTGGGTCCGTCTCTCTGTCCATCTAGAATTCAACGTAGTCCTTCTTTATTGATAAGCGATTAACAAGACCCTAGGAGACGCTGTCAAAATGGCATGACGTAATAGCGGGCATGAGCGGGACCTTGAGGACAGCGTCTATACTCGGCCATCTTTTTCTGTACTTCTGAATTATCAAGCCTCCTCGCCTAAGAAGAATGGCTGGTTTGCTAAATTAGAAGCTTACGTTACAAATTTCTCTTTAGTATGCGTTTGACAAGACCGAAATATACGACAAAGCATAGGGAGCTAGGTTAGTCAAAGTTTATCTGTCATCACTCGTACGCAATGTAAGCAATTTATGGGCCAAGAAGAAAGTATGGAAAATTGCCGTGAAATAGGTCCATGTCCCCTAACAAAATGTTTTATAGGCAACAGGTTTCATAAAATTAACCAACCACGTAATCAAAGCAAACCGACGTTCCACTTGCAGAAAAGCAAAGGCAGCGAAGGAGAGCGTGAGCATCGGTTACCTTGGAAACGCCGTTACTATGTGGTAAGTCATTCCGGTGCCTTGGCGATTTTGCCTAACAAATGCCTGCGTCAAACAGTGCTTCGCCACTGGTATGTCACTCGACAGCATGACAGAAAAAACAAGTCGATCTTGTTGAGTCAGTCTCTCGATTTTCTATAAAACGAACGTCTCTCGAACTCGTAAACTTGCGGGCGCTATTTTTTTTAAATGACTATATAACGAACATGATGTACTTTGGCTTCTTCGTGTGCATGCCTGCGTGCTCGCTTGTTCTAAGTTTAATATGGGCTACCGGAAGTCTTATTTAGGAGAACGCACTAGCGTATTAAAATGTGCATTAGGAAGGCAACAACGGCAGGCGGTCTACAGTCGTGAAGTCGCAAGTCACGACGCCTAACACTATTGACACTAGCATGCACAGGAAGAAGCCGGCACAGAGGCCTCAGGTATTACCGTACCTTTAGCTTCTGTACCTTTCTTGAAGAAAAAATTCAAGAAAAATAAAGCATCTGACTCTGACGCTGAAGAAAAGAGGAAGCGTACTCGATGGTACCCTTACTGAGATCATCGAACTATTCATCATTTGTAATTATTACTTTATTTAATTTACTTAAGCACATTGGCGATTAAATTCTTTGGCTTTGAAAGCAGGGATATAGAAAAATTCAGGGAAGCATACATAAGTGCAAACGACAACAAATTAAGAAAGGAATACACAGTCAAATACATGAAAATGATAACATTTAGAGAGGTGACAAAGTATAACCCTAATATTGGGATAAATGTAACACTGCCAAAGAACCTAAAAAAAAAAAGGATACTACGGCTTTTGTAGAAAACTGTTAGATTTTAACATGCGTGACGGTCAAGTTCGTTGCGTTATTTCACTGTTCTGGGAAAAACAACTGCACCTGTAAACGTTTATTCATACAAAAATTGGTACCAATGAAATGTTCAGTTGTGTGTCTTATTTCCTCGTGGTGGAAGGCTGCAAGAATATTCGGGAAAATGTAACGCTAGCTTTCCTTAAGTGCTATCGTACACGGCATCAGCAAACGGGCTAGTCGAGTTCAGAATAGACAGCAACTGAGTTCAAGGTGTTTAAACTGCACAAGCATCTAACATCTTGTTCCGTTACCTCAAAGCTCAGAAGTTTTAGTTGGAAGCTTGGTCATTGGTACGACACCAGTGGTCCCGCCGGCAGGCTGCGATTCACTAAAATCAACTAAAATGACTCAACCTCTGTCCCTGCAGGGAGCGTCTAGCGAAGGAGCTGGAGAACACAGGCGAGCTGCTTGCCGACTTGGGATCAGACCAAACGTCCTGCCACAACCCCTTCAACGGTGGATACTACCCTGTGCAGGTCTGTCATTGAGATATGCGCGCATTGGAACAACCGCATGACAAAAAAAAAAAAAAAGTACCAGCTGCTATTTTTTAACATCGCGGAGTCCGCCATATTGTCAAATTCCGTCGCGTCATTTTGAGCCTTCTTCAAGGAGGTCGTAGCCGGCCTGTGCAGCCCGTTAGAGCTGACCAAATGGACAGTTACAGAGTTCCCAAAATTTGGGGCGCACGTATACTTCATCAAGAAGCGCAGAGATTGCCATCATTATCATCGGTCTATATTATAAGTACGCTGTATAATGAAAGCTCCCCCTAAAGGTTCCCACCCACATTGTCTTGCGTGAGCCGAGCGCAACCTGTTCCTAATTTTTTTTTTCTGATCATACCACGCTATCTCGCTCTCTAACGCCATCGAATATGTTTTCATTCCTCTGAAACCATTTCTGTTACTCTGATATACCCCCATGTTAATCTGTTCTATGCACTACTTTGCCTGCTTAACTCCACTTCGTCGCAATCTTACCTTTTGCATATAATATGTGGGCGTTTGACATCCATTTAACTCTGCCGCATGTTTAACGCATAGACAATTGAAATGTTCGGGAAAGGAAGTGTGTTGATTCAGAACAGAATGTCCTGTTTGCTACCCTACAATGAGAGTGGGAGGAGGGAAAAAAAGAAGACCGGCAGAACCCATCTCACGATGAAAGTCGACGTTGACGCGATTAGCATCGAAGCAATGCTATAGCGACAAACCGTATATTGCCAGCGCCGAAGCGCGTCATTTATAAAGAACGTATGCCAGCCCGGGGTCCATCTCTCGCGCTACCCACTGAACATGCCGCGCCATCTAGTGGCGCCGCTCCGAAGTCCACGCGTGGCACACGTTCGAATATACACTCAGACAAGCTTTAGTGTGCATGATGCGGGTTCGATTGCACCTCCGGGTAACGTATTAAGTCATTTTTATCATCTAAGAGCGGAACATACCCAATGGCGCGTACCAAGTGGCCCAAGTTGGTCCAACGGTTGGTTTCGAACCCTGTTCCCTCAGCACAGCAGTCCAATGCTGTACCGGCTAAAACATGGACTACCCATTGACCAAAGTTGGCGGGAAAATGCCTGTAGAAAGATGGTCCCCTGAAAGTGGGAGAAGCTCCTATACGGAGCGCTGATCGCATTAAAGGAAAGGCGGAAAATGAGGACACAATAACAGACACATCCGGGCTAAAGACACGCCGCAGGGCCAAAATCGTGTGCGTATTTTGTTTAGCTCGGAGAACTAACTGCCCATAGTGTTTTCACCTCATTTTGCTGCGACTCCTGCGGAAGGGCTGACGCCCTGACGTCATAGCCTCCATTATACGTCTCCGTGATGGATGTGCGCAGGACCACTCGGCTCACTCTCGCACACATTGTCAGCAACAGCACGCAACGGGTGCGCAGACCAAGGGCCAGCTGCTCTAAGGCTTGTGCGTTGGCATGCAGGATCGTACACGACCCAGCTTCGAGTAAAGGCGGTGTGATCAGGCTGCTCAACACGCGAGCACGGACGCTGCCGGCACGATACGTGCTGCCTTCGACACTGACGAGCTACCGAGCAATATTTAAGCTACTAGTATTGTACAAGAAGAGGTATCCGAGCGCACAGAAAGTCGCACCGCGAAGCACGACAACGCGTCCGACGAGCGGCAGGCGAGGGAAGAGGAAAAGAGAGCGAGACAGATCGGAGATCGAACGGGACGAGAATAGAAAGCCCCGAAGGAAACAATAATAACGAGATAAAAAAACTGCTTTTGAAGAGGCCCTTCAGTAGACGAGACCAAGACGTATATATGGTCGTCGGTACAATGACGTAGTGCACGGCCGAATGATTTATTGCCACGCGAGCGAGCGGAAGCTCGGCCCCTGTCTCTCCAAGCCGTGGAAGCTCGCGAGGAAAACGCCACGATGTTTGGGTGACATGCGCCCACTAAGCCTCAGCCGTTCGTTAACTCTGGTGCGAGACACGCTACAGATTGCGTGCTGAACGCGATGCCTTCGCCCTCTGGCGGTCGAAAGCGCACATAATGCGGTCGCGTCCCGGCTGTGTTTTTTCTTTCCTCCGTATCGGCGCATCGATATATCGCGGCCCCCGGGTAATGTTTTATGTTTTCGAGGAGGCTCATAACGGAGCCCTGACGTACGTGCGAGGGCTACGGGGGGTCAATACCTCGCACCTCCGCCAAAAATGCGGCGCAGTGAGTTAACAAACATGTATAAAGTCTCTAACGTCGTTGTCTTCCGCTCCAAGCTCGTGTTCTCCTTCTTCAATGTTGCGTATGTGTTGTAACGATATTTTGAAGCCAAGTTTTCGTCGTGATTTGCTCAAATGTGCCGTTGTCATTCGCGGCGCTCCAAAATCATTTCCTCTTTTGACCGCTGGTTATGACTCTTGCCATCGCCTGTTGAAGGAAAGAAAAAAAAACAACAACACCGCAGTCGGGACGCTCAGGAGTCACAAATCAAAACTTACGCAATCTCACGTCAAACTACGTCAAACTTCAACTAACAGTTTCGGGAACTAGAAAAATTGACCGCACAAGAGTTCGAACAATCCGTTTCACTTTCTTCTTGGAAAAGTTGCGAACTTGGACGATACGGGCAAGCGTTTCAACTTGGTTCTTTTTTGGCGTATCAGAACAATCTAAGCAAACAAAACAGGATATCTTGGAGAAAGTACTAAAGGAAATTTTCGCTATGACTTTCAATAATAATGTAGTTCCATTGCCAGAGCACACTGACTCGGTAAGCGTGGTGAAACTAGGTGCATCTGTCATTACATACTTACATGGCTAGAACAGAACGCCATTAAAGAACGCTTACAAAACTAAAAGGAATTTATACGACAATCCAGAATGATTGCCCATCCACCACACGTAAAGAGTGAAACCTTCCTTCGAATTATGAAGATGATGATGATGATGACGATGATGATGACGATGACTGGGTTTAACGTCCTAAAGGAACTCACCGACGCTATAGCGTGGCTCGAGATCTATTTCAGCAAACTGGGTTTCGTTAACGTACACATAAGGTGCGGTGCAGCCATCGGTGCAGCCACCACGGTCGGGAAGCGAACCCGCGACCTCGTGCGCCGCAACATAATGCTAGATACACGGAGCTATCATGGTAGGTAACGCACTGTGACAACTTAGCTCAAACAGACCGTGTTCTCGTAAGGCTATACTCCCTGACGTGCGCACCTTAGCACGTGAGATCATGCAAACGTGCGAAAAACTTTTGTTGCAAGTTACTCTTTGTGCAGGACGTGACTTATTTTTTTTTGTTTTTGCTAAGAGAATACACATTTTCAACTATGAGCGAAGATTCGCTTCGTTGTAAGGAATACTGTGTCGGATCTACAATCTATGGTTTCATCATAACCGTAGACAACACATTCAGATACGGCGCAACCAGTCAGATTTCAATTTACTTTGTTGTATCATATAACTCATTATATACTTGCTCACCGTATTGATGTTCAGACTTTCTTTTTCTTCTTGCAGCTTAGTTATGAGAAGGCAAACGCCAAGATGAAAGAAGACCCAAAGACCTTCAAGATGCTCGTGCAGGAAAGGTACACGTGCGTACGACTCGCAAAACATGAAAGTTCTGGAGCAAAACCACGACGCCGGAAGAACCAAATTGAGACTAGTGCGAATGTGCCTCTATAGACCTCCAAGTAGGAATTGTGCATAACTTATAAGGCAGACTATGTTTGGGGAGATATCTTCTGTTAAGAAAGAACGAAATTTAGCTGAAAGAGAAAGGTCCGATAGGTCAAGTTCTTCCCTGCTACTCAATATAGGGGAAGGAGACGGTTTAGAAACGCGAGGGTAGGAGGAGGAGGAGGAGGAGGGTTCCGACGGTGAACATGAATATGATGATACAGCGTTTAATACGCTGTTGGGTCTGGGTTATAGCTGGCGCATGTTGAATAGTAGAGCCTGCGTTACCTGAACATAGGGCGATATAAGAAGTTAACGAAATGAAGGGACCCAGTGTGGGACCACATTGGTCTTAGATAAGTCGGTTGGTCCAGCAATTGACCCTGCTTACAGGGCTGCTCGGGTAACCAGAGAGTTCGCTAGAGTTGTGCGTGGATCTGTGCATTGATGGAAACAAAGAGAAGCAGAGTTTGGAACGTTAAGTGTAGAAAACGCCGGTACAGAGAGAACGAAGATGGTAACACGTTCCGTTGTTCTTGCGCCCGTGTTTTCTACTTTGAACATTTCAAAGCATGTCTCGCATCGTTCTCAAATATATTTTGTTGCGATATCAATTATATGGGCACTCCAAGCGCATTTCTGCCGCCGGCGTTGCCGTCGCCGTGAAGTTCCGCGTGAATGAAGGCATGTGAGAGTGAGCCAGCGAACGCGGTTCAATCTCGCGTGCGCGAGCGAGTAACTCGGCCCGGATGCGCGCCCTCTACTGTGGCGCGTGAGGCAGGGAAGTGAGGCGAGGGAAAGAGGGGCATTGTTCTCTGGCAACTGCTAGGGTGCTTCGATGTCCTCTTCGCTCGTCGCTCCGTACAAAGTAGAGACAACCGCGGCGTCTACTACGGCGTTGGCCAAACGATTCGCGGACGCCGTAGAAGACGCCGTAAGGACGCGTTGCCGGCGCTCGTGTGTCTTGAAAGCGATCTGCGACGTGGCCAAAGCGCCCGCCCGCTCGGGCCTCATCTTCAAAATGATCTGCAATGTTTGCATAGGGCGCGTAGTGCCGGTAGCTTCGTATGCGCTGTGCTTTCGACGTTTCGTTCGCGTTGAAGCGAGAGGCGCATGAAGGTCAATTCCTTTGCTACAGCCGCGATTCCTCACTCCATAATTTGGACAGCGAGTTTCTGCGCTCATTGAGCGAGATGTGTTCATGTTTACCTGTGCGCGTGTGATACCATGCTGGTTAACTTAGTTAAAATACGCTGGCGGTCTAGTTGGTTTGAATCCATCATAGAATGTGTAAGCGCGACTGAACAAGGACGTAGAAAGAAGCAGACACACAAAGACAGCGCTGTCTCTGTGTGTCTCTTTCTACGTCCTCGTTGAGTCTCGCTTACATATTCTATCACTGTTAATTTGGTTAGTAAGCGAATCAAGTTTATACGGCCGATAAAGCTATTATCCTTACTTAGTACAGCTATCTACTATTTTGCTATCGCAATCGGTACTTCGCCTTTCGGGCGGAATTGCGAATTTTTATTGAGCTAGCAATTATGTGGACACTCTAGGTGCATTTCTGCCGTTGCCGTGATGTCGCGTATAAATTCCAAGGGCGGTAACATCGTCACCGTATGTTGTATGGGCGAGTGAAAGCGTGCGGAAGGTGAGCTGACGATGGCGGCTAGATCTCGCGCGCGCAAGGAAGGAAAGCAGGGAGGAAGCGCGCCGTTTTCCGTCGAGCGCAGGGCACCGAAGGGAGAGGGGGGGAGGGCGTTCTACTCCGGTGGCTGCTGCGTATGGCGCGACCGCGCAGGCTGCATCTTGAAAACGATCTGCGATCTGCGAAAACTATCTGCACCGAGTGCTGATAGCTTCGTGTGCACTGTGTTTTCGCCGCTTAGTTGGCGTTGAAGTGAGAGGCAACACGAAGGTCATTTTGCTCGCTGCTGCTTCCGCGCTTCCTCACTCCAGCGTTTTGACAGCGTGTTTCCGCGGTCACCGAGTAAGCTGTGTTCATGTTTACCTGTGCTCGCGCGACGCCATGTTTGTTAACTTATTTAGTAAGCGAATGTGTACAAGTGTATACGACCGATAAAACTACTTCGTACAGGTGTCTACTAATTTGCTATCCTAATCGATGGTTCGCCTTTCGGGCGAAACTGCGACTTTTATTTTTATTACGATATGGACACTCCAGGCGAATTTCCGCCGTCGTCGGTGGCGTCGCCGCGATGTTCCGTATAAAGTTCAAGTGCGACATGATCACCGCGCGTTGTGTACTGTAGGCGAGAAGGAAAGCATGCGAAGTTGAGCAGAGAAAGATGGTGGCTTGCTGCGGCTAAAAAGGGGCTTTAGGTGCGGCGTCTTCTCGCGCCTGCAAGGGAGGATGGCTGCGATGGGGCGTGCCGAATTTTCTCGCGCACTAGGAGGAGGGAGGGTAGCGCGCATCGAAGCTTGTACTCCGGCTGGGCACGGCGAGCCTGAGCGCGGCCGCGCGCGTTCCACATTGGAGGTAACCTGCGGTGGGTTCGAAGGCTGGCGGCCTGAGAAAGCTGATGGATTCGTGTGCGCAGTGTTCTCGCACGCCTACTAAGCGAGAGACAGCCCGAAAGGCGATTCGCTCGTCGATGCTGCAACTCTTCACCACGGCAGCGTTCTGACAGCGAGTGCCCGCGGTCATCGAGTGTGATGTCTTCACGTTTGCCTGTTGCGCGCGCGTGACACGTCGCGCTTGTTACTTTAGTAAGCGAATATTTACATCAGTTTGTACGGCTGATCAAACTACTAACCTTACTGCGTGTAGCTGTCTAACAATTTGCTATCGCAATCAATGTTTCACCTTTAGGGCAAAACTGCGACTTTTATTTTCGCTCAGCTCTCGTAGTATACGCATAATCTTCCGGCTTAGTGATAACTGTTATGCTTAATTATTCACCTTATTTACTGTTTTATTTCTGTTCGATAATGATATGTACTCGCAAGAAAAGCTGCAGAAGCTGCCCTCATATTACGTCACACTTTTTCTGCGCAGCCTTCGGCGACAAGTGGCAGCCATCAACAAGATGGCGAAGAAAGGCATGGCCTTCTGGGATTACGGCAACGCCTTCCTCCTCGAAGCCTCTAGGGCAGGTGAGAAAAATTGTTCGATACAAACTCGTATTTTACTACACGGGCACTCGAAGCACGCTCGCGCCGTCATATTTCGGCTGCGACGGAGGATGCACGCGCAGTGTGTTGGAGGTCACGTGATCTGTTGAGGGTGCGAGAGCGAGCACGCGATCGCGACAGCAAGGCTGGTGTCAGGGCGGTTATGCTAGCTGGCGTCTTGATGCGCGCTCTCTTGAGTGCCCAGTGTTGGGAGCCACGTGATCTGACTTGCGGTGGCACGGCACCGTTGAAACGGTGAAGGGAGCGGTAGCGCGGAACGTTCGCTCTCGAAACAGCCACGCGCGCTCCCCTCTACCGGCGCTCCTCGTCACGCCAGTGTTGTGACCGCGAGTGCTTGCGTTCTTCAAGTGTACTCTTCACGCGTGTCATAGGGCGCGTGGCACCATGCATGTTAAGCTAGTAAGAGTGTGTTTATCGCACTTTATAATGTACATAAAATTTCGTGTAACATTCTAACACCTTGATGTCGCTGTCGATGCTTCGCCTTTCGGGCGAAACTGAGAGTTCATTTTTGTCCTAACGATGACAGTCTTGCGAGTGAAGTTATCCTCCCAAACGAATTTCAAAGGCTGCTTGGGATATAACAGCACACGAACTAAGGAGCCTTTATTGAGCATGACGTTTGTCCCTACGACGTTCTCCACTAACCAAAACCAAAACTCTAGCTTCAGACAAACTGCTACGGATCTCTCGCGCATGCATCCTTTCAAAATTACTTACATCATCTGGAATTTATGTATTTGCAGGCGCTGACGTCGGCCACGACGGCATCAAGTTCCGTTACCCGTCCTATGTTCAGGACATCATGGGGTGATGATCTTTACATGTTGTAGGGTGGTGCCTGCCCCAAGTTGGCCAAGTTAAACGCAGTATAGTAACTGACGTAAGGCTGTTCTTCTTTCGGTGTTGCAGGGACATCTTCTCCCTGGGCTTCGGACCATTCAGGTATGTTCCTGCGGCGTTGTAAAACAATCAGAATGTCCATGTCATGCTCTCGAGGGCAAACATGATACAGGAGATGAAGATGAAGCAGAATTTTTGTGCAGAACGGCCAGCTTTTCGAGTTACACAACTTGTTTCCTGTCATCATGACGCGTAAAGCACCACCAGATGAAGTCGTTGCTAACGAACTCTAAAGGGTTATTTGGAGCAAGGTCCTTAACGGTTGATGAGGCGTGGTTGTTTGAGCTTATGGAACGTCACACATTTCGTCGTTATACCGGAAGACGTTAACCCTTTCTGGTCCGAATTTCATTTTTGACGAGACAAATGTGTATACCTTAACACACACACACAACAAAAGGATAGAATAATAAACAATGTCGCAGTGTAGTTTTCTGTAATACATCGAAGCATTATACCACAAAATGTGCATATAGGCAACCTTGTGACATTCAAAATTCCCAAATTCGCAGAAATCATGGTCACAATTTATTTTAAGGCTGTTTGCGTGCCCCCTAAGTCATGTAGCCGGCCTTTAGTATGATAGATTTTGGAGGCACGGCACAGATGCCCAATCGCAGTGCACGCCAAGAAGTGCGAACGTTTTCGAAATTTCAGAAAAAAAGCCAGTGATATGCGGCACCAGTTCTACATATGTTATGTAATCACAGTTGCTGGAACGGTAATTTATCACATCTACTTTCAGTACAACATTTCTCTCGCTCAGAGGTATACAACGCAAAATAATTTACCCTCGTAAAAGTGAATAAGGGTGTGAATCGATCTACAGCTCCCACTTTTACGGTGTAAATCGGTCTATAACTCGCACCCTTACACCCTTGGGTGTAAGGGTGTGAGTTATAGACCAATTTGCACCCTTGTTCACTTTAAGGGTGTCAATTATTTTACAGTGTACAGTGTTCACCGATTGAAACGCGATACTTGGAGCGCATGGCTGCCTGCTTTCTTTTTTTTTTTTGAGCCGTCTGAGTGCTCCGAGGACTCGATCCAACCTGAAGCATTTTCGTATACTATAAAAGCAAGACCTTTTGTCACGCACTTTGTGGCGCAGTGTGATTATCGCGTTTCAATCGCTCAGGACTGCACCTCGCGAGGCATTGTGATTATCACGGGAGTCATTGAACCAGAAAGGGTTAATCAGAATCTACGAGCAAACCTTTGATATCATGCCTGATCAACAAAAAAAAAACAAAAAAAAACAAGTACACCCTCTCACCTGCGCATCAAAGGGGGGAGGGGGAGGTAAAGGAGAGAAAAAAAGCTGCTCCAAATCGAGCAGCATAGTTTACTGTCAGGAAAGGAAGAATGTGCTACAGAGCGCATTGCACGTGTTCATCATTTCTTTCGTCTCATTTGCGTTCTATTTAAATGTAACTGTCTGCCTTGTGCTGCGCCTCAATGAAGTGTTCACGTTTGAAGGGTAGCGTTTTAGCCGACACCAAACGAAAGGAGGATACAATGCTACGGACAAAGCGCTGACGTTCAACCGAAATATATTATTAGGCAAACGTTTATGCACGTCACATACCAACCACTATACGATACCAGTCACTATATAATAGGAAGCAAAAAAATGTACAAAGAAGAAAAAAGAGAAGATGATTGGTATAGCATGCACTGCGATATAGCCGCGGAGCGAAAGCAAGTAACAATCGTACTGTTACGTTGTCATCAAATCATCAAAGATATAACAGCCGCCGAGCTTACTGTGAAGTGGTCGCACGTTATCTATCAATATCACACTGTGTAGGACACGATCACACCGTGGACACGATACATGTATATGCGTGAAGTCGCAACAAAACAGAGAGAAAAAAAAAATTACGGTAGGACTCATCTCACGACGACTGTCAACGGTAATGCGAGCCAGACATCACATATATCCAGTATAGACACCATGATAGTGGGTGCATATGGTGTCCATGTTTGTGGATATCGCCATCCATGACATCATAAACATTCATCATGTCCACAATACATCAGGATTTATAATCACGTGTCACACCACACACACACACACACACACACACACACACACACACACACACACACACACACACACACACACACACACACACACACACACACACACACACACACAAAAGTAAAGATCAGTCACAAGATGCAGGAGTGCAGATTTTTGGGCTAGTTTTTTTCGTTGCATCAATTAAAGTCATAGCGCGGGATTGACACGAACAAGAAAGACGACAGGACGTTGATAGTTAGCGAGCGTCCTGTCGTCTTTCTTGTCCGTGTCAATCCAGCGCTATTAATTCAATTGATTCAGTCACAAGATGCTATAATATATTACCCCAAACACGCCGACACCCTGACAAAATAACACCGGAACAGTTCTCATAAGGCAGGACGACATTAAACTACCAGTGCTTTCGGTGTACTCGTGTCGACCATTTCAGACGCTGAAGACACGTTTAGAAAGCGTCATGATAGCATAAAGAAACTGTTACAGGTGGGTTTGCACCTCGGGGTCTAAGGAAGACTTGGCGCTGACGGACAAACTGGCCACTTCCGTGCTCAAGACCCTGCTAAATACAAACGGTACGTGAACAGTTTGAGCAAATTTTTTTAAGCTGATTGTGGTCGTTTGATAAGTGCCATCGGAGAGAGCATATAAAAAACAAAACAAAGAAAGACAAGAATGAGAGAAATATACGCTGCCGTTACCTCCAGCTGGAAATAATCATGACAGAAGACCTAGAATTAACGCTCAGCTCCTGGACATGGCACCTGCGAGATTAAGCTGCCCCTGCGCCGGCCCCCATGGAACGCTGACAAACCTCAGAGACAATGTGCCGGGGCAAAGGAGATTTTCGATGGTTAACATTAGGAGTGTCAAAGTGGGGGAAAGAAAGAAAGTGTACGCGTGTGAAATGGGGGAAGCCGGTCACGTGGTAGAGGTAGAGACGGGATGGGGAGAGCTTATATATAATAGCATGTATGTGTGTGTGTGTGTCCATGTGTATGTATGCACATATGAAGTACAACTGACGATGTGACGGCGATCTGCTCCGGCCAACCATCAGTTGCACTTCGGTGCTCGAAGAGGCAGGACGCGTGTCGAGTGACCTCCTGAACAACACTTTGCAATGTGGTGAACTGGTGCTTAAATCACCAATCCGCGCGACCCCAAAGAGGTGCGACGTAGTGCTAACGCATTTCTCTCGCATCTACCGCTAAACCATCACTGCACTTTTCTTAAAATACCTCCTTGGCTGCATGGAAGATACGTTGCAGCCACCGCTAACCACCAGCTGCACCCGTCGTCTGCTTAAGTGCTGTTTAGAAGCTGCTTATAAGAAAATTATGCAATTAACCAGCCCTGCGGCTCTGCGAATGTTACGTCAGTTGTATATACTACTCATAACTAAAGGCCGAAACTTTTGGTCAAACGCCAATCTTTTCCCCTGACGTGCTTATCGTCCCTGTTGAACACATAAGCACGAAATATGGGTCTACAGAAACATTTTAGTGGCACATTTATGGTGCCTATACATCCTTATTTCGATGTTGGCGGCTACATTGGATTTCCAGAGCCTAAAGAATGCCTTTTTCCGAGTTTTGTCCGAGCCTCATCCTGTTTAGACTGTTATGACCCCCTAGGGGATTTGGCTAAACAAAGCCGATTACTATAACACACACTTTACCGGTGTAAAAGCTGTTTTCAACGGCTTTAGAACAGACGAGAACACCACTGAACGCAACTTGCCACCATAACGGAGGGACCAAACTGGCGATGGTATCGTGCATATACTTAAAGACGACGTAGCATACTTGTGCACTCGATCGCTTCGCCTTTTTTAGCCGACATCATCGACAAAATCGAATGCTCAGGCGCAACTGTGGCCTGGAATGTGAGGCTTATTTTTGGACGTCAAAAATGGGTTGGCCATCATTCCCAATGGACCTGCTGCTGATGAAGCTAGTTGGAAACTTCGATCTGTTTCGGACAAAAATCCCCCCCCCCCCCCCGCCCTTTATTTTTTTTCGTATACTGAAAGAACTTCCACAGGTTTTTATCGGCTAACATTCTGCCATTCCAGACGACAGTTTACAATCAAACGTTCCGAAGTACACAAGTATGTGCCACTAACTTCAGGTAATGTTGAGCCTTCGTTTTCTAGCTGCAAAATAATACCCAGCAAGACAAAAGGAAGGAGGAAGAAGAAGAAGAAGAGAGAGAGAGATAGAGAGAGAGAGAGGCACAATATGAAACCCGAAAATCTTGAGATGGTGCTTCGTTGTACGTCACGTATACTGCTTCAACATTTCTTGAAGTGAAAATGCTGCGAATTTCACAAAACATGGATTTAGTGGGCTGTTTCGCTTAGAAAACAATGATAATAATTTATCCTCAGATGCAGAGTGGAAGTTCCCATATTCAGCCTACAATTTACATGCCTAAAGGACAGTATTCGGCACCTATGTACATATGCCTGAAATGACAGCTTTAGTGCCCGTTACATAGGCACTTAAGACAGCATTTTTTTTTTGTGCCTATATAAACACCCGGTATTTACTCAATAATCAGTTTAGATAAAGTTAAATTTCGGTATATGCAACTGGCCTTTAAATGGCTCCTGAACAGACCGCGTGCGTCGGGCCTGGCGGTTACGCTTATGGCTCAAATCCAAACACGTTGCCTCCGAGATTTTTTCCACTCGTCGCGCGGGCGTGCTGCAGGAACCATGGGAGGGACAGCACGTACGCAGCCGCAATGCAAACAAAGCGCCGACGGAGAGCCGTGTGTTCGGTGGAGGAGGAGGAGGAGGAAAGAACTTTATTGGGTCCTGAGGAACCCCTTCCCACCCACTCTTGGTTTAGTGGTCGGCAGGGGTCGCGGGCCGCACCCACGTTGGGACGGGAAGCCCGTGAGCCTCCGCCCTTTCGTGAGCCCTCTGGACGGCCCGAAGCTGGGTCTGGTGGTCGTCGCTTCGCAGGGCGTCCATCCAGTCTTCTTCTTTGCTGAACACGGTGCCGCTTAACGCGGAGCATTGCCAAAGCATGTGCGATAGCGAGCAGTACGATTCGCCGCAATCCGGACATTGCGGCTCTACGTCCGGTGAATAAAGGCTCATTCTGCCTCTCGAGGGGAACGACCTTGTTTGCAGCATTCTGAATATAGATGACTGTGGTCTAGTAAGTTTAGCGTGGGGGAGCGGGAAGGTCCTCCTCGACAGCTGATAATGTGTTGTTAGTTCGTTGAAGGTGAGCAGCGGGTCTCGGTGCTCCCCTCCCTCCCCGCCACTTCGCTCGCCACGATCGTCGCGGTGCGCGAGTCCTCGCGCGCGTCCGTGTGCCAGCTCGTTGGCGTTGGGAAAGTCGGGGTGCACGTCGGCCCCCATGTGGGCTGGAAACCATTTGAGGATGTGATGACCCGCGGCTCCCTCACTGCCGAGGACGGCCGCTGCTTTCCGCGATATCGAGCCCGAGGCGAATGCTCTGGCCGCCGATCGCGAATCTGTGTATACGTATGGACGTTCGGGGTCCCTCATTGCCACGGCTATTGCCACCTGTTCGGCCACCTCGGACGTTACCCCCTTGACCGATGCTGCGCTGATGATCGTACCATCCCAGCGTATCGAGACGGCCGCGTACCGGTCGCTGCGCCCGTACTGGGCCGCGTCTACAAATGCCGCCAGTCCCGGACAGCTGGCGGTCGATTTCAGCAGTGCTCGGGCCCTCGCCTTTCGGCGCCCCTCGTTGAATTGCGGGTGGACGTTTCTCGGAAGCGGTTCTACCTTGAAAGTGCCCCTGACCGCCGCGCTGAGCGCGACGCTGCGTGCGTTGCACTCTGCCTCGGCATTTATACCTGCTTCTTCTAGGATGCGTCTGCCGGCCCTGGTGGTCGACAGCCGCACGACCTGTGCCTTGGTCTGTGCTTCGATGATTTCTGCTAGCGTATTGTGGACCCCCAACCGATCGAGCCGCTCCGTGCTTGTACTGATCGGAAGACCTAGCACCCTCCTGATGCTCTTGCGCATCAGTGTGTCTATCTTGGCCGCGTCTCTCTTGGTCCATTTTAGCGCCGAGGCTACGTAATTTACGTGACTCATGAGGAAGGCGTGGTAAAGTCTGATGAGATTGCTCTCGCTGAGCCCTCCCCTGCGGTTGGTCACCCTGAGGATCAGCCGGAGCATGTTCTCCGTTTTGGACGTGAGTCTCATGCCCGTTTGCGTGTTACCGCCTTTAGCCTCAATTAGCAGCCCCAAGATTCTTATAGTGTCCACTCTGGGGATCGGCTGGCCGTCACTCGTGCGTAATTTGATTGGTATTTGATCGATCGGCGTCAAATTCCTCATGCCTTGTTTCGAGGGCCTGTAGAGCAACAGTTCCGATTCGCTGGGTGACAGGCGGAGTCCCGTTTCCTTCAGGTACTCTTCCGTTGTGTCCAGCGCCTCTTGAAGAGCCCGCTCGACTTCTGCGTCGGACCCTCCCGGGCACCACACCGTAATATCGTCTGCGTACAGGGCGTGATTGACGTTGGTCACTCTCGTCAGCCGGTCCGAGAGCCCTTTCAATGCTAGATTGAATAATAGCGGGGAGAGCACCGCCCCTTGTGGGGTGCCCTTCGCGCCCAGCGTGTAACAATCGGACGTGGCCTGTCCTATTTTGATCGTGGCTTTCCTGTCTCTGAGGAAGGAGCCTATGTAAGAGTGGAATTTCCGGCCGAGCCCCATCACCGAGATCGTTTCCATTAGAAATCTGTGTTTCACCGTGTCGAACGCTTTCGTTAGGTCCAGGGCCAGTATGCCCCTGGTGTCTCTGGTTATGCCGTCGATTACGTGCTTTTTGAGTTGTAACATTACGTCCTGTGTGGAGAGGCCCGGTCTGAAGCCCACCATGTTATGTGTTCGGTGAACTAGAACATATTCTAGTCCACCAGAACTAGAACACATTCCAGTTCCCAGTAGCTGTGTGTGAGTGCCGGGGCGAATTCTTTTCTTTTTTTCGATGAGAAAGCGCTTCTCATGATGATGAGTCATTGGCATTTCCTTTGAAACGGGGCGGTTACGAATAGTCACCTACGCCGGCTTGAGCTGCAACCAAGTATGTGCTTAAGCACATATGCTTATATATGCTTAAGCATATATAAGCGCATATGCTTAACAACCTAGCATTTTGCTTACATCTCCTTATTACTTTTTTTTCTAACTTTTTAAACCCTTATATTTACCTTGTACAGTTCAACCTTGTGAACAGCCTTGCGGGACTATAACGGATCCGCCTTTCAATAACCATGAGTAACTAAAGTTTGAACACTATAACTTTAAATGTATGAATATCTTTGTGACATAAATTAAAAGATGACATTCAAGCCTGAAGCTTCTTAAACTTATACATCTACATCGTGACTGCCATTAATAATCAATAGATACTGAGGGGAAAAATGGCATAGTAGCCAGAGCAGATGTGCAGGTATTCCAAGATACCTTATGTAAGCAACGGTCGAATCATTTGGTTCCATTAGCCACTCGCGTTATCGGTGTCTTCAGAGAGAATGAGTATGCGAATTTCCAGTAATGACCCCGCACCTGAGATGTAGAAATATGCGAATATAGCTGGGCTGAAGGACTGAGTGCTGCAAGGTGCGCTGCAGTGACCATTGGATGGTAAGAAATCGAATTAGCCTAGACCTGAGGAGGGAGCGGAAGAAACTGGTACATAAGAAGCCGATCAATGAGTTAGCGGTAAGAGGGAAAACAGAGGAATTCCGGATCAAGCTACAGAACAGGTATTCGGCTTTAACTCAGGAAGAGGACCTTAGTGTTGAAGCAATGAACGACAATCTTATGGGCATCATTAAGGAGTGTGCAATAGAAGTCGGTGGTAACTCCGTTAGACAGTATACCAGTAAGCTATCGCAGGAGACGAAAAATCTGATCAAAAAACGCCAATGTATGAAAGCCTCTAACCCTACAGCTAGAATAGAACTGGCAGAACTTTCCAAGTTAATCAACAAGCGTAAGACAGCTGACATAAGGAAGTATAACATGGATAGAATTGAACATGCTCTCAGGAACGGAGGAAGCCTAAAAGCAGTGAAGAAGAAACTAGGTATTGGCAAGAATCAGATGTATGCGTTAAGAGACAAAGCCGGCAATATCATTACTAATATGGATGAGATAGTTAAAGTGGCTGAGGAGTTCTATAGAGATTTGTACAGTACCAGTGGCACCCACGACGATCATGGAAGAGAGAATAGTCTAGAGGAATTCGAAATCCCACAGGTAACGCCCGAAGAAGTAAAGAAAGCCTTGGGAGCTATGCAAAGGGGGAAGGCAGCTGGGGAGGATCAGGTAACAGCAGATTTGTTGAAGGATGGTGGGCAGATTGTTCTAGAGAAACTGGCCACCCTGTATACGCAATGCCTCAGGACTTCGAGCGTACCGGAATCTTGGAAGACTTGAAAAATTAAAGGCCGGTCAGCTTACTGTCCGTTGCCTACAAAGTATTTACTAAGGTAATTGCAAATAGAGTCAGGAACACCTTAGACTTCCGTCAACCAAAGGACCAGGCAGGATTCCGTAAAGGCTACTCAACAATAGACCATATTCACACTATCAATCAGGTGATAGAGAAATGTGCGGAATATAACCAACCTTTATATATAGCTTTCATTGATTACGAGAAAGTGTTTGATTCAGTCGAAACATCAGCAGTCATGGAGGCATTGCGGAATCAGGGTGTAGACGAACCGTATGTAAAATTACTGAAAGATATCTACAGCGGCTCCACAGCCACCGTAGTTCTTCATAAAGAAAGCAACAAAATCCCAATAAAGAAAGGCGTCAGGCAGGGAGATACGATCTCTCCGATGCTATTCACAGCGTGTTTACAGGAGGTATTCAGAGACCTGGATTGGGAAGAATTGGGGATAAGAGTTAACGGAGAATACCTTAATGACTTGCGATTCGCTGATATAATTTCCTTGCTTAGTAACTCAGGGGACCAATTGCAATGCATGCTCACTGACCTGGAGAGGCAAAGCAGAAGGGTGGGTCTAAAAATTAATCTGCAGTAAACTAAAGTAATGTTTAACAGTCTCGGAAGGGAACAGCAGTTTGCGATAGGTAGCGAGGCACTGGAAGTGGTAAGGGAATACATCTACTTAGGGCAGGTAGTGACCGCGGATCCGGATCATGAGACTGAAATAATCAGAAGAATAAGAATGGGCTGGGGTGCGTTTGGCAGGCATTCTCAGATCATGAACAGCAGGTTGCCATTATCCCTCAAGAGAAAAGTGTATAACAGCTGTGTCTTACCAGTACTCACATACGGGGCAGAAACCTGGAGGCATACGAAAAGGGTTCTACTTAAATTGAAGACGACGCAACGAGCTATGGAAAAAAGAATGATGGATGTAACTTTAAGGGATAAGAAAAGAGCAGATTGGGTGAGAGAACAAATGCGAGTTAATAACATCTTAGTTGAAATCAAGAAAAAGAAATGGGCATGGGCAGGACATGTAATGAGGAGGGAAGATAACCGATGGTCATTAAGAGTTACGGACTGGATTCCAAGGGAAGGGAAGCGTAGCAGGGGGCGGCACAAAGTTAGGTGGGCGGATGAGATTAAGTTTTCAGGGAGAACATGACCACAACTAATAATACATGAGCGGGGTAGTTGGAGAAGTATGGGAGAGGCCTTTGACCTGCAATGGGCGTAACCAGGCTGATGATGATGGTGATGATGAAGGACTGGGTGTTTCAAACGATGATGTAATACGCATTTAGCGACAAAGTTTAATGCCAACATTTTTGTTGTCCCGAGGGCCTAGTATGGAAAATTAAATACGGCTTCGGGACAAGTATTTTGTCTTTTCGACGTTGCTGGCCCAGGCAACATACTATCATCGTTCCAAAGGCAGCCCGAAGTTAGAAAAAAAAAAAGAAAACGGGCACCCGCACTGGCCGTAAAGTGTGATTTCGCGAAAGGGCTATCACAGGACTGGCCGAATAATGCTTGCTTTAGCTTGACCAACCATGGAGTAATGTTTGTTGCACAAACATCGTGCGAAGGTTCTGCTAACGGGCATGTATTTTTCAATTTCGGTATTCAAGAAAAAGAAGAAAAAAATCGGCAGAACCCGTCTCACGATGACTCTCGATGGTAATGTGCCAAGCAGTGAATGGACATAGCGCCACAACGTACATTGCCACAATCGAAACGAGTTATGTGTGAGGCTTGTACTGCTGCGGGACCCCTCTTTCGCACTTCCCCAAGAAGACTCGGCGCCATCTAGCGCTGCCGCCGCCAAGCCTTCGCGCGGCTTTTCGAGGAAGCCCGGGCTCCTCTCTCGCGCTATTTTCTAAACACGCCGCGCCGTCTGGCGGCGCTGCTGAGAAGCCGGGGCGTGGCCTCCGAGACTAGAAGCGCGGCGTGCGCGAACACTGAGAGTTGTTCCTTCGGTTGCCGCACACCAAGTGGCACATACACAATGACCGAAGTTGGCAATAGGTTCATGGAACAGCGTCACATGCCCATGGTGCATTCGTGACACAGCTCGCTAAAGCGTCAAATTGTAGAGCGGCACACACCTATGTACTGACGCATACCAAGTGACACACAGAAACAGCGGCCCGAGCCCACACACGACGCCCAACGTGGTGCTCAAACGCACGAGCCTGACATTAAATATCTCATGCTCCACCGACTTTATCGACTGAACTCATAGGTTGAGCTGCAGACGGATACCGATATTCTCGCGCTCACCATTCCCTTCCATTGAACCCCTTGCCCCCCCCCCCCCCCCCCTGCAGTGCCTGAGCACGTGAAGCAGCAGTACAAGGACAACATCAGGTGGATCGAGAAAGCGGGCGAGCACCAGCTGGTGAGTGTTGCCCTCTGAAGATATAGCGGTGAGTCCGGACGCAACGCCGTACCGACCACAGAGGCCATCGCTCGGCAGGACAAAGAATCGAAGTGTGTTGACACGTTAAACCGGATTCCGGTGCCCCAAAAATACTTCGGAAATATAGTACAGCGGCCGCGAACAAGTCGGGCTTGGAAGGCCATGAGTAACGCTCCATCCACGATAAAACACTCAAAGATTGCCGTGGGCGGCGGCCTATCCTAACGGGTATATACATATAGGGCATTTGCAACACAGCTGAAGTGACTGATGCGTTGATATAGGTGCGGTAATACCAACATACAATTAATAATTCAATTTTTTAATTAATTAATACAATAATTCATTCACAATACTGACAAAAAGATGGTATTGAAATAAAAGCCGCAGTAGCGAATTGCAGCGGTTGAGGCTGACTATCACGCGGCGTTTCAGCAATTATAGAATATACAAACGTCCATTACAAAGAGCGCCATCGGCTGAACGATATTACAGATGAATTCTTCACACAATATGAAGACACATACAAGCGCAATATACCACGCAGATAGAGAAAGCATGCAAAAATACAATAACAAAACAAATGTTCTGGAGCAGTGTGCTCTGACAAACGTTTTTAATAGATTTATAGTACACAGGCACATTGAGGATATATATATATATATATTTGAATTGCCTGTTTAATACCATAGATACCGTAGCATAGCAATTGTTTAAAATCCATATGGCCCGGGGCGGACGAAAATCCACGAATCATTGAACCTCGTGTCTTCAACTAGCACATTGTACATTTACACCTCACGTTTCGGGTGAAAGCACTTTCACCCTCCCATTTCTACTAAGTAGGGCTCGTGCATGCGTTCGCCAAAAGGCAAAATAATTATACGGGAAACATCCTGTTTTCCAGCGCCTTATACGCCATTGCTTATTCGGGTGTCTCACAAAGGCGTGTGACCATTGGCCATACAAACCAAAAGTAAGCTGAACGTAATATTCTTCCTGCGAAATGGTTAAAGAGGAAGGCTACGACAGAAAATGCAGAAAACTTATTGCCAGCGTTCTTTTTTTCTTCTTTTGTACTTTCCGATCCTGTCCCTGTTTTTAATCATTGCATCGTAGAACTCATTCTCTGAAACCGAAGCAAGAGCTTGTCACCCTACCTAAGCGTAGCACCAGCGACTAGGAGGATGCGATCGGCAAAGAGCTGACAGATGCAATTTGGTAAATCGCCGTGTGCGTAATGTGTACAGCAGTGAAGAAATTCCACCTTCACACAGCCTCCTCGCTAACTTTGTCAAAACCAGTTTCCTGTGGCGCGTGTACAACTAGTGCAACCTTCCACTCTCCAGCCTGTTTGCTCCATCTTTCAATCCCCCCATCGCCTTTCCCGCAAGCAGGGTATCCAACCGGAAGACTGCAGTCTGGTTGATCTTCCTGTCTTGTTCTCTCTCTCTCTCTCTCTCTTACCGAAAGACGAACCTGCTTGCTCTATCTTTCAATCACCCTATCGCCTTTCCCGCAGACAGGGTAGCAAACCGGAAGTCTGCAGTCTGGTTGATCTTCCTGTCTTGTTCTCTCTCTCTCGCTCTCTCACTTACCGAAAAGCGTAACGCACTACAAAGGCAAGTGCGAGCATGGTCGCGTCCTCCTCACCGGCTTCGTGCACTGCAGGTGGTCGGCTCCCAGGCGCGGATCCTCTACTCGGACAAGACGGGCAGGACGCAGATCGCCCTCGCCTTCAACCTCGCCGTTAGGGAAGGGCGGCTCAAGGTACGAGACCGAAAGGCACACGAAACCCCAGCTATGTGTTGGGCAGAAGTGTCATATTCTAGGCGTTTTCTTTCTTTCTTTCTTTCTTTCTTTCTTTTCTGGTCCCACGTTCTGGCTACAAACATTTGGTTTAAGCGGGCGAACAAGTGACAGCAGTTCTGCATATTACGTTGACCCGTTTCTGCAAGCCTTTTGAACTCAATAATATGCACCCCTTTCTCAAATCACGGGGTCGCTTCCTTCTTTTTTTTTAACGCTTTCTGACAATTTCAATTACACTTCACGCTCCTACTATGAGGCTGCGTCGAAAAGACAGATTTAGGGCAGAACTGCAGCTACAGTCATATGTGTGCATCGTCAGGTACGTTTCTTCATTTTCAGTCATTGCACTTGACTAGCGAATCGCTTGGCTCATTTGTCGTAGCTTCTCCTTTGCATCTAGTATCAAGCTTTTCCTCCCACGGTCGAACAAATCTTTGCACTGCAAGAAAACCAAAGCCACTGCTGGCGCATACTTGCATTTGTTCCATTAACTTTCGAGCACCACTAGCCGATGCTCTCGTGTTCACACACCTTGATGTGAAGCCTAGTATTTCTTGCCTTCACTGACTCACGGCAGGGGCCAGTCGTGATCAGCCGCGACCATCACGACGTTAGCGGCGCCGACAGCCCGTACAGAGAGACATCGAACGTGTACGACGGATCAGCCTTCACTGCAGGTTGGTACAACAAACACTCTTTAAAATTTCGAGATATGTACTCTTAAAAAGAAGTCAAAGTTTGTCTCGCAATTTGCTAGGCCCTTACAGTTTATGTCGTAAAACTAAACGAAACGCATAGCTAGAGAGGTAATACTGAGCAAAACGTTTTTTTATTATTGTTATACTTACGAAAAGTTTACTGTTTACTAACGCAGTGGTGCACGGATCCCTAAGTGGAGTCATAAGAACGGGCAGTCAATCAGGAAGTTATATCTATATTGAAAATCGTAAAACCAAAGCCGAAGGAACTCTAGTATAACTGAGTAAATGTCACATTCGAAGATGTATACTGCTACCGGTGGACTTGTGATAAGTTGGTTCTTATTGACGGTAGAGCCACTGCCACAGAAAAGCTTTAGTCCTGAGTTCAATCCCCGGATCAGGAATACTCTTTCCTCAACTGCAAAGCTTTATTTTCGATAAACTTATCCTGGTTTCCTCTGCAGCTTCGTGCCTTCTCGTAAAATGTCCTCCGCTAGATTTTCACACAACTGATATACTGTAAGTCAACCCTCACTGACGTTACCAAGAACCTGGAAACACCTAGAACCTAGAAATCTTAGTGCTCACACGTAGAAGTGACTATACAGCTTTTCGCGTAGTGGAGAAACCTGCATCGTGTCCGTCAGCTTGCTACGCTCATACACTTTCCTTCCAGATATGGCGGTCCAGAACTTCGTAGGAGACGCTTTCAGAGGAGCGACGTGGGTTGCACTTCACAACGGCGGAGGCGTTGGCTGGTCAGTATGCATGGCAACGTCGCTTTAGCACGTGACTTTATGCCCCCAGTCGCACGGGGCAAACCATATATGCCATTTCCGATATTATGTTCATTTAAGGCAACACGCAAGAGAAGTCAATACAATACTGCCTCAGCATTCCTCTACCGCTGCAGCCGTCTCCGCAACCTGCCAGCTTCGTTCGTGTTAGCTAACCGGCACCAGCTTCTTTTAAGGCTTGGCTTGGTTCTAGCAGAGTCCTTTCATCTGGTTATAGTACGTGCTAAGATGCCAGGTTGCCGAGGCGGTGGGGGTAGCATAGACCATGGATACACTCCTACGCGTGTATATAGTAATTGGTTATTCGCTTCCAGGCCATTTGCTAAAGACATAATTGTGATTTAGTGCTGCATCGAGAATTTCGGTCAAGTACTGCAAAAGAAAACTCACTTACCCCAAATTTTCTTTAGCAGGCACCGTGTAACATAAACATCAGTGGTGATGATGGCGCGTAGTGTTTAATGGCGCGAGGGCCAGCATCAATGGTGTTATGAAAGGAAACGTACACCATAAACTACCTTTCAAGTACACGTTAACTATATATAGCCCCCCTTTATACTAGTTAAACCAACCTACCTTAAACTTACGCGAGTTGCCCACTTATCATTCCAACAACGTGCTTGCCCGCCGCATTTCAGGAAACGGATAGAGAAAGGCACGTGACCTTCTATATACACTCGGAACATGCGCGAGTGTGCTTTTCTGCACCATATAGACAGCGCTCTCCTCCAAAACAACGTGTATCAATCAACAAAGGTATGAGGCGAAGCAAAAGCCACGACGATGAAATTGGAGTGGGACACAGGGACTTCCAAGTTCCCCGTGAAGAATATATAGCTACCTACGTCCGAGAGCATGTAATTGTGTACGCGGCATTTTGAATGCATGCGGCCCACGAAACTCGATTTCGGATTATGCTGCCTGCATCAATGACATTGCGGCCTGACATCGTACACTTCGAGCTTGTCTGTAATTTTACTGCGATAACAGTCATATTCACTCCAGGCAAATTTTGCCGTCGCCGCGAGGTTCCATACAAACTCCAAGTGTGATAAGCGATAAGGTTCTATCGTTCCCTGCGCGCCGTATGTCGAGGGCGCGAGGAAAAGTGTGCGAGGGTGAGCCGAGAAGGATGGTGGCTCGATGCGCACTAGCGGGGGGCAGGGGGGGGGGGGGGGGGGCAGGTGAGCGCGGGTCTCTCCTCTAGCCCCGCCGTGGCTGCGCATGGCGGTGGGCGTGGCTGAGCGCGTACGCTGGCCACGCACCATATCTTGGAGGTAATTTTCGGCGGGGGCAAAGACTAAGGGCGATTAGAAAAGAAAGTTGAGACAGTTGCTGCGTATTCCAGACTTGAGACTAGCGTCGTGTCCTGTGCGCATATATTCATCTCGTACCACTTTTTTTTTTTGCGTAGTTAAATATGTCGCAAAACTAATGGCAAGTCGAGATGGCTGGTTCCTCGATGCGCACGCCGTCTTCCCGCGCGCCTGTAGTGTTCGAGGTCGCGTAATCTCAAATTTCCGAGTCGCGGTGAAGTGAGAGGCCGCACGAAGCTTTCGCTGCCCGCTGCCGGCGCTCTTCATCGCGGCAGCGTTGTGACAGCAACTGTTCGTGGTCATCGAGTGGGATCTGTTCATACTTGCCTCTGCGCGAGCGACACCGTGTTTGTTAATTTAATTAGTAAGCGAATGTTTATGCAATTTACACGGCCCATAATACTACGAACCTTATTTCGTGTAATTTTACAATACAATACAATCTTTAGTGTGCATAAAGAAAACAAAATACAAGTAGCAGGCCTGCCAAAGCCACAGAGGGCTTGACTGGCAGTGCCTCACCGTCAGGTCACAGAAAATTGCACATGGTTATTAGCGGAGTTAACCATTAGGGGGTCGGAACAAAATATTTGATAAGTTATACAAAATGTTCTTTTCTTTTAAACTTCGAAAATCCTAAGTAAGTTTTGGATACCACGTCTTGTGTCAGCTTCGAACACAGGCGTTGGTAATTTATTAAATACGGATGAAACATAATATTGCCGCGTTCTTCCATGCTTTGTCGCCGCCTTGGGGATAACACAGAGTTCCTTCGGCCTCAGGCCTTAGGGAACGGGCTGGTGTATACCGTATCTTAAAATCATTATTCCAGAAGTGTTTAACTACAACACTTTCTATAGACAATCATAAAGTCTAATACTTTGCTATCTCTTTTCAACGATTCGCCTTTCGGGCGAAACTGCAATTTCTCGCAGGGGTGAAGTCATCAACGGAGGATTTGGCTGTGTCCTCGACGGAACCAAGGTTAGAAATTAGTCGTCTATTGCGCACGAATGCTTACCGGGACCTCCGCGATCTTTTACTTGCGGCTGTCACAGTTTGTGGCGGAAATAGCACGGACACAGCTGGCGCTGGTTTAGCCAGTGTAGAAGACTAGCCATTTCCAATTCCATTCAAGTTGCAGCTTTGATTGATTGATTGATCGTTTGATTGGGTTTAACGTTCCAAAGAAACACAAGTTGAGAGACGCCGCAGTGAAGGGATCCCGGAGTAAATTTCGAACATATGGCTTTTCTCCGCAAAGTGCACGCGACTAATGCTTGACCACTGCCCATTTCAGGAGGCGGACAGTCGCGCGACGACGCTTCTCTCCTGGGACGTCAACAACGGGGTAAGTGAAAAAGCGTGTGCGCGTGTAGATCCCCGGAGAAAAAAAATACGACTCAGGGACACAAAGTTCTGCGTTTGCGGGTTGATCCGATAAAATCCGAAAACCATTCGCCATAAAAAAAATAATAAACTGACGATTCGGATTATCCGAAAAACTGAATTTCGGTGCCCCCAGTCGTGATCACGTGATCACGCTTTGGCTACACTTGACTGCATTCGCAGAAAAAAAAAATCGGGAGATGCTGAAAATGGTCATAGTTTCAGCTAGCTCCTGCTTTACGTTCTTCAAGAAAGACCCAAACGCAATGGTGACTGCTGGTTTTCGTAGTCAAGGAACTAGAACCCGAGTCTACATATGCTTCTTTGCATGATATGCGCCTGCAGGCGCCGCTATGTCCACGGACTGACGCATCTGCGAAAATCTCCTCGCGGACGTCGTCTGCATACTTTAGATTCCAGACGAGGAGAAGCGCTGTGAAGTCATCAACATTTTGCCCTTAACGACGGGAAATGCATTGGCAGCTCTGTTTTTAAGCACTCGACCGTCGAAATAGCGGCAGGCCGTTATTTTGCAAGGCGTACACCACGACGCACCGCTAGAGGTGTGCGCCGAGACGCCGGCTCGCCGCCGCCGCCCATGTTTCTAGTCGGCGAGATCGGCGTGCCATCCAAGTAGGAATGAAGATTCACAGCTTCGTTCGAGATTTTGTGTTGTCTTGCTTAATTCTTTTGCCTGTCTCAAGCATAGAGTCGTGTCAAGCAGGGGAACAATGAAGCAACACAATACAAGCAAAAGTAACCCTGCTGTCGACGCGTCTGCGCATGCGTGTCGTCACAAGTCGGCGCAGCGTGGGATTCCGAAACTTCTCCGTCACAAGCGCAATATGGCGCAACGAGAATAAACAGCAGCCTCGGAACGTCGAAATCACTGCTCGAGGGTCGTGAGCATTGTAGTTGCGGGTAGAATCGGCGACATGCCAGAAAACGGCATCAACGCGAGAGTTGCAACTTGTAGCAAGATAGAAATTTCTGGCCCCGATCTGTTTAAGATGGCGGTTCAATTTTCTCGCATTATTCCGGCCGTTGCATCCGAAAACGTTTTCTACATTTTTACATGTAAAATATTTTTACATGTCTACAGCGTGGTGCTGTTTCTTTGAAGCATTCATATCAAAAAATGAATGCAACTGACACCGATAGCTGCACTTGACTATAAACATTTCGACGTGCAGGTAAAAAAAGAACTTTTATTTTTCAGGAAATAATTGTGCATCCGAGCAATGTCTGCATTTCTACTAATCCACACTTCGTTAATTCAAGCTGGTGACGACGAGTTAATTGAGCAAGTTTGTTTTCTACCGCATCATATAACATGTCTGAGCTGAAAAAAAAAAAAAAAACATGTTCACCTGCTTCAGAAAAAAAAAGTACTTTCATTCTTTTTTTAAGGAAAGAAGGACGTTATAAGAAAAGTTACATAAACAAATGGTGATTAATATTCACAACAAGTGACTTCACGTATTGTCCAGTCGGGAATGTGCGTTATAACATCTGCTGATGGGTTGACAGCTTAAGGGCTGAACCCAGCAAAAGTTGATCATGGAAGAAGAGTATTTTTTTTTTTTTTTACGTAAAGCATATTGTATAAACACAATCTCATTCGGAACAAGTGGAAGCAAGGTTAACATACCTAGGGAGTATCGCGGGCGTCGGTGGTGGCTTAGCAGTTCTAGACGAATTCACAGATTCTTTGCTCAATGGAAAAATATCATAGAAACCAAGGCATAACAAAACAATTCGCAGTTCCGCCCGAAAGGCGAAGCACCGATTGCGATAGCAAATTAGTAGATAGCTGTACGAAGTATAGTTTTATCGGCGGTATAAACATGTAAACATTCGCTTACTAACTAAACGGTGACAGAATGTGTAAGCGTGACTCAAAGAGGACGTAGAAACAGACGCACGTAGACAGCGCTGTCTCTGCGTGTCTGCTTCTTTCTACGTCTTTGTTCAGTCGCGTTTACACATTCTATCATAGATTCAAACCAACTAGCCCATCAACGTGTTTTAACTAAGTTAACCAGCACGGTGTCACGCGTACACAGGTAAACATGAACACACATCGCTCGATGACAGCGGAAACTGTCTGTGAAAACTGTGGAGTTGGGAATCGCGGCAGCAGCCGCGAGCCAGTTGACCTCCGTGCATCTGTCGCTTCAACACGAACGAAACGTGGAAAGCACAGCGCATACGAAGCTACGGACACTACGCGCACTCTGCAAACATCGCAGATCGTTTCGAAGATAAGGCCCGCGCGGGTGCGCACTTTGGCCACGTCGCCGATCGCTTTCAAGACACACGAGCGCCGGCAACGCGTCCCCACGGCATCCGCGATTCGCGTGGCCACCGCCGTAGTAGACGCCGCGGTTGTCTCCACTCTGTATGCAGCGGCGGGCGAGGAGGACATCCGAGACATCCGAGCAGCCGCCGGAAAAGAACGACCCTTCTCCCTCGCCTGACCCCCCTGCCTCACGCGCCACAGGAGAGGACATGCATGGGGGGGGGGGGGGGGTTTCCTCGCTCGCGCACGCGAGATTGAACCGCATGTGCCGGCTTATCCTCACACGCTTTCACCCATACGGAGCCTGATATTCGTGGAGGAAGGAATACACAAACACACTCAACATAGAGGCTTTCAGATATGTGCCCATTTTTTTTTTTTGGTAATATATCAGGTGAAAAGCAAAATGCTTACAAAACGTTTTGTATTTATCCCACTTTCAACACCTCTGCATTCGGTCTTGTCAGCCCTTAGTATGAAAAGACCAGAATTTCAACCAGTTTGGCAAAGAAGGATGTCGCGAAACAGCTTTTTAAATTGATGGTTTCGGTTTCCACGCCACCGCCAACGAAAAAAATGGCCGTGTGCTGCCGCCGTCTAGAAATGACCACCACGCCACCGCAGGTCGAAACCGACACGGTGCACACCTCTATGCACTGCACACGGCAGCCAATCGAATCGCATCAACATCACTATTATCTTTCTATCTCACTCTCTGTCGCTCTTTGTGTGCATTCAAGGGTCTCTACTTTCATCCTCGTTCAAGGCGATAGGAACGTCTTGTCGGAATGACGGCAATGGCTTGCCAAAAATGATAAAAGCGTGACCGTTAAACTCACCACTGCTTTTTAGTGCGGACAGGCCCATCCTTTCAATAGCTGCGCTGGACCCACTATGAATGCAAACATTGAAAGGGCTCAACAGTTTGTTTGTTACCTTGTTAACGAAAGATATTACCTTTTGCAAAATACCGGCTTACTGGTGGCAGCAACAATGCTGCTAGCTACATCTTCTGAAAAAGACTTTAACCAGAGGGCACACAAAGCTTATACTGCAGTAACATATCATGCTATACTTAAGTGCTAGTGTAAAAAGTTGGTTTCAACATGATTGTTTACGTGCAGTCGTTTTATGGTTTTCCTTCGATGAGAACACTCGCACAACACAAAAATATTTCAAACCTATTGCAATTGCACAAAGCGTCACTAGATGTCACTACCAGCTTTGCTACTATGAACTTGTTTATTCTAGAGACAGGAAACAGGCTTTACGCTACTGCTGCTCCATTAACCCAGTAATCCATTAACAGCAAGTAGTTCAAGGCCAAGCTAAAATTCTCATTCTCAAATTTTAAAGAGCACGCCACAATGGCCGAATCACACGCTGATAAATATACTTGTACATCTTACAAGAAATCGTAATGGTGATAAATACTTCAGCTACAGTACACATTGCCTATAAATAAAAGAAACATTCTTACTGCTTTTGTATTTTGCTTCTTTTATTGCAATTATGGGTGTTTTCAGAGTATTGGCCAAACTAAAAGGGAAAATAACACTGAAAAATCTGAAGAACGCTAATTTTGTTGCACCATAAAAGAAAGATTCAATAAACTCCAATTTTCCAGGGAAAAGTAAACTCCGAGAGGCGCTCTCCAATATTGGCCTAAAATAAACTCTGAGAACTTAGAACGCTAGGTATAGTAAATGTGTCCTGGTAGCAAAAAGTATTGGAAGCTTGGCCAAGCCAGAATATATTCGTGACGATCGACGGACACAAGAACTTTTTTCGTCCTTGCCTTCATTCACGGTGTTTGTCCAATATGAGCACTCACCAACTAGCTGAAACCTTCGTCAGGCCCAAGCTGCCCATCTGACAACCATCTGTGGATCTGTCATATACACTACAAATCCCCACTGGACTAAAGTATACATATATAATGTGCATGCTTCACATGTTTTATGCCACAGGGCAAACTTTTTCGAAGTAAAGAAACAACTAGTTCAAGTTTTCCTGCTACTGCAATATATTGCATACTGCGATATAGTGTGCATACTCATTGCGAGATTCAACAGCCGCTTGCAGTAATTGAGTCTGAGCAGTAACTGACTCATAGGAACAAGAGTTTCGATTTATGGGCATGTCATTTTGGGCTGTTACACCAACAGTTTGTCAGTTACTGATGTCAAGTTAACATAGTGATCACACAGCAAAACATATGTAACACTCTTTTCATTATGAACTGACAGAAGCGCCTTGCATTTGGTTGTTACAGATTGAACGATCCTCTGGTTTTGTGCCAAGTGATGTCAAGTTAACATGATCATAAAACACCCAAGGCATCAATCCGTACAACCATTTCTATGAATATGAATCAACAGTAGTACCTTGCATTTGGTTGTTAGATAGAAAAAAGTGGCATTAAACAATCCAAGATGGCAGCATTCATGCCCACTTCCATAAAATATTACATAGAGTTCTGGCGTTTTCATTAAGTGGCCTAACTCCATGGCAATGTAAATTCACGCAGCCTTATTCCACAATGCAGGTATGTCGCAGAAGTTGGTCGGGCAACAAGTACGCCTATGAGACTATCCAGCGAGCTATGAAGGATGACCCGGCTTTGTTGGTGACACTGCCAAATGAAGCAAACGACGAACTCATTAAGAAATTGGTCGGAAGGAAGAAAAACGTGGGAGCAGGCAACTTTAGCATTGGCCATTGCTTTCGAGCGTGCATTTAAAGCTGCAGTAAATGTGCAGGCGACTATGCACCTTCGGCAGCCAAAGTGCAGTAAGATGCCTAGTTGGCAGAGTTTCTTGCTTGCGTTTGCATCTAATAATCTATTTA
This sequence comes from Dermacentor andersoni, assembly GCF_023375885.2. Lineage (NCBI taxonomy): Eukaryota > Metazoa > Arthropoda > Arachnida > Ixodida > Ixodidae > Dermacentor > Dermacentor andersoni. The sequence continues at coordinate 52,120,757 of NC_092819.1, read as the reverse complement.
GCTAAGCTGTTCGATTCATGTGTGTTTGAATGTACTAATAAACTTTAAGTAAGCTGTTCGATTCATGCGTGCTTGAGAATGTTGCCAGGGCATTACCATTCACGAGGGCCTACAGCAGCATCCTGCAAAGACTGCCTCTGTGAGACTTATTGATTGATCAATGGGATTTGATGTTCTGAAGCAACACAGGGGCTATGACAAATGGCACAAGAGAGTGCTTCGGATTACCTCATTTTACCACAATGGGGTTATTAATAATTTAACCAAAGCCCGATACATAAATACTCTGATCTTGTGCTCAGCAGCACAGTTTGGTAAGCGCTGATCCACAGAGACGGGTCCTTGGTGGCTGTACAGTGAACCACTGATAGGTGCTGGATAGGGTTGTGGGCTAACTTCACTCCTGCTGAACGTTTTGTGCACAAGAACAAACCAGTAGCATTTTTCTATAGAATTATAGTAAGCATATAGCATCTCTCTGATATTGCTTCACTGGCTCTTTATGATGATTTATTTGTGACTGCCTGGTCACCCCTGAGAAACAGTTTTGTAGCGTTTAGTACTGTACTGGACACTCTAATAAAGGAGAAAATCTTTCTGGTGTCTGGCTTGGCCCACCTGTTCACACCATGCCACACACAATATAAGTAGGTGGCATGCACAAAGGCCCGATGACTCTACAGCTATATGGAGAGCACAGAAAAGAGTGTGTACTAGCAAGCATTCAATTTGCTCTCATTGACAACATAACCAGTGTAATTGGGAATCCACACAAAGCAGGTGACAGGAGTATGCAACAGTCCATAACCAATAGCAAGGTATCGAAGCCACAGAACATTTGTCATGACGATCAGATGTGCACGGTAACCAGCAAGTGACTGAATGCTGATGTTTTGGTAAGAATGACAATGTTTTTATGCAATGTTGACCCTGTGTTGCAGCAAGAGCTCCATAGGATGCTGAAAACGCTCTGAAAGCCGTAGAAAACGCTCAACGAAATGTGTCTCCACTTGGCTGTCACTACAAGCCCACAAATCATCTCATATGTTAAAAGTTTTTACATGCCGAAGCACACTGTCTGTAAGGATACCCTACGGGCTCAGCATGGGCACAGCTGGGTCAACAAGTGACACGGAAATGCACTGATTCACATAAAAGCTACACATCACAGGAGCTTGTCCATGAAAGATGATAAATGTGGCTTCCGCCAGTCTTGCTTCCAAGGTAGAAAAGCAGAAGGAGAGAGAGAAATGGGAAGAGGTTTCAGTGGAGCAAAGGCTGTAGAATTCGATGGGCCAGTATGTCACCAACTTGCTACTCCATGCTGGGGAGAAGGAGACAGAAAAGAAACACGAAAAAGAGAGAAGAAGGTAAGTAGAGACAACATAATATGTACAGCGAGTGACGTAAGACACTACAGAACATGCACACCGCATGCCGCAGGTACGCCAACAGATGCATGCATGCAGATCAAATCACACATGAACACACCACACCCACAATGTAAGAGACCCAACTGTTCCCCCTTTAAGAGGCACTGAAACATTTTTAACGAAAGGTCAGGAATGCATTTGGTATTATAGGGCAGCTCCTTGCAAATCTTTTACAACAAAAAAAGTGTTCCAGAATGCACCTGCACTAACAAAGTTATTGGCAATCAAATGCTTCCGCTGCTTAGACGTTCTCGTCGTTTCCCTCCTTTCAGTATCCAAACAGCGCTAAAATCTGCGCTGCCATAACTGTGCAGATAACTGCCATAATTGTGAAGCCTGCCAGGCTTCAACTATTATTGCGCTGAGCTGATGTAACAGCATGGCATCGAGATTATGTAGCCCAGCTGTAGGCTGTGCAACCCCATCTCATAGGCTAAAGTATTAGAGCAGCGTTATTGTTCTCTGCCACTGCCCCACCAAGTGATGGATTTCCTTCCCTTTTGCTTTTGCCAAAGTTACTGCTCACTGATGACTAGAGACCAGATGTATAGGAACTAAGAACTATTGTTTTAGACACCTATAATAGGCACTAAAGCTGCCACTTAAGGCATATATAGGCACCAATTCCTGTCCTTTAGGCATGTATAAACTTAATTAATACGAACGTTCGCTGTGCACGTGAGGATAAATAATAATTTTATAAGGAACACAGCCCACTAAACCTGTTTTGTGAAATCCATCTAATTTTTTTAATTTATTAACTAAATGATGCAGGTTGCTTAGGTTATGAGATTTATCTGAAATCTCAGTGTGAAAAGACGTCACGGGAAAAGGTATGAAAGCAGTAATGAGCACCATCCCAATATTTTTGGGTTTCATGTTCTACCTTTGCTCATTAAGTATTTAGTTTGTATGGAGAAAAGGAAAGCTAAACATACACCGAAGCTAGCGGTGCATAGTTGTATTTAAGAATGTTCAATGATCTGGCATGTGGAATTGCAACATTTTGCCAGTCAGAACCTTTAACAGTTCCCTGCGGTATCGTGAAAGCGGAATTTTTGCCCGAGACAGATTGAAGTTTTGAACTAACTCTATCAGCAATAGGTCCATTAGAGATGGTGGCGAACATTTCCTGAATGTCCAAAGTGAGCCCTACATTCTGAATGAGATTTGCACCTGAGAACTCAAGTTTCTCAATGATGACAGCCAAAAACGCAAAGTGAGTGCACAAATACACTAACCTCTACATTCAGAAATCCATCTTAAATTAAAGCCCATGCTTGACTTGATTTATATAATGCTTGATATGAACCCACCCAAGGCTCTCATTGCGTTTCCTTCGGTTTGTTCATGACAGGCGTTGTTTAAATCCAGTCAAGCAAGGGCTGCAACTAGGGAACGACACGAAAGATGACGCAGAAGAGACACACAACAACCACACATAGCGCTGCCAGACTTAACTTGAAGGGCTTCACAAGTTAAGATTTATGAATGTGGGGGGTAAGACACCATCAAGTGTATCGTTGCATATAGCAGTTTGAGCCCTTCTCAGAGCAGTGCTCTAGTTTGTGGCAAAGCTGTTAATGGCCAACTGCAACATTATTTTGGACTGCACAAAATGCATAAAAAAAAAAAAAATTATGGGGTTTTACGTGCCAAAACCACTTTCTGATTATGAGGCACGCCGTAGTGGAGGACTCCGGAAATTTCGACTACCTGGGGTTCTTTAACGTGCACCTAAATCTAAGTACACGGGTGTTTTCGCATTTCGCCCCCATCGAAATGCGGCCGCCGTGGCCGGGATTCGATCCCGCGACCTCGTGCTCAGCAGCCTAACACCATAGCCACTGAGCAACCACGGCGGGTGCACAAAATGCATAGTTTAAGATAGTGAAGATATAAAGGATCCTTCGTAAAAAATTTGACGTGTTAAGTACGAATGAAACCGTTATGAAAAGCTCGCAAGAATAGCTATTTCTTATACCAAAACAGAAAAAGAAAGCCGCCATTACAGCTTGCCAGAAGTGACACATGACCTGGAATGCACAGTTCCTCAGTATGACCACCGAGAGAAGCCCAGAATGCACGTAAGCTTGCAACTGATAGCACTTCAAAATGCCCAACCTAGATTTGCCTACTATTTGTTGGCCAAGCTGATGCAGGACGAAGCTGGCCCGCACCACGTGGCACGGCCAGACTGGAGCACGTGAGCACGAGCGCATATCCCAGTAGTTGCACGTATGTGTTTGCATTCATCAGTGCATAGCTGCACTATCTGTGTTGACTGTGCTGCACTGACCACGCACAAACGGCGAGCGCAGCAGAATATCTGGTGCATACTATACCCTGCCCAACACATCAGGGCAGGGTATAGTCATGCGCAACTTTCTCCGTGATGGCCCTCAGCCGCAGAAGTGGACCGAGTTTGCGCACGCCACTGAACACGTGGAGTGGACCTCGCTGAAGAACAGCCGCATTTGCTCACCTCATTTTGTGACTAGAAAAAAAAATTTATGTCGTGTTTACTGCTGCATTGACTTACTGAAAATCTGCAGAAAGATAGCATTTTATTGTGCGGGTTTTTCATTATAACTCGTGGCACTCTTACTTGCCTCGTTTTTAGAAAAAAATGTGAATTTAGCTACATTAATGGGGAAGCCAGCTGTTGCCAAGACAGCACTAGGATGGACCTGTATCACCTTCTATTCGCAGCTGCTAAAAGCAAAGCAGTTATTCCAGCAGGGTTCCCACGTGGGTTCCTATGTGGTTTGAAGATGCCTGTGTGTATAAGCGATCAGCCACAACTAGTATGGCAGTGACTACCATTTGCAGAAAACTGTCGGCGCTAGACAACGAATTAGGATGATGAGAACGGTGAGGACATTGCGCGGCACGTGTGTATGTAGATGGGCAAAAACAACTAGCAACAACGAAGCTCACGTGTCGGTGTTGTGTCACAGTTTTCTACAATCACATGACCAGCTGTGTTTACAAACCTACTGTCCCCTCTGGTTGCACTCTCAAATCAAAACTTGGACAAGTCGCTATGAACAAGACTCTAAATAATTAAATGTCGCACAATAAAGCAAACAATGTTTCATGCAGTCGGAGCCATTAGCCACTTATTACAACAGAATAGACAATATCCAAAATTTTTATGTCAGTTCTCCTTTAAAAGTGACCAGGATAAAACTGTAATAGATGCCTTTCACCATTTCTCTTACTAAACCATGCTTGTTCAAGTTTTACCGAGTTGCAGAGATATCTTCATGGCTCTAGCAGCACTTGTTGTTCAGCTAGTTGGTACATATTGAACAGTGATAAAATTAGCACCAAAATAGTTCTGTGCACCAAAATGCATAACACCATTATTTACCTAATTGTTGACTGGCCTTCTTCCAAAATGCATTGCTTTGGGCAATATTTTTGTGCCTATTTCTTACTCATTTTGTCTGGTATCTGTCATCTTATATAATTTGCCTTGTACTACATTGCTCCCTGTTCGCATCATGACCCAAACCACTATAAACAATCATATAAAAAAGGAAATGGAAGAAACAGAAACAAAGGTAATGTGTCATGTGTAAACAAAATTGAACTGTTTATGCAAACAGCAAGAACAGAACAAACTGGGATGCATGAAATGAGAATGATGTTTATGACTTTATGACATAGGTGGGCAGCGGAGTTTACTTTGCGGGTGCTGTCACGGGCGTGGCAGATGCCCTTCGGAAATTGTTGAAGTGCTCCATGTACTGTTGGACAGTGTCCACAGGATTGTACAGTTCGTTCATGCGGCCCTGAAGGTACTGGGGAGGACCCTGCACAGTCGAGCCCATGAAGCCTTGGAGAAACTCGCGCATCAGGTCCCAGCAACTTGATGGGACCACACATGGCAGGTATTCAACCTGAAAGAAACAGCAACACCTCTGACGTGCAGGAAGCAGCTTCAGCAAAAAAAAAAAAAAAAAAAAAAAAATGTTTTTCTCAGTGCGTCAAGTGTTCACTTGTATTTAAATTATGAAGTTTTAACGTCTCTAGGTAACTCAAAGGCTACAAGAGGCGCTGTAGCAGGAGAACTCTGGATTAGGTTCGACCAAATGGGCTTGCTTCAATGTGCATCCAATGCTTGGAACATGAGCAGTTCTGTTTAATTCTAAGCCCATCGGGATGCAGTCGAAAATCGAACCCATGTCATTGTGATAAGCAGCAGTGTGCCTCGGCCATTGAGCCACCATGGCGGGCAAATCCTCCATTACCCAAATAGTGCGAAAAAGAAGGCACATTAACAGGATGCAAAGCTACGCTAGTTGATTAATTTGAACTGTACACCATAGTACAATGTACTTACACTTTAAGTTTAAGTCCCTTTTAAGTTGAACTTATCGGAGACCTGCCACAACATGCTGAACTTTCGACGAGTAAAAAACCGTGGGAGGCAACAGACTGTAACCACATCAATGCACTACTGCAACGAAAGAAACACCAGTTTTGGCAGTGTCTCCATTGTGCAGACATGTTTGACTAACTAGCTACGACGTATTCAAACGAATCCTCGCAAAGACTGCCTGCCAGTCTTTTGATGTTTCTCTTAAACAGCCGATTTACGACGCTGTCAATTTGTCACAAGCAGCCTGACAATTCGTGGTAACTAAAGAGGTTCACTTTGTAAATAACGTCTGTTCACCTCAACGAGAATGCCCCGAAAGCTTGGTCCCATCGAGACGCTGCCCACTTTGACAAGGAAGTCTGCAACTTCGTAACGTGGTCCCCTGGACTCAATCTTGGTAGATTTCTTGGAGCTGTAGATTCCGGCCATCTTAAGCATGAGCATGTCGAAGGTTATGTCCGCGACAAGGCACATGCCTGTGTCGAGCAGAGCGAAGCATGTCGCCGGATGCTCGGTGTCGTGGATGATGTTCACAGAATGACTGGGGCCTGAAAATTGCGATGCATTCATGTTGTTAAAGCACATTTATTCAAAAGTTCTATCTTACTAAACAAAGTGTGTAAACGCGCAGTGCGACCCGCACTTAACGATAACACCGAATTAGTATTGAAGCCAACACTACACCAACATTTATCAACGTTCTGGGAAGAAAGTGCTTGGCGCGACACTTTATGTAGGCTTGTGCAAGAAGGTTGTACTGCATGCTTTCTTATTAAAACTGTGCCACAGTTGGTGCCGACAGACTGTTTAGGCACTGTATGCGAACGTCTCGGCACTGTACAACGACAGAAAGGTCCGCGAAATGGACGCGTTGCTCACTTATGTTAGGTGCACTGTAGTAGGTCTCGCAGTCCACGGTAAATATTCCTTCTCGAACGGCCCCCAATGTTTCAAGACGCTTCTGGAGAAGTTCCGCAGCTTGCTGGCCGCTTTTGCCTTCAGGTATCGGAAACTGATGAATGCTAGGGGGTTTTAAAGGTGACAAAACATGATTTGTGTCATTGTTTCAGGGGAGGCACGCTAGCTGTGCAAAGGAATGGTAATAACGCAACATTACCTCACGACGCCCATAATGAAAACGAAGCCGAACGATGGGTAGAAAAACAAAACATTCACGAAATTCTAGCAGCACCGCGACGTCAACAAACTTTCGTGCGCCGCCGCCATCGCTGCAACGACTGTGGTGCCACCTGAGCCTGAGACATTCTCGTTTGAGAACTTCTGAAATATTGGGAGACGAAATCATTTAGATCGATGCTAGTAAATTAGATTTGTAACTAAATTTAGTTATTTTGTGTGTTTACAGTGGTTCATTTATTGCATTCTACCTTGAAAGCTGAAGGGGATAACGCGCACTCCAGAATTCGTCTGCACACTTGATGCGTTGGCAGCGGGTAGTTTCCGTGCCGGACAGCAGTTTTGCCGATGCGTTTGCTGTCAAACACTTGGATTGCTGCGGCGATCGTTCTAAGCTGCTGCTTCTACGAATATGTTAACACAGTTATGTAGACTCTGTGTGACTATTTGAGCCCGTTCTAACCAATGCTCAGCGGCCGTACTGTCCTCGCACAGCCATTCCTCGGATTCGTCGCCAGCTAACAAACGTGAGTGTTGTTCAACATCTCATCGAAATCGCTCGCTGAAAGTTCATACGATGCCTTAATTCTAACAACTGTATGCACACTTCGCCGCACAACTGAACGCTGCAGATGCAATAACGGTCTGGGAATCTTTCCGCCTGCAATTATAGGTCCGGACGGACTTCGAGCTGCAGCGACATGGGGAATGCCGAAACCCACGAAGGATCCCCGCCGCCAGACTTGCTCAACAGACATCTCGACCTCAGTGTCAAAGTTGACGACCGCTCTTTCCATAAGGTAAGTTATACGGCCAAAACATTTCGCATATACTAGCGTGCTGTACGTACGCGAACTAACGTTTATACGTACGCACCCTTGCAGCAATATCGCGCGAGCGTCGACCACACGCCGTTTCAGTCGCCTTGTAGCGGCTAGGGGCGGTAGGGTCGGCGACAGTATGCGCGCGCACGGAAGGCGATTTCCAGTTAGAATGCGTTATGCTGCGCTGTTCGCTTCAGGAGTACGTGTTCCTCGCAGCTACATCGAGGCCGCGCTGACATATATGCTGTGCAGTCGACGCTCGCGCGACATTATTAAAAAAATTGCAAGGGTGTACCTGTGCAAGATTCAAAGAGCGGTTGTTTTTCTCGATCGTTTCAGCACATCAGCGGCGACCACAGCGAGAAGAGCCTTACGGATCTTCCGTGGGGCCTCAGAGACGCTGTTTCGTTGTACGAGTCGCTCAACGTGTCGTTCAACGAACTTACAACGTTGCCTCCCGAGCTGCCGTTCAGACTGCCGCACCTACGCGTGTTGGACCTGAGCTACAACCGGCTCAAGTCGCTGCCGGAGAGCATCGGGTTCCTCTTCCACCTCGAAGAGTTGCTAATTCCGTTCAACCAGCTCGACTCCATACCAGACACGGTAGTCTACTTAAAGGTACTGCAAAAGCTTGACCTTTCACACAACTCCATCGCACGGCTCCCCGACAACCTGGGGAAAATCGCGACCCTGGCCAAACTTAATGTGAGTCACAACAAGCTCACGTCCCTGCCAAAGTCACTGGGGAAGCTGCCCAACCTTAAAACGATTCTTGCCTCTGGGAATGTTGACATTACGAACCCACCGCCTGCAGTCTGTGAGAAAGGATCGGACGCCGTCCTACAGCACCTGCGAAAGTCAGTCCGCATGCAAGAGAAGCCAACGCTGCGAGCTGTCGAATGCAACCAGTTCCCGAGAGTGCGTGGAAACCTAGTAGCATCCTCAGTGCCGAACCTCCACTCAGCCCACGCACAGTACTTGCAGATACAGACCGATACTGTGAACACGGCAAGTCGTATCAAGACTCCACTTCTCCCACCTATTGGTGCCACGAAATTGGAACCCAATACACTTACGGACAGGATAACAGGTTTGTTTGCACGTTGATGCCCGTGTATTATATTACGTCAGTAGCTGACGAGAAGACATTTATTTTTGAGTGCTTAGACCAGTCACAAATAGTCGTCTTGTCCATATTCAAAAAAGTGTCACCGCACAAGCACTGAACAGACACAAAAAGGTACGTGGGATCACACACTATGCATATATGGTCACACACGTCCGTGCCGCCACAGTCACTGACTTGATCTTCTCTGTTGCAGTAGACCTGTGCAATGGTTCGGTTCCTGCTTCAGTGATATTATAGAAAACGGAGAGCCTTGATTCGTAGCCTGATATTAATGTGATTTAATAGGATGTTGTCCGCAGAGATATGGCGGCACACTATCATATAGCTGTATTGCTGTACCACACATTAAAAGAAAAAATTTTAATGCATGTGGCAGTGCGCAAGTACAAGCTGCTGTGCTAGTTCTTCAGGCCACTTGAAAAACTTCTAAAGCGACAGTTGCTACCATTTTCAAGGTTGAAAAGGCAATATTGCATGGTTCATGGTTGCTTGATGCAGTAACGGTATACAGGATGTTTCAGCGAACACTTTCAAAAATCTCTAAAAGTTGCTGGTGGCAGATATCACAGTTCATGAGCTGGTCTACTCGAAGCGGCAGACAATAATTGCACAAAGGAATTGGAATCCAAAATTGACTAATTAATAAAAAAATCACTAATTAAGTTTATGACTAACTACATTATGGCCCTGATTGCAATTTACAAATTATAGCCATGGAATTCGCAAGGCAATTCGCAATTTTCAAGATGACACCAGTTTCGAGACATAAATTCCCAAACTTTGCAGAGAAATGCATTGGCATTCCAGTTAACAAAACGTCGTTTCATGCACTGAAGCACATAAATAACTGGAACGCCAATGCATTTCTCCGCAAAGTTCGAGAATTTATATCTTGAAACAGGTGTCGTTCCGAGAATTCGTTGCAAGTGGATTTGCCTAGTGAAGTCCACTGCTAGAATTCGTAAATTGCAATATGGGTCATAAGTTAATTAGCTAGAAGGTTAATTAGTAAACTCTTGTTAATTATTCGATTTTGCATTTCAATTTTTTGTGCGAGTAGTGCCCACTGCTTAGAGCAGACCGGCTCATAAACTAGAATTGAGCTATCTGCCACAGGCAACCTTTAAAAAATTTTGAAAGCGTTCGCTGAAACACCCTGTATAATGAGCGTTTCTTTAAATAATGTTGTCTCTACTGCTTGACGCTTTAGTAATCTGGTTAAATATCCCACCTGATGAATCAAGGACACCAAAAGAGTGGAAAGCAGACAGCGCATGCGCTTTATTGTCAACTAAACTTTTTGTTAGAGGCAGTGGCTTGTATTAGTCGATAAAAAATGAAAAGCAAGCAATGTAACAAAATGACACAAACAACGACCAAACATCACCTAAGATTATGTTGCAACAAGGACAAGTAGTATTTCACAGTCTGAACCAATGAATAAGCACACATACTTTACTTTAGTCAAAGAGTCTGAGCACCTTAAAAGCATTTGTTGTTGTTGAATTAGATTGCGTTATGACATTGGCTACACATGCTTAACTGCCCCATGTTCTTGCCGATGTTTAGTATTTGCAGCTTCTAGGTATAGAAGCAATTAGCTTGAAGAATAAATCTATATATGAGAGTACCATGCATGCACTCCACTCATGTGCATGTATTTACCACTCTCAACTGTTCTCATTGTATGAAACTGCTTTATTGCAATCGCAAATCTGCACCCTCTCACCTCAGTTTCGGTACTTCGATTCTGGTGACATACATCATTCGTTGTGTGCAGGCCTGCTGTACGGAGCTGCCATTGGCGACGCAATTGGCATTGCCACTGAGTTCCTGACTGTAGATGAGTGCGCCTTCTACTATGACCTACAGTGCCTCGAGTATGCATCTATAAGGAGAGATGAGCATCGGGTGCGATGGAAACAGGGGGACTGGACATGCAATGCTGATCAAATGGCAAGCTCAACCTTGTTTTGGCATGTGCTTCTGTCTTTTGCAATCTTAAAATAGTTTACACTGTTTGGGGCTTATCTTGTCCCATGACAATAATCGTCATCTGCCTCGCTTGCTTTTCCTTTCTTGAAAACTCGGTGCTCGCATCTTTCCTGTTGAGAATCCTGTGTCACGCTGATAATGTGCAAGCCGTTCGTGACTTGGAAGTACCGGGCTCGCATCGTGAAAGAAAGGAAACGCGGGCAAGACAGGTGATGATTATTGTTGTGGGACAAGATACAACCCAAAGGGGGTAAGCTTTTGTAAGAGTGTATACAGACATGGAGTGAAGAAAGTGTAAACAAGGAAGCAATGAGAGTAAATCAGGAGTAAACGAGTCCAAATAGAGGAATGAAAAATAACATTTACACTAAAAACAGTTCACACTCTTTCAGGCATATTTTTGTTCCACAACAATAATTGTCGTCTACCCTTTATTGTGTTTCCTTTCACAAACTCTACACTAACTACTTTCCTGTCAAGAATGCTTCATCACACTGATGACATGCATTTCATTTGTCACCTAGAAGTACTGGGCCTGCTGCATTTAAGAAAAGAAAGGCACGCAGAATTGATGATGATTATTGTTGTGGGACAAAGATACACCTCAAAGGGTATGAACTGTTTTTCGAGTGTAATATTGCCACATAGTGATGAAGAAGAAACTAAGCACAATATGGTAAAAAAAAATTTTCACTTTTAAAAACAAAACAATGTATGCACAATATTACTTTTAAAAATTTGTACACCATTTAAAGCATAATTTTGACACAGTAGTAGTTGTGATCATTCTTGTGCATATTTCTACCAGATAAGTAAAGAGGAGTAACCAAGGACTAAGCGAATGCAAAGCGAGGTGTAAAAGACAATGTTTAGTAACATACACTCTAAAAAATGTTGACACTGTCTGGGGGCTTATCTTGTCCCCAAGCAATAATTGTCAGCTATCTTCTGTGCTTTCAGGTCACAGATGGCACGTGCCTATCAGCACAACACAGCATTCTTGACAGGAAACTAGCAAGTGCAAGAATGAACTGAAACGCATGAAAGAAGATGACAATTATTGTTTGGGTACAAGATGAGCCATAAAGTGCAAAAATTTTGTTACAGTGCACTCTTACAAAATTTCATCTTATTAGAGTGTAATTTTGACACAACAGTAATTGTCATAATTATTCACACTGCAGAGGAGTAAATAAGGAGTAAGCAAGTCCAAATTAGGAGTAAAACAGAACATCTTGTAATACTTTAAGAAATTGTGCCACCTTTAGAGTGTAATTTACTTAATGCCTGGTACTTTGCTCTCAGTACTGCTCTGAAATGCCTAGATGTACATGGTGTTCCTAATAAACAAGTGCCTAGCCCCCAGAATTAAAGAAAGGGCACACATAAAATAAATGACAATTATATTTGCATGCCGAGGGTATGTCCTAAGAAGACGGACATTCACAGGATCAAGACAAGTACCTGACGAAGACAAGTTCCCTTGTTGAAATGTTGGCTCCAGCCTGAGACATCTCATTTGCTGATTACTAAAGGTATATCTTGAGAGATGCAGAATTTTCTATGTGTATCAGTATACAGGAGGTTGATTTATATGAACAAAATAATGTTGCTATTTGCTCACCTGTGGTGCCAATGAGGTGTCATGAATATAATCAGATCCTCATATTAGATGTCAGTGCTCCCATAGGCGTTGTGGAATCCACATAGTATTATGCAAGGAAGAGGACAGGTATACCGCAAGCACTTGATTCTTGGATGCTTATACCTTAGTTACCAATAAGAATTCACTGAGATAGCGTAATGCTACTGCATCGATAAAATTCTTGTTCAGCCAAGAAGAAACACGAAACATTCCATGCTTTCATTCCATTTACTCATTATGTATATGAGCATAACATCCCAACAGACCTTTTGCTTTCTATTTGTGATGCCTTCCTGCAGTTTTTAGTGCTCGATTCATTGCTGCGATGGGCTGGCGTTGTTGACGAACTCGACTTTGCGAAACGACTAGTATCCTGGAAACGTTCTGGCGTGGCCGAGCTTGGAGATGCGGAAGGTTTCCTCCTCTCTGACCTCACGAAACTGGTGAGTCACATGTTGCCTTTGAATAGTTTGTTTCATTAAATGCGAAATGCACATTCCATGCATTTTTGGAATGTCATATCAGGCAGGTGTTTATAAAGGAAGACTATTCAAGTACCTGGTCCAAACCATCCTATCTTGACAAAGCTTCTGTGAAAGTTAAAGGTCTGTTTAATGGTCACCTGTGACAGGTCAACCCGATTCCTGGCCTCATGTTGACTATAGGCATGAAGCAGGAAATGAAGTGCCACCATATATGCGGGTCTCTTAGAAGGCTTTGCGACCCAGTGGAAACGCTGTGATAAGGAAGCTTTGAAAGTGGCTTCATCTAAAACATGGTCAAAGCTATGCAAAGAACATTCAACATTAACCTCACACTGTAGCATGACCCATTATATTTTGATAGAAATTGCCTATATATATATTACCATGGCAAAAGCAGCATGTTGCACAGTGTTCTAGGAGGGGTCAAACTAGCTCGACAAACGCAACAACTGATTTGCCAGATTCATCTTCAGGATATTTTGGTTCTCTGAGAAAGATGTTAATCCAGTATGAAAATCTGTAGGTATCAATCACAGGCTCCCTTTTTCCGTCATTCCCATGCATGAAACAGCACTGCTTTTCCATCTTGGTAATCGTAAGACGTTCTACGACTACAGGAGTCTCAGGAAGGCCTGTTGTTCAAATGCACCATCTTTTCAAACAGGTGCTGCAGGAGGAAGGCTACATGAGCGCCCCGCACCAAGTAGCATTGCAAGTCTTCCAACGAAGCCAGCCTGCCTGCAACAATGGCCTTGGCAAACCACACGAAGCTGGAACTCCAGTTCTGGTTGACAATGGCTCCCTAACAAGAGCTATTGCACTAGGTATGCACTAGAAGCATTATTCGTCTTGGAAACTTGTGCTCTTGTTTGCATTTTGTTGAATACACCGTGCTGGAGGCTTTCGTGTCCCACAAATGTCATATTATGTGCTGTCAGAGAACACTTTCTGTGCATTGTCATCAAGACTGTCGGTGTTCAAGCATTTGCATTTAATGCTGTAAGGCACGCAGCGAACAGCCAATCCCATCAGTGTTGCTAGTATACTAAAATGTGTGTGTTTTGATAACAGCAAATACAAACCCTTACATTAATTGTATGTATTGTTGAAAGTTTTGATGCCACTCTGCTATCGACGAGGTCTGTCACCAGGCTCTGTTGCAGGGCACATGTAGCAAGCCTGGTGCACCAAAGACTAGGGATAATGGGGAACTCTGTCTCTTTCAATCTCTGAGGCTTTGTAACAATACAAGTTTTACAAGAGGCTAGGTATAATGTCTGATGGGCATGTCTGCATGGGCACATGCACAGTCACTTTCTCCTTTTTGTCCTGCAGACTGTGGAATAGAAATGTTATGAGATAAACCGAACGTGAAGCTAGTTATAGCAATATACAAATCCACACCTTGAATGTATAAAGCAGCACCATTAGTTTAACAAAATGTAGAGATGCATGGACATTCGCACTGATCTTGGCATTTTGTGGCTAATTTGGTATGAAAAGTGCCTAGTTGTTAGTACTCAGTCCATCTTGTAAAATTATTACTTTAACATAGTGCACCTTAAGATGAACATGAACTGGCCTTTCTTGTGCAGGCATACCAGTGTTCCACAACTTGTCAGAGGTTGCATCAAACTCTGTGCGGATCTGCCTAGCCACTCACCCAGAGGAACAGTGCAAGGCAGCATCAGTGGCCATTTCGACAACCCTTGCAACCATACTACAGGTGTGTGGGCTGCATCTCAATGGGTTTGCATTGCGGTCAAAGCTCATTCAGGGGTAGCAACAGTCTCGCGAGTACAGTAGCCTCCCTTCAGAAATAATCTAGAGAGACCTTGGAAACCTATTTATCTTATCAGAACTTCTAGTTAGCAGATGCGCTCTGAATCTGCTTAAGACTGAACAGAGATTCACAAACTGCTTTTGTTGTCAGAGACTGCAGTTCAGCTTAGCAGATCTTAGCAGAGCTAAACTGAAAGTGTTAGAGTTCCATGGATAGCTAAAATAACGACTGTTCTGTATTAAACTAGGTTAAACCTGATTGTCATGCTGAAGCAAGAGTTGTGAAAGCAAATTACATTGGCCATTTCTTGCTTGCTGTTGATTCAGTATAAAAAGAAAGTTGATGCTTGCCAAAGTTTGAAGTGAGGGAACATGAGACTACCAATCATAAATGGAATTCTTCAGGCCACAAGCAAGCTTTTCACCGAGTTAAAGAAGGAGCACGTGATAGATATCCATCATGCTGCTAGGAGTCGAACATGACTTGACAATAGCTTACGACAACTTAATTGCCAAAAGAGCCGAGTTGAAAACTACTATTTATCTTCCAGAAAACCATGCCGAACCATTCTTTTTCTTTTGTTCAGCCAACTTGAACGTGGGTTATTATTATGACGATGTGTGAACCGAAGCACATGTTTACAGACACATCATGCAAAGATTCCTTATGAAATTACATAACTTCAAGCTCTGCTTCATTTCTTACATGTAAAATTGTGAAGAAAGAAGCATAACAAACAGAAGCTGTTGCTTACTATCACACAAATTTAACAATCTTCTGCAACAGTGTAAAGGTTTAATTATCACCTCTAGCTTCATAATCACATTCTCACCCCGGTGTCTCTGTAGTTATGGCATTCTTCTGCTGGGCATGAGATTACAGGTCTTAATGGGCGTGGAACACAAAACAGTTTGTGTCCTTAGATTTCGGTACATATTAAGGAACATCACCAATTGCTCAAAATTGTTCACCTTTCCAGTATGGCATGCCTTATAGCTTGTTAAAGCTATAAATGTTAAACCTGAAATGTTATTATCGTCTGTAACAATACACTGCAGCTTTTTAGTGATGCAAGTTGCCCTTAGTTCCATGCTAAGCTGGCTGGCAATAGCAATTGAAAATCAAATTCTGGTTGCACATTCTTGCTAAGTGGAGTGCGTCTCTACTTGTAAATCTTGCAATGCTATGTGAAAATGTTTTTCACAAGAAACTAAATGAATGGGGCAGAATTATTGCACTGCGTGGAAAGCCGATGATGCAGTTATGATACGGTGATGAAGGCTCATGTGCGATAATTTCACTTTGACGCTTCCTTCGCAGGGTAAGCACAACCTTTACAGCTGCACGGATGTGGAGAGGCTACTTGACACAGTGTTCCAGCTATCAGTGAGGCAGTTGACAAGCGAGGGCAACATTACAAGCTTCAAGAAATGTTTTGAAGCAAGCAGCTTTGAAGAGTGAGTTTCTGCAAAAGAACATTCTTAAATAGTTTTTTTTATATGCTTGATTTGTCTGCTGATTAATAGAATCCCTGTTTACCGCTGCGGTAGCTTTTAGTGATGTGCTTGTTGCTTGGAACATGCAACTAACGTGCCGAGTTCATTAATCACAAATAGAACAGTAGCTCAACAATGGTATAATGCAGTGGCATAAGAATCGTCACATATTTGTTGTAACAGTAGACATACGATAAATTGCTGTGGATAGCACTGTAGTTTAAACCACGTACAAAAAGCATGTGGATGTCAGTGATATTATTAATGAGAAATGACAATCCTTTACATGCATTTAATGACATTATCTTTCACTCTGATTTGATAGAGCAGTGTTTAGCGAGATATATTCACAGTAAGAGAACCATGCTGGCAGATTGTAGATATGTGGGAAAGGGTCTAGTAGTAATTGTTTCTCCCCATCAGCAGCACAATGTCTTGATAATTGGTAAATGCAACTTTGATTAAGTGTAATGTAACACCTACTCCTCATAACGTATGCCATACTAGATCTTTGCTTTTGGTTTTGTTAAGAAGCTTCCAGCTTCCTCTAAAATGAGGTGTGACCAACTCAGCTTAAAAATTGCTTTGTTGCTCCAAACATTTGGCCACACCAACGTTTGACACACAAGTACGTGTAACTGCACAGCTTATTTTTGCACAAGAATTCACAATAGAGGTCTACAATGGAGCCGGTTTAGTAACAATGTAAGACTTGTCACATTTTTGGATGTGCAGGCTGCAGCTGAATGATCAGCAGTTGAGCAGTCACCCATTCAAGTCCTTATCTGCAAGCATCATGGCTCTCAAGCAGTGCAATGATTACAGGTGAGGACATTGTGCAATGACAAAAGAAGACACGACTTGCGCCATGCAAGCGCGTTCCTTAGTGCCTACAGCTCAAGGACAGGCATTTAAGAGCTAATTGATAAGACAGTGCTATACCACACGTGTTTTCAGGATTGTAAACAGACCTAATAGTCACCTGCAGCACCTGGCGCTATTCCACTTCTTGTGCATTACTTGAACAGTTAGCTGTATATCGTATGTCAGCGTGACGGATTACAACGTAAATTAACATGGTACAATTAAACATTTAGTTTAATTGCTCTAGGGCACATGCTGCATTTGCAGAGCATCAATATGTGCTCTAACAAATGGCAACAAACACAAAGGACAAGCAGCGAGGCCGAAAAGATCATAAAGTGTCTTGTGATCGTCTTGGTCTCCCCATTTGTCATTTGTTTTCTCTGGTACTGTTGACACAGCAACTAGTCCAATAATATGTTTTGTTGTGCCCTAACACCTGACCTGTGGCACATACAAGCATTGAGTAAGATCCACACAGCCTAATAAAGGTGGTACACGCTACCTCACTGTGCATTCACTGTGACGACCATCGTAACGGGGCATCCACAGCATCACTTTTGAAGTGTCATCCATGCTCCAGAGGCTTATTTTATGAATAAGTTGCCAGGTTTGGCTACTCTGCATTAAATTAGCTACCTTTAGAGTACTCCTGCCTTCACAAGTATGGGTCCTCTGCTTCTTTGCTATTTTCTGGCTGGCTCTTTCATCTAAATGTCAGGTATTGCAGTGTTACCATGAACCTGTTAATAATAATGAGCTCTAACGAAACGGATACTCAATTTTACTACACGTGTAACATGCCTTCAAAGCCAGTTACACATTTTTTGTCTCTAGTGCTGCATTAAAATGTACCTCTACGTACAAGTTGTTAGTTGAAGGTGTGTCTCAAGGGCACATCAGTAAGCATGCAGTGCGAGTACTTTTGATAATCACGTACAGTTGCATTTTAGGTACTTCCTTGGCTACCTTATTTATTGTGCGTAGCCTACATTAGCTACTACCTGCCTATTTCCAGAAATATCGTGGCTACTTCTCAGGTGTGGCACCTGGAAACCCTCTTAGCCAGAACATGTCAGTGTGTGAGGCACCAATCTCACCTTATTTTCAAAGCAAGGCTTTCTTTGCTTCTTCCTCCCACTTTGCGGACACTGGCTGCTGCCTTGTACAATGGGCCAATCCCAAAGATGTACGCGTAGACCTAGGAGGCCTGGGGCAACCAGCAGCATTATACTTGTAGTAGAGATGCAGGCCCCAACACAAGCAAAATAGAGTCGAAGCACATACTGAATGTGAAGGACACAAGAGGCGTCAAGCAGAGCAGGCATGTTTTCAATACACAGTGAAGTACGGTTTGCAATGTGAGACTTGCAAACATGATATGGAGCAGCATAGACAGGCCCCGAGGAATGGCTTCTTAAAATGTGAGCACACATGTGTTTGTAAATGCGAAGCTGGAGGGGCACTGAGAAGCAGTGATGAGGCAGCAGCAGGACAAGACCATGTTATTTATAGGTTTTACTTTGAGAAACAATTCATGCAGGACAAGTTTTGTTGAGCTTGTAGTGCGTGCAATAGAGTCTGGTTTATGTAGGGCATGTCCATGGTATTGAAGCGCAAGATTACGTTGAGCGAGGTGCTTCCCAATAAAAACATGTCCAACTTCGTCTTGCGTCTATGCTGGCCAATGGTTGCTGAACAAGGACAGTGTCCCTTGCAAAACGAAACAAAGCTTCGCTTAAACCGATTCTCACAGCATGTAGGATCCTCATTATTTCTTTTTTTCCCTCCCCCAGGTCTACCATCAGCCGCCTAGCCATGCAAGGGGGCCACAGCAGCGTCAACTGCTGCCTAGCGGGTGCCTTCCTCGGCTGCCGGGACGGCTTTTCGGCCCTGCCCGAGTCCTGGGTGCAGGGGCTGCTGCCTAAACAGCGCGCATGGCTCAATGAGCGCGTCAACAGCCTGCTCGACAAGATGGGCCTCCCCTGAGCACTATCGGAGAGCTTCATTGAAGCTGTTCTCACTTTTGTTGGGAGCCTCGCAACCAGAGTGCTAGTCTGTGGAACTGGTGGCGTGTTGTACCAGTACAGACTCCAATGAACCCATCTAAAGCATGGGAGCAGTGGACTCGGAAGAGCATCTGTGTTGTCTAGTGTAGGCTACTGGTTTAAGGTTAGTTCCTGTGTGCATACGTGACCGTATGGCCCGGCGCATAGCTTCTTACAGTTACCTATAGAGTGAAAAGTGCCGCTGTTGTGCTGTTGTATGTATGCATGGCAGTGCCGGGAAATGAGGGTTTCAGAGTGCTACCTTTTTCGTAGTGTCAGGACACATTTGAAGACACGTTCGGCAACCAGCACTCCATCTGTCATGATAGTTGGGTCTCTATAGAACAGCGTCTAAAATGAACTGTTTTTCTCTGTTAAGGAAGAAAAATGTTGGTTAAATCAAGAACTCATACCAGTGTGCAGAGTTATACAGAATGGGAACAATACCAATGGTGCATTGCTAAACTTAGAGAAAAGATGAGGACCACGTTTACTGCGCATCGACTTCAGTTGTGCATTTTCATTTTCTTCGTTTGCTTGGTACGGCATACTCTACGCGGGCAAACATTGATGCATGAGATGTTATGGGAGAACACCAATGAAGATTTCAGGCTAAGAAATCTGCATTTATTTGCACAGCAATGTCACACGTCTGGCCAAGCCAAGTCCAAGATAAGCCGAACTATCCACATCCCAGCATTCCCGTGGAGTCACACTGTCCTTTATTAAGACACTCGCATAAACGGTGGCACCAAAGTTTCCTTCAGGTAGTGCTATAGGAAGCTCTGTGCCCTGGCCACGGGTAGCTCATGCTTCTTAGGCTGCAGTCGGCTTCATGACTCCCTTATATGACTGACACCACTCTGTGCTAGACGAGCAATTGCAAAGTTCCGAGGTGAAAACATGTCTTATTGACTTGCGCTCACCGCAGCAGCCATCTTTGCTGCACAGAAGAAAATATGCTTGCAGTCTCCCCTTTACGCTGCAAGTCAAAAATGCTTCACTTGTAACCCTAAATCTTGATATGTATACACGTGCAGTGGTTTTGCATGCGCAGCTCACGTAAAAATTCCAACGTGGCATTGTGAAAAGTGCTACATTGTAGAGAAAAAGCTTGTACATTAGAATGCTGCCTGTTTCAGAACGATATTATAAGAAAAGAACATTTTGTGTACAGCGCTGTTGCAGCTAATCTTGAGCCACACTTCTATCAAGTCAGGAAAAACCACATGCATGCAAAACCAAATGCGCCACCACACCAGAACAAAGGCTCGGGTGATGCAAACATAGGAAATTAGCTCTTTCTTTTTTCGCAGAACAGTAGAACATGATCAGTTTGTCCTGAGAAAGCACAGCGGGGTGAAAGAATAGAGAGAACATATATAACCTAGAAAAATTAGCGTCGCCAAATACAAATGGGGTGTTATAGAGTTTTAACCTATACGGATAGTAGTACATTTCAGCATTAACATATCAGCGGAATACTGGTACGAAGCAGCGAACAGCACCACTGGAGACATCTTGCGATGCCATGCTCAAGCAAGTCAAATGGGTTCATCTGCATTCTGTGATTCTACTTATCTGTTGGCATAACAGTTTTTTGCAGCAATGCAAACTTTACCAATACTGTACTTTTCCCTACCAGAAAGTGAGACAAACAAGTTATAGCACATTCTCATTTGAAACGCACCATCACCAGATGTTGCCACAAGTGCTGCTGTTTGTGTTGCTTTGCATTGCCGTACTGGTACTATTCTGCTACGTGTAATGCCAGCACCGACACTTATTGGTAACAAAATACCTATAAAACTCCTGTTGTCAATGCACTTCACGGTGAATTCTAGAACTGAGAAACTGTATAGAAGACTTTTTACTGTAGCGACAGATCTAAAAGGCAGCTGGAGAGTTTGGTTACAAAAGCTGTTAAGTGTGGTAGCTAAATATCTTGGTATATGTTTCGGGGTTAGAAAACTGCCAACTTTGGCAGCTATGTCTTATTCCTGTAATATGTTATGCCTTTCTTCTTTTTGGCCGGTTGTTACCGATACACCTTTCTCATTATAAAAGCGCTGGGGTGCCATGTTGGACGTCGTCTAATTCCATCATGTTGCCAACTTTGCCATCTTGTCAGTTCTCGTTGGCTATATGCCTTCTTTGATTGTCTCAAATGCTAAGATGGCATAATTTGACAGTTATAAAATAGCACCCTTGGTCTGATCTGTCTTCCCGAGTGCTTTCTCGTGAGCATCTATCATCTTGATGTGCCTTTGTGTCACGCTAACCTACTGCCAGTGTACAGGTCCCAATACTTACGTTCATATGTATACGCGAGATAGCACATTTGGATGAAACATGGCCAGCTAGGTGTTGATGTAAATATAATCTTGTACCGTCTGTGGAATTCTGGTGACTCTAAGCACATTTAGACAATCAAGATGTATACAAGACAGTGGCAAAACAGTGAACAAAGCTTACGGACCAAAATTATTTGGTGTCCTGAAAAAAATGAAATATATACCTATATTACTTTACAGTCTTTTATATAGAGGCACAGCCTGAAGGTTTGTTGTTCTTACAACATGAAGAAATTTAGTTCCTTCATGGCTTGTGTGGTATATTTACTTTTTCAGATGGCTGTATGCAGATGAAATATGCAGGAAGGCTGCATTTTTGTACATTAAGCTAACAGAGAAGCCAAGATGTGAAGGTTTTATAAATTTTTTTAGCAGTAAGTGGTGCTTTGTTTACGTTGCTATATATATGCATTACATACCTATCAGTTCAAACTAGGCGCCTTTATTTTCCCCCAGATTTTTGTAGCTTGGACTGCTGCATCTATAAAAGCTCTCGATCTAAGTGCAAAAGTGCCTCCTATCTATAAATCTATAACCTATGGCTTCTACTTTTCCATCTGCGTTTACAACAGAGGAAGACTTACAAACTAGAAATGTGCGCCATGTGTGTAATGACTTGGTTGTAGAGAAAAGTGCAATGTCCCTGCTTCTCCCATTATGTGGAAGTCTTGTCTGTGATAACATATATGCTTGGCATGGCAGCTTAAAGAGTAAAGAGTAGCATTTGTTATTTCGCAAGTTTGCGCGTGCTTGAACAGAAAAAGAAAAAAACAGCAGGATGCAGCAATTGCAAGTGTCAGTAAGGTAGGCTTTTCCCTGCTGGTTTCTCCAGTTCTCGAAAGAATTCAGCAACGTTCTGAAAATTCTGCCAGCCTTTAAATACCATCAAGGAGCTTCACAAACACATGAACCTATTTTACTGCAGCGTCAACCACACACACTCAGTCACACCAAATAATAATAATGATATGCCCACATGGGAGACAGTAAAGAAGTGGCACAGTATACGGTGTAGCCTCAGAGATCAAGAAAAGGGCGGTTATGTGTGGCTTAGCATCAGAGATTGGGATTGGGTGTGTGCAACACCGAAGGCCATGTTATGCGTGACCCTTCTTTGTTGCCTGCCCTGTTGTGGTGTGTGCAACAAAGTTTGTTTGCCAGCTAGGCACAGGAGGCAATGAAAACAAGTTGCGTCTGGCTTCCTGAGCCCTCTGCTATTTCTGTGAATATTGAAGGTTTGGATAGAAATGAGAATGAATGAAAGCGCCACTTTGCTTACCAGAGCTTTCTTGATTGAATTTACTGTAAATGTGGTTGGAAAAGTCAGCTAGCCCTGGGTCTTATACTGATGTCATGAAGACCACTCTCATCGGTCAGTGAACACTGAAACCATTGAGTTTGCTCATCTTTTGTGAAAATGAATGGTCAGCTGCTAGCTCTGAGAACAAAACAATGTCATTCAATTCCCATTTGAAAGCAGCTGCAACTACCGTACATCCCAAATAGGCCTTAGAAGATAGTTCAGTGACTGTCAGTACTGTGAATATGATAGCTGTTGTAGATGCGAGATCATTTCAAGACAATAGGCGGAAACAACCTGAGCAAGAACAGGCTTTCTGCTTTCAGACAACAGCGAAGCAATTCTGGATTTGCAGATAACTAAGGGGGAAGGCAAACTAGGTGAATAGGAAAACACGCACATTTTTTTTTTTTTACATGCCGTGCTTATAAATTTAACCCACATAGGGACCAATCCCTCCTTTTCAGGCTGCTCACTGAAACGACTAAATGATGATAACTTCGTGTGTTGTGATTATATAGGTTCATGTTAGAAATTTCAATGCTGGCTGCTAACACTTCTTTCTGACTAACCCTATTTTTGTCACGAGAATCTTTATGCATGTTTGGTCTCGGCTGTTTCCAACAAGGAAATGTATTGTGAAAAGTTGTACTGAATTGTTCTGTGTTTTAATGTCACAACGATGGAAAAATTAAACTGTTTCAGTGGTCTTTTGGAATATTGGTACTGCTGTCTTTCTTCAGATTTTTGTGCTTTGTGTAAATTTACAGCCAATTCTTAGAAAACACAACAGTCAGCGGATTTATTTGCTCATCTGAGAAATGTCTGTTTAAGCTAAGGGTCTCCGACAGTCGCATAGAAGCACTGCATAACATGCAGTCGCTGACCAAGTGAGTTTACAATATCAGTAAGACCTCGTTATTTAGGCAGTCGTTACTTCGGAAAGCCCATGCATTACTTCACGACATCAAACTCGTTAATTAGGACAGCTCAGAGCATGGCGAGCCCGGCATGCCATAAATGTACGACACAAATGAGCAAAAGCGGCACTAGCATCCAACCGAAATGAAGCAGCAGAATCCACGTTGCCTTCATCGCAAGTGGAAACTGTACGACACTGACAAGAATGATGGAACGCTTTTTGCCTTTGTAGCCTTCCTTTATTCTTGCGTTTACCACAGCATTGTCCGCATGCCTTCAGATCTATCATGATCACATCGATAGGGACTGTTTCAACCGCAGCGGTTGTGGCAAACAGTAGCTTCATTTTGACTCGGAGTGCACGTTGGCCACTTGCCTTCAGAAATGTGTGGTCGCCATCTATAATTACGTCGATAGTCACCGCGGACAACAGAAGTTTCGTTTTGACTCGGCGCGTGTGTTGGCTGCTTGCCTTAAATGCATGTTCACCATCCATGATTGCGTCTATAGTGGCCGCTATTGTGGCAAACGGTAGTTTTGCTTTGACTTCAGAAATCTATGGTTGCCATGCATGATTGCATCGACAGCAACCACGGTTTTATCCGCAGCGATTGCAGGAAGCACAAGCTTCGTTTCGAATCAATGCAATGCACGCACAATGTCATAAACATGGTGGAAGCTGTTGAGGGTAAGGAGCTGCATATTCTACTGCAGCCCTAATGCTCGCACCAAATCCGGCCGCTACATCGCGATGAACGGACGCTCTGTTCCTAACCAGCTCAATGTCGAAAAATATCATCTGGATGTGCGCGTGGTATTGAAAGGCATGTCTCAGATGAGGACGTAGATCTTGCGCCGCTACCGTACTGCGAAGGAAGCACGAGGCCTTCACCACTGCGAGTGCTAATCTGTCACGAGATGAGAATTGCAGCTTCCGCACCACTTTGCTAAATAGGAACAAGATTTATTGATTCATTCAGCAAGTAAATGTGTGTCAATTTAGTAAAGAGTTTGTTTGTCTTTTTGATAGCTTCAATGATGTGACATTTGGTTTATTTGGCCTTCTTTTTTTTTGGTCCCGTGAAATCCGATGTAACGAGCTTTTACTGCATCACCGCGGCTGTCTTGCCAAACCGTAACTTTCAGTTTCTTAGGTCACTTAAAAGAAGCCCACTGAAGAGTAACAGAAAATCAGTTTAGACTGGTAAAGCATTCTCAAGAAAGTCTATTTTTCATTAACTTGGCAGGGAGGTACTCCTTATTACTGCAGGAAATGGAGGCCAATCTTTCTATTCCTTGAATGTCACTCTGAAAACTCCTCAGCATTGGTACATCAGCATGATGTTTCTAAATTGTACAATGTGCTTTCAAAGAGAAAAGAAAACTCTGAGCCTTTCTCATTTGTACAAGTGGCACTCCTCAATGGTGAAGTTAAGAGACATGGCCTTTTCCGTATGATCAGGCTTAAAATGTGGTGTGCAACCACAGTTCAAACAAACAACAAATTTACATTTTAATCCATCAGGCTGAATGCTTTGCAATCTTCGCCGTCGGCCGTCGAGTCATGCCTCTCATAGTAGGGGACAGGCTTGCCCACTTCAGGGTCGTATGTCCACTTGGGGAACATGCGTTTATATAGATGCATCAGCACTGTGTCTTGCGACTTCAGCTGGCCGTTGAAGACGCACTTCATGTGCCCATGTGTACCTGCAAAGAAGAGCATCCGATCATGCCAGCCGCTCTTGTGAAAGGAAAAATGGGTTGAAACGCTAATTGCAGTAATTGTACAACCATTATGCAACTATAGGAATGCAACTTAGGCAGTAGGCAAATGTGTATGCAGAGAAATTGGCTGACAGGTGCCCCTGCGTTTTTTCCAATTAAAGTTTGATTGACTGATGAAATTTAACATCCCGAAGTGATACAGTGACTATGAGAAATGTCACAGTAGAGGGCCCTTGATTAATTATGATCACTTGGGTTATTAACGTGCACCTACTGCTCGGTATATGAGTGTTTTTGCATTCTGCCACTAATAGATCCAAGGGAAGGTTACAAAAGGTTAGTTGTTGACAGATTATGTTGTCCTAGTGAATTCACTTGGGTCCATGCAAAAGCACAAATGTAAACATGCACAGAAAGGTTAAGTGACAGGTGTCACTGTGACACCTGACCTGCAAGTTTCCATAGTAGTAGTAGTTGAATATGAGATACAGTTATTAATTTCGTTGATGTTCTTACAATGTGCAGAATGAACACAAAGATACATATGTAGTTTAAAAATATGTGCACAAAGAGTGCCTATGCATGTTTTTCGCCATTTTTTTTTTTTTGCACTGATGAAATATGTCTCCAGGATAACATTCACATGAATTTCTCTGAATGAAATGGGAAGGTCGAGTATAATTAATGTTTCAATGTACAAAGAAATGAATTCCACGGAAATTGAATGTAGACATGCTGCAAGATCCTGCAGAGAGAGCTTGTACAGGTTGCTTGAAAAACAACTTCATATTAAACGTCCAGACGGAGCAAACTGCTTTTGTGCCAGTTTGCTCCAATTAAAAGGATGGAAAAATTTTTAAATTTTAATGCTTGCAATGAATGAATGAATGAATCAATCAAAAGACTGCAAGAAAGGATAAAGAAGAACATACCAAGCGGCTCCTTGATGTGCCCCCTCCTTCCGTACTTTGTCTTCAGTTCCACAGGCTTGAACCACATTATATCCTCTGTTGTGAAATGAAAATGACAATAAGAAAAAAAAATCATGCCGGTATTCTCCACGTATGCCCCTCACGCAAAAAGAAAAGGAGAGAGGGAGTTTTCACTTTTCACAAGACATGACAGATTAGTTTCAATAAGGCCACGAACTTGCACTACTGTCACAATCCAAGTACAGTACAGCAAGTATAAATACAAGTGACGTAACAAAGCATGAAAGCCCTGCAATCAACTCACCCCTGTTGAAGAACATGTAACGGACTACAGCAGACTTGCGGTTGATCTTGAAAGGGTGGCCACTCAGGACAGCTCGTTTGATGACCACGCGGTCTGGATTGGCACCCAGCACAGCACCCGACCCAACCAGCCTATGCTGACCTACGAAGGGTTAGTCAAGTTTGTGAACTGGACGTACTTATAAGAATCCACTCCAGCCCACTGCTGGAATAAATGCATGAATAACCTGCATCGTAACTCTGTCAAACAGCGGGCACCTGAAATTCAAAATACTACACCATTCGTTCATGTTTTGCCCCACAATGCAAAATGCTCTGTGAGTAGGTTTCATATGCAAATTTGGAGAAGGATACTTTGAAATTAGTAACAGTCTAATAATTCCTACTAAGCTGACATGCTTTGACCACTGAAAGAAGTCTTTTAATAAATACAATAATACGTATTGCATTAATCAGCCCATAAGTAATATCTAAGGGAGAAAGTAGGGCTAGTCGGCATGAGGAGTCGCAATTACCGTATTTACTCGCATAATGATCGCACTCGCGTAATGATCGCACCCCTAAATTTTGTCGTCAAAATTTGATTTTTTTTATTTCCCGTGTAATGATCGCACCCCGAACTTGCCGCAGCGATATGTTGTGTGCCAAGTCTAGCTAATAATGATCGCGCTTACCATCTTTCGAATGCTACGCGAAGGACTCGTCTGCACGCACCAAACATTCTTAAGTAGATGCCTCATTTCATTACTTTCATCACTTTCCGAACTTCCATGACAAAAAGAGGTACAACCAAACTTGCCTTTATTATGGGTAGGCTTTACAATGGTTGTGGTCAACAAAAACAAAAAAGGCACCTTTCGATTCTTTTCACCTGCACTCGTGAGCACGCAACAAATCGCGCGCGGCAATGACAGTAGCCACGTTTACGCTGATACGTTAAAACTGTACCCTATTCATACGTGGACACTTGTAACACAGCTAAGATATTCGCCCACCCTTAGCGGAAACGTGCCGTGTTAGGATAGTAGTGAAGACAGATGCCGCAGTTTCCGCAGCACGCCGGCCATGCGTTTCTGTCACTGGCAGCTAAGCGCGCCCATCTGTTTCTGTCCCCTCAAAGTGGACATGGCTACATTATTGCTGCAAACTTGCCGATATTAACGATATTATTCATCACTGATACGGAAGAAACTGTTTCAATGCACGTAATGTACTCACGAGAAGAAAAAAAAAATCGCGTTCGGCGCGTTCGGCTTGCTCCGCCGGCCGCCATTTTTGTTTTGGTGTCCCGCACCCACATCCCGCAGCAAATGCGGGACGAAAAAAAAAATTTTTTTTTTGCGGGAAATTTAACCCGCGTAATGATCGCACCCCTGAATTTGCGTCAATTTTTCTGACAAAAAAGTGCGATCATTATGCGAGTAAATACGGTATGTCACACCATTACTTATCACCATACATTTACGGACGTGCCCCCAGCACAAATAATGTGCATCAAATAAATTACCTGTTTATCTCCACTGAATTACATTCAAGAAGTATGGCAAGTTTTTGCTCAAACCCTTGGTACAAATTTCGTTTGGCAGTCTTTCCCCAACTTTTCACTCAAGGTTGATGCTAGGAATAAATAAATACCATTCTCGTCCTCAATGAACACCACTGCTGAGACGGGTGGGAAGACAATGGGCGCGAACATCGTTGCGACTGACACTGCATCGCTCCGTAGGAACCTTTCATACTGCAAAGAAAGCGCATGTGGAAAAGCTATTAATACTATTGCGTACCTTTGAATACTTCATAAAAACACTTGTTTAACTGTAAGATGAACTCTGTGCAAAAATAAACCTCTACGCTGTTAGTTTTATTGTCTTCATAGGAGCTTCTATTGCAGTGAAATAGGTGCCACCACAATAAGCATTCATGTGCAATTTACCGCCAACTTAATTATGGTCTTGCCTACAGGTTTCAAAACAAAATCACATGCATTAGTTTTCTCTATGCACAGCAAAATTAATGACCAGGATAACCTTGCAAGACATATTGGCATATTGTGACATAAACATAAACATAATAGTAGTAGACCATATGATATTACTATATATGTGAAGACAGCTATATGCTATAAATGAAGACGAGCAGGCTAACTTTGCAAAATGTATACACCCCTACATTCATTTCTTATCGTCTGTCCAGCTGAGTAATATGCGATTGCAGTGACAGTGGCGGCGTGCCAGTGCGAGAGCCAATTACAAATGTTAAAAAAAAAAGCTTTCATTTTGTTGTTTTGCTATTGCTCGAATGTTGCAGCAATATCGCATTTTATGGTCGTGATTGTTCACTGTAACTAGCCCGATTCTTAAAGGAAACAAAATTAAAGAGTTGCCTTTGTCTGCACTGCTCATAGTGCCCACACTGCAGCTCCAGCAAGAGCCTCACTCTCCAAGCAATGTAAACCAACATTGAAGGCCATGTTCCCCATACTGCAGGCGCACGAGCCGTCCAGTGATGTCATGGCTACCGTGTTTAGGACACCATTACAGAGAAAGGCACCGACAAAGGCAACTTTGCGCTGCTTTATTTTCTTGATAAACAGGCACATAACAGTGCTAAGTGTTATAGTACTGAACATTCGGGACCATAAAATTCGATCTTGCTGTGCATACAAGACACGTACCTATGTAAAGGTGAGCGGTGAGAGAAGTATCTCCAGCCTTCATAGTGTTGCCGGCCATATATGGAATGGAGTACAGTCGATTCCCTTTGCGTCGATCTCAATTACTTTGACTTTTTCCTTAATTCGAATTCACCAGTAAGTCCCGGCAAGAACCATAGATTGCTATGGAAGGAAACCTCTCAAGTCTGAACTCAAAAGGCAGTGCTTAAACATGTCGGTACTCTTCACCGCATGGTGGCTGAGTCGGGCTTGAAGAGCAACAAGCAAAAAGACATTGCAGACTACTTCAAGCAATAAAGCACCTGAATTCGTTCATTTTGCCATTGTTCGCTAATTCAATGTTTCAGATAATCCGACCAAATCTTGCGGTCCTGCAAAGGTTGAATTGATAGGAGTCGGCTGTATAGACAACACCTGCTGCATATGAGAGAGGATAAGGGAGAGGATGCTTGATGTCACATGCTCAAACACATGTTCTCAACAACCTTTGTGTATGCAATGCAGAGTGCACAAATGAGGTTACTCGAATGACAAGAAAGCAAACCCGAGGACCAAGCCTATGAGTTCCTTGCACTAATAAATGTTGGCGCATCTCGTTCTGGCGCAATAGCACAGACATCAGAGTAGGGTTGAACAGAACCGCAAGCTCACTTTTTGCTTGTCCCCATTGGTGTGTGCCGAGAAGATGGGGCAGGCAGAAAAGCGGCGATAGCCAATGTGAAACACGAGCCTCTCCTTGGACTTGATGGGGTCGGTGTAGCCAGGGTGTCGCTTGATGGCCACGTTCAGCACAGACATCTTCTGCTCGTGCGACAGCAGACCAAACAGCACCAGGGGATCCCCTTGGGTCTGGAACGCGTCTTTTAGCACAAGAGCAGGTCAGTGACATCAGTGGAAGTGTCAGAAGGAGCTGGCATTATTCGGCATTTTTTCACTTGACATGAACCTGTCACATGTTCC
The DNA here is from genome assembly GCF_023375885.2 of Dermacentor andersoni. Taxonomy (NCBI): domain Eukaryota; kingdom Metazoa; phylum Arthropoda; class Arachnida; order Ixodida; family Ixodidae; genus Dermacentor; species Dermacentor andersoni. Next base: position 52,090,359 of record NC_092819.1, on the reverse strand, counting down.
CACGTATGTGGTGTTGTGGATTGGTACACAATATTTTTTTTCTTTTCTGTCACACAAGAATAAACTAAATAAAAGGCTTGTGCCCACCAAACGCAGAGAAAAAGAAATTCTAAACAATGGCTAACAGTGCTCAAATGAAGCAATGTCTAATGCTGTTGTATACAACTCTCTCGTGCCTGCATAACAAAATAAGTCAACATTTGGAAGTCGCTGGAGACATTAACCAATTAAAATAATGTAAATACAGATGTTCATTGTTGCCTGCAACAGTGGCTGCTTCAGCAGTGCAAATATAGCACTTTTCTTTTTGAACTTTAGTAATAAAGGATTGATTATGGAGTTAAACACCCAAGACATGACAGATGCCATAGAAGAAGGTTCCGGACCAATTTTGACTACTTGGGATTTTTTCGTACACCTAATGCTTCGTACAGAAGTGCTTTTGCATTCGGTCTTCATTGGAATGTCGTCCCCCTGTGGTCCGGAACTGAATGCACAACTTGAAGCTAAGCAGCAGAATGCAGCAGCCCCTAAGCCACTATGGTTATGACGTTATACAGCACACCGTCTTCACAAGGCAATTATGCCTCTATATATAGGCCTGCAAAGTGCTACACGCAAGTGATACAGTAAACTTCCATTCATTTGACTTCTGTTAATATGATCCCAGCTGAAAGTCCCGGCCGGCGCCCGTACATTTTTATGGACTTATGGACCCAAACTTTCGTTCCGATCCTAAAATTGACCTTTGTTGGATAACTTGAACTTGACCAGTTAGCATGTACACGCCTCACGCTTATGATGACGCAAATAGCGACCACTTTGGTGGCAGCATCTGTCTCGGCGGAGGTTACGGAACAGTGAACGCATTGAACACATATCACATATCTAATCAAAAATGCCTATTTTTGGCCTGCTTTAGGAAAGTTTTCAAGCAGTAAGTGTAATTGACAATGTCCGAATACGGCATTTACCCAATTCTAACACAAGTTTTTTTGTTTTTTTTTCGGGACAAATGGGTCGAAAATTGCCTGTACAGTGCAATTGGACACGATACCGAATCTGCTATCTCAAGACATATTACTATGTCTTGGTCGCGAGCACAAGCGATGCGCTGAGGTCGCTGGTTGCACAAATGTGTCACTCCGCTTACGTGGTGGTAAATGGGTTCACATCTGTGACGCCTATATATCTTAATTCTCACACATATGTTAATATCTCACAATATCTTAGTTTCCCACACAAGAGTAGGAGACGATGTTACATCGAGTTACGTGATGCCATATGGTGATACCTACATATTTCTTTCATGTGTGGAACACTACTTTCTTATGGCAAATGCAAGCAGTGGGATCTCCAGCCTTTGTAGCATTGCCTGCTATGTATGGAACGGAGTACAATTCAGGTGCCCACAAGGCAGTGAGGCAGTTACGGTACCTGCAGCTACACAAAGACATTTATTTTCTGCTATTCTACTAGATTTTCTTTTTTTATATTGTCTGATCAATCAATCAATCAATCGATCGGGCTTGAAGAGCAACAATCGGTCGGTCGGTCAATCAATCAATCCTACATTCATTTACAGCAGGGGTCTCAAAACTCATGTCATGCACCAGGCCACAATAAAGAGCACGAAGCTTCTGATGGCCTGCCCTGGAGTGCATTTTGTAAAATGGGGTACGAGTTGAGCAATCAATTAAACTACTAGAAAACAAGAAAGAGCAGTTTAAAACTGAGCAGACCATGTAGGCCACACACAAAAGCTTGAAGGGCCTCGTGTGACCCAAATGCTGCGTATATGAGACCTCTGTTCTATAAGATCACACAGTGCTATTTAAAAAAAAAGAAAGACATACAATCTCTTCCAAGTCTTTCTGTATGCGAGGAGGAATCGCAAGAACATGGTCAACTAGTGAAACTTTGATACTTACCATAAACAGTTCGTGGAACATTGGCGATGTGTATGGTGACGTACCATCCAGGCTGCAAAAGTGAACAGCTTTTGTCATTTGTGAAGAAAAAAATGTCTGCTTCTTTCTACTCATCACGCAAAGGCAGGTTCATTCCAGACCAATTTATTTTTCAGAGTGAAAACCAATTTAGCTAGCTTAAAGGAAAATTCATCAGATTACTATGTACAGTGACCAGTATGACCCAAACGAAACAAAGTGGTCACCAGGCCAGCCAGGGCCGGTATTTTGTAGCGATGCCATTTCCGATTCTATGCTTTTTCACACTTTTTGTGCTTGGGCAGTGGTCAGAGCGACGGTCTGCCCACATTATCAACGGGATCAGGCGGCCGTGTGTGGTGGATGATAAGAATAGCATAGAATAAGGCATAAGGCTTCACTACAAAATAGTGGCCCAGGTTTCTATTATGCACGAGAACGAGCTGATGGAAAAGGCTTAGTAGTGCTCATCCCGCGAACAGGAAAATGTCATCGTCAATGATGAAAGAACCAATGAAAGAACCAATCAAATTATTGTGTGCACAGGCATTTTAGCGATTCTGGTTAATTTGGCCTGAAGATTAAGTGCAGTATCATACACAGGAATTGACAGATTCAGGCAATGAGTCATTACTATGAGTTGAAAAATACTATGTGCGAGAGGTTACGAGAGGCAGCTAAGAAATTGCACCTTTGCATTCTTTTCGTACGCCATGCAAATAAGACTGAATAGGTAGACAAGAGGAAACAGGCAAACGTAACAAACAGCACACCCACCATGGCACCTTCCTTTTCTTCAGACATGACCCGCTTCTTGGTCCGGGCAAAGTTCTCAAACTGGAACACACGGGCATAGTCGAGAGGAAGGTTCTCTTTGGGATCCCAAGGGGATGAGTGAAAACTCTTCAAACCACGATACCTGCATGGCACACCGGCATGGTCAGAAGCTGCAAAACTGTCCACTACGTAATCCACAACATTGTACGACTTGCAAATACAGTGAAGAGTATTTTCTATACGAACTTTCAAAGAAATAATGCAATGAAACTGTAGCGGCTATCGCCACAGAAAGCCAAGTTTGGCCGCAAGGCCATCAAACACATAACACTAGGGTTAGTAATGATAAATGAACTGCTTTTACACCCCAAATCCACAGTTTGACTATTGAGTACTGGGGTTGACTACTGATATACTGAGGTTCTTGAATAACAGTGGTCTAACAAGGAATGCTGCTGGCAGTGGCATAGCCAGGAGGTGGCACTCCTGGTACATGCCCCCTTCCCCCACTCAAAGGTTTCAACAAGAAGACTTTGTCTTCGACAGAGCCCTTTGTCTAAAGTCCTATAGTTGAAATGTTAGCTCTAGCGACACTCCCTTGTTTGACCACTGTCATTCACTTCGAGCCTGAATCTTCCAGTAAACTTCTGTCTTGTTAGGGTTCTTTAATGTACACATACATCAGACTACAAGAAACTTTCTAAATTCCGTAAGAACACTCAAGCAGTGGCTACTATTCAGATTGGAATGTGGCCACGGTAGCAGGGGATGAAACCGACAGACTTGCACTTATCAGCACAACTCCATCACCACTCAGCTATTATGACAGTGAGGTAGGTACAACAAACAGCTACAAAAAAAAAAATATCAATGGGTAATAAGTTAGCATAACTAATTTGAAAGCTACTTGCCTAATGTGTTTGCTAGACATCGTAAACCATGAATGGCCAATGACTGTGCCGCACATAACCATGACAGATGCAAGTAAAAAGAGCTAACTCAACACTGATATGTCAGGACATAAATTATAAAAATGGATCCAATGAAATAACTCCTATATAGAGTGCCTTAATGCATGCAAAGACCAAGGTACAGATGGGAAACATGTACTGCTCTGTACTGGCGCTGAAAGAACAGCATGAAATTTTAAAACACTAGCTTTCTGTCAAAGAGGAAAAAGAGAAAATGTGGTGCAGAACTTAAATATGCGCGGAAGACTTGAATAACTTGTTCTGAAGTCTGTAACACATCAAGAAGTCAAAAGGCCTCACCTTGCAAATCTTGTTCGTGCAGGTCGGTCGAGGGGTGTGTCGATTTCATCAGGAAACATTTGGTCCATGCGCTCCTCCCTGAATCTCACAAGACTAAACAAAAAGAAAAGAGTTTCTGTAAGGCCAACAACACTTCTTTAAACTACAAACTACAAACAATAGTTTTACATGGGGCTTGACATAATGAAACAATATATCAATTTATATAAGATCCCACGCTTCAAATCAACTGCTTTAAAGGCATATCAAGCTTTAAAAGGATAAGATAGGCTCTGTGTCTTAAGCAACTAAATAACGTAGTACCTGTCACCAAAAATTTAATCTGAACCTTGTCTTAGGGCTCTAACAAAACTACATGCCCAGTGCAGCATTGTGGAGTACAATTTATTATGTCCGCTACGTTACAAGCAATACGTATGCCTAAGTATGGCACAAGAGATGACCAAGTGAGTTAAAGTTCAAAATATCACCCTGGAAATGTTTGATGTTAATAACTCTTATTAATACACATTGGTGTCAATGAACTTTTGAAAAACATGCCTCATGAGAAAGGGGAAAGAAGACATAATAATAGAAAGAAAGTGGCAGAGAAGTCTCTCTTACCTAGCTTTTTCCTCTTCTAAGTCAAGATGGTTGTCATAGCCCTCCTTTCCTCCGGCAATGGAGATCTGAAATAGACTCTACCTCATGTAGAATGCCATGAGCAATTGTACTGTCAATGATGAGCGGCTAAGACCTACTGCTTCCATTCGAGGCAGCCAGAATAATGAAGAAATAGTCCAATATGGTGCAAAAGGTTCTTTTTTTAGCAACAAAGAAAAAATTTTAAAATGCCTGCAGCATAAAGCAATTGCTTTACTGTGGTTGTTTAGAAGCATCCGGTCAGGTCCAGTGATGAGCGTCATACAATATCAAAGGCTTGCAGCAATCTGCCAGCAAGCTCACAAAATGCTGATAAGCAAAGCAATCGTCGAGACAAAAGAGCACAATTTTAAGTTGAGTAAGGATTGATGCTAGAGCGAATTGGCTTAGCATGGTTGCAAGAAATAGCCATGTGCTGCTTGTTACTTACTATTTCTTGCAATTGAAACTGCGAGCCCGATGGCTTGATGACGCAGTAAGATGGTGCAGCATGTGTTGTAAGCTGGATGGATAACTTTTTTAACTCTGAACAATAAATCGACAGATGCGCACTTTTACAGCGTAAGCTGTTGGGCTCATGCCAATAGCCGTTTTGGTTGACAATGTTTTCCGTTGCCGCCAGTGTGCGTCGTAGCTATCGCCAGGAATACACACACACACACACACATACACAAAAGACAGAGAGAGTGAAGAAAAAAAGAAAAGATTACACCAACAACTGTTCCTGCCGGGGTCGGACTCTGGCCCTCTGTGTAGGAGTCAGCTACTCTACCACTGCGCCACACCAGCGCTTGCTAGTTGCTGCAGAGACATGCCCTATACAGGCGTTTTAGTGCGCAAGTAGTCATGTGATGTGACATGTGTGCTGCCTAGCGTTGATACGTGCACATGCATCGTTTTGTGCCACTTGTCACGCAATGCGAGATGCATGCTGCATAGCATCATTATACGCGAATTTTGCATTGCAGTTGCACTGTATTCCACCAGGTATCACGACACGTAGCGGTTGCATTGTATCTTGCCATGGGTCGAGTGATGTGACATGCGCACCTCGTAATCTCAATACCTGTGTTTACCCTTCGGTACACGTTATGGTGCCTCCTCGTAAGGTACGAATCGCTGTTGAAGAAGCGAATCATAGAGCACTGCGTGCGGCTGCAACCAAGCAATGTCGAGCTCAGTGGACCACTGTGCAGAGAGCACCATAGACCCTAGCTCGCCGTCGACACTGGGTGGACAGTTCAGTTATTCTCGTAAAAACAATGCAGAAAGTCTTTGTCGCGAACACCCTCCAGTGCACACTGCCGGAAATGGAGCTCCTATAGCTTATGCTGTGACTGTGCTGCTTGTGCCGAATAGGCCTGTGGCTTTTTTTTTCTATTTCTCTCGTCGTCCTTCGATGGTGCGTGCCAAGCTGCATGCGGTTCAACTTAGACGGTGGCAACCCCAAAGCCAGACGGCAATGTCGGCCGTGAGGGTGGATAGCAGTTATAAAGAACTACCTAATGGCAATTACAGTCGCAAGCCTCTACACTGAAATTACCTGTATAACAATGGTATAATTCCGTCCCAGTCCTACTGTGACTGGTGCGGTGTGGAAACTTTACAACAAAGAGACCAGTATAACGAATGATTTCAGAGGCTCCAAGCACTTCGTGATAAAGGTGTTCAACTTTACAACGAAGTACCTTAGGATCCCTTTTAACTTTATTACAGTAAGATTTTACTGTGCACATTCAACAATGCCCAATGCTTGAGTGACCAAGGTTTTGTATACTAGCAGTTCATTGTGAATAAAACTTCTTGCAGGGCTAGTTCATTCATACGCTGAAGTAAATATTCAGCACAACATAGGCAAGGGCGAGCAGGGCTAGGCATGAACTGGCACAAACTTTCAAATGTTTTTGTCTGACAAAAAGAAACAGCTGAACGCATCTGTAAGTTTGTGCCTTACCTTTCTTGTGCATATATTTGTTTATGTTGTGGTGCATCTGTCCTTCAGCAGTTATGGTGCATGCAGCGTGGAGCCCCCAACATACCGATTCAGTGTCGTCGGCAATGGTTGCATTGTCGGTGTCCGACACTTCCTCAACATCCCTGTCCATTGGTTCAAAGCCTCCAGCTCCCTCCTCTTCATCCCCGCTTTCGGAACCAGAGTCGGACCCCTCTCCACTACTCTCTGCATCTATGATCCAGCAGGCCTGGTACTCGGATGTGCCCTTGGGAACCTTCTTTACCACTTTCTTTCTCGACTCTGCCTCGGACTGTGCGGCTGGAGGATGAGGGATTGCAGTCACATAACAAGGAAGAAAGAGCACGCGTAGGCATTGGGCTCGAAGCGAAAATGACATTATGTTCTTAGCCATGCAGTTTGTACTACAGTCAAACCCACTTATAATGATACTGGTTTTAACAACATATCGGATATCACAATGAGTAGCTGAGGCAACATAAATTTTTGTTTGTGTTCTATGGTAAAATAAACTGCTTACCGCAATGTTCCCATGCTGCATTATTGGCTATAACAATTAAATCTGGCTACTGGGTGTGTGCGCTAAAAGACGTAAAGATGTAAAGACTCAAAGACGTAAAGCCCTGTCCAGAAAGCATCCTACAACAAAAATTTTCAGAAAGAGAGTGACAGCATTACTTCAAAGTTGTAACTTCAAGGAATAAATAAATGGAAAAAAAAACAGCAGAAACACTAAAGAATATGTGAGTGGTATTTTTGAATGAATATGTAATGTTGCCACAAATTTAATGCAAGAGGGAACTATCGATAACCCTCATGACAAACAAAAAGCAATGCAGTTGCCATTCAGACTACTTATAACATAACTGCCTATGTATATACAGTGCAAGACTGGATCTCGTAACTACCTATAGCGTTTTATAACTCCTCTCTTCCTGCCTTCAGAAGAGAATGTTCAACATTTAGAATGCAGCTGCACAAAAATGAAACAAGCTATAGTGCAGCTGCTGTGAGATCCGGTAGATAAGCTATGCTCCATCTCACTAACTGAGAGAAAGCTTTATGGAGGGACAAGCAGTGCACAATGGGTGAGCATTCCTCATTTCTTAGAACATGGAACGGGCTTTCATTACCAACAGGTTGACAGGATCCTTAGCCTTCACTGCACTGCAGAGATTTATTGGTTATGGAGCACAAGCAGCTTCAGAAGTTCTGTCACATGAAATCTGTGCAGAAGAGGTGTTTACCAACAATGGTGTGTTGTGCAGTAAGCCATCGCCAACAATTTTTCAAGTGCAAGCAGCAACAGAGTATTACGGATTATTTTCACAAATAAAATGATGACAAGCTCAAGTATTGTTTCTGCCCTTTCCTTTCAATTTGAATCACTGAATTTGACCAATTTTCCTGATTCCGTCAGGGCCAAATTAATGGATATGGACTGCACTGGTCCCAAAGACACAAAAGCAGTCCGTCAAGACTGATGCTGTAGAGACTAGCATTCTTTAAAGCTAGATTCACACGAGAGGATGGATTGCCGATTTTGTCCGTCGACGGCTGTGACATGACTGAGCTGCAACCAATCGCGGTGCCAGCAGCCTGTCTGTGGTGTTTTCATGAGTGGCATGGTTTGACAGCATTCAGCTATGCCATGTTCATCCGCTAGCTGAATCGGCAGTCCATCCCATCATGTGAATCCGGCTTAAGAGATGGCAGCACAGTTGCTGAAGAGGCCGTCCTATTGCTCTCTTCGCACAAAGCAGTGATCCTATAATTGGTGCCTAAGGATCCTCTGCACAAGTTCCATGAAGATATTTTTATGCTTCGTACAGCTGCTTCTCTTACTGAAGCCACTTCTTTTATGGATCAATACCAAGGCTGAATAAAACCATACGCATTCAACAGACACTACCCGCACCTCTTTCATCAACAGAGTGACAGAAGCAAGCACTAATGAACCACTAAGAGATAAAACACAATGCAAGAATTCTTTGGTTATTGTTTCATTTATGCCCCTACAACGAGCACATTTCAAGCTCACATTTAGCTGTAGCATAGATGTGTTACATCTAGCCTGCAGCCATAGTTACAACTGCAGCTGACAAGAATTCCTGCAAGGCTGAATAATACTACAATGAACCAAATAAAATAAAATTATCCAGCTTAATGTCAGAAATACCACATGGGCTGTAAGCGATGCCAGAGATGGGGGCTACAGATGTAATTTCAATCACCTGTGGTTCTTTATTATGCACTTAAGTATACAAGCATTTTTTCATTATACCCTCATTGGAACGCAGCCGCAGTGATCGTGAATCGAAATCATGACTTTGTGCTCAACAGCTGGAGGCCACAGCCACTGAGTTGCTGTGGTAGTTAATATAATGGTGACATGATCTTGAATTGTAGTGCGAAGTGACACAGACAGAAACTAGAAGCAGACAGGACACAGACAGACTCTGTCTGTGTCACTTCATGCTACAATTCAAGGCCATGTTACCGTACCAACTCGCCCAACTTTCTATCCTTTTGCAATATAATGGTGGTTGAACGCAACGTATCAGCACACTTGTGGTCTGCCTTAGCACTCACATTCAGCTTCTGCCAGCTCTTCAGGCGTTGGCCAAGTCTGCTCGGCGTCCATGTCATCCGGCACGTTTTCGGACTGCAACGACTCTTGCTTGAGAGGGTCAGCCTTTTCCAACAGCTTGGGGGTCAGGTCTGCCATTTCCACTGACTTCTGCAAATATCAGTTCGAGCTTCGTTCTTTTACTGGTGGTTGTCAATCTACCGCGTTGAGATGCTGCTACAACACTACCCAGACAAAATTCTGAACAAAAGTACTGTTACAAGCCAAAGTAACAGACCCCCACCACCCTCCAGGATCGTTGCAAAGCGCAACTTGATGTAGCACTTGATGTAACAATTAACGTTAATTCTTGTTTAAGACGTAGTTATTTGCCTGAAGTTGATCTTCAAGAAGAAACAATGGGATCTTTGCTAGCGGATGCAATAATTGAAGTCGAAACTGCAAGGGGGGAGTGGAGTTACTTGGGTACAAGAGCATAAATGTGCAAGGCACAAAATTGCCTGCAAAATAAAGCGCTACAGGAGCAAGTGTATCAACACTTAAAACTTTTCACAGGCACCTTAACATTAAGGAAACACATTTGTACAACAAGAAACAAGTATATTCACAGAGAAGCAGCAAGAAGTGAAACAATTTGAAAACTCGCATTTCTATTCTGCTCTGTGCAAGTCATAGGATACTTTGTGAAGTATGCAGCAACTGCCTGACCTAATGCTGAAAGTGGAGTGACCACTGTTAAAAGGTCGATGCTGGCAGTGTCACTTACAGAAGTGTCCCGAGACTTCAGGATGAGCCCATGAGGGTCGTCAGGAGCATCAATCTGCGTCATCTGGAAGTCTCCGTGTCCTGGGATGTGTATGAGTGAGTTCACGCTGAGTGGCTTTCCCCTGATGTAACCGGAAACCTTGAGTGTTCCCACTAGGTTCTGAAAAGTAAGATCTGCAGGAGTGACTCACCATACTTTTCGCAGCTGTAGGTTTTGATATAAAGGGACATTAAAGATAAATAGCCATCATATTTGAACTACAATTCAACACCTTAAGTAACACTCTTGTGTCCGGGTCACAGTTTCATTCAATAGGCGAAGATATGATATACAGGGATAGGAAAATATTACACAACTACATGAAGTAAGGGTTGCAGTTTTATCAGCCATATAAACTGTAGTTCACATTTCTTCACTACCATATTCATTAGAATATAGGTCGACCTTTTTTTCGAGAATGTCACCCAAAATGGACTGTTGACTCATATTCACGACCAAAGAATTTCGACTTATATTTGTGAACAACGTCAGCAAAAGCACTAAGCTAACTGAGAATTCCTCCATCATGCCTGCCAGATCTGTTAGCAGAGATTATCCAGACTGGCTTTAAGAAATGCTGCATATCTAACACACTTGACGGTATTGAGCACGTCATTTGGGGTACTGAGGACGCCTGCGAAACATCTGATGAGGACGACTTTGGAGTTTCTGACGAGCTTTAGTAGCCAAGATTCACCTAACTAAAGGTGTGTCATACTCAAAGATCTTCGTTTTCTAAAAAGATATGCATCAATCTATATTCTAATTATTATTTTTTTGTTTTGTCAGCGAGTTTAATATATGGGTGCCGACCTATATTCATGCTTGACCAATCTTTGAGTAGATATGGTAATTAAATTAACAAGCCTGGTGCCCCATGCCCACAGGTAAATATGAACAGACTTTAGTCAAATGACCGTGGACACTTGTCCACGGTCATTGTGTCACAATGTTGGCATGATGAAGGCCAGCAGCAGTGGCAAGCGAATGCTTCAGCTGCTTATCGAAGCGTCTGAACCTTGAGATTACATCGCCTCGAGCACTACGTGTGCAAGAACACGACATACACGAAGCCACCAGCCATTTCGGCTTGGCTAGGCTTTGCAGCCACCGCATTATAGTCTCAAAGATAGGATGCATGGGACTGTGCTCAGCTGCGCCATGCCCTGTCAGGGCCAGGCTAGCGCACACTTGATCACGTTACTGCGCGCACCAGGCCATCATCTTTCTTGGCTCACCCTAGCATGCTTACCTTTGCACCTAAAGCATACGGCATGTGGGCATCAAGAGGATCTCATCACGCCTCAACTTTATACAGGCAATGACGACGGCAGAAATTTTCCTGGAGTGTCGCTACAATCACCATCGCAATAAATATCAGGAACAAAATTTACACACACAAAATTAAATGGCCCGCATTAAGAGCACCTTTATTTACCTGGCTTTCGTGGGGGCAGAATTCTACGCTCTCTGCAAGCATGTGTGGCCGCGAATCTCTGTAGCTTATCGGTCGCCGTTTCTGATCAGCGATCTGCCTCAGCAGCAGCAGCCCATCTTCCTTTTTGTCCACCGCACGAAGCTTCTCTCCAGGAAACCTACGACAGACAAAGGGCCGCAACTTGTGAATAATTGACGGGTACCAAGGAGGAATGCAACCACTAGAAGGAACCCTTATAGGAGTGCTAAATGATTTCATGGTTGTTTCTTCTCTGTGAGCATACCGTAGTAATGCATACCAGACAGCTTAAGTTAATAGTATCAGGGCTCCTAAAACTAGGGCACTAGGCCAGTACTGAACAAAAAAATAAAAGAAGTGCTTTGCTTTTGTGTGAAACAGAACTGAAACATTACTGTAATGTAAGGTATGTAAGATACCTGCCCATATCACCACCACCATCCTTTCCTTATAGGTATTGGCAACTGCGATGTTTCGCTTAGAAACGGCGTTACAGTGAGCCAACAATTAAGTGCAGATGTCACCTCAGAGCATAATAACAGGCAAAGCGACAGAAACAATTGCAGTAGTAATGTGATTTCCTGTAGTGACCAGAATAGGTAAAAGGGAAAACACATGGACACCTACGCATCTATCAAAGTTGGGAAAAGAACTTTCTGGATGATCCACGAACCCTACAGCTCAATGAAGCAAAGCTGAGTGCCTACTTTGATTGTTGCCTTGGTTATCGCCTATCGTTTAACACTATACGCACTGTGAAACAGATAGGTGAAGATACCTATCGTAATGAATTGGCGGCAATAGCTGTGAATGCCGACGTGCTACGACCCGTGGGGAGATTTGCTGGTACTAGCGATATAGGAAACTGAGTGCATGGCAGCATTTTAACATGGCACACGAGTACTGTGGGGAAGCTGCCATTGTGGTCACCTACTGCTCTCGATCATGTGTGTTTTGCACATTTTCTTGTTTACATTGTATCTACCGGCCAGAAAACGTGTCCTAAGATCACAGTTTGGCACTGTGCTGAACGTTGGGAGCCGAAAGATGGTGTTTTCTGGGAAGACATTAACCGGTAAAGAAGTGTACGTGTATTGGGTCATTCTATGCGTTCTCGTTTGCGAACAAGGCTGCTGGGAAATAATAAAAAACGGGATTGTATTTAACAAGGTTCCACTGTACACTCAATCTTGGAGGTCACTTGTTTTGGAATGCTGCACTGCTCGTCCATTGAGTGGCCATTTCCCAGTAACAGGTCTCACATATGCTGTGCTGTGAAACAATGTCCCTTTACTAGTGGTGCGAGAACATGTATATTATTACAACTGCACTTTTACTATTTAAGTCATTCAAACGTCAGAAAATTTCTAAATGCATTAGGAACATGCTTTAGCTGTGGAGTTGGAGCAGAATTATGTTTTCTTGAATGGTGCTTACTAGCTCGATTAGTGCACTTTCGCAACAACTGTACTGGTGTTATTGCATTGTCAGCGGTGGGCAGCACTGCTGAATATAACGTGACACAAACCAGAATAAAGTGGCTTGTGCCACTTCATAACTAATAGGCAATAAACCAAGTGTGCCGTCGTTCCCAGCTGCAGGCGGCGCAAAGTGGGTGTCATGTTTCGCTCTGGCGGCATTGTGGCATCGTATTCCGGCACTGCCCACCAGGTCGATTTCATTTCAGTTTCCCATCACAATCTTAAAACGATAACGCATGTCTCAGGTGACTCAAGCCCCAGGAACTCGGTGCATGCCTGATGCCACAATGATTCTGGCCAAGTAGGCATGTCGAAAGTTCCCACCAGAATGCTCTGCCCCAAAAAACTGCCGATTCAGGCTGAATTAGGAGTGCCAATGTAAGCGTGCCAAAGCTGCAAAAATGACAATGCATTTCGGGCTGCTAGGGACCCACCAAACGAGCGTGTGTCAACGTCATGTGCTGCAATGCTTCACATTATACAGATTTCATTTACAGTTTGCCAAATTTTGTAATGGCCTCGAATCTGACATTTTCCCAATTATTACGTATCTTTCTTGAAATTTTTTTTCGAGATCCTATAAACGAGGTTCTACTGTATATGTACACCTCAATCTCCGAGGGCATGCGCATTCTTATGTTGGAACAGTATGATGCGCTGCATTCCTGAAACCTATGAGCAAAAACTGTATGATTTAAAGTACAGTGGACTTCAAGGGACCAGGGAAACTGGTTCCATTTATCAAGAGTTTCACTTACTGAGTGACATTGCAGAGAGCATTGCATGAATACAAAACCAACCAACGTGGTGTTCCATTTAAACGATTTCCGTTTATTGAGATTCCACTGCACAGTTATTCTTAAAATCACACAGTGTTCGCTCAGTTTTTGTCTGACTCTTGTGTCAAGGCACAGAGATGACTCGGAAATTTTAACTCACATCTATCTCTTTACGTGGCATCAAAGGAAAGAACAGTGTCTATGCTAAGGCACCAGTACATCAGCTGCTTACAAGAGTGTGCTTACCTAGACTCCAACGCTTTGGTGACTTGCTTTCTTGCTTCTGCCCTCTGCTTCTGCGGCAGCGCCTCAAGCCCCTGTATAAAACACAAAGAAACAAGGTTACTTATTGTAGTTACTCAATTATAGCACGTATCTTTTTTTCCATGAGTATTTACTCAAATATAAGGCTGAGCCAAATGAATATTGTAAATTTGTAACAAAAAAGCAAAAGATGGCATCAGTAGTCTGTAAGTTGGCAGACATATCCCTGGTAGTATGATGGATGTTCACTAAGTGGCAGTATCATTCACATGCAGAAACACCACCACACGAACCATATAAAGATGGCCACCCCACTACTAACTTGCACCAAGGAGGAACAGCGCTCTGCTTCTGGTTTCTGTATAGTGAAGGAGTGAAACTTATCAAAATTCATCGCAGAACGGAGGTCCAGTACGGTGACGCCATGTGTGTCACAACAGTAAATCTACGAATGGAGTCGCAAGTTTGAAAATGGTGTGACGTCCGCGCCCAATGCTCCTTGTCCAAGTCTACCATCACGTTGCAACTCCAGAAAAAACAATGTGGCCGTTCAAGCCATTGTGATTGAAAACCACCAAGTGAAACTGGATGACTTTGCAGCAAGTGTAAATGTCAGTCATGGTCCAGCAAACCATATTGTGCATGATGTGCTCAAATTTTACAAAACGTCTGCTACATGAGTGCCCCAGCAGCTGCTTCCTGAATTTTACAGCGATGTGTTGATGCTTTTGATCAATTTCTGCAACACGTTGAAGAAGGTGATGCCTTCCTTGCAAGGATCGTCACTGGGGACGAAACCTGGGTCCACTATTGCCAACCAGAAACAAAGTGAGCAGGTAAAGAATTACGCCATTTCGTATCACCCAAGTCATCACCAAGAAAGGTTATGCTGACAATCTTTTGGGATAAAAAAGGCATCACCCTGAAGCACTACATGCCGTGAGGAACCACTATCACTAGGAACTCGTACTGTGACCTCATAAAAAATAAATTATGGCCTGCAATCAAATCGAAATGATGCGAATCGCTACAGAAGGTGTCCTCCTGCAACACGGCAATGCACGGCCGCATACAGCCCGTGCAACAGTTGTGACAATAACAGACCTGAAGCTTGAGTGCTTTCCACATCCGCTACACTCGCACAGTGCACAAGTGGTTGCGCACACTCGCAAACTAGTTCTTTCTTACCGTAATTCAGGCACTTTGTAAGTGCTGGCAAACGTGCATTGAGTATGGGGAGATTATGTTGAAAAGTAATACAGATTTGGGCCTGCATGTGTACAATAAATAGATAAAAAAATACATTTAGGGTTTTCGTTTAACTCAACCTCGCAGAACAGGAAGGTTACATTCAAGTGCGAGATAGTGACAAGCTATTTCATTGGCAGCAGAAATTTTTGTAAGCCAATCCACACGTTGCATACAGCTGTGGGAGCTGCAATAGTTTTCTGCCCGCTCCATATGTTCGGTAGCCTTCCTATGTCTGCAAGGCGTTTAAGAAATGGGCTACCTGAAATGCCATAGATGGCACCGAAGGTGATATGCTCAGGGCCGTTCATAGCGATAAGGAGGCCTCAGACAGCGATAATAAGTAATACCTGGTCCACTGTAGCTTGGATGCGATAAGGTTTCTGTTTCAAGGTGGCAACAAATAGTCGCTACCCGTTCTTTTTTTTAGCATGAAGAAATGGAGCAAACAATCAAGAACAAGGGGGAGACAAACAAGAAAACATGAAACTTCTTGTGTGTCTCCACCCTGTCCTTGTTAATGCGCTGCTTCACCAACATGGTATGTTAATCACCAACTCGCCGAACTTTCCACACCACTGAAGGACCTTGCATTCTTACATATCTAGCTGTGAAGATATTACAATCTAGGGCCTGCTAGAAGCCAGTAAATACGGTACTTTAGGAAACTTTCTCTCTGGCATAATAGGCGAGTACATTAAAAAGAGCATGTGCATACAAGAAAAGGATGTGCTGTCAAGTGCTTCATGCAAAATGGCAAAAAAGTAAGCCCAAGAAGAAAGCTCAGAAGTCATAGGCCTGAGTCCATGACTTCTGAGCTTTCGAGGTGAGCTTACATCTGAGATGCCACATGCGCATTGTTGCTTAGTGTGGCTGTGTAAATAGCAACAGAAAAAAGAGACTCTAAACTACAAATTGCATGCGAATTTCTTTAAACCAGACCAGTTTCATTGTTAGCATCAGTTTACTTCAAGTCCAGTGACGGATAAGGGCATGTCCCACAGTCCTCCAGCTAGTATCTCTATCTTGCATCAGATGAGCCCATCCAGCAAGTTTCCTAATTTCATCACTCAATCCAAAATTCTACTGCCTCTGAATGCATTTTCCTTCCTTTGGCAAGTTGGCAAGACAAGTTTACCAGCATCCTGCACTCAACAACTTAGATGACATTCTGCAGGTAGCAGGAGAGAGTAGTATACATTCACACAACGAATGCTGCTGTCAGAATTTAAAAAAAAATTGCAGGTTCTTTAACAGCTAAGATGCCCTGCTACATTATATGATGCCCAAAAGATGACCATTACAACCGCAGCGTGAATTGCACCTAAGATTGCAGCTCGATGCTGCTGTTATGCAAGGACGTGAACTGTAAAATCAAAGTTAGGAATTGTGGCGTCTAATGTCTGCAGAGTGTGATTTGAGAGATGCCACATGGAGGGCTAATTAAACTGCGGGGTTTAGCTTCTGAAAACTGCACAGTGGGCTATGAGGGACACCATAAAGTAAAGGGCTCAGGATTAATTTTGACCACCTGGGGTTCTTTAACATGCGGCCAAGACTAAGCACACAAGCGTTCTTACATTTCAGCTAGGTATATCAAAATGCAGCCACCACCACCACATATTGAACCCGCTATCGCTTGCTTAGCAGCACAGCATCACAGCTGCTGAATCACAATAGCGGGTTAAAACCAAAGTGGTCACGCTAAGCCCAAGATAATTTTTTCAGTTATTTAAGATGCTTGCTAGTTCTTTATTATTTAAAAATATCTTGCTTATATGTATTAAGCACCAGCAAAAATTTACTACAGACCAGCTGCCATACACCCAAGATCTTCCCAGCAGATGACGATAAACCCAGAGGCACTGAGGTATTCTTGATGCCATGACAATAACAAATGAAGCATGCTTACACAGTAGACGCCCCTCAGAAAGAACCTCAACGAGCCTTGCGAATCTTTTCATATGATTGGAAGTGTGAAAAGTCTCTTGAAAGTTAGGCAAAGGTCCTCGCATTGTTTAGCTCATAAAAGAATTTCGAGTATCAGCCTCAACTTAAATGGAGCTCATGGTAATAATTTACAGCTTAATTTATTTTGGGAAAATAATGTGCTCTTGTGGCATTAATTTTCTTTTAGACTTCAGCTCATGTCTGGCTAGAACACGCTGACCTTTATTTTAAGTACCTTTAATACAAATAGTGGTTTTTCATACAGGCTATAGACACGGGGTGGCCAAACTGCAGCTCCTCGCGGGTCCGAGTGTGGCTTGCAACTCTCTAGCATTTGTACCCTCTCCACCATATTTCTGCCTCTAAAGACCAGCTTCTTTTATTTGTGTTCCACAAGAAAAATGCCCCACATCAAGGATGCGGGCCACAAACTTCTGTCAAGGTTTGCATCAACCTACTGCTCTGAGGCACTCTCCTCAACAATGAAAGCAGTGAAGTCAAAATAGCATACAACCCTTACAAACATCAAGCTGAGCTACTCTGGACTGGAACCACGGCATTTGAGCCAAACTTCCAAGCTTGCTTGCTTCATGAATGGGGAAGCACAATGCAGAGGCAGAGTGAGCAACTGCTGCAACAGTGGCATTCACTGTGACTACCAACTTTGTTGGACGAACTAAAGAAAATCTCCATGCCCGCATTTTTACTATGGCTCTTGGCTAAACGGATTATTTTTTTATGTCTCTCTACAAATGCCGATGTCGGAGATTCGTGACGGGCCTCTGATAAGCATGCTTCTGTCAAACAGCATTTCTGTTGCCGAAGTCATAGCTTTTTTTTGGTTATTTCTGAATACAATCCGACTAAATTACAAAAACAATATTAATGATCCATACACAAATTATGACTGCGGGCACAAGTATTGATGTTCTGTTTAGCAGTCATCATCATCATCATCATCACCATCCTATTTTTTATGTCGACTGCAGGATGAAGGCCTCTCCCAGCAATCTCCAATCACCCCTGTCCTGCGCCAACTGATTCCAACTTGCGCCTGCGGATTTCGTCATTTCATCACCCAACCTAGTTTTCTGCCATCCTGGACTGCACTTCCCTTCTCTTGGCAACCATTCTGCAACTCTAATGGTCCACTGGTCATCCATCCTACGCATTATGTGGCCTGCCCAGGTCCATTTTTTCTAGCTTAATGTCAATTAAAATATTGGCTATTCCTGTTTGCTCTCTGATCCGCTCCGCTCTCTTCCTGTCTATTAACGTTACGACTAAAATTTTTCGTTCCATTGCTCTTTGCGTGGTCCTTGACGTGTTCTAGAGCTTCCTTGTCAACCTCCAAGTTACTGCCCCATATGTTAGCACCGGTAAAATGCAGTGATAGTACACCTTTCCTTTCAATGATATTGGAAAGCTACCAGTCAGGATCTGGCAATGCCTGCCGTATGCACTCTGTAAGCAGTCATACTACATGCTTAAAATATATAGCTTCAGCACTGACCTGTACAACGTGGACTGCAGATGGCAATCCCTGGGCAAAGAGGATTGACAGCATCGTGTCACCCACATCATCGTAGCCACCATCAAGGGAGTACAGGAGCACCGTTGAGTCAGCAACCTAGAATTGTGAGCAAATACAGAGGAGTAAATGTAACAGTGCTAATGAATCCCTACATAACAGTGCTGAAGTATCCCTACATCTAAGTAATGTGAAGCTCTCTTCAGTGAGCAACAATGTGGCCCATATACACTAGTGTGACAAGGGACTGGGCCCAGTCGCGTAACATTCGAGAAAGCTGCAAACCAACTGTTGTTGCCAACCAGGCAGTAAAGTACACACCGAGCAGTAATGCTCCCAGGAAACTCTGCACCTGAACTGTTGCACTACACTCCATATCGTAGTGAAACTGTCATGACATGACTGCCACAACAAAGTTTATGCTAAGGTAAAAACTGTCCAGCAAAATAACAATGAAAACAATGCTCTGCGATCACGACACGGAGATGAGTGACTCACCTTAACAGCGTCTAGCGTTGCGTACACATCCCCTGGCCTTGGAATCACAAAGGAGTATCTTTTCTTAAATCGTGGCAGACTGAAGGAAAAAAGAAGGACCCTTAGAATAACTTCGTGGAATACAACTCGGAAGTGACATGCGTGATTGCTTCTGCACAGTAATGTGTATCAGCTGGGAACTTCAATGCAGCACTCAAATGATAACTGTGAAAAAAAGGTAAGGCAGTCATTTATCCTGGTGAAGTCCCTCCCTCACAACGCACTGACGCAGAAAGACACGATCCCTACCTGATATGGCAGTATCCCTGGCTGCTCTCGCTGATGACCGCTTCCGCGTCACAACTTTTCACGAGTTCGAGAAACTTCGCTGGGTCCTCGTTTGCGTGCAGCGGGATGATCGCCTTTGGGGAAAAGCGGAGCAAGTAATAAAACCCTTAATTACAAAAAAGAAAGAAAAAAGAGGCATAATTTGTGAACAGCCAGCCACGAACAGCTGCCTCACGATGCTTACTGTAAGGAAAGGGGGTACTCCACTTCCTCCAAGCGACCTTTTCCTTTCGGTTGCCTCCTCGCGTTTCAGCTTTCTGAGTTGCTGAATCTGCGATCGGGGTAATACGTAGTTAACGAGCAGTCAAAAGCACTACTGGTGGCCGTTTTACAGAAGGCAAGACCCGACTGTTAATTCATCTAGATGCTTACAAAACCCGTAACAAGCAGTTGTAACGATCGCGAGCTCAAGTTGCCGCCAGCTAGGTTATGCGGGAGTCACACGGCCACTTTCGATCGCGGACAAATTACTCGATTACGATTTGTTTTCTTTCCCAGCTTGCGGAGCCCATCGCGATCGAGAAATTCGATCCCGATAGGAATAGATCGTGATCGAAAGTGTATCGCGTGACAGCCGTATAAGATAACGCTTCTGTTGCGGGCAGTGGACGTGGAAAGGTGTCATCGCGGACTGCTGTCACCGGCTAAATCTGTCGTTCTGTCGATGACAAGTTCGTAAGGTGTGCCCGCATTTTTATTTTACTGTGGCACGTGAGTATCCTAACAAAAAGGTACGACCTGTAGCAGCACAGCCTGTCGAAGTGGCCTGAAAGGCGCTCCAAGAAGGGACAGCGTGAATAGGGACACAAACTACAACTTGGCACTTACTTGATTCTTCCTCTCTTGCCTCTTCAGCTCGTGCTTGTTTTTGCGCGTGATAGCTTTGAGGCTCACCTTTCCTAACGTGAAAAAAACAACAACAACATCAGAACGACGAACTGCATGTATCTGCAACGAAAGAAGCACTTCCCAACGCAGGCCACACAGCAATGCTACATGAAAGCACATGGCCATACACGCAACTGAGCGCAACAAACACACTGACGCGCCCGTCGCAAGGATTGAGCAGAGACTGACGCCTTACCCCTACTCAGAGATTCCAGCGATCTGTTGCTTCTGTGACGACCATGTTTATGTGCCTTATTTTGCTGTTTGAAGGCGCCTGGCCTGTGTGCGACATTTTCGCTGGGCAGCGCCATGTTTGCCCCGAAACCTGCCGCAACTGATTCAGCGCTTCGGCCTCAATGCGCACTGTAGTAACCAAGTTTTGAATAAAATAAAATTTGAAGCAGCTGTGCCAGCACAAGTTCTTTAAAAATTAGCAATATATACTTTAAGACGCAATAGTTATTTTCTAAACTGTCAATCGCTGTCACTTTTTTATATTGCCGAAAGGCAAACATCAAGACAGGGAGCTTTTAAAAATGGCGGCCGCTCCGCTACCGCAGGTGCCCGATAAATTAAAGTCAGTGCTTCCTTACGTAAAAATAGCAGCCGAGCATGACTCCAGAGACCCAGTCATCGCCTACTGGTGTAAGCTCAACGATTTAAGTCATTGTCATCCCGAATGCATGCCTGCGGATAGAGAAGCGAGGAGGGGCGGGCCCTCGGAAGCACAGCAGGATCGCCGTGTTGTTTGTGTGTTTAAATGCCACAAGATCGCCGGATAAAGAATGACACTTTTCTGCCCAAAATGTGTGCTCCGCAGATTTGGTGTTGGGGATTTAAGAGTGGCGACTTTGAACTGGTGCTCGATATGCGCGCCAGACTTGACCAAGATCTCGTCTCTATTCCGGATGCTTGCGGTTCACGTTGACAGCTGCGGACGTTACAGCTATCTATCTCTGATATGTTGCGTTTTCTCACTGCTGCAGGCCGACTCTATGCGCTGCAGACTGGTATGAAGGTGGACAGATCTTCCTCTGAAAGCAGGGGATTCCTCATGGCCTACATGGATTGGTTGGAGAAGGTATGCGTGTAGTTCTGGATAAAAGAACACAATTATGACCGCTAGTGAACAACAGTGATCGAACAAGAAATGTCGCTGTAGTGTTAAGCTTCTTGGACGTGTCCGTACGACGTCTGTTTAGGATAACATTCATGGGCCGTCCTGTTGCTCGGATGTATTGTTCATGGCAGAGCGGAATTAACATTCCAGCATATAAAATGACGTTAAAACTAGTGCAGGTAAAACTATAATTTAGTGCACAAAATTGGTTGCAGTGCTTTTAACTTTTATGTCATTCTGAAGGTGTTTGCAAGTCTTACACAGGAGATACAACGGGCTTTTATGTCATTTCGCTGTCATTTACTTCAAGTTTTCATCTTTCTGTGAACTTTTTATCTGGTTTGGATTATGACCACTAGTCTAGCTTCACCAATATTTCCGTTGTATTTACCTTACCTACGACGAATTTTCGTTCCTAATAATGTGCTAGCTGTCTAGCAGAATTGAGAAAACTGCTTTGTAAGCAAACGAGAAGTAAGCTGCATTTGCTTCCACATTGCTATGTTTTAATGGGAAAGAATTTTTTCTTGTGTAGGAGTAGGTAATAGGATGCCGTGTCCAGCTCACTTGAGTGGTTGGCTGCAGGAACATTGCCTAATACTTGTGCAGGAAAAAGCCAAGAGGAAAGATGAAGAAGCCATCAATAGTGACGTCGTTGCCCAGGCACACATTGAGACTAGAGCACTGAAGCTATTTCTTTGGGCAGATGGTGAGGACAGGGCAGCGCGCTTTAACAAGTATGTTCTCTTCGTTTCATACCAGCTTTGACAGTTATCGTTTGTCTTGTAGCAGTGTTATCAGCTAGCTGTCGGCGGTTTATTTTACTTTGCAGGAATGTCATCAAGGCATTCTACACAGCTGCATACCTTTTTGATGTCCTCACAACGTTTGGAGAACTAACAGACGAGGTATGTTGATGTTGGCCTCTCTTCAGGGACAGTTATTGTTGTTTGCAGCCGCTGTTATTTTTGGAAACTGTGACTGTAGAGCAGATATATTTTTTTAAATATTCTGATAAAGCTATTTGACTGCTGCAGGTACCTGATTTTTTTTAGCCCCTGTGTAACCTCCAACTTAAGTGTTTGGGTAGAATTGAGAATTCAAGGGCTTGGTATCATAGTGAATAGCCTTTTTAGGCACTTTTGCCTATTTTATGGGGATCGCTTTTTCACTGCCCATAGAAAGGCACCAATGCAAAGGCCGTGTGCCTACATGCAATTGACTTACGGTGCGTATTCGTCGCTCAGTGACCACTGTTCTAGCTCTTTAAGACGTACAACCGTTACAGATGTGCTCTCTAACGGCTCTTCTCTCCACTGAATTTTGCAGCGAAACAACAAACACTACCCAAATATCTTTACTGTAACAAATATATGCCTTCAAGTGCACCAGTCCTTTATTAAAGTGAACAGCTCTCTAGAAGCATTCAGCTGTTCACTCATACTGAAAATCACCGAACCTCGGTAAGAAAAAATTACGTTGCCTACAGGCAGCGCTCGTCAATAAAGGGTTAAAGAACCTGAAACAGTCAAAATTAACACAGACCCCACTATGGCTTCTCTTACAGGCTACATTTATGTGAATGCGACAGTGGCGCCCACCTTCTATAGCACAAAAGGGCAATTATTATGCGACTGCATTGTGGCACCCTCATTGGAAACAAGTCGGAACCTCTACAAATTCTGATGTGAACTGCTGCTGTGACACTTTGTCAGCAAAAAATTATTTCGTCTTGCATCTCCTGTTTTTAATAATGCAAGTCAGTCTTTGCAGAAGTGCGTAGTATGCTCAGCTTGTGGGGTAGAAAGTGACTTGGGCTGGTGTAATCTAAGTATTCCTTTTCTTCTATTCTGTTCTTTAATCAACCATCATTCATGGCCAGCAAATCTCAGTGATAACGTGGACAGAACACTGCTTTGGCCATTAATGAAAAGCATGAAAAAGAACAGCATTGGAATAGACTTTTTACATCATGCTGGCCTTGGAGGCAGCTCAGCATGTGAGAGTTCTCATGGTAAAGCTGTACTAAACGCTTTGTCTACAGGTTTCCAACCATCGGAAGTATGCAAGATGGAAGGCAGCATACATTCACCGATGCCTCAAGAACGGCGAAGTGCCAGTTCCAGGACCTCTGAAGGGCGAAGATGAAGGATTTGAAGAAGACGCTGGTGGTATGGTCATTCATCACAACCAGCGAATAGCATTACTGAAAAGTTTACTTGAAGTAATTTAAGTTTGAAAATTCCTAATATATATATATATTATCCTTGTCTGCTTTACCATCACTTCTGTCAAATCATCAGCACTTGTCAGTTTTGCTCATATTTGAATGTAATTGTGTAATTTATGCCTGAAAGAAATGTTGTAAGAAATGGTTATAGGTAATCTTCTTTTCTTTTAAGTTCTGTGTCTACTCACTGAAGTAATATTACACTAAGCTAATACTGACTTGGTCTTTCTAAAATGGCCACTTACCCTGTGGTATGAATTGTTGTCAATCAAACACTCAGCCTTCTTGTAAAGCTGGTGTAGGAGTCTCAATATTCTTGGTTCTTGTGTGCCTAATTCTGGTCTTTGTCCCATGGCACACATAGAATAGATTGCTGACGGTGACATTTTCCATGTGGTTTCTTGAAGCTTGCATACTCTGGGGACACGTTTCGCTAGGATTGTCGATACAATGTTGTTGGCCTTCTGAGCTATTTGTTGCAGCCCAACTGTAATGCGTAGACAAAGTGGAGAAGTCAGCGGTGCTAGATCAAAATTTTCTTTTTGATGTACTGCACTAATTCAGGCCTTCATCCTCTAGTAGACTTAAAATAGGCTGATGATGGTGTAGTAGCAGTAGTTTTAAAAACTTGCATTATCTCATCACATTATGAGACGCTGTTTGGCCTTCTCAGCTGTCGGAGGCAACCCAAGCCCTTCGAACGGACCAACTGGAGCAGTGGGAGGCAGCGATGGCTTTCCACCGCTCCCTCCAGGGTTTGCAGTCGGAGGCGCCACTGCCTCTGGATTCTCAGAGCCTGGTCCCAGCAGTGCCCGGTCAAGTTACGGTGACCACCAGCCTATGCCATCGTCCCTTCCTGTTCCCACCCCAGGGTCTCAGGCCCCCCCTTCTACACCTAGCGGTTCCACGCAGCCTTCACCGTCAATAGCACCGATTGATGACATTCGGGCTGCAAGTAAGCACTTTGCCATACTCTTTAAGAGGGGCACTGAAACACTTTTGAACTTAAGGAGTACTGACATCATGTTTTAGGCTATTCATTTTTTGTGTTAAAGTGTTAAAATGAAACTCTGAGTCCTACACCCTAGAAAAATACTGGCCGTAAATAATTTAATGTTATGTTATAATACATTTTTGTAATATTATTTCATAATATTTTATTTCTTCTCTGTCGGGATGTCATGGCGCGGGACATAGTCACGTAGGAGCAGGCCATTGTGAGGTTTCAACACTCACTCTGACTCGGTTGGTCATCTGCTGTGCTGGTACATTGGCCCTCACAAGTAGCAGCATAGGAAGTGACTTATGGAGTTTTAAAATGTTCTGCCCCTACATGGCCTCCTCCTGCATTATGTCACGACACAACCTCCTGCATAGCAAAAGTGGAACTGGCCATTGAAAAACTATTATATTGAATTATTTAGGGCATTCTGAGGCTTGTAAATATTTTTTCTAGGGTTTAGAGGTCTAGTGCCTTCATTTAATGAAAGAGAAAAAAATCAAAGATATTGTGTGAATGCCTTTTTTAAAAAAGAACTCTTCCCAGCTGTAGACAATGTTGCCGTGAACATGCAAACAAAATATTGTGCTGCTTTCAGCAGGGAACCTACAATAGTGCATGATAAATTGAATGCTCTCTTGCAGCTTCTGCTCTTTTTTTTGCCGTATGTTAGTCGGCAATGATGTTCCAGCTAGTGCAATGGTGCATAAACGGCTGCCATTGAGCAACTGTCCATGACCATGAACTACTCGCCATAAGCTTTTGCATAATGCATCCTGTCAACACGCCTCCATTGCTTTTGGGCACATTTGTCAAACACCAGCCTCAAGGGGCAACGAGAGGTACACTCTGGCAAGAAGAAAGGAAGGAGCAATAGGGAGAGGAGGTTGGGATGCTTTGTTGTGAGTGGTCGTCCCAGTGCTGAGGAACTGATAAGTCGAGGAGAAGTGGGGAAAGTAAACATTGCACTCTTCACATCTTTGTTCACATTGGGCCTGTTTCAAGAATTTCTTCAGTAATTTATTCCTCGAAAGGCATTGCAGTCATTCCACCATATTGCTAGGTTCTTAAGAAAAGGTGTTGGGGCCCCTTGAATAACTTGAATAAAGAATCTGTGCATGTCTCAGTACGGGGTCACGTGCAATGGGTGGCTGTTCACCCTCCAGTCCTGTGCATTCATATGCGGCAAGCTGAGGGAGTAGTGGTTGGGTGCGCTTTAGATTTAGGCACATTAGGCACATTAGATTTGAATAAGTATCGTAATTACAGTAGTTCTTCACTTTAGAAAAATCGCTTTGGTTGAATTATCGCTTTCCTCGAAGTCTTTACTACTGCTGATCACAGTGCATGCACTTTAATCACTGGAGTATTCAAAGTCCAGTGCTGCTGTACACCACTTAGTATGAAATGCAAAGTGGGATATTGGCAGAGGACTGCTTAGTGCAGCATCCGCAATGGCTTTTCGGGTTTCTTGACACAAACCTGGAAACACAGAGTGCTGTGAAGGTCACTCTGCCAAGTGGAGCCAGCTCCTTGGGACCGAATGTACTTATGACGATAACCGATAGACAAGGCGGAATCTTGCTGCTGGTGTAGTGTCACTGTTGTGTGCAGGTTCATTTCAGTAAACCTTTTATGAGCTCTTACACAGTCTGATTGTGCGAGCTGCGCTACTATGGCTCCTTTAAAGCTACCTGCTTTTAGCGAAATACCACTTATAATGAAGTCCACACACTGTCCTCGTAACTCTGTTGTAACAAAGCTTCACTGTAGTTCCTTTGTTCAGTAGGTTTTCTTTATTCTTTTTTCAGATGGCGTGGCTTTGAACTCGGAAGACTTTCTCAAAGCTCAGAAGTACTGCAAGTTTGCCGGCAGCGCGCTGCAGTATGAAGACGTTCCAACAGCCATTGAAAACCTGCAGAAAGCACTCAGGTTGCTTACCACAGGCTCGGAGGGACCCTGATGGCTCCGCTTTCAGGACCCGAAGACATGACCTCGTGACGCTCCCCTTCCCACTTGAACATCTAGCCTAGGACGGTCCCCACCCTCCTCTTCGAACAACCGTCCCTCAGCGTCCCGCTATGTCTGGTGCAAAGTCATTTTGTGTCTGTGTTTGTAGCCACCTTAGAGCTTGCTTCTGCTGCAAGACCTTGGCCCTCTCGCGTCATTAGACTGGGCGCATCTCGCCTGTTTCTATTCTGTTTTTCTTTTTTGCTTTCTCTTTAGTGGGCAGACGGAAGTTGTGAGGCATTCTTGCATGCAGTCAGCGCACAGCTAGTTTTGTCAAAGACGATGTGGGGATTGGAGACCAATGATCTGGCCAGCGACTGTTGCTTCACATTGGCTATAGGCAGGTAAACTCAAGCACTTGTGATAGCATGTATGTGTTGTCAGAGGATTATATAGACAGCATCTTCATTTGGCAGGCTGCTCTAATTTATGTAAATTGTCCATGCAAATGAATTTTGTCGGTTTGCTTCTACCTCTTTGTAGTTTATTGTTCAGCTGGTATTGGTCAAGTGTTCATGGCTCGCATGTTTGGTCAGTTTTTAACATGTTGCTACGATGCACTTGTTGATCTTGCTTGACACAATGATTTGATGCACCTCCTTTCCATACTATACGAGGAGCTTACAGTAAACACGCTAAAATTGGGCTCAAACGAGCGTGGAACAGGCTGAAACATGGTTGCTGATGTGATTGCCTGCAGTGTTACATTGAAATGATTGACGTTGGCTTTCAATTTGCACTTTGATTTCAGTTGTCTGCTGCTGTTCCTGTATTAATGCTAAAGAGATTAAATTGTTTTAGGAGACGTCTTAGTCTTTATAGTTCAATTAGTGAACAGTTGCAGCATCTTTAACACTGTTAGTACCTAGCACCAATGGAATAAGGTGACTCCGATAAGCCACTACTGTCTTATTTTTTTCATATTTAGTGAATACAAGTGGCATGCTGGCATGCTATCATTGGCTGTATAATTCATGGAGCACAGCTTTCAACGTTCACGCAGTTCAAAGTGTGCAGCAGTTAAGGAACTCGTCACTTTTCTGCTTTTTGCTACTACTATTTTAATACTGGAGACAGATATTCTGATGCTAAGGAAAATTAGTTGTACTAATAGCAAAGCTATATGTGATGCAAGTCTTTGATGAAGGAGAAACCGTAGTAGCACTTGTAGAGTGGTAAAGAAGAAATGAAAAGGAGCGTTGTCTGCCGATCCGGACATACCGAGGTAATTTATTTTCTTATCTTTTTGTGCTTGCCTGTGCCTACATTTTTGCACTGAATGGTGAAAAACAGTGTCCTTTGGATACTTTATTTTTGTGTTGTATACCAATTTGTGCGGAATTATTCTTGCGAGGTATACATTGACTTGGTATGAACAAGTGAGTTGTGCCGGAGAAACAGAGCTTCGTTTTTAAAGAAAATGTATCTTTGGGAATTTTTCTTCATTTCTGAATAAACTGTGTAAGCACAGGTTTTGCATGTGGTTGTGTGAGTCCTTTCCTGAGATAACGAACAGTAACAGCATAAACATTGTGCAAAGGGCGGAGCAGTTACCAGAATTTGCACGAATAAAATAAAAAGGAGAGTTACAAGACTAAAAATAAGAACTTCAGTAACATCTATGCAGGTTCTTCATCATCTGCATACATCAAGAACAGCGCCACATAAAAACAGCCCTAAATGTTTGTCATAATTTTCACATTCAATCCAGAATCCTTGCAGGTTTGTTAGAGACTAAACAGAAAAATAATTTGAACTCCATATGT
This sequence comes from Dermacentor andersoni, assembly GCF_023375885.2. NCBI lineage: Eukaryota > Metazoa > Arthropoda > Arachnida > Ixodida > Ixodidae > Dermacentor > Dermacentor andersoni. The sequence continues at coordinate 52,061,805 of NC_092819.1, read as the reverse complement.
AAATTATGTCTCTGCAATACAATAAAGAATAAGCCATTCTTATCAAGATAAACAGAAAAGGCACCAAAATTACATGGGTGGTGACACTGCCTTGAATTACCTGTGCCAGCGGTCTGTGACGTCATTGATTTTGTTTGGGCCTAATTATTCGTCAGTTACGACGTACTGTATTGTACTCTAAAGGAAGCGGGCAAGTTTTCTAAAAGCTTTACTGCACCGCTAAGCCCTATTACATTAAGATGTTTTAAAATCTGCGACGTCACGCTGACGTGCCTGTGTTGGAGTTCTGGCAAAAAAATTTTAAAAAGATTTGTCTTCCCTTTTAATTTGTTTTTTTGGCAATCAAGCTCGCTTTGTCTGCATTGCTTAAAATATCGCCCCTGCATGCATTGAATACTGGAAGATGAATGTGGCAATACATGGTTGAGCTCTTAGCAGATGGCTCTGAGAATTCGGAGGAGCGCACGCTGGCGCAGATGCAGCTAGCATGCGCTCCTCGCCACTCCAAATCCGCCTTGGCCACTCCGTGGACGCTTCTAGAGCGAAAATGGCGCTGATGCACGGCGCGAGGGCCCACGTGATGCTATTAGGCCAATAGCGACGCGGCCTCGGCCAGAGCGCGCGAGGAGAAGGCGTCGGCATTCTTCAAAGCGTGGCGCTACTTTACGAAGTTTAAGGGGTTTTATTTGAGTTCGGCTGAGTGCCGCGGTGCGTGCAATAGAGCACCCGGCACTAACCCGGCACCCTAGAGTAGAGCATTTCTCGGGCTCGCGCTAGTCCGGAAACCCGGGCCTGGCCTGTGTGCCGGGTCAGGCCTGGTGAAGTTGCTTTGCGGTGGCCTGTGGCAGATGGCACAATTCTAGTTTATGAGCTGGTCTACTCGAAGAGGCGGTCGTTACTTGCACAAAGAATTTAAATGCATTATGAACTAATTAAGAAACAAATCACTAATTACGTTTTCAACTAATTAGATTATGGCGCATATTTCAATTTACAGATTCTAGCCGGAGAGTTCGCAAGGCGGATCCACTTGAAAGGAATTGTCAGGATGACACCAGTTTCGAGATATGAATTCCAGAACTTTGCGGAGTAATGCATCGGCGTTGCCATTGGCGTAGCCATGGCTCAGGTAGGGTCGAACCCCCCCCCCCTCTCCCGATATTTTCTGGCAAAGCCCCCCTTCCTCTTTCCCACGGAACAGAAAGTTTCAGGAGGTGTGCTCCGAAAGAGCGACATGGATGAAAGGGAAAGTCAGAAGGGGGAGGAGGGGGCTGTCACGTGGCGCTGAGCCGTGCTCCCTCAAGGGCCGCAGTACAGTGAACTAGAAGTATTTGTAGTGCACTGTGGGCCGCAGAAAGCACCAACTTCCCTTTTCACATTGAACCACAGTGCGTCAGCATCTTGTGTAATGGCATACGGAAAGGAAGCGCCGTCGTCCCGGATGCGTATTTAGAATTGCTCGTAGGTACAACGGGGCGTGCCACTTTTGACGGAGCTCGACGTTTCTGCGCAGGCGCGAGTAAGAGCGGGCGCGAGAGAGAAAATCTGGGTGCTTTTGCTCCTTGAATATATGACTCAGCCTAGGCACTACGGAGGAGGTTTCTTAGATTGCGTTGTATTCGTTTGTCCCCTGACATGCCGGCATTGCGGAGTTCGGTCGAGTTGGTTTATACGCTCCGCCGCTGGCTGCCCGCGCGGTGAGGCAGTGGGCGCGGACGCCGCTTGGTGATCGCTGTGTCTGAAGGGACAATGTTCTGACTGGTGTTTTATAAGTCGCGGGTCGAATTTTTCGTCGCGACGATAGATCGGATTTTTTACAAGCACTGCTCCAGGAGGGCACATGTAACCGGCAAACGGAGGCCTCAGGAGAGCACCTGAGGTTATATTAAAGCAGGCGGCGCAGGATCTCCGGGGCACCCAAGCGGTAGCGGGGGGATCAAAGCTAGAAGCCGGACTGGTCCGTGGGTTGGGGCTCGCAGAGGCCGAAGCGTGCCAGGGGAGTATAAGATCGGCTGTCCGCTATCGCGGACAGCCAATGTTTTACGCGAACACCCACAGGCACGCTTCGGCCTCTGCGAGCCCCAACCCACGGACCAGTCCGGCTTCTATAGCTTTGATATCCCCGTTGCCGCTTTGGTGTCCTGGAGGCGCCGCCAATAATGCGAAATAATGACACGTTGTTTTCATTAGTAAAAACATGATCGATTAAATATGATTGCGTCGAGCCGCCAACTTGCGATGCTAAGTTCAGCACAACCGCGCCCCGCGACTTCTGCCGGCACGGCGCGCCTAGGGACAAGCGCATACACCGCGCCCCAAGGGACTCCTCCGTAGTACCTAGGCAGAGTCGTATTTTCAAGAATCAAAACTCCCCACATTTCCTCTCTCGCACCCGCTCTCACTCGCGCATGCGCGCAAACGTCCGTCGTCTCCGCAAGTTCCACGCCCCGTTGTACCTACGAGCAGTTGGAAATACGTCCCGGATAAGCGATAGGGTCACCGCACGGTTGAGAGCGCTGCAATACGATAGCGCACGCGCGCACTCACGTGGTTTTATTACATATTTCGCGGGCTTTCTTTAAACGCCGAAAAAAATCGCCGCGCAGCATGTGCGTTGCCGCAAAAAAATTGGATCGGTTGTTTCTGAACCCCCTCTACAACGAAACGAAATGCACTTGGCCCTACAGTGAGTATCAAAAATTTTGCAAAATTGATCTTCGTTAATTAACTAATTAAGAGGAGTATAAGGACTACCTTAAGGAGCGCTACATGACGGCAAACCATATGCCGTTGGTTTCATTCAACTGCGGGTAACCATTTTCTTTTTAAATCCTTGGTTCGAGTTAAGTGAAACACCCTGTATGTTGCGTACACATACATGTTCCAGATATTTTATACGGAAGGCGCGTTGTTTTTATATGACACAAGCCGCTTGGAGTAGTGTTAATTATCCGTAAGACCGGATCTATTTGGCTGGCTGCTGCTCGATTTGTGGGAAACGGGCGAGAGGTAAGTGGGTCACCTGCTCGTTCCAGCCAGCGTTGTTTTTTCCCACTCGCTGCGAGAATGTTCCGGTAAAGCATCTGTCTCGCTATTTTCTTTTAGCTTTTATTTGCATTCATTATTACTTTATATTCCGAATGTTATTTTATATTCGCAGTAATAAATTATGCCAGTTATTTATCGTAGCATGAGCGATGACAGGCTTCCAAAGCGGGGAACGTTCGTTAAAGCTGGCGACTGGCGCAAGCAGCGAGTGATCGAAACTTAATTCAGCGCGCCAGGATAGGTGATGTGCGAGTACAGGACGTGTTTATAGCCAGAGTTTCTTGATAATTTTCTTCTCATTTCTTTTTTTTTTCCTCAAGGACATGTCAAGGCAGGCAAGGAGCTATAAATTATGCTGCGATATATTCGCAGTGACGTGATATGACAAGAGACGTATCGCATCGTGTGGATCATATTAACTCTACGTTTTGGATTTTTCGGATGTCCATACGTCTCCTACAAGCCCTGGTGTTACCAGCGCAAGACATAGACGAGTCGAGAAGACACCACAAGCGCTGACTTTCGACAACGTTTATCTGAAAGAAACACGGCATCTTATACCATTGCCCACGCGTGTCGCAGTCACGCTAATTGCACATCATGTGAAACACGCACTTTTTTTTTTTTGCACTCAAGATAGTGGTTGTAGTACGTGCTCAAGTTTTTTTTTTTTTTTTTTGTCAGCAACAAGGACGGCGTGCCAACGCATTAGACACGAAGTCTGGCAATCTCGGCTGCCTCAATTATTTCCCGAACCAGCTGTGACGTGCTGAAGAAACACAATGACCACTTGGTTCGGGAGGTAATTGAGGCAGCCGAGATTGCCAGACTTCGTGACTAATGCGTTCGCACGCCGTCCTTGTTGCTGACAAAAAAAAAAAAAAGAAAGAACTTGAGCACGTACCTCAGGACCTTATTAAAGTTTTGCATCCATCCATCCATCCATCCATCCATCCATCCATTGAGCACGTACAACCGCTATCTTGAGTGCAGAAAAAGAAAGAAAGTGCGTGTTTCACATGATGTGCAATTCACGTGACTGTGACACGCGTGGGCAATGGTATAAGATGCCGTGTTTCTTTCAGATAAACGTTGTCGAAAGTCAGCGCTTGTGGCGTCGTCTTCTCGTCTCATACGTGTCCCGTCTACGTTTTGCGCTGGTAACACCAGGATGGAAAACCAACAAGCCGAAGCTGCTACTCTAGCGAAATACATCCGTACTAGCCACCGTACGTCTGCCGACAAATACACGTGGTGCATGAAGACTTCGCTAAATTGAAAAGATGGCAATTTTTTTTTTCAATTGCGAGGAAGAAGTAGATGAAATTCGATGGAAACAAAAAGCTTTGTTGTATTGCGGTTCCTTATATGCCTGTTGATTCGACTGTATCTGCAACAAAGCCAATAAATTTGGCGTTCATCTTTATTTTCTGTTGCTATGGCAACCTGTTACTAAAATGAGGACGCGGGCTACAAATAATTTTGCCTGCTACAAAATCTGCTCTAAAGCGCTTTTGACGATTCCGACCGTTTGACTTGCAGAAAAATAAATACGGTATATATACTCTTACCCTGTATGTCCAGTCATCTTCCACCATGAGGCCCTTTTGTAAAATAAATTACTGAATGTTACGTCGCTTAACTGTTAGTGAAGCATGCGCCAATAAAAATAGCGATTGTTACAATTTGAAACATCTTGCTCTTGACAGCACGTTCGGGCCTCGGTCGGGCATGTGTAGGCGTGTGTATGCTGCAGCCAAAAATCCAGAGACCACTCAGCACATCCTAATGGAATGCGAAGGGATTCACCCAGAGAGACCCGTAGGTAACGTGCACCTTCCAGAAGCGCTTGAATTTAATGTGTACGGAAACATCAACCGGTCAGCGCTCGAGATAAGCAAGGGACGTTTAGAGTATTGCTAGAACAACAGTAGGGAAGAGCTTGATACGACCGGATTCGTTACAGGCATAGGTAACAGCGATACAAGGTATATGATAGAGATGTTTTGAGAGAAAACAAAAGTTATCGAGATGTATAGAAAATGTCAGAATGAAAAGCATGTATAGCATAACTGATAAACTCAAGCACAAAGGGGATATGTCAATAAATCATCATCATCATGGAACAGACGAGGAGCGAGCTTCGAGTCGAGGATCCTTTGAGAATACAGGGGTATCCCTTGCATTTTCAAACGCCCTGTACCAATGTGAGAACGAAAGGGAAGGCTCTGAAAAGGAGAGTATGAAAGAGAAGACTTAACGTGTGTTCAAACAGCGTATTCTTCAGACGTGTACGTCAGAACACCGCCGACTGTTATTTGCTTGAATCCTCCTCGGGTTCTTTTTATTGCACCGCAGCTACAAGAAAAATTATCGGCCTTAAACGTAAATATGGTGTTCTTTGCCGTGGTGGACAGGCGTTCTTTGTGGTTTCGTTTTACAGCGAAGCTGTTAAGGGCTGCTTTCCCCACTATCGTGTCTGCGTGTAGGAAAAAGAAAATCCCGTCGATAGTGAAATGCCGGGCCGAACCGCGGCGGTGGCTAAGCAGGCGTTAAGCACTCTCCACACGTGTACCGATCCTGAAGGTAGTGAAATGCAGGTTAAGCAGGCTTTAAGCACTCCCGACACGTGGACCGATCCTGAAGGCAGTGCAATGCCGGGCCGACCCGCGGCGGAGGTGCAGTTCGTCGTCAAGGGGCCCAGATACACAGATTCGCTGGTCATCCTTCTTCACAGAGTGGAAGGCCACGAAGTATTTTTTTTTCTTTGTTGTGGTTGGTACGTACACCATGTACGCGCTTGACCGCACCCCGCAACCCAGCCGGGGTCCGGAGGACGCGGCGCGCGCTGCGTACTTCAGACCACGGTTAGGAACAACGGCCCCACAAATGGTTGCTTCGCTCTATTGACAATAGATGGCTCCACCTCCCCTTGCAGCGGCATCTTTTGATTCGAAGACAGAGCTGGCTTTACGTCGTCGCCAAGTCGGGCACTTGTCGGTTGTGAGTGATCAAAGCACGAATGCAATATAAATAAATAAATAGGATGGTAGACTTCATAGTGGGAGTAGAACGTGTTCAAGAACGAAATCGTGCAAGCGTCTCGCTTTCCGAAGGTCCGCGTTCGCTCTCGTGATTCGCCGGCGCCTCCGCGCTTTCGCCAGCGGTCGTCAGCGACATGGGTGCAAATCGAACGCCCGCTGTTCGGTGACGTATAAATAGGTGCAGGGCTGGGCAAGGATACTTTGACATTGCATCGTGACACATACACAAGATAACCAGGCTATAGGTAGTTGAGACAGATACAAAATACTCGCGGATGAAACGTATCCGATCGATGCCTGCCATTCGTATCTTAAGACACTTCGATACATTCCCAAATTTCTCGTTATGGAAGCTGCACTGTTGGGCCGGCCGCTGCAAATTCATTACGGTCCGCTTGCAAGTTTCTCTACTCCCGCCGGATAGACCTCGTTCCTTTCTAATTTCCTGTTCGTGAGAATTATTGTCGATATTCTAACGGAGCAATATATCGCGATTCCACAGCAGTCGATAAGGCTGGCAGTACACTTGCATCAGATCAATGCAGGTATACGCATATGTCTTTAGCGTTTTTTTATATGTCGCCTATGATCGATATAAGAGATTGCGCACTGCGGGCAAATCTTAAGTGCGTTGGGCCTTACTGTGCTGCGTCTTTGTTTACGTAGTTTCGTAATCACTCCACATGCACGAAGTTTCAGATTGCACACTGAATGCGTTGGCAAGTATCGCGTGGATATAGCGATATGTTTATAAAAAATTTCAAAATGTTAATAGAAAATTCGACGGATCCTACGCATACGTGTGAATTGTTTGTTAAACTAAGCCTTCTTTGAAGCTTCAGCAAAATTTAAATCAATGTTATGCGAACGTAATGCTAACGGACGAAATTTTTTTTTGAGCGATATGACGGGAAATGAATGTAATTTACGTACTTCTTTGTTGCAGACTTCGTCTTCATTTCTTTGTAGTTCAACACTCGTTCAATGCACGCTCCGGTCCTATTTTGTTCACTACACTTTAATGGGTTAGCATTAAGAGTGTCAAAGTAGAAAAAAGTGCATGAGAAGTGTTGGAAGCCGGTTGAATGCTGCTTCGCAAAAGCGCAGTAGTTCGTCGTGTGTTCTAGAAACTACCGAACATAGTGGGCGAGGGCATATATTTCGGAATACGAACTCTGCTTGGTCTGTAAATTATTTAAAAAACAAAAACAAAACAGGAACCTGTACGACGGCGTACGCTAGCCTGCTGCACGTCGCCGCATCGCTGTCATCGCAATGCCGCATGCGGGCATTGACTTGCTTCAAAACGTCGTAAAACAATTAACGCCCGTCAGTTACAGTTCTCGCAATGTAGCGGACTTGCTGGCCTAAATCGCTGTTTTCTTTATGACACGCTGCCACTAACTAGCAGTCGTTATCATATGAATTTCCTTTAATCAAATTACGCCTGTTCGCTGAAAAAAGTTAATGAACCAAGCGCACACGTGTGATAACTTCGCAATGCGCCCGTTTCTCATCAGAACAAGTTCAACTAAAGTTGACGAACCAACGGGATCCGTTTATGGTGGCTAAACAATCTACCTTTAGTCCAGCGTTCGCGGCCGTTGCTTCTATCACATCCATGCCAGCAATAATAAAAAAAAGTGCCTGAGAAAAGCGTGCAGGTGCTCTCACTTACGTAAGAAATATGCCACGTTAGGGACATGTCAATTGTCTCAAAGTGATAGCTGTTACGAACGATGCAGTGGGTTGAGGTTGATAATTATTCACTCTCGATACCTGCGTTCGTGGAGTAATGGGTACAGCGTCTGTCTCGCGAACAGGGTGAGTCTCTCGTTCGAATCCCAGAGCAGGACGCGTTTAGAAAGAGCATTGACAAATTGACAAATACCCATGCTCGCTTGCGCATGTGGCCCTATCGATAGCCCATCCGCCTACCGCGAAGATGAACCCTGGTTCGAATCCCACCAGTGGCACTTCTTTCTTTTTTAGTTGAAGAGGCCCTTAAGATAGAATTTGTTGACAGGAAACGCAGAGAGGTCGACCTGAGCCAGTGTGCTCTAGTCTGCTGCTCTGCACTGGGGAAGAGGGAGGGGGAACGAAAGTACGGGGATGGGTGATGATGACAAGAAAGTGGTGAGTGCTTATGTATATTAGACAGTGGCCCTGCTAGAGCCGCCGCTCGTCTAGGCCTCAGACAAGACAACACAGGAATATATATCCATCAATACTTCCTTTTAGGCGTGTAGGTTCATCTTGGAAACATATGGGTAACAGCATAAGGTTTGCTATCCTAGCCGATAAAACCAGTTGTTAGTCAGCGCCTGTGTGTACACGTCTCCCTTCTTGTGGTCGTCTGTTTGCATTGTTGGCCATATGTTTAAGGAATATAGCTACCGACCGCAAAGTGGCTGGAAAGAGGCAAGGAATGCAGCGCATAAAAAAAGAAAGAAAGAAAGAAAAGCAAGAGCCGTATACTCGCTTCGCCCAGGGTATGAAACAGTAACAAGGAATGCTAGCGCGTTATTACGCGCAGTGAGTCCCTAACTATATCGCGTTGTATCATCTACAGAAAAGTATTTAAGACGTGGGAATGACCATGCTTTAGAAAATTATAATGAATTTCATTTTCTTCTCTTTCTCAGTCCTGCCTCGCCTCTATTACACCCTTTCTCCCGAGTTCTTTCACCTCGGTGCTGTTTTTAAACGCCCGAGAGCGAGCACTTTTAATAATAAAAAAAAGATTTATTCATTAATTCGTCTACTCATTGCCTTGCTCACCGTAGTGCATGCTGTAGCGTGATGAGGCAATTGTGCTCTCCGTATGCCCGCTCATAAAACCTAATGCATGCGAAACGCTGGTTCGTACTCATTAGCCAAACGACGAACCCGTCTGAATAAACTTTGCTCCATTTAACACGTCAGAAAGAATAATAAAGCCAAATGACTGATGGTAGGAGAATTATCGTTAGGTTATCAGATATACGATAAGCATGTACGGAGATTGCAAAGCGAGCAAAATAAATGATCATAAACATAAAAAAGACAAAAAAGACTTCGACCAACTGTACTCTTACTAAAAACTAATCCCCCCCCCCCCACCTCCAACCCTTCCCGAGAACGACATGCTTGCAGCATCTCTCCACTTCTTCACCTTGGCCGGCGTCTATTGTGTCGAGATTTCGCCAGACTCTCGACTTCAACAATAAAAAAAGAAAGCTTTAAAAGTTTCAAGAAGTCAAAAGAACGCAGAGCTGATTGATGGCCCCGTAACCGTGCAGCAACAACTGATATCGCAATTGCGTAAATAGCGAAGTAGAAACGTTACTGGAGGTCCAGCTGTTTTCCTTTCTCCTTTGAAGTCGCAAAACAGAGAATACAAAGTAACCTGCAAGCGAACACGAAAGCTGCATTCAGATTGTCTGCCCTGGGTATACTGTGTTTCATGCAGCTATTTTACACACACACACACACACACACACACACACACACACACACACACACACACACACACACACACACACACACACACACACACACACACACACACACACACACACACACACGCACACGCACACGCACACACACACACACACTGTATAGTCTCGCTACATTCGTGCCGTGAATGCAGTACAACGTTTTATAAACGCGTTGCTACAGCCAGCCTGTTTCTCCGGTGCAATGTCGGCAGACGCGGCCAAAGGAAAGGGAAAGGTATAAAAAGTGTCGCCGACAATACATGACGCTCACTAGAACGCATGACGTTCATTGGTTGAGATCGCAACGAACCGGCCGCTAATCTGGCATGTTTCTCATTTTGCGTGCGCCCACATGCATATGCAAGACGCATAATGAACGCCAGGCCTAATTCGAAAGCAGATCGCGAAGCTCCGGAAGAGCTTTCTTTCTCTTTTTTTTTTCTTAGAGCTCTTCGAGCACTCATGCTCTCTCACGGAATCCAAAGAAGCAGTTTTTAATTAGTTAAGATTAGGAAATCTTCACCAGACATATCCAGGGGCTAGTTCGCTGGCGCAGAGACTCGTAGAATGAAATTCTGTTAGCGCGGCAATTTCTTTCTTCCCTCACGCACACATACGCACAAGTCCCTGGGAAACTGCGTCTGCCACTATGCACGTGACGGCATCGTAGGGAACAACTGAAACATGTCTAACTTTAATTATGTTGGCATCTGCGCAGGAACTGTGTGGAGCCAACTTCAAAGCATACCTTCTTTTACTTAGTCGCAACAGCTTGCTTCCAGAAAAAAAAAAAAGGACAGTAGATTGGTTGGTCGCCAGGAGGCACCGTCTCGAAAAAAAGCGAGATTCTGCTCTCGTGTGCGTTCTTTTGAGTTTAAACTAGCACTCGGAATAAGAGCTTGTAATTAGGAATCCTCTGTAAGTGGATGTAAGGTGTAAGTGTGAAACGCTTCTTTATTTGAACGCCATCAGAGCATGTCAGACCGGAATAGTTTGCTTAAATGATGAATCGAGGCATGTAATGGCGGAAGCGGATAACAAGATAAAGGAGATGTAGGACTACGTACGACGCGCTTAATGAAAGCTTGGTACGCGACACTTCGTGCGAGCACCTCATCATGGGTCGGAGCTTATCGTACATATTGTTTTCCTTTTAGAAGCCTTTTTTTTTCTACGAACCCTCCCCGAGTTTCATGACAGTGGCTGCTGAGTGCTGCTGCTGCTGCTGTCTTGCGGAATAGGTCACGCATAAAAACAAAAACTGAAATTCGTGTTCTATGCTCTAACCAAAAGTGTAAGAAAATTGTAGACAACCCTGAAAATATTCCCGATCAAGCTTTCCGTTGCTCAATAACAGTGCCGAGCAAACGTATAGTCGCGGTGATAAGGGGATGCTTGGGCAAGTTGGTGATTCCATATCGACATGTTTGCACAGCGCAAAAGACGAGGCGTGAAGGAAGCGCCTGTGTTGTGTCCTTCCTTCAGTCCTCGTCTTTTGCGCTGCGCAAACATGTCAGTAGTCGCGGTGCACTTTCTCGCATTTCGCGGGATTTCCTTCAGGCTCGGAAAAAAGAAAGTATCTTTTCTGTAGCACGTATTAAGCAACAGAAAGCCGGATCGGGATTTTTTTCTTCAGGATATTTTACAATTTTCTCGTTGACCCTTTCACTCTGAATAAGATATGTAATGAAGTTGAATAATTAATAATAACTAATTATTTAATTGGGCGAAATAAAGTCAGAATAGTCTGACTTGCTCCGAGCGGAGGCGAACGACACTTCGTTACTTTTGTCCAGTTACTTGGCACTCGCATATCTTGTTTTTAAATTTTGGCACAAGTTACGTGGGACACACAGTACATAACCATCTGTGTACTACCACTACAGATGGACCGACAGCCGGCTCCGTTTTCTTCGTAATAACGCAATTAAACAACAAACGGTGCCTAAATACCCTCACTGCAACAAATATCTTAATTCCTTTATTTAATCAGGAGAGAGAGAGAGAGAGAGAGAGAGGGGGTAAAAAATTTTTGTTGTTGCTCTAAGTCCGAAGCCTACCTTTATTACAGATTCAATTTGTACATCCACTTCCCCGAAACGCTCGGTCTGTTTCTTCTTGCCGAGTAAGGTGGGCCCATCCTGGACACAGTGTATCCGTGGTCGCAAATACCAAGTGAGTCACATCATCATCGTCGTCGTCGTCATCGTCATCATCATCATCATCATCATCATCATATGTCCAGTGCCCCAGAACGAACGTCTCTCCCAGCGATCTCCCATTACCCCTGTCTTGCGCTAGCTTATTCAAACTTGCGCCTGCAAATTTCCTTGTCTTATCACTCTAATTCCGTCCTGGACTGCGCTTCCCTTCCTTTGGCACCATCTTGTAACTCTAATGGTCCACCGGTTACCTGCCCTACGCATTCCATGGCTAGGGTGCCTCGATGTCCTCCTCGCCCGCCGCTCCGTTCAGGGTGGAGACAAGTGCGTCGTCTGCTACGGCGTCCGCCATGTTCTTGCCCGCTGCGAGCGGCGCATTCTTGGCGCGCTTGTGGATGAGCGGTTTGACGGAAGCAATGCGCTTTTTTTTTATTAGTTCGATTACTTCGATGACGAATTTCTCTACTATTAAGAAATATTATTGCACCGAAAAAATATGTGCGCATTCCCTAAGGCCCCTCTTTTATGCCAGCTCAACTTCGTGTTTCTATTTAATGTCGTTTTAAAGCAGTTGTTTGGAAGTACCCTCGTAAAACGCGTTGCAACCAGTGAGCAGCGGCCTGGCGTGTTTTTTTTTACGAACTGTAAATACAGAAATTAAGTTGCGCGGCAATAACTTTGTTTCACAGTGAGAAATGATGCGTTTAACACAAGCGTTCATAGAGGAATGCAAAAATTGCTATGCTGCCAGCATTTCTGTTCTTCGCGAACAGTTACGCCGTGAACCTGTGTTACTTGTGAGCATGTTGGTATGCAGCTCTGGAAATTCCTATTGCATAAGAAGATGCCGGTGGTAAAGAAAAGAGGTCAATAAGTGACGAGTAGATACGTGATTTCAGTCACGACGTTTGTGTCGCTATGCAGGTTTTTATTATGTCAGCTGTCAGGAGGCGTCAATTGTCACAGGTCTTTCGTAGATCTCAGACCAACGACCAGAAACTACAAAGAAGCCTTGAATTAACTTGAACAAAATAAATTAGAATGTCAGCTTGTTGCTCAGCTCGATAAGTTGAAAAAAAAAAGCTGAAAACTTGTACAGACACAAGGTGAAAAATCAGCACGCACAGCAAAGTAAGAATGAACACATGAATGAAAACTATATTAAAAGAGTAACACAAATGAAACGAAAGTTTTTTTAATTCTGGCGATATGCATTAAAATTTAATTTCAGTGTTCACTGTAGGCTCACTCCTGCACACGTCTTGCTTGCATGCCCGTCAAGTCCCGTTGCCGCGGCTTGACGCAGGTGCACACGCAGCCCCAGTCGCGCGTAGTTTGACACAAAGAGCTTTTCCACTGTTTCTTTGTGTTCCTGACAGGCGCCCGTTACGTCGCACCGCAACATATTTGTCAAGTATGCGGTTACAGCCTTCAAAGGAGATTTCATGGTGAAAACGCTTTCCGTCCAGGTGGTGATACCATTAAAATGTTTCTCGCAAGATTTGAGAACTAGCATGACTGGATCGCTTGGGTAATGAAAGTTGCTGCCTTCAGAGACGTATTCCTTGAGGGACGTCAAGTACGCATGCTCACTGCTGCTTGAGCCTAACAATGCAGGTTTGCACTTCTCGCAGTGGTCAATAGGTTTGAGGATCCCTTTGATAAGAAACCCACCGATATGAAACAAAATCTCGCACTCAGCTGATGTTAGCTCTTCGACAAACGGGATCTCCGCGTCGTCGATAGCTTCAATATCGGCTGCCGCTTCTTCTTGCATACCTGCCGACAGCAGGTCGATCAGGTACTGTGCGCCATCGACATCGTAGCTAGTCGTTGACGGTGTGTGGAAGAATTGGCTGACACAAACACCTTGAGTGATTACTGCACAACGGCACGCAGCAGCCGGACATTTTGTGCCGACAACACCCAGCGAACTCGTCGCAGCAACGTCCTATAGCACCTGCACCGTGCAGCGCGCGCGGCGGGCATGAACATGGCGGCGGTGGCTAGAACGAACCGGTTCTGGCGGCACCGGCGCCGTCAAAGAATGTCTCCACCCTGAACGGAGCGGCGGGCGAGGAGGACATCGAGGCACCCTATCCATGGCCTGCCTGCAGCTCCACCTTTTTTTTTCTTCTATCAATGTCAATTACAATATCGGCTATCGCCGTTTGCTCTCTGATACACACAACGCGAGTTACATACGGTGGGGCGCTTTCCGCGTCTTGCTGATTTGTCAGGCAGGCACGTAATCACTATGCTGCGAAACGCGTTGCATAGTATGAGCGGTTTTACAGCATTTAATTAAGCACTTCACCAGCGCTTCGCTTCACATAGGTTGCAAAAATGTGCGTTAGACCTGCACACCTTTCTTTTTTTTTTGCCCGTGTTTGTTTTCATTTAGGGTGGGTCTCGGGAGTTTACGGCACGATAATGTAGTACGAAACTGCGTTCTGGTCCTGCTCCATATTAAAGTGCTAGGGCATTTCTTTGCCTACTCCTATCCACTTCGCCGAATCAGGTTTTACGGTCTCCCCTGACGATGATAGGACATTAAAGATGGCGTCGCGACGCTGTATGATCTAGACTCACTGTACATGGCTCCCGGAGCATGTACGGTAACTCTAGCAGTGGCGCCCTCTAGCAATGGCGCCCTCTCTGTGACGCTCCGCTATGGTGTCCGTGACGATGACGGGGACGCTGACGGGGACGCTGACGCTATATGATGATGTCCACTACCACGCTGTTGCACACGCACACCATAATGATGCTATGACGTCCACGATGGTAGTGGCAACCAAGATGCCGACGATGATGAGGTCCACGATGATATCTTCTTTCAAATGCTTTCACATTGGCAGCGACCGTCACTGATAAACGGATTCAGCCGGAATTCTCCCATGAAGGGTCCTGTCGTTGCTGCAGGAAACGGACACGGGGACGCCAGGTGTTCATCATAAATAAACATATCTTTTTTATTATTTTTCTGTAAAAGTGTGTGTACAGCAGTGCACGCGTGATGTTGTATGCGTGAAGTACGTAAAACGAGTCGCCGTAGCCGTAATTTTCTCGCGGCCCCAGCAACTTTTTTTCTTCTTCTCTCTTTTCACACGCACACACATACACACATTTGGGACATGCAAGTTCGCTTTATGTACAAAGCGTGCCTTTTCACCCTCGTTCTGACACCCGAGCTCTGTGTTTCTGTGAAAACTGCCGCTGCGGCGCGGCGGCAGCAGCAAGCAGCTTTAGCTTGCCTTCCTCGTTTGAACTCCCGTCTTATTGACGCACTGGCTGATGTACACAGAGTGTCAACTTTCGTTTCGCCCATCTTTTGCGTAATCCAACCCACGAACTACACGAAGTGTAAAGCTTGGGAAGGTTGGACACCGATTCATAATGTGAATGCATGCACAACGACTTTACGTATACGATCAATGCAGCTTGCGACATAGACGCCACTTCTGTTAATGCGATAGCATTAGCGCATACAATCCCTGTGAACGAAGTTCAGCGAAAGCGCTCACACTCAAAAGGTATTGACGTTATTTTCTCGCCCCTTGTTTTACGCGCGTTCTTACTGTCCTCCGATTCGATCCCGTTTGATGAGAACATATTACTGATAAGGATGATTCAAATCGACACTTCACGCATAATTTGATTCATTGATAATTGAGGTGTAATATCCCAAAGCAACACAGTCAATACGAGAGACGCCATAGTGGAGGAATCTGGATTAATTTAGACTGTGCGGGGTTCTTTAAGAGGCGGACTGTTCTCAGCACGTGATCGTTTTTGTTTTGTTTTTACATTCTTTCCCCCATCGGAATGTGGCAGGCGCGGCGGGAAGTAGAATTCGCGATGTCGCCTAGATAATTTACCAGTCAGCACACCACGTGACGTCACGCCACTTAAAAAGGTCAACGCTCGTATTGCAAATTAGGCTTCGCAGAGCCAAACGCAGGCTCCAAGCGTTGCCAACGTCCCGCTTTGTACATATGGGCAGTCGTTCGGCCTTTCTAGATGACGCAACATCTCGTTATGAACATGCCTGGGAGGCGTTTTAGACTTAAGACTCAGCCGCTGGCTCATTGTTATGTACTAATTCGATGAATATGTGCAGCCAAGACCCCCCGATGTTAGCTCCATCACGGCGACACCAGGATTTAATTATGCACATTCCAATTTCTAGCCAAAGATGGTGGTGTACGTATCGTTCGCCCACTATGATCACATCACCCGACATAACTTTTTGAAGTGTTCTCGAATTTGTTTGTTTCTTTTTCTTTTTACCGAAATCAGCTTTTAGGTGCACGGGGGGGGGGGGGGGGGGGTTCTACAGACATTTCGACATGTAAAAAGCGCTCACGAAGAAGCCAACCAATGGCTTTGAAGGGCGAGCAGGCGTGAAGTTTGCGGGAATCTCACGTTCGTGCCCGGATTGGCGCAACCTTTGACGAACGAAAGAAAGTTCTTCTCGAAGGCTACATCAACAATTTGCAATTTGCAAGTCATTCGCCGAACTTTGTTCACGGGAGCTGCATCTTTGGTATGGGTTATGCAAGCAGAAGGTCGGATTATTCTCTCGCGTCGTTACTTTTATACATCTTTGTATGACGTCACAGAGATTAAGGTCCTGAGAGGCTCGCGAGCAGTGCAGAACGTATTGCACACACTCACACGCATGCGCACACATGCACGAACAAAAGAAAGACAGAATAAAAACGATGATCGCACGAAGCAACTCTTTAAATAAAAAAATGCCACGATTTTCACGGGCGTCGCGGTAAGCAGGCAAGACAACCCGGGATAACGTCGGGCGATGTTGTTCTAGAAGGCAACCACGTTGACGAAAAAAAAAAAAATACGGAACGAAAAACGAAAACAATGAAATGCAGAGACACGAAATATTGCACACCAGACACATGGGCGTCATAAAACTTTTCGCGCTTTCATCAACACTTTGTACAAAATGAAAAAAAAAAAGTAAGACAGCGTGGAGTATGTATGTTGTTCCAGGCAGAAGCTACAGTATATGCCTGTCTTGATGCTCTCGCGTGATTGCTCTTTGGTGAGGGGCTCTTGGGAAATTCGTTCGACTTGCGAAAGAGATGCCCGTGGACGAAAGCGCGCACGCCTGTTTCATTTGCCGAACTTACGGCGCCGTCATTGTGTGAGTGAAGGCCGAAAGACTTGCGGAGTATCGTCCACAGAAAATGAAACAGAAGTGAATGAACAACACTTGTTTTTTTTTTCTCTCAGGTGAAGCAAGAGATGTGGCGGTGAGTCATCAAAAAGTGTGCGATTGATACTCGAAGAAACTGTGACGAGACAAGGAAACTCCTGCCTCGTTAAGTTTTGATGTCAAAAAAAAAAAAGAAGAAGGAAGAAAGGCGTAATGATGATCGAACGAATCTGAGATTCTGGGAAACTCTTTTTTTACATACAAATGTACAAGTCGGTGGATAGAGAACGGGTATGGTGTGCAGGCTTGTTTTGTTTGGTTGGAGGAGGTGACTCGATTTCTTTGTTTTCTGTGCACCGAAAAAAAAAAAAAGGAAACGGAAAGAAGAAAGGCTGTAGAAAGCAAGGAACACACTGCGTGGTATACAAATGTACAGCGGTGCAGGCAGACGTTCTCACAGACTCCTACAGACTGGTATACGACACTCCGCTAAACGCCTCCTCTAAACGCCTGTGTCATTTCTCGATGAGGTTTAAAAAATGGGACGGCACAGTGCGACCGCTCTTCTCGACGTCTGGTGATGTGTGAGAGAGAAAGAGGAAAAAAAAAAGGTATGAAAGGAAACGGTAAAATCTAGTGTGAGTAGTTGTATCGTGCAGCGAAGACCATTAAACAAAAAAAAGAGAACACGTAATGGGTGTGAGGCTAACTGCGCTACAACGGTTAATGCCAGCTGTGACCACGAACGGGAGCGTAAGACAGTGCGAAGCTTATCAAACTCGGCTACTGCGGCTGCTGACTAGAGCAATTCATTCGTGTCTCGAAGCGTGCGGAAAAGGTTTTCAGAGTGCGCAAGGGAGGGATTCCGCGCACCAAAGAGCGTTAGTCTATATACGGAGGATAAATCAGTTCGAACGCCACGCAACGTAGGTGTGGGTCTATACGTAGTTTTATAGGAGGCAGGAATCGGACACCGTCTTATGGGGGGTGTAAGCGACTCTAGATAGAACTGTCTCTGTCTCGTACGGTACGCTCTAATTTGACTAGCCGCGTTAGCAAAGGCTACGTGTGACTAGCGAATTCCTAAAACAATGACCCGGTGTTCGCAAAAAGCAGATCGCTGATTGGTTCGTGTAGAAGGAGTCCAATCTGGCCCGAATCCCCGCTCCTGAGCCGGGCGGGCCAAATCGCTGGTCGCTCCCCTTCACGGGAATAGGACTGTATTCCCCCACTTTACGTGAACGCACACACACGCACAAACACACGCGCGCGCAAGCTCACGCACCGTTTCGGTTCTTTCCTTTTTTTGATCGTGTCCATCCGTCGGGTCCAGGCACAACCAAACGCACGCACGACATGCACACACTAGAGACACTTCGGTAAAACAAAACAAACAGCAGTAAAACAACGGCGACCGAAACAAAAATTATCACACTGACCGTCCGTCTCGCAGTAAGCTTTCTTTCTCGGTTGCCCGAGAGAGCGCAGGTTTCTTTTTTTTTTTACGCGGTCGGGATAAAGGGAAGCGCGTGATAGACGCGCAGACTGTAATCGCACTGCTATCCGTTGCGGGGTGAAATGAAATAAAAATATAAAAACAAGAACGAAAGGCTCTCCAAATCGCACTTCTCACGTCCATTCTTCGTGATGAAGAGCGTACAAAGTTCGGAGAAAGACAGTTGTTTTCGCGGGGCACTCAGCAAGAGGCTTGGGAGCGCAGATTGCATGCACTGGGGCACGTTGCCATGCGTGATGGCTCGCAGTCCATTCATGAATGGTGCTCGCTGTATGTACGCAGCAGCTGCACGACGTGAGAGCTAAGAGCTTCGTGAAACGTACGCGAGACGTATCCCACGAAGGGCATGCGCACGCTCTCACGTTTGTGATAACTATCTTGAGATTCATCCCCCTCGGCGCAGTCGACGCGTGCGGCTAGCAGCGCTTCCGAAGAAGGGCCCCAGTCTGCTGCTCTGTCACGCCCTTCTCGTCGTCTTCCTTCCGACGTCAGCGCACTAATCGCTCACGTCAGGAGCCTTGGCAGCCATGTCCGACGCGAAGAAGTGGCACACTAGACCTGGGTGATGTTGCGCGTCACACCTCCGGTCTTGTCGAGCGAGTGCTGCGACGAAGTGTAGACCGCGTTGTAACTGGGCACTTGCGGCGGCAGCGGCGGTGCGACTCCGTCTTGTCCCGGACGATGCTTGGCCAGTCTCGTGGGGGCCGGCACGCCTCCGTAGTCGCTCTTGGAGTAGAGCGACGGCGTCGACGAGTTGAGCGAGACTCCGTCCTCGACCATCATGATGGGCGGCGGCTCGTGCCTCTGCTTGGCCTGCTGCACCTTGTTGTAGTGGTCCAGCAGCACGCTGGCCGGCCACGAGTTGACGGGGCTGATGGCCGTCGCGTCCAGACGGCCCGACGTGGGCGTCGTCTGCTTCACGTCGTCGTCCATGATGGGCGTCGTCTGCTGAGGCGGCACCGTCGTCGTGGTGAGGTCGTCGCGCGCGATCTTGGCCGGCAGCGGAGGAGGCTGGGGCGCGCTGCCGTTGTCGGTAGACTTTTTGGGAGGCGGCGCCTTGCGCCGCCGGGCCATTAGCAGGATGATGACGATGATGCCGACGAGCAGCACGGCCAGCGGAACGGCAATGATGAGCGCCAGTTGGGCGGCGTTGAGTTTGTCCCTGGTGCTACGCGAGCCGCTGGGTTGGCCGTGGGCTCCGGCTCCTCCAGCGGTGCCGGCGCCGCTGCCCCAGGAGGACGAGGGCTGCGTGGAGGTGGACGTGGTGGTCGGTGGCGGGATGATGACCACCTCGACCACGTTGGAGACGGGACCCGCGTTCCCTTGGTCGTCCACGGCGCGGATGGCGAAGTAGAGCGGCGTCGACGTCGGCTGGCCGTTTTTGAGCCGCACGGTGGCCGTCTGCGTGGTCCCGAACGGCTTGGGTGGCTCGTAGTAGGGTCCGTCAACGTCCCACTGGCCAACCAGCTGACCGTGACTCGCGAAGCGGCGCTGAGCGTTCAGCCTGTCCTTGAAGCTCTTCAGCTCGTAGCGACTCGCTGTCAGAGGGAGGAAGAAAGAGAGGACAAGACAATGTTACGTGCGTGTTTGGGGTCGGACTGAACATTTATATCAACGGTTGCAATTAGGAGCCGCAGTTACATGAGAAATCTCAGTGTTGGGAACTGTTGCCGAAAAGAGAAACAAGACAACACTTGTGCTTCCTGGGAAACATATTTCGTGGATTTATATTTTGATCATATTAAGAAAAAATATACTTTAAGAAGAATGGTCAAGCCGGCCTTACCTGCTTATTGCTAGTTGTGGAGAAATTTTCGCAATTTTACATGCGAGACTACCAAAGAAGGCTTCACCGAAGCATAACAATAACTTAAGTGAAGACAGCGTTACAGCGCAACATTGAAGAACATTTTAAGCCGACATAGTTCAATAGTATTGCAGGTTTCATTTGCAGAAGGCACAGGCTGTGGAAAGGAAGCCTTACACAATACAAAAAGCAAATGCAGTAAAGCAGGCTGGGCCGGCATATAGTAATGGCTAAAATGAAGAAACAGGTACAAAAAGAAAAGAGACAGGCTCCGTAAAGTGGGCTTCACCTGCATTACACCCTCTTTGAGGTGAAGAAAGATTTACAGAATAACGAGGCGACGCCGCATTGGAAGCTGCGTCTCACCTTGTCCCTCGTCGAAGTCATCGCCCGGCGCTGTCCAGTTGAACGTCACGGCCATCCTGCGGTTATCGGTGGCCACCACGCGGAGGTCGGTGATTCGGCTGGGGGGCAGCACGTCTCGGTCCGGTTTGGGCACCGTCACGAAGAACGAGCCGTAGTGGTTGATGCGCGTGAAGCGGCTCGTCTTCTGGGAGTAGCTGTCCGATACGCGGCTGCCGCAACACGATGGGTATTCTGCGAATACGTAATGGCACACCACTGAATGCATGATCGGTCGCGAAACACCGGGTCGTATTCTGTGCACCGTCGTATTGCGCAGTTTGCGCCCATTAACCAAACAAGTGGACTACGATTGGAAGCTACAAATACGCAAGCAGGATGGGAAACGTTTTGAGGAATTTTATGACAGTACTCTGGTTCTTCGTCGGGAATTTCGTAGCTGTATTCTACTACGAGCCGAATTTTGACTTAGGGTCCTCAAATTTTTCGGAAATGTTTCTAAAGTGCATCGCTGGCGTGTATTCGCGCACTGAAACAGATTTTTAATGTGTACCATCCTGTGTGGTGGTACCGGACCCTAGTTCAGCTGACCTGTGTACATTTCCACTTCTTGCTTTTTCTTTCTTTCGTACGTTATGACAAATACAAAAAGAAAGCGCGAGCTCATGACTTCGAAATTCCGCACAGGAATCAAGCATAGAAATTTTCGAAACTACACAATAAAGAGTGACCGAAGCGGTATAATACGGTGTATTAGCTTCCAGTATACGTGAAACCATTTTACATTTATCAGAGTTTTGCTGAAGTTCAATCCAATGTTTTCATTTTAACTCTAAGCGATGTAGAGCCTCCTGCATTTTTAACTATATCGCTCCAGCACACTATAATTTGGGTGTGCGTCGTCCTGAAGGAAACGGCGTAGCAGACGACACTTGCACTGGAGAGCGCTTTGTGTACCCGTGCGTACTTCTGACGGTCCCACTGATTATCGTCGTTGTAAGGCGCTAAAATGACATGCTTCTGACGCTCCCGCGTTACAGTTAAAATACGATGTGCTGTACATTGCTCAGCGATTGAAACGCGATACTTGGACCGCGCGGCGGCCTGCGCTTTTTCCGCTACCGGTAGGCACTGGGTGATCACTGTGGCACTAAACTCTGTCCTAATGCGCTACAAAGGTTCTAGCTTTCATTGCATAAAATATAGTGCATCAGCTCGGTGTGCCCAGCACCAACCGGTGGCATAAAAAGCGCCATGAGCCATGCGCTCCGAGTATCGCGCCACGATATGAGCACTGTACGATACATACACATTTATCGCGTCTTTTCTGGCCTTGCTAGTCTACTACCTTACCTTAATACGCCTCTTTAGTGTCCCCTTAAGGCAATGACCGATCACTATGTACAGTAGCAGCGAGTTTGACAACGCTCGGAATTGCAGGCACGCGCTAGCGACCTTTCATTCCCGTTAATTTCGGGGTTTCCGCCAGAGGACGCGCATCGCATTGCAGCGGAGTGCAAGAGCTTGGTGGCGCAACCCACCACCCCGTTCCGAAGGGGACGGTCATAACATCCATCCATCCGGAGCAAAGCACCCACCTGCGCCTTCGGGGAACCTGCTCTCAAACTCGGCGTTGGAGGCACCGACGACGACAGCCGAGACGTCGTTGTCGTTGGCCACCACGGTGAGGTCGTAGCGGCCGGTGCTCGTGAAGTCGGTGAAGTAGCGGCTGTACACGCCGTCGTTCTGCGTGATGTCCGGATCTGCGCCACCGCCAGCAGACAACACGTTCGTCACTCTCGATCGACCATGGCTATATATAGCGTAGGTAGGACCATTTAACACCCCCAACAATGCATAGCGCTGACAGCGAAGTGGACGCTTTGGAAGACCGGTTTATCGAGCGGTTTAACGCATAAAGTCAAAACATGAGCTGTGTGCGCTCCTTCAGGCCTTCTTTCGCGATAAGTGTGGCCTTTCTTTTATACTTTAGAAGCGTTATTTACTTACACAACTAAAGTTAACATTCCTTGCATGTATTTTTTGGAAGTTGCGGAAGCTCTATCAAAGGGTCGTAGCAACGTTAGTGGATAATACTTAACAAGTATGAAGGTATACCAAGTACTTCCTGTATAGAATTAAGCGTGTGTCCTCTCCAGCATCTCCGTGCGGCCACAGTGACGAGGACGTACACCTACTTCTATACTGTTTCAAACACATCATATAGTATAGACGTGATTAACAGTAGTAGGACAAGGAATGTTACTAGAGCTATACATTCCATCCACATTCCTAGTTATACTACTACCAATTATTTACGGCCCCTATCTTCCTCTCGACCTCTCTTTTACTCAGATTATACATTGATATCACTTCGAAGACGAACTCCGTCTACTTGACCAACTCGGACCTTTTTCACTAGCCAATGTGTCGGGCTCATGGCCATCACCAGCAGCGCATCGCAAGGCAGTGAATGCGCTTCAACGGTTCTTTGAGGACACTGATACAAGCGATCGATATCGACTGCACGCGCGACACGGTGTGGAGCTACAATTGTGTAATTCGTGCGCCTGCGTAAAAAAAAACCTCCTCGAGGAAGACAACGGACGCTGTCGAAACGTACCTCCGGCTCCGTTGTCGATGAGATGCAGCCGAGTAATGCTGTCCGTGTCCGGGTGGCGGATCAGGGCGGTCACCATGGCCTTGGCCACCGGGTGAGATCCCTTCTTCAGCTCGGCGTAAACGATGAATCTGTCGGAACCATTCACCTGCAAGACGGCAGAACATTTTTTTAACTTATATTACATACTGCAGGTGTGCGCTAAAGTGGCTGACGGGCCTGCCCGATTGTTTTATCGCGATGTGTTCTGGAATGCCGAATTCACCCCAGTGAGGTGGTATCCGTATGAAGCGGTGCTTATGCATAACCGAATAGAGCCTTTTAGCACAGCGTTACCGTCTTACCATTATTGATAGCGGCGGCCACGACTTCGCATGCGCTGTGTATACTGGACCACATGGCAAGCGCATAGAGGGACGGCTTCCACCGGTTGCAAAACATTGTTATAGTTCACCCTTGGTATCTTGCTCTCCGTCGTGACAGCAAGAAATAAATGGTACAATCAGCATTTTCTTAGTGTAATGTCACGCTGAGAACAAAGTATTGGCTGTATGTGTGTTCTTTTCTAAAATTAATACTGAGATGAGCTGTTTTATTTGAGTCTGTTAGGCCTAATAAAAGACGCCACTGAGCTACGAAAGTGTTTCAATCTCTACCTACCAAATGGCGCACAGAATTTAGCTTTCATTTGTCTAATGAACTGCGTCGTCTGGGCCGGAGAAGGGCCAGATTTTCTCTTCGTGCTGCCCGCGGTTTCGTACACGCCGTCTCACTGGTCTCGACGAAGGGTGACTGCAAGTACCGAGAGACCAGTAAACACCGCGCTCGCGCAGCCGTAGCAGCCGGTACCGTTACCGGCAGGACCGTAACGCCATGCTAGAGCACTGTAATGAAGCAGCAGCGCAAGAAGCGCGGTACTCGCATACTACAACGGAGCGGTACCGTGTATTGCTGCTTTGCAAGGGTGACATATGTCTCACCGCCGACGAGTGTCCGCTGATCCACACGTCGAGCAGGATGGGCGTCTCCTTGGCGGCCGGCCTGGCGTACACCAGACCTATGACCGGCTGGTCCGTCTTCGTGGTCGGCTCGGCCCGGAGCTCCCACATGCCAACCTGCGTACCGCAAAAGACGACATGTCCTACAATCGGGAGTGGTACGTAGATAAGAGAAAAAAAAAAGTGTACTTTGAGGTTAAGAAGTCGGCTCAAAGCAAGTTGCAATAATGTGCTGGTTGCCCGAGAAGCCAAATCTAGGCGCGTATACACCGCCACGGTGGCGTAGCGGCTCTGGCGTTGACGCCGCTAAGCCAGAGGGCGCGCTATCAAATCCTGGCCGCGGCGGCCGCGTTTCGATGGGGGCGAAATTGGAAAAAGAAAATGCCCGTGCACCACGTGCATTGGGTGTCCGTTAAATAACCCCGGGTGGCAAAAAAAAAAAAAAAAATCCAGTGTCCCCCCGTTACGAAGTGCCTCATAATCATATCCTGGTTCTGACACGCCGAACTCCAGAATTTTTGTCTAAATCCGAACAGGCATAAAGGGAGATCTCACACATGGTAGTCAAGTATACAACTACAGAAATTTAGAGTGAGAGAAATTTGCCCATCATGATTACACATTTTGCTTTGCTGCAAGTTTTTCAGAGGCCAAAAGGACAAAAATAAGTGTTAGGCAGGAAAATGAAATAATAAAGAAAAGCAAACATGACGTCTCTGTGCAATGTTACAAGGAAACAAGGGGATAGAAAGGGGGTGGGAGGAAGCTCCTTAGCAAATGTACAACATCTTTCAATATTAGAGGGAACATGTAGTTATAGTAATATCTAATACTGGTCATCGTTCAAATGTTGCACAAGGGCCCCGAAACAAGATTATTGTGTATAAATGTACGTTCAGTTGATTATGTCAATCACTTTCTTACAAGAAGCAAATAAATGTCCTGGTTATATCGGCTTTAACAGTGGACCTTAATGTGCATTTTTTTATCCTACTTCAAAGACTTCAGAAGATGAAACGTCAACAACAAGAAAGGAGATTCGTAAGAAAGCCAAATGAAGAATAAAAAGGGGGCTGTTTTCTTCCGAAGGGCGAACTACTGAAAGCGATTGCAAGGCTTAGCGTTGAGCTGGAGCTCCTCAAACGACGTCCTGAGAATACATGGTGTCCACATCCACACATCAAAGGGTGGCGCCCTCTGGATTTAAAACGCGGATCTCAAAGGCTATGCTCTTGCTGGTTAAATGCAGCGAAAGCGATTTTGGGAGCAGGAAACGCGTCATAGACGTCAGGCTTTGGACACCATCTATACGCAGGGGCGACATCTTGGCGCGACACAGCACGCGAGGCAACTTCTGCTGTGCAGCAGAGACAGCGCCCCGCAAGCTACCAGGCGTCTCACGACGCTGGCGAGACGAGGAGCGTCGCTGGCGGCGTTGCAGGCGTCGCACCTCAATGATGTACGAGATGAGACAGAAGAGAAAACCATCAGCGTTTTCGTAGCTTGAAGTGTACTGCCCGTTCCACGTTACACACGGACTACTACACAATGGTGTGGTATGCACACAGTGGCACACTGGGAACACTATACCCGGCGACAACTGCATGTACTCCGCGAATGCACAAAGGAAGTGGAAGCGACGTAGCGTAAAAGAAACCATACCAATTATTTTTATATATATTTTTTCAAAATTTATCTCATAACAAATAAAAAGGTTGCTTAGGAAGATGACTTCCATTTCTTGCTGTCCTTAGTTTTCTGACTTTCCGGTATCCATGTCTGGTTTTGAATAACCGAGTTGCGCATTCAGAAAGGACAACCACAGGAAAAGGCGACGGAGACGAAAAGAGCGCAAACTATCAACTGATTTTATGAATGTAAAGGTGCCTTACATATGCAGAATCACCGCCTATGAAAGGATGAGGAGAATGGAAGAGGAAGAGTAAAAGAAAATTCCGCATAAGTAAGGCACCTTCACACAAATGAAACCAGTGGATAGTATGCGCTCTTTCCGTCTCCGTCGCCTTTTCCTGTGGTTGTCTTTTTTTGAGTGTGCAACTTAGTTCTTCAAAGCAATGAACCTACTAGACCAGCAAGAAGTTCTTCTGAACAATCCATGTCTGGTTTTCCTGCTCCCGTAAGCCGCCAGCAAAACGTCGGCACTACTCGGCGTTGTAACACAAGGGCAGATACCGCACGTGCGAGTGTGTGCGCGTAGCTTTGGCTGCGCTGCCACGTAAAGTTGCCGCCGGTTTTGTGCGCGCAATGCAAGTGCCAACAGCGGAATACAGAACACTGCCCCGGCTTCGCCGCAGAGCCGATTCAGTGGGGCGCGAGGATGCGCCGACTTGGCTTCCTCGTTTTCTTTAATCTTTTTTTAATTTTATTTCTATAATTTTTTTTTGCGGAGAAACGCGTCGCGCATCTCTCGCGTCTCTGGAGACCACCTGACCCTCTACGCGGCGAACGCACGTTCGCCGTCGATACCGGGACGGCACGGCAGCGGCGGCGCCAACGGCGTGAACGCGCCGCGAGTGTCCGTATAATTGCTATCGCAATTAAAAAGAAAAGAAAAGAAAAGCTCGGGGTATCTTCATTTTCTTGTTTCCAACAGAGCGCACCGTGTGCTCTCACGGTTCTCTCCGCGGGAAACGTAGCGTAGGACTCCACGTACTACCTCATGTGCCTATCAATCTGTGCGCTCGCGGCGTCGAAACTCGGGACTCGGAAGCAGAAAGGAGCAGCACGGGCGGACCAACGCACGGACACTGCAGAGCAGAGCGCGTGCCGTAACAAAGCATCCGGTCCCCGAAAGAAACCTCGCCACCGCTCGTCGACTCGGCGAGGTAACGAACAATTGCTCTCGGAAGCGTCAAGGGCGGAACAGCGAAGTCTGACGAGGCCAACAGGGGATGGCACACAGGAAGCGGAGTGAGGGCGGTGAGACAGAGAGAGAGATTGAGAGAGAATGATAGAGGGCTAGGATATATATATGAGAGATAGACAGAGAGAAACAGAAGTGAGGAGAGAGGACAGAGGGAGATGCGGCTTTATTACGTGTGTCCTAACACGGGGGAGTATTAGAAAAGACAAGTCAGATACAAAGTTGAAACGAGCCTGGAAGTTGATCACAGCAGAGGTCAAGAAGGCGCGGGGCAGCGATCGCGGAACTGAGAAAGCAGAGCCGACCGTTACGCACACGCACACATAAAACACCTCGGCGGCTCATTTCTTGACAACCTTCCCTTCCTTTATTTCTCACGCGGCAGGAAAAAAAAAGTAAAGGAGGGGGCTGCCAATTCCGTTGGGATAAAAATTGATTGGACGGGTCGATAGAGTCATACGGGAGGCAAGTTCCACCCCATCCTCCGCCGATCCTCCGGGGACCTCGACCTCTTCTCATCGTTCCACTCTCAGATCGGAGTGGGTTCGTTGTAAGGAAGACGAAATAAAAGGGGAGGCACGATAGCTGCGTAAAAGTAAAAGGGGGAGAGAAGGATGTGAAGAGGGCAATTAGGGAAGCACGCACATGGAGGAGGGGGTGATGCGTTACGTAACACGACAAAGAGGATGTCGACGAAGCTTTGTGAGGGAAACGAGAAACCCTAGATATAAAAGTGCAATGAGGGAAATAGCGAGAAAAGACAAGGAACAATTAATTGGTTAAAAAAAGGGAAAGATATGAAGAAAGAACAATGGAGCTGCGCTGCCATTAGAGCGAAAAAGAAAGGGTTATTGGAGTACAAGTGATACTATTGTGAGTGGAAAGCGCAGTAGACAGAGCGAGAGAAAGAGCGGAAAAGAGAAAGAAAGCAAACAAGCCCCGGTTATTAAGTCTCTCGATCCCTTTGCGAGCTCATAAACTTTGAAATCAAGGTTGAATGCTCTTCGGGATAGCGCATATGCGCGATGATCTAGCAAGAACTACGAAATATAAGTTGAAATGGAAAGGAAAAGAACGCGGCGAAGTTTCACGTTAAAAGCTATTCCGAACCGAAGCACTGTACGCGTGAAAAAACGAGAACGAAAAAGATTGCTGGCTCTCCCGTAATCGAGAGTAGATGCAAGCATGAAGTGGCTACCGGCAAATCAGATTGGTTGGAGATGATAGTAGCCACAATCTTAAAATTGGTGCAGTGCATCTTCGCAACGGCACACCCCCACCACACTACACCGCACCACGCCATGCTGTGGACTGGTCCATATGGACTCTGCCCAGCTAGAGGAAGAAAACCGGCTGAAGGCGGCACGACAGGCAGCGAAAGAGGCCAGGGAGACCGAGTTCACTGCCCAGCTAGAAGAAAAGCGCCTGAAGGTGACGCCACGCAGCGTGGCGCCATCTCTCGAGCTGACGCGAAACTCGTGCCGCGGAAGTCACGGACCGCTGGCGTTCAAAAGAGCACAGGCAACCTTGACTCAGCGCCGAAAGATGACAATAAATTGTATGGTGCCCTGTATCTGGCTTTTGAACGTTGCCCTTTTGGAAATGAAAAATAAAACTTCAGCTTACTAGAAGTTACAGCTTGAGCGATATGGTGAACAAACATTAGGAAGAACTCGGAAGCAATAATTTTTGTAACTTGTTTGGGCAGTAATTAGCGTATTTAATGCGGTCTCTGTACAAAGGGATGGGGGCCAGACACCGCATTTTCTTAAGTTTTGACTGGTTGCCCGGATGATGTCGTCTTGTGCTTGCACCGATGCTCGTATGTTCTCGTTTGAGTTTCCGGAAAACAGCTCTCGCTTTTGGCTCAGGGTCACTTGAAGGTCGCCGACAACGGGAGCTAAAAGCATTCCACGCTTAAAAAAAACAAAAAAACGCAGACAGTCAGTGAAAATGAAGCTACAGAATAGAAAGGCCAGTCTTTCGGGGCATTAAGTAAAGGTCAGAGTAACCATACTCCAGTTAATCGAAGAGAGATCGCCCAAAGCGCAGCGTAAAATCTTAACAGAACTAAAGAGAAGGAAACAAAAGTCTATAGTACTGGACATTCTGTTTCTTTCTTCCGCAAGCGCAATCCCACTGCAAGCAGTGCCGCACACAGCTTCCATCGCACGTTCCGAACATCGGCTACAATGTCTACGCCGTGCCGCCAAGAGTCACTGAAACGGGCTTTCGCAGATGTCGGACGCCGGAAGACAACGGTCACGAAGGGAGTCGTGGAGGGGAAAGCGGAGGGAGTAGTGGGGACTTCGGGAACAAGGCGTAAGGTTAAAACCGAGCCACCGGCGACGGCGCCTACTAAGAAGCGGGACGGTATACGTACAGAGCCGGACCTATACGTGCCGCGCGCCTCAAAGGACCTCATGAATTCGCTTCTGGATCGGCCGGCGTGTTTACGTCTTGAAACGGCCAGCGCAAGTATACAGGCACAGATGAGAAAGACAAGTCGCCCAGCGCAGCTTCGCCTTTCTCGTGTGTGTGTGCGCGTGTCACACGTAGCACTATAAAAGAAGGTGCCAGTGTTGATTAGACGTTGAGCCAACGTTGGTTATGTGCTGGAGTAACGATTGGCCAACGTTTAAGGCTTAAGTGATTGATTGAACATTTACGCTAAATTGCATGGAGAGCGCGAACAATGTTAGAAGAGGGGGTCCCGAAGTAAGAGTATCAGCAGACCATTAATGTATCGAGCATGCAAAATACGTAAAAAAAGATTAACGGGCGATTTGGGGAATGCACCGTCACTGCGTAACAACGGCTTTACACTTGTATGCGTTACTGTGTATGAGATCGCAAAGAGAGCAAAACATTTGAACAATAAAACAAAATAAAAATACAATGCAGGAGATCAGTGCAGTTTAAACAGGCGTAAGTAAATATAACTCTTGGAAATTTTGAAATAATCGAGCATAGATGAAACCCCACCATTCGATTATATTTGAAACGGAGTTCCAAACGAATATGGGTGTGAAAATGGCGGCAAATATCCCATAATTCTTCTGTTTATTATAGGCAAGAGTAGGCTACTTTGTTGAGAAAGAAAGAATGACTATGTTCATTCATACTTGCGAGAAGCCAGCGGTGCGAGTCAACGTTATAGCTGCATTGCTTCAACTTACCGCGTACTCGGGTGTGTCTCGATCGGAGCACCAAAAGCAACAAAGAATAAATGAAACGGAAATATTCGCTGCCCGATCGCTGCACAGGCCGCCAGCGACAGCAACTAAAGGGCGACTTCGCTTGATTCGGTGTCCACCTTCCTCTGCGACTGCTGTCATAGTTCGACGTGTCGCCCGCTCTCCCCCTCCCTGCCCTTAACTTTCCCTTTCCTAGCGACTCCTTTCCCCAATCACACAGGGACAACAGATTGCTTTCTTTTTTTTCGTGCGCACTTTGCTTTTTGTCCGCGAGGAGGCGCGCGCTCCGAGGTCAAATCCGCGGCGGGAGTAATGAGTCGGCGCGTTCGTTACACGACCGGCAGTTGCCGGAAGAGAGAGGAAAAATGCCGAGTCACGTCAGGCAGCAAACGCACCGTGGAGAACGACGCACGGGTGTGCGCGACGAGGCACCGACGAGGTGCGCAGCACCGTGTTTACTCGCGTAAGGCACTCCCTCCACCACCCCTCGTGATGTGTGTGAGTGACTTTGAAGATTGAAAAGGAATTGAGACAAGTGCGGCGCCGTAACCGACTCTCAGTGGAGGTGACCTCAACAGCGCTGCACGGGGAAGGAGTGTTGGGAGAAAAAGACGAAGAAATGATGTAGCAGGCCCCCCGCCCATTTGGAGACGAATGTTATTAAAAAAAAAAAAGAAGGAATCGTCCACGGGCACTCTTTTCAACGCGTGCGCTAGGGAAGGCTGAAATGAGCAAGGTCGAGGGCGAGAGTGATCGAAGGATATTGAAGTTTTCCTATACAGTGGGTCATCGCTGGCGGTAGCAGGCTGCCAGGTCCGATAATGGACGATCAATGTGAACGCATGCATAACGCGAATGAGTGGGAAGAATGGAGAACACGGAACTGACTGCTACACTATAAGCTGAAGTTCCTATGAAGCTCTTCTGCGACGCAGAGGGTTTAATACACGTGCACATGAAATTATACTTCTACAATTAACGTAACCAACAGCGAGACACACCGAAGAGAAATAAATAAATAAATAAATACAGACAGACGTACGGACATACAGACAGACAGATGGACGGACGGACGGGCAGATTAGATAGATAGATATATATATAGATAGATAGATAGATAGATAGATAGATAGATAGATAGATAGATAGATAGATAGATAGATAGATAGATAGATAGATAGATAACATTAATTTCTCTTAATTATGATTTCTACATTTAAAAACAAGTAAAATATCCTATGTTTTTCTTGGTTACATTGTCTGTTGGCTTCATACAATTGAGGCAGAGAGATAGACAGATAGATAGTTTGATATATAAAGAGACCGATATAGTGAGAGATATGGAAGAGACTTCCATGTTCTACGCAGCATTCACGGAGTCATTAAGTGGAGTTCGCAGTTAGTCGTAAGCCTGGCTGGCGTAAAGACTTTCAGTATGTCACAGTTTTGGCGACAAAAGCGCGGCTTCTACAGAGGTGAACACGGTAGTAAGTGACAAGCAAGCGAGGCTGGTGGCGCGGGGCAGGGTACTAGGCGAAAAAGGGGGGGAGAGGTTGCGACAGAGTCGCGCCGCCGGTGACCAGAAAGCGAGCGGAAACGTGTCCGACAAAGGAACGACGAGAACGAAGAAACGAAGTACATCGAAAGGCTCGACACAAAGCGAGCAAGCGAGCGGGTACACCGGCGCTGTTCGTTTCCGATGGCGCGTGGCTTATTAAAGAGGTATATACAGACACGGGGCGAGCGTGTATTATAATAATACGTCGCGTATACGTGGTACGGATGTGCGCGCGCTCGCGCGAAGCCCGGGTATCGGAAATCGAAACTATGCGTTACGCTCGAGCAAAACAAAGGGAGGGGGGAAAGTAAAACGAAAGCTCGCTGCTAAAGTGTCTGGCCCTGCACGTTTCGTTTGCTCGCTGTCTTTCTTTTTTTCTGCTTCTTCTTTCGCTGTCGTGTTTCTTGTTGACAAGGCTAGGCGTCGTCGAACCACTGTAGCAGACAGGAGGGAACGGTGGTGGGGGGAGGAGGTGGAACAATCGCGGAGTGTCTGGCGCGTCGCAACCTGCTCACGTACACGTGACGAAGAGAGCGACGCGACGCGCCAGACGACGCGATTTAGGCACGGCAGGTGGATGAGGAGAGAGCTAGGGTTCCACTGAAGCGTGAACAGCAACGCAGCAGGCATGTTCGAGCGAATCATATGCGTCAGCGTGCTGGAAATACCCCCTCCCCCCTCCTTTCTTTCTTTATTTTATGGCTGTGTCTCTCTCTTAAAATGACTCTTTAGCTCTCGGATAACTACGATTATCCTGTTGAGATCCACGTAAATCACAAAAATGCGCTCGTTGTGCAATCGCTGAACCAATGTGAATGACACGTATGGCACTTGATCGATATCGGCGCTAAGGGAAAGGGACACGAACTGAAAGTGAAACGACAGGGCGCTGCTGTCGCTGGCTATAGCGTCTGGGTCCCGCTTCCCCATCTTCTACAACTGGTGTCGCATCATGGTTCAAACCAAGAAGTCCAACGCAACGTGTCTATTGCATTTGAGGTTCTGCCGGCTTTCGCTCATCTCACCTGTCACCCAGCGTGTATATAGAGCAGCTCACCAGGCCGACAGCCGGGAAAGACACTTCGTCTCTCATTGCAGCCGGCGCCGCTTCTTCTTACGTGTAACGACGAGGTTAACTGCAAACTCGCTGGCTACAGGCATCGCAATTGAAGGATTGATCCGAGAATACAACCTCGATTCTAATGTTTCTATCCAAGCTTGTTTGTTATCCAATCAAGCAATAAACGCGAAGCTAAATTTGGGAGTTTCATGTCCCTGAAATCCACGGACCGATTACGAGGGAGCCGCAGTGGCGAACTGCGGTCGATTTCGACCACCTGGAGTTCTTTAACGTGCACCTAAATCAAAGTGCACGCGCGTGCTTCCATTTCGCTCCATCGAAATACGGCCACCGCGGTTAGGATCGAACCCGCGAGCTCGAGCTCAGTTCCGCTAAGCTACCGCGGCGGGTAGCAATAAATGCAGCCGCATTGTGGGCAAGTTCTTTACTTACGTCACAAGAATGTTCGAGAGCGTCGACAAAAGAAAAAAAAAAGCCATGCCTTTCAAAATTTCATGTTGACATACTAAATAATTGCTACTGAATTTATGTGGCCTTCAATACATATTATTGAGAAAAGCTGCTGAATTTAGGTTGTGTGTGTGTTTTTTTTGTAGGTTAATGCATTTTTGTAAGTGATTAGGAAGCTCAGACTGTAAGGGCCACACTCCCTACGAGTGTCTAATAAAAAATTTTTAAAGAAGAAAGGATCTGGACCCGCTTTGTCGTCGCGTGCGCCAACTCACTTCTTCCTGCGTCTCTCGTCCGCTAGGCGCGCTGTACTTTTCCCGTCCAACCTTCTCGCGGCGACAAAACGGCGACGCCGCGCGCGCATGCGCACCATCGTTCGGTCTCTCTCGGGCTCAATTTTAATCTCGGCGTTTGTCTGCTTCCCGTTTTTGCTTCCCCGCGTAAGCAGACTATACCCGCTCTTCGGTCGACAGACGCAAAACAAGCAATAGAGAGAGAGAGAGAGAGAGAGAGAAACAACAGAAACTGCATATACTGAAAACTCGGGCACCTCGGTTCGCATGCACACGAAAGCACGCGAAAAGGATGCGCTCACTGAGACCCGCTCACGCGTCGCACGGAAGCCTCTTGGTACCTCGCACCCACTACTCCCCCCCCCGCCACCCACCCTTTTGCCTCCGGCCCCCGGGACGACAAACGCGGTTTGGCTTCGAATAAATAACGTCGGCTCGCCGGGCTATACGGGCAAAACCGCGGCTTTTTTTTTCTAGGAGTGGAAGCCCTATATACCGAGGATTCGCCGGCGTCCCTTCCACGTCGCGTGCGCACAAAAGCGAATGCACCAAACACGCCAGGAGGGAAAAAGAAAAGGAAATCTCGGTTCGCGAAGGGTGAAAGCCGGAGGGCGAGGAGGTACGCGGAAGTGAGTGCACTGAACGGAAAGAGACTCTGCTGCTTAGCGCGATGGGTGCGGTGCAGCATTGTGCGAGGCTACGAGAACTCGCGATGGCCTGCTGTCCCGAGGTCGAGTTTCTAGGAGAAGGAAGTTGGGCTAGTTTATTTTTTTTTTGCAAGTGACTTATGGTTGGCCTCAAATGTATTACTCGGCGCGAAACGCGCGCGGTACAGAGAAATGTGGGCAGGATAGAGTTAGTCTAGCGCTATCATGTACGCGCCTTGTTTTAATTTTTTTATCGTTCGTTTTCTGCACTAGGTAATGTGTTCCAGCCATAACGAATTATTAATGTTGTCTGTAATGGAGTTCTCCATAAACTTAACTGCTCCTATAATGCTCATTTTGTCGACAATCTTTCCTAATCACAAGTTTCTTCACTTTGCCTGCGCGTGACCATACCAAGAGAACTTGGTCGACAACTACTGTGAGGCCCATGGAGTCTTCTTTTTTTTTTTTTTAGTTACATTGGCATGCGACATCACGCGGAGTGTTCGGCCGACCTCGCCGGCGCTGCTCAATCGCCATTCGTTCCTTGCAAAAAATGAACCAATAAAAACACGCCAATAAGCTATCAGGCATATCCGATGAACTTAGTTATATCGATTCTCCTTGGGCAGGACATAGAAGTCTTCACAGACTCTGCAACTATGGTCTGATAAGAACGTAGACTAGGGTGGCAGGCTAAATACGTTTTGTGGAAGCTGTCTTTGCGGGCATTAGAGGTACAGAGATGTGATTGGGCTGTCTATGCAACGTCGAAATAAGTTTTTGCGATGGCCGCTGCTGACGATTGTATGGTGCTCGCGAGCTCTCAATAGCCAACAACAGCCAAGTTGTCAGCCAAATAATGACTAGCGTTTGTATGGGTGCTGCGAATGGCGTTTGCAAATTTGGCTTCCCATTGGCCGATCACATGCAAAAAAAAGGAAAAGGAAATAAAAATCTGCGGACACTACAAAAAAGCAACAGAAAGACAACAGGGCCTTTACTGCTACTTTTGTAAGAAACAGCTTACAAGCGCTATATGTGTTCAACTGAGGTTTACGAACTCGGCTTCAGAGTGGTTGACCGTTTGTGAGAAAACGTGCACACAGTCAACTGCATTTCAACCGAAATTCTGTTGAGCAGGCAACGTAATATCTCAACCGAGAAAAACGGCGCGTTTCTCTAACTACTCCTCTAAGTGCACGTCGGGAGCAGCGTCCGGCTTCTAGAACACTGCACGTTATTGCACCGTAAGAGTGTATACAGTCAGAGCCACGGGTAAAGGACGGGCAGGAAGCGGAAGCTCGCGGCAGAGAGTCTGAAAAATAGCCGAAAAATATTCCCCAGCCGCGGAAGAACGCTGAGGCTGGCTTGACTGCAGCGCGGGATAGCAGTGCCGGTCGGTGGTGCTGGCGCGTGCACGCCACCGCACCGCGAGCTGGTCTTAAAGGCTCGAGCCGTGCGCCTGCCGCGGGGTTACAACGTGCGGCGTAAAAAATGGTGTCGAATATGGGACGCGCCCAGCGAACAGCCGCGCGTGTTTGTGTGTGATGCTGCGGCGGCATGCACCGACGTCGACCGAGCGCCACGGTAAGTTGAACCGAGTGTGGCAGGGGGGGGGGGGGGGGGGGGGGAGGCAGTCGGGGGAGCGGAAACCTCGAACCACTCTGTCTTCTACTTCCTGCTCGAGAGCTACGCAGTCAACCACCTCCCCGCAGTGTTTCCAGCTAAATGCGCCAGAGTTAAAAAAAAGAGAACTAGACAAACCCTGGCGCTAGTGTGTGGAGCTGCAAGCATGTTTGTTTCCTTTATCCTCCAGTCCTCGCGCACTTCACCCTCAAGTTAATATGTAACAACAAGCACAGCAAAAAAAAAAAAAAAAAATCTCCAAGCATGGAGCTGCAAGCACGGCGTTGCAAGTGGGGTGGCATTCTGGACACAGTCGAATCGCGCCACGTTGTCGGATGCCGCCATCTTGGCATTTGTGGGC
This sequence comes from Dermacentor andersoni, assembly GCF_023375885.2. NCBI lineage: Eukaryota > Metazoa > Arthropoda > Arachnida > Ixodida > Ixodidae > Dermacentor > Dermacentor andersoni. The sequence goes on along the minus strand of NC_092819.1, from coordinate 52,025,483 downwards.
CAATCAGAGAGGCCGTAGCAGCTCTGCGAGCCAATCGGAACCGACGGTAAGACGGCGAATCGGGCAATGTAGCGAAATTATAGCGCTCGGAATAGTATACTCCAGCACGGGAATGGTGGAAAGAACACGCATTTTGCCTGAACATCGTTCGTCTGGCTTTCGAACCACGTTGCGACTTTGTTGGCTGATCACATCCAACGATATTATTCCGTTCTAAACGCAACAATTCGCGATGACAATGTGAATGTTGTTGCTTGGAAATTTAAGCCATCGAAGACAGATAAAGCATGACAAGCAACGCCACAGAGACCTCTGAAGCCACAACAAAGAGTACGAGACAAATCCATGTTCTCACCATCGTACCCACGAAAGCTGAACGATCGCAGAGCCAGAAATTCCTCTTGTAATGTTAATAAAAAGCATTATAATGCCTCCACCCGCCTCCTCTATTTTTCTGACACACCGTGGACAGCTTATTTTATCGCACGAGCGGAAGTTGGTTGATGTTGCACGTGTCTGTAGAGAAGAGCCTGCTGCGGTGTGCATTGATGCTTCTTTGCTTTTCGACTGTCGCGCGGGTAAGAAATAAAAAAAAAAAGTAGGGAAGAAAAGGGGTGGGGAGGAAGGAGGGGAGGGGGGGGCAGGGATGCGGGCTCGTGAAAGGCCTGGTTGGCGGGTTTGGAATAAGTGGAAGTAGAATAGAGGGCGACGCGTGATAAACTAACCGCGTTTACTCGCGTCGTCGTCATCGGCATCGATCGAAGCGGTTCCGAGGGATTACTGGATTACGCGGCGCCATAGCCCGGCAGTGTGTCTAGATCACGGAGCACCGTTGATAATACGCTCACGCTTCTCTTTTTAAATTTCTTGTCGGCTGTATTTTTTCTTTTCGTTCTAACGGGGACATTGTTTTGAGTTCGTTCCTAAAACGAGAAAAAAAAAAAAAAAAAAACGACGGTAACGACGACAAAGCGAATCGGGGACAGAAAAGAATGGCGCAGCTCTACGACGGTTTCGTCTGAGCTAGTTGGCTCGCGATTACTGAACAGTGCATAGCCTAGACTTACTGGCACGAAATGAAAAATTTACTAGCAGCACGTGAAGTGTTGCCTCCATGTAGTGTTTGCGGATTAAGCTCGGCGACCGGCCTCTGCTGGAAGAGGAAGTCCCCAACATAGACGCGACTCTGCATCCTATCAGAATACCTAAATCACTGCTGTGCTTTCTACGATCCACCGCAGCTAGTGAACGCCTACAGCACTTTCTGTCTTGCTTTTTTTTCTCTATTGCCTACTCCCTTCTTTCTAACCCCCTTTTCTCCGACACACGGGCAGGGTAGTGAACCAGAGACTTGCTTCTGGTGGACCTCCCTGCCTTTCCTCTCTCACTGTCTGCACTTCTAGGTGGTACGCTACCGTAAGAAGCAGCTATGAAGCATGGCCTCGAACGCTTTCGAGCCACCTTCTGTGACTTTTCGTTTTGAGGCACAGCTGTATGTCCTGTGAGTCGGTAAACTTCAACAGACACTTGTCTTTCCTGCGCAGTTACGCAGGTTGAGTCCGTTTCTTCTTCGTTTTCCGGAAATAACGTACGAAACGCCGCGTGTGGTTGACTGCACGCACTTGCTTAAGAAACAGTTGCAAGGTTTAACAACAAGGAGAGGAATAAAAATTTCTACAATTCAACCAGTGAGTACCGTAAGAACAATATAGAACAACAGAGGTTGCTCGGGCTAGATTTGTACGTAGGGCATTACATCGAAACTGAATCAATTCACCACTGTACCCGCTTGCCTTCGTTGTTTCCCCGCAGCAAGTGGTTTTAAAAGAGCCGCCACAGCCTTCTTTGTTTCAGTAGAGCCATCGCTTTCACTTAGAGTCGCCATCAACTTTTATAGATTAGTCCGAATCGGTGCGTGTGTGAGAGATAAATATATTTTTAATGAAAAACAGATTGATTAATTGATCGATTGAGTTTAATGTGCCGAAGAAACACACGAACTATGAGAGACGCCGCAGTGGGGTCCTCCGGATTATTTTGACCGCTGCACAAAAGCGTTTCTGAAATACGACCCCCTCGAAAACCGGCGGCCGCTGCTTTCTCGAACTCACGGCCGCCGCGGAATCGAACCCACGCCCTCGCGCTCAGCCCCATGATGGCATGGCCACGGAGTGACCGCGGTGGGTGCACGAAAATTGGGGGAATTCTGCCGCCGTCTATCTAATCATCTGCAGGCTACTTCTTATTCTGCATACGGAAAGGAATCGGGACAGAAAGGCCCTAAGTGAAGGAGGAGGAGGAAGAGCAGGAGTGCGGTGAAAAAGAGACAAATAGAGAATGAAGAGAAAAAAAAGAAGGAAATGAAAGTAAGCGTTAGTAACATGCGTGATCACTCTATGTACAGGTGAGAGGCAAAGGTTGATGGAGCGTATAAATGTATTCCAGTGCTTGTAAACTAAGCCAACGTCCCGAAGGAACGAAGTAAATAGCAAGCTCGGCGTTCCTCTGAAGGGCAAGTCATGTGAGGCCTTTTATCGTTTCCGACGTGTAATCTACCAACCTAGAGTAACTTAATGTTTCGTCTTTAGGGTCTATTTAAAACTGCACCATCACGTCGCGCTGGAAGCGCGCGAATCCAGCTACTAGCAAAGCAATAGGAGGTGAAATGTAGAAAGATAGTGAGAAACAAGGAAAGCAAGAAAAACGAAAACTGACTAAAAGTAAGAAGGAGCAAACTGAAGCATCAAAGGACAAATGATACAATGACACTATTCCAAATAAATGAAAGTGTGTCCACAGTGATTCGGCATACGTGCTCCCTCACCATCCCCCCCCCCAAAAAAAAAAGAAAACACACACACACACACATACGTAACATTTCCCAGATTCTCGAAGCGATAACCGTGTCCCAAAGAAACAGAGCGAGGCCAGTGAAGCTGAAGTTAAGGAAGTCTTAGCTTTGGAACTTATCCTGCAGGAGTAAGCCCGTCGGCTTCACCTCGAAGAGGTTCGGGCAGTCCGCTGCCCGTTGTTTTAGCGCAGCAGCTAGCTATTCGATTTCTCGCTCGCCGCCTTCGCGTCATTTCCGGCAGGGATAAGGCCAGTCGGAAGCAATTGAACAGCTCGCCGAACGAGAGACATTCTGCAGCCCAAGAGCGGTGGTGTCACGTTGATTTATCGCGACTGGCGAAACGAGCCCGGTACATGAGTCGAGTCGACGCTATATCTCTCTCACACACACACACACACACACACACACACACACACACACACACACACACACACGCACACGCACACGCACACGCACACGCACACGCACACGCACACGCACGCACGCACGCACGCACGCACGCACGCACGCACACACACACACACACACCTTGCGAGTCCTGTACGCTGGAGACGAAAAATGAGCGTGTCGTCACGCTCTTGAGATATCTGCAGCTGCCACCACTGAGCGCTCGTAAACAGCACAGTGCTTGCCGAGGTATAGAACAGTTTTTAATCGAACGTGAGATGGAACTTCCAGTGGGAACATTCCAGTTCACACAACAGCAATGGCGCCGGGAGTGGCGCCGGTTAAAACTCCCTGGGCTATAGATCTAGTACGCGTATATAAATACGCGAGAAAATGCACGGGAGGATGACCGCAGAAGTACCTCGGTTATATTGTAAGGTTTAATGTTTCGAAACTGCACGGTGGATTACGAGGGACAGCGCAGCTGACGACTCCAGATTAATTTTTACCGCCCGGGGTTCTTTGACATGCACCCAAAGCTACAGGAACGTTCTCTTTTTTTTTCTTTTTGCATTCCGCCCCTATCGGAATACGGCCGCCACAGCTGTGGGGTCGAGCCCGCGACATCGTGCTAAGCGGCGCAACGCTAAAACTACTTATTCAGCGAAGTGGGTAACGTGATGGGCTTAAAACAGAGATATAGACTCAGGGAGATGGGCCCAAAATCGGGCGGCTTTAAGGAAACGTGTTAGAGGTATGAATTTCGTAATATCTAGTTACCTCTATCATGGTAGAGCGTCGCACCCGTAATGCGCGCATTGGGTCCGGTTCTCAACTACGGCGAGTGGTCCTTTCACCCACCTTTATCTCCATTTTTTTCTTATTATTTCTACATGTCAATTAAAAAGAACAGTTAACTCTTCTTATGCTCCTTTGGTATTGTTATCTGTTGGCTTCATGCGTTGTCACAAAAAATAAAGGCGATGACGGAGAGAGAGAGAAGCAGGACCGCTAATCAGGCTGCACCTGGTTTGCTACCCTTGACAAGGATACAGGAAAAGGACTAGGAAAGAAAAAAAATAACGGAAAATGAACGTAGATAATGCGCGCACATACAACAGCGTTATCCACGTATACTAAGTATGTCGAAGAGCCCAGTCGTCCACCAAGAAACGCAGCAGCGCTCCAGATGGTTTGTATGCGGTTGAAGCCGAGTGTCCGAATATCTTAGCTTCTGCGGACACTCTTTCGTCGGATCGGTTCAGACTAGCCCGCAGAAAATGTCTTTGACCATCATTAGAAGGGTGGTATAGCAGAGGGTGTATCACTAGCTGTTGCCTGGGATATACGCTTAAGTCGGTTCATACTTTGTTATGGTGTAAAGGACGCTATATAATGTGAAGACGAAGCGACTGAAAAGGAAAGAGCGCATCTTTCTCGTTGCAGACGCTTCACATCGTTTTGCGTCCTACACGCCTTAGAAGCAGAGGATGTGTTCCGTGGCATCGTCGCAACCACAGAAAAGTTCTACGAGACACTGCATACACTGTCTGGATAAAGCCCCTTAAACTTCGTAACGTAGTGACACTCTCCTCCTCCGCCTTCACTCCTCCTAATTTCTCCTCTCTTTCACGCTGCCTCCTCGACCGTGGCACCGCCTACACTGCTCGTGCGTAGCAACGGCGCCAACATGCGCTCCTCGCCACTCCGTAGACGCTTCTCGAGCAAAAATGGCGCTGATGCACGGCGCGAGGGCCCACGTGATGCTATTAGGCCAATAGCGACGCGGCGTTGGCTTCGGCCAGAGCGCGCGAGGAGGAGGCGGCATTCTTCAAAGCGTGCCGCTACTTTACGAAGTTTAAGGGGCTTTCTGTCTGGAGTGGCAAGAGCGCCACCACGCGGGAGACCTACTAACTACGTAACGAAGGCGCGGAGCGTCCTGTGTACATTTGGCAAACAATGTACACAGCGAAGCGTAGGTACACTCACCGGTGGGTCACTGATCGTGAAGGTGTAGCTCCAGAACTCGTAGTCGAAGTTGAAGGCGTTGTCGTTGTACCGGTAGCTGGCCTGCGGCGAACCCGGGGGCGCGATCAGCTCCAGTCCCTCCTGGGGGATGGAAGGCAGCGAGGTCTTGCCGAAGTCGTAGCCAACGACCACGACGAGGAGCTGGCGGGCCAGGCTGTGGTCGATGTCGAAGTTCAGCAGCAGCGGACCGGCTGCCTGCTCGGCTTCGCCGAACTCCCGCTTGTCGATCTGCATTCGCCGCGGACCACGAGAGTGAGAGCGAGGCAAGATTTGAATGACTTCCTACGTTAGAAAGGGGTTCGGACGTTGGAGTTGTTGTATACAGCCGTGTTAGCTGTCTTTGCTATGGGGAATTCACTCGTGGCGCACATAAAGACGCTTGTTTTTCGAATAGACCAAACAACAAATGACGGCTCACGCAGGCGTTTTCGGTTAAACTTTTTGTTTTTTCGTTATGTTATTGCAAGATCGTTTAACGTCTTCTTGAGCGTCACACCACGTATTGACTCGCATGTGAGGTGAGAGTGTCATGGGCTGGAGGAGACTAGCAATAGGTGCGACAGGAGACGAAGCAAGTGAAAAGGTGAGTGAGTGAGTGAGTGAGTGAGTGAGTGAGTGAGTGAGTGAGTGAGTGAGTGAGTGAGTGAGTGATGAGCGAACGAGTGAGCGAGGCCTTCCCCAGTGCACGCTAGAAAACCGGAAATTCTCATCTGTTTAACCTCCTTTCCGTTTCTTTCTATCTCTCTGTTATTCCAGGACGCTGTGACGAAGCATGTAAGTGAACAGGAAAAGCAGGCGATAAAGACCACGCAAGAGAAGAAGCAAGCAGGACGAGCGGTGGACTTACGACTGCCAAAGTTGTATATTGCCTCGATAGTTGTAAGTGCACAGCTCGTTCGTTCGTTCTATCCACTTCTTTACTTCGCACGCGTCTTTCCCCCCACTGGTCTCCTTGTTCATTTACAAGTATGTACCAACTCATCCAGCAAATAAATAAATAAATAAATAAATAAATAAATAAATAAATAAATAAATTAATTAATTAATAAAAGAAACTATGGTTAAACAATGGCGCCCACCAGGACACGAAATTGGCCCACCGCAAACGACACAAAGCGAGGGAATGCGCACCATGACGTAGTTGTCGGTCTCGTCCCAGGAGTAGCCGCGCAGCAGCAGGGAGTAGAATGCCTCGTACAGTTCGGCCTGGGTGGCTACGCTGCCGCGCTGCTCGTCGCCCACGGTTGACTCGTGCACGTGCCAAGTGCGCCCGCCCGTGTTCTCAACCAGGGAGTCCAGGTGCGCGCTCGGAGTCGCCGAACTGGGGTACACCAGGCTCTGCAGGCGAACCTGACCGGACAAGTGTGCAAACGAGCCGTTAGAAAGAGAGCAAGGCTCGCGCCGTGCGCGAGAGATGGCGCCAGGAGCGCGCGCAGCTAGAGCAGCACACTGGCCCCGGCTGCGGAGATGGTTACGGCGAGGGACAACGGCGAGGGACAACGGCGAGTCATAACGGCGACGCGAAACGCAGGAACGGGCGCTAAAGAGCTGCGCTCTAAAAAAGAAAGTGGTGAATGCTCGATGTGGCGTGACAACCATCTAGTCTCTGCCGTACGATCCATCGGATAAGATGATAGCTGAACTGTTTAGGAAACCTGTCGGATATTGCAGGGGAATTTTGTGGGTGAACAAGTTGGAAGCTCTTTGTCGGATGCGTAAATACCACCGGAATTAACCTTCGTAATATTAGTCTCACCAGCATGGCGTCTGAGGAATTTCCGAGATTTCACCAAGTTCTCATCAGGTCGACAACAGGTTTTTTAACAACTTTCTAACAAGTACTGGCCAGTTTTCATCATGTTTTCATTAGGTTTTAACAGTGCCAGCAGCCACCTTTATGAAGAAGCGTCCTCCGGCAGATAGGATGGTTCCGGAATCAAACATGCGTGCATAAAAAAAAAAAAAACAGATTACACAGTACCCGCACAATCGCATTGACTGAATGCTGTAATGTGCTTAATGAGAGCAGCATTCCGGGCAAGTTGGTAGTCCATTAGTCAAATGATATTGCGCAACAAAAGACGACACGGACGTGAGAGGACGACACACCAAGCGCTTGGTGTGTCACCTTGACACATTGCGCTTGGTGTGTCGTCCTCTCGTGTCCGTGTCGTTTTTTGTTGCGCAATGTCAGTTGAGTACTGTAATGTGCATCGCATATAAGATTCTGCAACATCATCTCAGATTATTGTATATGAATGGCATGAGGCATATGCGTTTTTTTTATTACGGTAGTAACACAACTGAGGAGATCCCGTACAAAACAGAGTTCGGACTGACATTCTATAGCTCTTCCAAATAGTCTTTATTGAATATACATCCTATATATACCTGTTGGGTTTCTGTAAGAATCAATGACACTCGTTAGAAAAGTTATAGAAACTCAAAAGGGAATGTCATACATCGAATGCCAACGACAATTTTTGTAAGAAGAAACGGATGTGTATCATAGCATTTACCATGTGTGCGGCATATGTAAATAGTGTTCTTCCTTACTCTCTTGTGCGATATCCTCTCCCTATTTCTTTTGATTATCCTGATACCTCCCCCCCCCACTCTTCCCCACCGCTGCTGACCGATGTTGAGGTGGCAGCAAACTGCGCTATACAGTTACAATGCGACCAGCAGGGATTTCCCTGTCTTCATTTTTACTTAGCCATTATTAATGAAATAGACAACCGGTTACTACCGCTACGGCTTTATTACTTACCTGGGACGACCTCAGCGACTCCTGGAAACGTTCTGCGACGTCAGCCTCCATGTCTCCGTTGCTAAGCAACAGGATCACTCCGCCGGCGGCGGCAGAACCGTTGGAGCTCGGGTAAGGGAACTCGCGGTCCTCGCTCAGCATCTGAATTAAACAAGTCCACAGTCTTAATATTCACTGGAGTACCACGCGACAGGCGCGATCGGCGTTGTAAGATTAAAGCCTCGCCACGGCTCGCTTTTCTCTCTCGGCATTCTATGCGATACGGCTCCGCCTCGAAAGGCGGCTTCCTTTCAAGCCCATTAAGCGAAAGCATTAGCGCGTCACTGCGACATCGCGCGCGGTACGCTTTCTCATGTAAATAAGGATAGCACGTATCAGAGGCAAACATACTCAGAGTACTCCCGCCTTCCTCGCGTTATCAATCGTTCCAGGCGTTTCTCAAGAGGCTTTAATCACAGTCCCTGCTCGAGAAACAAAGAGAGAGAGAGAAAGAATGAATGCAGGCCGGCAGTACAAGCAGAACAACCGCGCTGAAAGATGTCGATTACAAAAAGGCCGCGATGATAAAGCGGAACCACAGCAGCAGCACGAAACCAGCGCGAGCACGACAACAACCACACTGAGGCGTTCATCTAGGACAGCATTGTTACGTATCATTGTACGCGTTTTGTGTCGGGATGCAGTGTAGCTATCGTCTGTGGTGCAGCCAGTCCTCGCTTTTTCTCTCTGCATGTTCCAAGCTGTCTAAGATTATATGCGGGCTTCATTTAATCTCTTCAACTGACTCTGCTTTAGATTTGTTTCCGAACCTGCGACGTTCCTTCTTATCTTACAAGAAAAAAAAAATTTTTTTAAAGGAATACTGTTATGAGAAACGAAGTAGCCGTCCCCATGATATGGTGATCAAACCTTCTTATTTTCATTTCGATTAAAACAATTTTTTTCCCTTTGCGTAGTGATGTGCACATTACATGCCGCCTTGTATCGCGTGCCACAAAGTCAGAGTCTCAAAGCGAGTTGTGAATACAACTTACGCAGATTTAGAGGAAAGAAAACGGTGGAGGAAAATAAAGGAGGACTTCTTGAAACGTGATAATGGCAACATTATTTCGGCGTGTCGGACTACGGCGACAGAGCGGCGGTTCAAGGGACGAGGGCAGCTACCGAGAACATAGGTTTAAACACTGCCGTTGCTCAGCCAAAGAAACGGTGCTTCGTCGTAGAAACTTCCTCTGCAAAACCGTTGCGACAACTACTAATTTTAGACTATAACAAAAAGTCATGATAAACTTAAAAGAAAGTATCTGTGCGCAAAGTACAAATCTTTAGGTATAAGCCTTGAGGAAGCGTGTCGGTGGGAAGCGCGGAATGTTATATAGGTAAATGGTGGTTTAGTGGCGCTAAAGATGCCCAGGCTATGCTGCGCCACGAAGATTATATAGTGTGACTTTCGTTCTCACATCGCCCGTCTTTTTTTTTTTTTTTTCAGGTTCGGTTCGCGAACCTTACCTGCAACGCCTTGGATAGTCCATCCTCGAGCGACGAGTTGAACTTGGAGTTTGGCGCCGGCAGTCTCTGCACCAGTTTGGCGCGCGTGTTGGAGCTGTTCATGGTGGTCAGGGGAAACCGGACAGACGGCTCGACCTGGCCGAAGGCCACCAGGCCCAGCCGGCTGTCCTCGGGAGCGTCCACGCGGGCAAACTTGTCCAGCGCGCGGATCACGAATGCCCGCCGGTCCTGCAAGAAGAACAGAAAAAGAAGAATGCATTTGCTATCGCGAATTTCAATGGCGTAATGGCAACTAAGGCTACGATGCGCTAGGAACTCCGGCGCAATGCGCACTAGCTTGCGCAGCAACGAAAGCTGTGCCAATCTGCTTCCTCTGCAGTACACTGCCATTTCCTTACCACTGGGTGCTGTGAGCTATTCATACTATTTGTTTAACGCTCAGATACTTTGAAGAGAGAGAGAGACCGAGAGGGGAAAGGCAAGGAGGTCAACGAAGCTGAGCCCTGTTGTCTTCCCAGCACAGGGGAAAGGGAACTGAAGGAAGAGAAGGAGAGAAGTTCACAGTATGCGTTCACACACACACACACACACACACACACACGCGCGCGCGCGCGCGCGCGCGACATGACACCCCACTTTAGAGGCAGCACACGTGGATTAGGCGAAACGAATCTTCAGCTGCGCCACAAAGAATCAGAGGGGTATGAAGTGGATTTGAGTGCGAAATAAGCGGTACATACGAGAAACATTCCAGGAGTTGAGTGAGCGAATACGTGGCCGAAATGGATGTTAATGTATCTCTTTGCGCGCAGTAAAAGTTCTCGATTAAATGAACCAAAGCTCACTTTATGCCATCCTATAGAATAAAGGCGCTCCTCTCTCCGGAGCTGAGTGATGGCAACACTCAAGTCAGCAAACAAAAATAATTCCCGCGGAATGGGCGCAACAGGTCAGGCACGACACGCGGAAAAGAAAAAGTAAAAAAAAAAAGAAAAAGGGCGGGGGGTGGGGGTGAAAGTCCGTTGAACAGGGAAGCCGAACACAGCCTTCGAGCCGACCGTGGAGTGCAGCGAGGCCACGAGGTGAAGCAGACAGGCTGCGGGTAGAACACACCGAAGGTGTAAATTTTAGGAGCGATACAGCAAAGCGGACGTTATAAAAAAAAAGTAAATCAATCAGAAACAGCGTCGGTGCCTAACGTTCGCGGAAGTCATCCGAATACCAGTTCTCGTGTTAAAAAGCAAACAAGGCGATTTGGTGCTCACTAAAACCCCCCTCTCCACGCCCTTTCTATTTCCGCCCTCTAACCTTTGCTTCCCTTTCGTTCCACTATGCTTGTTTAAACACGAGTGAGTACATGTGCATACGCGCGTACGCGCGCGCGTGCACAACAGAAGGAGCAAGAAAGTAGGGCGAGCGAGCGCGGAAGAACACGCACGAACGCACAGCCGGAACAAACAGATGCTGCTCGAGATTTGCTTCCGCGCGAAAAAGCATGCCCTTCCCCCTTCTCCGGCCCACCTATTCCTAACAACAGGAAGCGGGACAAGTGAAAAGAGGCGAAAGAGAAGGTGAAGTGGCACGAAAACTCCCGAGAAATCGTTTCCGGCCAGTGGCGACGACAGACGAGATGACAACGGCGTCGAGTCACAGCGCGTAAGAACACGACGAGAAGGGTGGGAGGAGGGGGGGGGGGGACGAGCGAGCAAGCAAGCAAGCAAGCAAGCAAGCAAGCAAGCAAGCGAGCGAGCGCCTGCTGAACATGACAAGCGCATTGTTAGTCAAGCGAGCGCGGGCGATGTCGTCGCTAGAGGGCGCGCGGAACTGCGTTACGTTTTGCGTTGAGCTCCTGTTCGCCCACGCCGGTTCTTTCTTACCTTTTCTCACTCACGCTTCCCTTCTTTGTGTTTGTCTCTCTCTCTCCCTCTCCATCCTGCTCTGCGCGAGGAGCACGCACCCATTCAAAGGACGTCGAGAGGGTCCTCGGAAAAGTGGATAGACAGAGAATGACAGAGACGAAAAATAGAAGGGGGAGAAAAAGAGAGAGAAAGAAAAAGGAAAGGAAGGCGCGGTCCGGAGAAGTCGGCAACGACGACACGGCTTGTCTATACTTCGTTTCAGCAAATACGCGCAGTGCATTCGAAGCTGCGCCCTTAACCTCGGAAACCCAGGAAAGGTTAGAGGAACTTGTCCATTTGAATTTATGGCCACGGAGGATGAGTTCGTACGAAACAACCATGAAATGTTATCCGGGTTGGAATGTAATTATATTTATAATTAATTAATTAGTAATCGCTTCCTGAACTTTCCACAACTGAAACTTCACTCTGGCAGATCAAAAATGCCACGATGAGCGTTGCGTTAGTCTTCCCACATTTAAATGAGCATTTTGAGGTACCGAACTCGGGTCACAATGAAGTTATCAAAAGCATCAATGGAGGTTAAATGTAAAGCCGTACCGCATGAATTCGCAAAATGTACGGAACTTCGCCTGGAACCATGTCAAGCATGCGAGGCCTCGTCCCGCACACTTAAGTGTGGTACCGAGTAAAGGTGTGCGAAACAAAGTGTTCCGGATAATACGCACAGGTACGTCGAACACTGTCTCTGATAACAGAGACGATTTCGCTGGAACACAGTTCCACATATTCTTTGCTACGCGTACTTAAAAAACGCCGCCTCCATTCCACCCTGTGGAAGATGACGTACGGCGAAGCTGGTGCGGACGTTAGACGACGTTGCACTAGCACCACCACCACCACAAGTGACGTAAGTCACGCGCACACGCACGTGGGTGGAAATGCGGCATACATATTCATTCTTCTAGGCCGTCCCCCAAGCGCAAGTGCCTTATTGAACTCAACTAATGTTTAAAAGTAAACTGCGCAAGAATATGCGTAAAGTACGACCTACACCCAAGCTGCAGACATGATAGCGTCGAATTGTTATTCGAATATACGAGAAGACATAAATCTGTTACGCGGAAACTGAAAGACAAAGCCCTTTTCCAGCTGCCGTTTGAGGTCTGTCTGAGTGGTCGCGACCGCTAGGTGGCGGTACCGTTAGCGCAGCATGCGTCATCATTCTCGTAGGCCGTCCGCATAGTGCAAGTGCGTTATTGCACTAATTGAATTTGTCACAGCAAATTGCGCCAGAAAATGCGCAAAGTACGACTTACACACAACATGCTGGCGCGATAGCATCGAATTGTAATTCGAATATACGAAAAAACATAATTCTGTTTCGCGGAAACTCGAACACAAACCCCTTTTCTAGCTCCTGTTTGGGTGAGCACGCCGAAAAAAAAAATCAACTAGTGGCTACCAGCTTCACCGTAAAAGCACGAAAAGAAAAAAAAATCAGTAGATGTAACACTGTTTCAAATATTTTGCGATGTTATGTGGAACGCTGTTCCGTTGAGGAAAGTGGCAAATAGTTGCAAAAATTCTTTATGTACGTGAGTCTGTGCGTCTAATTTGTGACTGCGCTTTCGCGCTACAGCATGTTTGTAAAGTACACGCAATTAGCCGAACAGCAAGTCCTTCTGCAGAATTGTTCCACATGAAGCTAGAACCTAAGTGAGACGGGGCTAAAAGTGTGCACGTTGTGTCCGACCGCCAGGACTGAGAATGACGAAAACGGTTTGTCCGCTGCCTCCTTGTGTAACAGCCAAACGTACGCAAATGAACACGGCTTGTCCATTGTCTCGCCGATAGTAGCCAATGGGCACTACTAAACTACCTCGGACTGGCGAGGTTCAACTCCTTAGCAAACTGGAGTAAAAACGTTTACGCTCGCGCCGCGCTTAATGTCTCTGGGCCGAATTCATGAAGCCCTTCGCTCATAAGTGCTGTTTTCCGTTGACCTGGTCACCTTCACTAATGATATGTCCGGGATCAGGATTGGCTAGAGTCCGCTCTTACGAACTGCTGTATTATCGCAAGAACGTTTCTTTGCAAATGCCGAACTGGCTGAGTCTCTCTTCTCGCTGTTCGCCACGATTTCCGCCAAAAAAGAAGTGAAAAACCTAATTTTAAAGCCGGCGCTTTGTCTTATCCGCATTCTTTGTTTATCGCAGCTTCTCTCTATTAAAAAAAAAAAAAGAAAAAAAGCACGTGATCTAAAACTTCTGCAACCATTAGTGCCATACGGCATTTAACATAGTATACGGATTGTCAAATGCGATTCCAATCCACCCCACTTCACCGGGTGCGTTCAAATGGAATAATAAAGATGTTATGGAGATACGCTTTCCTTTTTTATATGTGGTGGCGTTATGTGATAAAGAATAATTTTGTTTTTCCAGTCCGTGATCGTTCCGTTCAAATGGTGGGACGCACGGAAAGGTTTGCGGTGGGCAGTGGGTGAGCCACCTTCCCTGGCAACGCTCCCCAGTGGCTGATACGATATTCAACGTTCACTGTAATGCACAGAATTGGCGAGTACGAAGAGTAGTCGTTGCTACCGCTCGGGTACGACGAAGAGAGAGAAGGTCGTCGAAAGCCAGAATAGTAATAAAAAGAAACAAATGAATAAATAAATAAAGCAGAGAGAGAGAGAGAGAGAGAGAGAGAGAGAGAGAGAGAGAAAAAAACGTGCACAATTGCGAGGAAGGAAGAGGGTTGCCCGTAGCAGCAAGAAGCGGTTCCTACAAAATTTAATCACCGAAGGACGCCTCCTAGTAAACACGTAGGTTCTGTTTCGCTTGAGGGAACTGCAAAAACGATTTTAAAAAGTTACCTAGACATTTCTCGGCATATATCAAGGCATTTACAGAGAGAGTCAGCTACGCACTGAAGAAGAGAAAGAAGAAGTAAAAGTAGAACGAAAAAAGAAGAACAAGAAAGAGGCAATCGTGTTTATAAAAATAACTGGGGCAAAAAGACGTCGCTTTCAGCTTGTCCCACGACTCGCGCTCGTTAGGTTAGGTTATCGAGCGCGAAAGCGTTTTCCGTTGTTTTTTTCTTTCTTTTTTATTTTTGGTCGACCCAACTGAATCGCACACTTGTTGGTTTAACGCCCGCAACCTGAACGCGCAAATGCGACGACACTTCTCTGGAACGCCTGCGCCGTTTAATAGCGCGTTTAGTGATCGCGAGCACGGTGTGACACGTCGTCCTCCTCGCGCGTGGACCGCATTTTTAAAGTCTGCGGAGCCTGCAGATACGAACGCTGTAGTCTGTATGAACTGCGAACGTGAGCATGTGTCACAGTCGCCACAGCTTTAGGCCACGCACTTTAACAAGGTAGCTACACCGACTGAAACTGTATGGCAAATAAACCGAGGATAACAGCGAACTTCTGCTTCTCATCTTTACACACACAGACGCATTATATATATATATGATATATATGAGATTGTAGTGACTTTACTATTCATAACTTTATGTAAGCGTGAACAAATACATTGAATAAATTCTGTTCGGTACAATGTTGCGTCATCCAATAATCCGGCTTCTAGGTCGCGTAAGATAAAACGCTGTTAGCAAGTCCTCCGCTTAAACACTTGCGTATATAAGGAGTTGCACTGCAACTCCACATTCGGATACGACGAGCTTTTGCCATCGACCCCAACCGCTTACGTGCTACAACATAGAGCCCACGTACAAGGCACGTGAGTAGCCTATCGTGCGAAACGACTGAACAGTTCACAAATGACAAGTTAATGAACGTGTTTGGAAGGGTTAGTTGATTTAATGATTGAATGAATGACCAATAATATAATTGAATTATCGATTGATCGATCGATAGATAGATTGATTGGTTGGATTCAACTTCCAATAAAGCAACACCTAGACTTATGATGTACGTCGTAATGCCGCGCTCTCGATCGATTTCGAGCATTCGGTATTCTCTAAGCACGCGAGCGTGTTCATGCGTCTCGCCTCCTCCTCGTCTCTCTCTCTCTCTCTTCATCATTAAAACGCTGCCGCCACAATCAGTAGCCGAACCCGCGACATCAGGCTCGAAAGCGAAATTCCGCATCCCCTGCAGGGAGCCGCACCCGGAGTTTTTTATATCCACCCCCGGCGTTGCGAATCCGGCTTTAAAAGCGCGACGGCCTCGGGCCCAGGCCGCCGCTGCCACTTCGGCTTTCCCGACTGTAGTCGCGCAGGGCACGTCTCGTGAAATATTGCCCGAGAACTTCGTCGCCTTCGCGGCCGCTCTATTTCTCGCCCGCTTTGGTCGAGATAACGCCGTGGCGATGCGGAGGAGGTTGGCTGGGTGGGTGGGGAGGGAGGGGAGGCGTGGGTGGTGGTGGGGTGGGGAGACAGGGTACGAGAGACAGCTCGCGAACTCGGGCGTGTGCGACGGCGGCAGCGGTAGAGCTGCGCATCAATCATGCCAGAACGAGGCGGCGTCTTAAGAAATTGAGCCCGTCCCGCCTCGCGTCAACGTATTCGGTATAGCTGCGGAGCGATCCGAAGAAAAGAAAAAGAAGAAGAGAAAGTCTCGGGGACTTTTAATTTTGAATTTCTAACACATTTCCCCGACGAAGCCAAACAATATATACATGTATAAAGAAAAAAAAAAAGGAACAAGAAAGAGAAAAACGGAGCGAAAGAATGAGGGAAGAGAAAAATAACAAAAAAAAAAAAATCGGGTACAGCCGAGCAGCTTCTGTTTCCTTTGCGTTCCCGGCTGTTTGACGCCCGGAGCGGCGTCTTATCAGGAGCTCGCAGAACGCCGGGCTCGCTGCGATGCCTGACATTTAGCTGTTTCCTTCGCCTCCGAGTTCAGAAAGAGCGCGCGGACGAGGTGACGACAGGAATGACTCCAACTCTGCGCCTGTTATTATGTTGGAGTGTTAACAGAAAGGAAACAAAGAGAGAGGCTTGTAGAAGACGCGCCTAGCGTACGCAGCTTTGCAGATGTGAATGGGCTGCTCGTTTATCGGTAAGGCACGTCGCTTAGGTCCGGAGCAGAGCTTCGTGGACTTGTTTTTTTCTTCTTTTTTTCGTTCGGATTGCTTTACAACTTTCACAGGACAGAGAGCAAGGAATAAAAAAGAAAATTGTGTGGCTACTTTCTTCTTTTATGTCCGAAAATGGGCTGCATGCGAGGAATTTATGCGGTGAGCTCAAGTATCGTGTTCTCTTTATTTGTTTTTGTTTGCTCGTTATTAGAGGTTCAACTTCAGACCATGGCAAGAAAGCAAAAGAACACAGCCATGAATGCATGTACGGAATTTCGACTGGTCTGTTACTAGGAGGCAGTGTATCAGTGCTGCCTAGAGGAATCATTAAACGATACGCTGATTACAAATGGAAGAGTAACTTTGAGAAAACGTAATTCTGACAATCAGAACCACTTAAAAAAAAGAAGAATAAACAGCGAGGCCTGAAGCCCTATTCAGCGCCAGTAGTCACTACTAGTCAGAGGTAACGCGCCTACGTACTTCTGTCGTAATGCGAAAGTACAGGTGACATAAGTATGCAATTACACTAGCGTTATGACAAGGGTGGTCTGTCATTGGACGAATAAACACCTGTGGAGCTCTTTCCGTTGCCATACTGCCCAAATCATGCCTCGACATTGCCACTAGCCGTTCTCCTGTAAAGCTTGCTTTCTTTCGGGTACACCTTTTGAGCGAAGAAGCCAACTTCTTGAGATGTCCTTTTAATATTTTTTTTGCGAGCCCATCATTCATGCCGAAAAACTCATATTAGGTTAAAGGAAAGCAGTGAGAGCATGGTGTTTGTGGTTTCAAGAAATTGCCGTGCTTTCTCTTTTAAAATGTACAGCCCCTTTTTATATACTGACATTTACTCCAGGCGCTTTGTACTCTCGTCCATGTTGCAGGTCCGGAGTTCGATCTTTACGCATGGTGGGGCCTTCGTTCTGGCAGAAGCTCTTAAACTCACTCTTTGACAGTTTAATTTTGTGTTTTATAAAGTAATGGCGTATACATGACACTATTTAAGAAATAACAAATACTAATAAGTATTCTTTTATTATGATGAGGTTCAATATCATCGCCCAAACTAAGTCCACCCATGGACAGCTGTCGTTCGCTCCCCACTTCTGGTCATTAATTGCCACATAATGTTTGCTTCTATTTTTGAAAGTCACCTTGTAGCTTCAATGAGCAACGTAACTTCCTGCAGCCAATCCTCGGAACAGCCATCTTAACTCTCTCTCTTGTTGAGTTCGGCCATATCAGTTCGTTCGTCTAGTCATTGTATCAAACGCACGTGGCCGGTACAAATGCTTTTTCTGAAACCGAGGGGGTGTGCTCACTATGCAACTAGTGAGTTACTTAGACTCGATGAACTTGACCCATTAGTTGAAATTAATAGGTAGCGCACTTTTTTTACGCGTGAGCGTAACTGGCCAGCCAGTGAAATCGGCGAATGTATGTTTGAGGCCGGGAAGGAAGTGAATGAGGAAGGCGCCTGGAGTTGGAGAATGAATGAATGAATGAATGAATGAATGAATGAATGAATGAATGAATGAATGAATGAAACTTTATGGAGAGAATCGCGCGCCGGGGTAGGTACGAAGGAGCGTGCTGATTGCGCGAAAAATTAACTCCACCTAGAGTAAAGTGCAGGTAACGTTGAGCGAAGGGGAGATGCAGAAAAGAGGCGAAGAGTCGCGGATGAGGAAGGAAGGTGGAGGCGCGCTGGGTTGACCTCCTCGGGCAGTTGCTACGGGTTGCGTGAGAGCTATGGAGGTACCGGATTCGTCTCGTGATCGAGTGGCCGAGCACCAACCGCGAAGTCGTCGCCAAGCGCCGGTCACAAGTTGAACAAGTCTCGCAGAGGGCGTGGGATTGGCGTACCCAGAAGACTCCCGAAGAACGTGCCAGGTGGTTTGCGACAATACTGGTGCATCAGGCAAGACGCCGTAGCTTGGTAACTCCGCAACAACATGAAGCCCGTTTGAAAGCTCAGCGCAGCGTCTTGCGCGAAGCCCGAAAGCGCAACACCGAATAGAATGTATCGATTGCGATAGCAACTTAGTAGACAGCTACACGAAGTAAAGATGGTACTTTTATCGGTCGTATAAACTTTCAAACATTCACTTACTAACCAAATTAACAAGCGCGGTGTCAGCGCGCACAGGCAAACATGAACACGTCACACTCGATGACCGCGGACACTCGCTGTCAAAACGCTGCCGTGAGGAAGCGTGGCAGCAGTAGCGAGCGAAGTGACCTTCGCGCTGTCTATCGCTTCAACCCAAACTTAGCGGCGAGAACACACCATCCCTGCAGCTATGACACGTCGGCGCCTTTGGTACACCTACATTCTGAAGATCGCTTTCAAGATGATGCATACGCAGTTTTTGGCGGAGTACAACACCGCCCCTCTCCCTCCCCTCCCCCAGGGACCATGCGCACGACGGACGACAGTGCGCTGCCTCTATGATTTGTTATTTTATGCAGGCTAGATTAAGCTGCGATCGTCGGTTCACCGTCTTACACTTTCGCTCGCACATACAGCACACAGCGCTCAGGGACGATGTTATCGCCCTTGGATTTTATACCCAACATCGAGGCCAGGACTACGGCAGAAATGCACCTGGAGTGTGCACAGAATTGCTATCGCAGTTATATAGGAATGGCACCCGCACATTTGCGCGTAACCCGCGTTAGCGAAGTGAAAGGTCACGGTAAATTTTTGTATTTTTTTCTCTCTTGGTTTCTTGCTTTTATTGCGACAATTATATGGACACTCCATGTGCATTTCTGCCGTCGGCGCCGGCGTCGCTGTGAGGTTCCGTATAAAGTCCAACGGCGATAAAATCGTAGCCGCGCTTCGTATGGTGTGTGATAAAAGCTTGCTAGGGTAAGCCGGTGAACGCGGCTCTGTTTCGCGCGCGCAATGGAGGAAGGTGGGGCGGCAGCGCTCCCTTCTCTGTCGCGCGGGAAACACGAGGTTGAAGCAAGGGTGGGGGAGGGGGGGGGGGCGTTCTTTTTCGGCGGCCGTGCGGGGGAGATATCCTGAAAGCGAACTGCGACATGGCCAAAGTGCGCGCCCGTGCGGGCCTCATTCTAAAAGCGATCTGCGATGCTTGCAGAGTGCGCGTAGTGCCGGTATAGCTTCGTAGGCGATGTGCTTTCTACAGTTCGTTCGCGTTGATGCGACAGACAGCACGAAGGTCAAGCCGCTCGCTGCTGCTGCCGCGATTTCTCACTCCAGCGTTTCGACAGCGGGTTTCCACGGTCATCGAGCGAGATGCATTCATGCTTACCTGTGCGCGTGTGACGCCGTGCTTCTTCATTTGGTTAGTAAGCGAATGTGTACAAGTTTATACGGCCGATAAAACTACTATCCTTACTTCGTATAGCTGTCTACTAATTTGGTACCGCAATCGATACTTCGCCGTTCGGGCGAAACTGCGACAATGTTTTTATTTTTTTTTTTGTCAAGCGAAGTTCAGCCGAATGCACTTGATAAGACGAACGCGCATTTGTTCGACTGAGCTTACTTACTCCTTAAACTATTATTGCATCCTCTGGACGGTGTTCATACGCTCGATTGACATCACCCGTTAGTGCAAATGCACCATTCGCAGCACGTGCGGTGGTTTGGTTCTACATGTCCAATGAAGCGACGGATGCAAGGGGGGTGAGAGAGAACGCGTCCGTGTGTGTGCGTGCTTGCGCGTGCGTGTACAGTGCATTCAGCGCAGCGGAGGTTCCGGAATAGAAACGTTACCGTCACGAAAACGCCAGGACGGAAATGAGACGTGCAATGGCAGAGCGAATAGGACAGACTCGTGGGTAGGGAGGAACTAATTATTTTCGATGGTGATTTAGATAACGCGCAGGGGGGCACGAGCCTAGCCAGGTCAACCAGCCGCTTGCCCTCCACACGTTAAACACAGGGTAGGCGGGGTGACAAACTGAACTCGTTAATTACCCCGCAACGCCCTCGCCGCCCCCCCCCCCTCCCATCGCCCACTCCCCAATCTCCTCTTCACTCCCTTTTTCATCGTCCAAACACGCTTCCCAACCTCCACCTCGCACGGAGGCACGTTTCGAGTGTGTCAACCCTTCTCCGACTGCGCGAATTTTCGGGAGTTTTTTTTTTCCCTGCGCGTACTGAGGCTCATTAACCCTGGCCTCCCGCTTCCGTTCGAAACAGAATGAACGCAAAGGTCGCACGCATTCACCAACCTCCTCTCCCTCCTTTCCCAGCTGCGGCGACCCTCCGGCGCGCGTCGCAGTGTTTCGTCTCGCTTGAACTCGGATCCGCGGAATAAGACAATTATCAGCCGGACTACATATACATTTAACGGACAGAAAGCGGATCCACTAATCGTGCGATGAAGCGGTCGAAATTGCGGGGCGCGGTTCCGGGTGTTATCGCGACTCCACGCATAACGAAGCGCCTCTAACCTTTTTTTTTCTATTTTTCTTGAACCTCTTCTTTTAAATGCCACATACCTCATCAAAATCGTCGATGCAGTGGATGCCGAGCTAAAGATACCTCTTCATTGTGATTACTTTCTCCTCCACTTCTCTGGCATTTATTCGTAAGGTTATGACTAAAAATAATAAACAAATCGAACACGTCGGACACGTTGTTCTTTTCGTGCTTTTATTGACGCGATCCAGATTCTTAACCTGCTCTCCCCCTTTGCTGCTGCCGTCTGTTAACTAGCCCCTGAAACGTCACTCTCGCTCGCGAAAGAGAAAATGAAACTAGATATCCCGCTGATAAAAGTGAGAACACGTGCGATTCTAGATGAGAGAAAGACGCCTGTACAATCGCGCCGTAGTTCATTCGAAGACAGATATGCTGAACCCCAATTCTACAGCGCCAGCGGGACAAAAATGGCTGCCGTTGAGAGGCCGCGTTTAGGGAAGATCCGTTTGCGGCGCCCGGAGGTGTAGACGCTGCGGCGAGTGGGCGTACTAATGCGATTAGCATTTTTTAACCCACTTCCCTCACCGCGCGTTGGAAATAAAGGTGTCTTCAGCAATACGATGCGTCGCCACACTGCTGGAATGTCAATTGCGTTAACGTCGAAGCTCATCGCGAGATTGGCCGTGCCGGGGCTGCTTTTCTCTATAAGTGTTTTGTATGGGTCCTGTGCCGAAACTCTATCCTTTACGATAAACATGTTTTAGATGCACGAATGGTACTAGATGTCACTGATTAAAGACCTAGGCTAGCAAGGCCATGCAGGAGCGAGACGAAACGTTTATCGGAGTTTAATATTTGCAACTACACCCTTACTAGAAAATTGGGTCGTACTTCTCGTAAATAGATCCCGTTTTCATCTAGAGAGAGAGAGAGAGAAAGAGAGAGAGAGAGGTGCGCGCGTCTCTTGTCGGTGTTTCGTAAAGAATAACAATATCTAGGATTGAGAAACTTGATTACGCAAGACATTCTCAAAATTTGCTTACGAAACAGACTTGAGATAGTCCGCACACCATATTGCTTTGTCCGCCATGGGAAATATGACACCGCTGTATACTGTGCATTTCCTTCTTTTGCGTCACATTTTATTTATGTGACCTTTCCCGCTAGGTTTACTGCTTTTTAATTGCGAGTTATATAATGTCATAGTTTTGCAAGAGCGTCGGTTTAACTTGGACGTAATTTTTTTCAGAAGGTGACCCTGTTCCATATGCAAGAAAGAATGAGAAAAAAGAAGGGGTTGGGGGAGCTTTGAAAGCTAATGCACCCACTGCAGTGACACAATAGATATGACGCTCTGCGGCTGAGCACTAGGTCATGGGCTCGATTCCCTACAGTGCTACAGCCCCATCCCCAAAAGCCATGATTGCGCAAGGGAGGTAACTCCAAGTGTTAATGTACATCTTCTTGGAAAGCAATGGACTGATACTTTCAGGGACAATTACCGGCCTGACGCGGTGACGTTGTCGTTAGAAGACTGGGTCTGGTCACGCGTACCATTAAAGAGACACTTAACTCGCTATGGAGCTCCGCATGTTAAGCTTCCATAGTGAGCCTACTTAGTCCCCCCCATCTTCTCCTCCCCTTCTCCTCCTCTTCTTTCTCACTATGCGGTGTCGCTCGTAACCCACGCGTTGGCTTGGGACATAAAGCCCCACAATTTGATTTCGTTTGATTTGACAGCTAATGCGACCCCGCGAAAAGGAAGCAGCAGTTCTTATCGCCTTCCGGAGACCCCTCGCTCGCTTTCGTAACCCACGACGCGCTCGCGACTCCAATTCCCCTCCCGGCGCACCAATGCCGGGGAGAACGCGATTCAAGCGGATCTATTCATTGGGCGCTAATTTGAACGTCGCTGCTGTAAAAGAGACATCTCGGAGGGGGAGCGTCCCGCTCTCGTTTGCGCAGCCAAACGCGGATGATCTTCGATCGAAGCCAAGGCGACAGAACCGAGAGAGGAGTGTTTCGTTTTCTTTTTGTTATGTTATATAACACGTGCCGGCAGCCCAGCACCGATGGAATAACCAGCAGCTGTGGCAGCGCGCACTGGCAGCAGATTACAGCAGGTGGACGATGGGAATATATATATATATATATATATATATATATATATATATATATATATATATATAAAGCAGTCTTGAAGAAGAGGACAGAAGTGAGAATTGAAGAAGTGGAAGTATTAACACAGAAGAAGATGACATGAGACAAACGAAGAACAAAGGAGAAGTTGAAGCAAGGTGACGAAGAAGAAAGAGGAAGAGGAGGAGGATATGCGAACAGAACTCGCCTCTGGACATTCTCCGCTCCCCTAGGTCCATGGGGCCCAATTATAGCCTCCGAGAACGTCGCCGCGCGATTGTTGGAGAGCCGTGGTGCGGCGAGGATGACCACCACGCGCGCTTCCGCGCCAACCTTCCATCCTCTCAACCAGCACTCGCTTACTCGCTCTCTCCCTCTTTCCTATCCCTCGCACGCGCGAGTCCCAGTGGCATGGTGGTCAATAGCCACGGGTCGCCGAGCTCGCGACATGGTCCGGACACCGGCACGAGAGAAAGAGGTAGCCGGCCGCGATGCGAAGGTGGAGAAGGAAGGAGAGGAGGAAAGCCTTGCTTCTGTTCCCGCAAAAGAATCGGGAAATGTGGAAGGGATGGCAAAGGAAAAGGGTACAGTCAAGAGAATAGGGTTGTTCCACTGGCCCTCTACCCATACAGAAATGAAAAAAAGAAGGAAAGGAGGCAGAAGGAGGAGGGAAGACAGCCGGCCAAACGAGAGGGGGTGGCAGACGACGACGACGACGAAGAAGGAAACTGGTGGCGCTGCGATTCGCGTAATGATCCGAAGAGCGTTAGGCTTGGCCGCGCGACGAGCAGACGAATTAGGGAGCGAATCTGTAAGGAGCCGCGGGAGAATACAAATAACCTCGGTCGTGTAGTCTGCTCCGTCGAGTCATTCTGCGCAGTGAGAGAGAGGGGCAAAGAAGACGGGAGAGGGAGATGAAGAAACCATGACGTACATTGTTGCTGGGCCAAAGAAGAAATGATAGAAAAATAGTGGAAAACGAGGGTGGAAGGCGTGCACTCGAAGGGTTCGTCGCGAGGACATGGCGTTGGCTTTGGCTTGCCACCGCGGAGACTTATACAAGACTAGAGCGCGCGCACACGCGCGCGCTTCAGATAGCAGAAAGCCGAGCAATGGCCTCCCGAAGTGGAGCAGACGACTCCGCTGCGAAGCAGAAGACGAGAAAGACAGCGTGCTTTTTTCCTTTGAGAAGAACATGCCGCACCAGTGGAACTGCACATAAAACACACCAACACACACAGGCGCGCTCGTTTCTAAACATACGCAGAAGACGTAACACGCAATGCCAACCAGACACGAGGCAAACACGCACAAGAACGCGATTCGCGGTCGTCGACCGAAAGAGCTTGAGTCCGGTGTGTGTGAGCGTGCGCGCGCATGCGCGCACACACAGACATACACATCGACTGTGCTAATTGGGCGTGCACAGCACGGGTTTGCTTCTGTTGCTGCTGCTCGTTGGCGATGTTTTTCTATCCCTTCCCCCAGCCAGTCGCTCTCTCTTGAGCCGCCGCTCGTCTTTCCTGGTGCGTTTATTTTTTTCTTCTCTCCATCTTCGACAGGAAGCGATGAGCGAGCACTCTGATTCCGTGGCGGGCCTAATTAGCGAAACAAAAGGTGGCTCTCCGCAGAGCTGACGCCGCCGAAAAGAAGCGGCGAGCGAACTAAATGCTTTACTTTTCTTCTTCTTCTACTTCTTCGTCACCCTCTCTGGCAGTGTTTGCTGCCCGAAGAGGACTTGCACAAACAGGACCCCAGGTCCGAGTAATGGTGCTCGAACACGCGCGAG
Source organism: Dermacentor andersoni (assembly GCF_023375885.2). Classification (NCBI taxonomy): domain Eukaryota; kingdom Metazoa; phylum Arthropoda; class Arachnida; order Ixodida; family Ixodidae; genus Dermacentor; species Dermacentor andersoni. The sequence continues at coordinate 52,000,689 of NC_092819.1, read as the reverse complement.
GCGGGCCCCCGAGTTCAAGTATTGGAGAAAGAAGCGAGGGAGACGGATGAATGCGCGACGTGCGGGAAGGGGCATTACGCGTGCTGACTAAGGGGGTAAGAAAAAAAAGGAAAAGGAGGTAAGAAGTGTGGCTTTCCCCAAAATGAGGTTCGAAGGAGCGAGAAAGCGATGGAAAGAGAAAACGCGGCGGGGCGAAGGTGAGTGAGCGAGCGAAAGGGAACGGTTCGAGGTATTGCCGAAACGCCGCCTGAAAGGAAGACGGAAGATATCGGGCCTTGCGGCAGGTTCCAGTCGCACTTCGCTCGGAGTTCAGTTCACGCACTTCGCGGTGTTGCGGAACTGAACTGTATACGCTAAATCTGCTTGCTTCTCGGAGAAATGCTAACGTAACATTCTCGACTTGTCGTAGAAGTATTCTGTTGTGGAGTAGTTGGTTCGTATTGAAAAGTTTTGGCAAGGTATTGCACAAAATGGAACAAAAAATAAAATAAAATAAAAGCGCAGTGCTCTGTTCTCTGTCTCTCATTCTTCCTTTCCTATTGCTCTTATTGCAACTTGTGCAGTGCGTTACGAAACTTATTCAACTTTTCTGTTTTCTTTTTGGCATTGACCGAAGGTAAGGCGTGGAGTTTTAACGTCCTGAAACTGTAGAGTGAGTCATCACGGACGCAGCAGCGGACAGCTCTGACATAACTTTGACAACGTTTTATTTTTTTTAAAAGCTTGCCTCTGCACCTAAATGCAGGAACATTTTTTATGAGTATTATTTTTTTTTTACATTTCGCCCACATTGAATTGCCGCCGCCGCGTATGGGAAACGAGGCCGTGGGTTCGATTCGCAGATACTGCCATTTTCGGTGTCTGCAATACGGGAAAGAAAGAAGGAAAGAGAAAAAGAACCGCTCGAAATTCGGCGTAACGGATAAGACAGACAAATCAAACTCAGTTTTTGAGACGATACGTGCTGTCGCAGCAACATATAAGCTATTGAGCAAAATTACAGGCGCTAACCTGTGACAGCTACGCCTTGTACAGCTACGGAAAAACCGGCACTGTTAATCCATAGAGAAAGAAATTTCTCTATGGTTAATCTACGTCCTCCCAATGTGTTTGCTTTCACTTTCCCATTAACAGTGATCGAAACCTGCTGGAAAGGTCTACCACCGCAGTCGTTTCAATTTCGCGCCAGCCTTTAGAGCAAGCGTACTCGGCCCCAGCCACCATGCGTCGGCATGACACGGGCAGTAAATGCGGGTTTGACGACGGGGCAGACGACGACGAACACATCAGGAGAGGCGGAAAGCACGCTGTTTACACTGTAAAATAATTTACTCCTTTAAAACAAGAAGGGTGTAGATTGGGTGTAAGCACGCTGTATACACCGTAAAATAATTTACACCCTAAAACAAGGAGGGCTAGATTGGGTGTAATAAGAAGGGTGTATATTGCGTGTAACAAGGGTGCAAGTATGTCTAACTTACAATCCCTAGTACATTTTCGGGTGTAAGGGTGTGAGTTACAGACAGATTTACACCTTTATGCACGTTTAAGGGTGCAAATTACTTTACAGTGATAGGGGAACAGGCTCGACGCAATCTCGGCAGCTCATTAGGCCAGTTCCCGTAGTCCTCAGACGAAAAGAAAAAAAAAGTGGCTGATGCTTACGAAGGCTCCAAATTATGGTATATATTGTCTAGCATACGCATATTGTAAGCGTACAGCGCAGTGACTCTTCGTGGGCTGTCTTTTACAGCTTGTGTTACGTAGCGTGCAGCACAAACTGCAAAGTCACACGTGTCACGTATACATGCCTTTAGAGACGTGTACATTATTATTATTATTATTATTATTAGTTTTGTTTGTTTTCTTTCTTACACGACACGCGAGCTTAACGCGCCAGCGCATACGCGATGGCTTTAGCTGTTACGCATCAGCGAACATTCCCGGGGGAAAATAACTGCTTAGGGACACGGAGCGGCAAATCGGATTAACCAGTACCGATATATTCGCCAAAATAAACTGTGTGGCCGTATGCTTACAAACTAACAAGAAAAAAAAGCAAATATAGCGGATCAAGTCTAGCGTCTTTCTAACTTTCTTTCTTCTCTTCTTCATTGATTTCCTTCCAATTCTTTATTTCTTCTCTCGACTCTTCCTTTCGCGTTTGTCTTTCTTTTCTACCTCTCTCTTCAATTAATACATTTGTTTCGACTTTCTCGCTTTCTTTGTTTTTGTTTTGTTACTTCCCTAGTTCCTTCCTTCCTATTTATTTTCTTTTTCTATGCTACCACGGCCGACCGTATCTCTTGACACGTGTTGTGTCTGTCGGTCGTTTCCGGCATTGTTGCGTCTGCCTCACTTCTCGCGCGTTCTCGTCTTTCGCGGCTGTTTGCCACCGTTGACGAAAAAGACAAAAGACAAAAGCAACGTTAGGTGCCAACTTAAGGTACAGGTTGTTGCCCTTGTCCTACGGGCTCACCGCTTAAACGCGCTGTATTCTCGCCTCGTTCTAAGCCTCTGCGCCGCGTGGTTCGATCCTACGTCTGGCTCGTTGCAGATCAAATAGGTTCAGGCTAAAACCCCGGACTAAATTAAAAAAGATTTGCGTCCATTGTGCTAATTTTGCTTGCGCCGGCTTCTTCCTATACAGGAAATGGGACTGAGTGGATTGTCAGACTCCATAGTAAGATTTTCTTTTTCTTTCATAGCTTATTTTTTTAATACTCTGGCCCCTCCATCGTACCCAATGAGCACGTAAACTTCAATTTCAACTTCAACTTTCCAAATCCGCAGCGATGTTATGCCGCTACACGAACTGGCGCAAACCGGTTAGTTCGAGTCCGCGACTAAAGTTAGCTCAGCTTGACTAAAGTTAGCCCAGCTTCACGAAAGCAAGCGCAAAAATGAGGAGGCTAAACACACGCGGCGCTGACTTACGACTACACCTTATTGCCGCAGGACACGAAGTAGGATATACTGCCACTGCTGGCGGCAGTAAAGTTTAGTTGCAATACGGCTCTCTGCGAGGGGGATTTTTTTTTCGTCGTTCCTGGCCATGCCCCAGTTCTGCTGCGCTGTAGCTTTATATCATCCCACGTTGCGACATGGTCGGGCAAAAGACAGGGCAGGCGCAGTGTCATGTGAAAAAAGAACGTCACACGAAAAGCTGTTTCCTGTAGACAATGGAGGAAGTTCTGTTAGAACTTACTATCAATCACAAAATTAGCGTAGTCTAGCTCAGAGTTCGTGGAATTAAGACGAGGCTCGCCCCCGTCCCCCTCCTTCCCCCTTCATTTGTCAACAGGAGTATACCTATAACATCTGTGTTGCACCGACCCCACTTCTACCGTTAACAGACATTTAAGAGGAATGCGAGTGCTTCTGAAAAAAAGTACCCGTCATCTGCTTCGGTGGCTGTGGACGCAAATGACTTATTGGGTTTGACTTCACAACGGTCTACGTCAGCTACGTGGCCGACAAAAGCGTAGATAAGCCGCTCACCCTGATTCCGCTGGCGGCGGTGACCTGCACGACCATGACCACGCGCAGAGGCGCCTCCTGGACGTAGTGGAACCGCGTCCTGCCCAGGAGTCGTTCCCCAGCCTGGTTCCTGCAAACAGAAAGGACGTGGAGAGGGACAAACGTGTTCAATACGTGTTCACGCTTTAAATTTGATTACGCAGCACCACTTGAATGATGTGTTTTTAGCTTTGCGTGAGATGCAACCGCGATACGTCGGACCATCTGCGCTTGCGTTGCCTCTCCGCGGAACCGCGGTAGTCAGAGTTATCAACGTTTTATCATGCCGCACTCGACTAGAGTGCAGAATCGAGTTAATCATGCAGTGACGCAGTAGGCTTTTAGAGCTTTAAGCACCGCCGTCGCATCGCCAACGGGTAATGAATGATGTGGCACCACCTGCAAGGTGGAAATCAAAAACACTTTCCAGGCTTGGTTCCGTCTCTCTAGGCCTAGCAGCATCAAAACTAAACAGCTGGTCTCGATGATAACAACAAAACATAACTAATACTTTGTGGTCAGCTTGAGATGGTACTAAGCGTTGGCTGATATTACCATTTATTTCTTACTGTCACCGAGTAGAGAGAGAGAGAAAGAGAGAGAAAGAGAGAGAGAGAGAAAGAGAGAGAAAGAGAGAGAGAGAGAGATAGAGAAAGAGAGAGAGGGAGAGAGAGAGAGAGAGAGAGAGAGAGAGAGAGAGAGAGAGAGAGAGGAGAGAGAGAGAGAGAGAGAGAGAGAGAGAGAGAGGAGAGAGAGGAGAGAGAGAGAGAGAGAGAGAGAGAGAGAGAGAGAGAGAGAGAGAGAGAGAGGAGAGTAGCAAGGATGAAATTGGATCGAAGCGGGCGGTCTCGACTGGTCCAGACGCAACCGCGTTGTTACGAAATCACGGTAACTTGTGTGTCGCGGCAGTCAGGGGTTAAAATTACAATAAATTATGGGGCTTTACGTGCCAAAACCATATTCTGATTATGAGGCAGGCCGTAGTGGAGGACTCCGGAAATTTCGACCACCTGGGGTTCTCTAACGTGCACCTAAATATAAGTAGGCAGTCAGGTGTTGAGGACACGAATGCGCTGGGGGGCCTAACGCATGTGCACCACGGTAACGTGTCATATATCACGCGAAGCTAGAGCTTTCTAGTAAGGCGACAGATACTCTTATCGACTGATCAACTGGCGCTTATTCGAGAGAAACTGAAATCTGCGGCATTTTGCGAAGCGTTGCGCTTTCTGGCGGTGATTGCATTACCGCGCGTGCAGATTCTCGCGGTTGGCGTGTATTTCAGCATCGCAAATATGTGTTCCAGCACCACCAGTGCGCTTCGGTGATGGCACTCTTTGCGAGTATATTGTCCTTGAAAGAGGAAAAGATGTCGTCCTCATGTCAGTTTTCCTTGTAGCGCGAAGCTGCAACGTAGACCTCTGTAAACCTTTGTAGTTCGGCATCGTTCCGCAATCTGCCAGTCTCCTGGTTAGATCAGACGGCGGATTTACAGCGCCAGGAAAAAGTTGGTACCACGTTTGATCTTTCGTACCAGGACGAGTTTTTCTCCAATTGCGAACTTTCTTTCTGAGAAACCCGTTTTCTGAGCAACCAGGGGTTTTTCCTTGCAGCTTCGAGCTACAGTCGGGTAGATGATAATTTTCCTCCACCTTGCGGGCTTACGCAGAACCGATTGACTACATTACCCTTACTTCATCTTAAGCTGCTTCTTTGCTGACGGAATTCATTGATAGCGCATTCTTTTCTTTTCAAGGACTGACAAAATTATTTTCGCGACTAGTAAATCTCTGCCCTGTGCGCTGCAGCCAAGTCCTTATCCTTCTGTAAAGAATTCATTTCCAGCACGCCAATAACAGGTTCACACTCAACTGGCGACCTGACCCTCTGTACACGCTTGCGTCTCGCGGCCCCACGTCAGAATGACTTGCTTAGTTTGTCCACTGCATCGTTAGTTAGAGGCGTTTTGCATCTGCCTGTAAAGCGATTGCAAAGAGCCTTCCTGACCCAGCTAATTGCAATGCGCAAGCAAAAAGACAATTAAAAGAAAAAAGGATATTCCGCGCCAAGGGTACTTGCAGCACAGATACGCGGGACGTTTTCATTTTCCCGAGTCTTCGTTTTCTTTAATTTGGGGAAAGTTCGTGTCGCGAGGAAGGAAAATGAGAGAGAGAGAAATAGATAGATAGATAGATAGATAGAGAGAGAGAGAGAGAGAGAGAGAGAAGAAAAAGCTCTAGTAGTGATTTTCATAGAGAGTAAGACAGACAGCAAGAGAGAGAAAAGAAGGAGCTCTGGTAGTGATTTTCATAGAGAGTAAGACAGACAGCAAGAGAGAGAGGGAGAGAGAGACCTGGAAACAGAGGAGCAGAGAAATAGACAAAAGCCACGAAGAAACAGAAAGCAAGCGTAAACGAAATTCGATAGAGCGCCATCGGGCGCATGTTTCGCCGCACGTCGGCGACGGCTGTGGCGGTGCGCTTAGAACAGGAAGAGTGCACCGACAAGGCCACAATAGGCACAGAACCAGAGCACTGTCTTGCGTGTGCAACACTACCCGTCCGGGGCGGCGGCGCCGCGCGAGTGGCGAAAATCAAATTTGCGAGCGGCGCCGAAGAGAACGAAAGCTGAGAGAGAGGGGGAGAGAGAACAATGTGGAAGAAGAGAGATACGAAGCGTGCGAAAGGAAAAGTGTGAGAGACGAGGGGGGGGGGGGGGACTTCTCGGAGATATTGTCGCCACGTTTCGCATTTCAGGCGCACCGACGCGCGGGAAGAACGCTACGCGCGCTCGCTCGACGGCCTCTTTCTTCTTCTGCCGCGAGAAGCAGAAACGCCTGCCTGCCTGCCGGCGACGGAGGCGGCGCGCTCGGGAATTCGTCTTCCGAAATTCTCAAGTGAGCACACACGGTAGGAAGAAAGGTCTCCGGCGGCTGCCTCGGGGGCCACTTTCGGGTACGACGCGGGCTTCTCCTGCCAGCTCCTCCCGGTGCGGGGCGTTTTGGAAACGAGGTTAGGCTAAGAGAGAGGTCGCCGAGATAGGAGAAGGGGTGAGTTCAGGTGAGGAAGGGGGGGGGGGGGGGTTGGCAAGGTCCTCCCTCCATTTCAGTGTGTTTCGGACGAGGAAGAAAAGTGGCGACCGAGAAATGGTGGCGTTCTGCGCTTTTACGGCTTCACGCCGGTCACCTCGGAGCACGGCTGGTCCACGTTGCGACGGTTCTAAAAGGTGGCCGGTCGGAGAATTGAAACCCGTTGCAAAGCTTGGATGCAGTTGTTGGTGCGACAGACGGTACAGCGGATCCTGTCACCTGATTTCTTGCTTTAAGCAGCAGTCGTACTATAATAATGCGATGTGCGACGTCTCTGAAAGACGACTGCTGCAGCTTTTGAATCCTGCTGTAACCTAATGGAACCTGTTGGATGCTTCATATTTCAAGCGAATTCGCTGCTTGTGCCTTCTTATTTGAAGATCGGACTACAGGCTCTCTTATACGCTTGAAACTTGTTCTAGCGACCGTACTGACGACTTTACTGACACTAGAATGTGTGGTGCAACCACTCTGAAAAAAAAAAAGAGAAATAAAGAGAAAAAGGCCTCTCTGCAAGTTGAAATCTGTCGAGAACGTGTTGGATGCATTTGATGGCACGGCAAGTCGGATACGAGAGAATGTTAAGCGGAATCCTACAATGTGTCTCCTGGTTTAAGTATCAGATAGATACGCGGTATACGAAGTGGCTAATGTCTGATGCGACGTTGCGAGGGCTCAGAAAACCCGCCGAACGCGGTTGTCGTCGCGAAAAGTCGCACGTCGGATTGCAAGTGATCCGTTTGCCCTATCCGATACGAGGCGGGACGGCTCTGAAAGGAGACTCGTTTCGAAACTTGTTGCTTGTTGGATGTTTTTGTCGCACAACAAGTGGCACGACGGCGCCAACGCGGCGTAGTATCGCGCATCCTTTGCTTTAGGCAGTAGGTAGGTGGTACACGATGCGGTGGGAAATACGACGAGCGACGGCTGCGAAAGATGGCTGCTCCGAAGGCCGAATCCTGCTGGAAACTTGTTGGATGAGTTTGTTGGCACGACAGCTCGTACGATGGATCGCTGCGCGCATCCTACCATGCGTAAGCAGCAGACACGTGATATGTACGACGTGGGACGGCTTTAAGTGCCGTTGAAATGAGTCTGAACCTGATGGATGTGGTTGGATGTATGTCCTGCTTAGTGGGCCAGCAGCAGGCTTGTGAAGCGAATGTGGAAACGTGCTGCAGAACCGCACACCTATGGCACATGTGGCCGATTGTCGCAGTAAGTGCAGTCACAGACACGCGATAAATCTGGCTGAAACAAAGTGTGCAAAGTAGCACGAGTACGCAGTCCAAAGCTGCCTGTTGTGCATTTCACAGCTGTCAAGGGAATTTTCTTCATACAGGGACCAGAGACATCGCCCAGCTCCATCTCAGGTGTTCCAAGATGAAGAAAGAAATTGGGAACTGGAGAAGTGGAATAAAGAAGAAAAGCGACGACTTGAAAGCCCAGTACACAGAACGTTTAATTTTGTGTGAGCCTTCAGTTTCCGTGATGGTGCCCTTTTTCTTCTGCTCCTTCAGGGTCAACAAGCGTGCATGACAAAAAAACGTTCTCTGTCGTTGAAAAAAAAAAGCGTTCAATTACTGGAATACCAGAAAACTCGAAATGTGAAACAGAGCATGGCTAGTAGCGACATCCTGTGCTTATTTTTTCAACCATAAAGCGACAGAAGCGCTTTTTGTGTTTCCTGAGGTTCTTGACAAAGAAAAAGAAAAAAATCCACAGTTCATTCACAGTGATGTTGCTGCAGATGCCATTATGCTAGCCGCTAAGTTACACAGCTAATACTGTCGTTGCGATAACAGTACTATTTGTACTGACCGAACACAATGTCGTAAGAACGCGCCACCAGCCCTATACATCTGGCGTTAATGTCTCCGATATTCCGTAAAAAAATTGTGACGCGTCGCCGCAATCACCTGTACATCTAAATTTCTGAATTGTATAGCTACTGTATTTAACATCGAATAATTTATGTTCATTACGTGTTTTCTTTGTTTATTATATGATTTATACATGTAACCCACCCCTTATGTAACACCCCCAACCCCGGGGGCCTTTAAGGTAATAAAGTGAAGTGAAGTGAAGTGAGGTGAAGGGACAGTCGAAAGCTTTCCAATTACCGCAGTTCTTATAATGAAGGCAGTTTAACCTTATCTTTTTCTCAGTGTTACTAGAGCTTAGTAAAGTTTTCACTCACTCACTCTCCCTCAGTGTTATAGTTCTTCTTTATTCTCCTTTATACTATTCCTTATTATTGATTATTACTATTATTATAATTATTTTTTTTTTATGCAGCTGACTGCCAAGCCAGGTGTCCCCGGCGTTGTTACCTGCGGTAGAAGTCCCGGTGGTTGGCGATGACGTCCCAGGTGCTTCGGTAGTCGCACAGGGCGTTCTGCTTGGTCGGCGCCCGGTCATTGTGCAGGTGCTCGTCTTCGTCGCAGAACTGGTTCACCTGCGCCACCACCCGAGAGAAAGGAAGGGGAATGCGAACGCCTCGTTAGTGGACGGCGATCAATTGCTCCGCCAGCGCCGGACTTGCCGCCTTCCGGTTACCCCGATTAATGCCGTCCCCCCGCGCGCGCGATGCTGGTCGATGAACGCGCTATCAGTCGGCGCGCACTGGGCGTATACGCAGTGAGCCAGTGTCGAACGCCGCGACTGTGCTACAACGACATGGCTGCGGCGACGGCGGTGTCGTAGCTAAAGCGTGATTAAGTTTGTTTCTCCCTGGAGAAGGCCAGTGAACTTCGGCTTTTTCGCTGTGCACCTGCGCGAGAAGCTGAAGCCGCGTCGTATCGATATGCCAAACTACCAAACTTGCGTCGCCCTGAACCAAGTTAAGCTATAACCAAGATTGTGCGAATGACCACGCCAGAAAATGTTCGTTCGCGCAGTCATTTGAATATGCGCGCGAGGATATACGGGCTGTAATATCTGAAGAAACACGAACTGATTGATCGTCAGATTGAATGAGCTTTAAATTAATGTATTCTGGCTGTCTGGTTGGCTGGATGATTCGTTGATTGATCGAGCGATTGTGTTGAAAGTTCTGGGCCTGACCGCCGCGTATTTAAATCTGCTAGTCAATTTTCTGCCGATGGTGCCGGTAACGCAACGTTGACGAGGCCGTTGAGGCCGGACACTAGCATGCCACGAGCTGTTCTCGCTTGCCGTCATCTGTGTCGCCGGCGTTGCAGGTGATAGATCCGCCGCTAAATATTTACAAGATATAACTATTCATTATGATTAACGTCGCAACGAAACACTGTATAGAGCTACAAGAGACGCCGTATTGAAGGGATTCGGATTAATTTACTACATACAGATTCTCCTACGCGCACATAAACCTACACGAGCAACTCAGGTTAGTGTAAAGCGTTGAACACTGCGTTTCATTTACTCTCGCTATAGAAGGTTAGAGTCCCTTTATCCCCGTTCAAAAAAAAAAAAAAAAAAGAAAGAAAGAAGGCCTATTTAGTGTTGCTGTAATCCCGCAAAAAGGAGAGGTGGTGAACCGCCCATTTCCGTCCCCCCCCCCCCCCCCCAATATCATGAATGACTTCTCACTTAGAAACAAGCATACTGACGCATAAATGAACCACATCGAGGATGATACGGAATAATTAAAAATAATGTGCGACTTAAGTAAAGTAATAAAAAAAGCTTAAAAGTATGCAACCAAACGCATGACTATTGTGGAAGGAGTAAGGCAAGACGATTCCGCATCAATTTTTCTTTTAATTTTGCCAACAATTGTGTCAGTGGGGTGTTGTAGATTTATTTGGCTATTATTTGGTATCCTTTTGTGTGTTTACGCTAGTGCTTGTTCCGACAAGGAATACGGCTTACCGTGTTAGCGTCTTTCTCCCATTAGGAGTGTTCGCCCATCTGTTACCATGTGTCCAACTCCTATCTTTGCCCCTTAAGGGATCGATAGTAGCTCAAACAAATGAATGAAAGAAAACTCACTGCACGGATCTCTTTTCTGCAAATATTTAATCTGGTGTCACTGAAAGCGTTGCCCTGCAACCTGTACATTCAGCAGCAAAGGCGTTTTTTTTTTGCCATTAAAGCCGTGAGAAAGTCAAATTTCTTCCCGTGTCTTCTCACAGAACCTAGAAGTGACATCAAGACAAGTCTCACTTCCGTAACATTGGTGACGTGATGCAATCACAGTGCGATGTCTCTCATAATTATAATTCATACGGGTGGTCGTCTATTAACGTTGCAAATAAAATTATCATATTCTACTACCGCACGGCCGTCAGGCTCTCAACATCACGCGCAAAAAAAAAAAAAAGAAACTCGCACGCTCTTAATAGAACATGCCGACGCGATTATGCAGATGCGCTTCGTCGAAGAGCACGACAACATCACGCCTGCATGTGTCATGCTGTGCTGCGTATTTTTGCATGCGGCGCTTAAGTCATTCACCGTACTTGGTTAACTTAATTTGTCGCGGAAAGGCCCAGATAGACGCGTTCGAACGGTTACGAACGCCCGCAGACAGCAGGCGCGCCCTCGCAGCGCACTCGCGACTTGCGAGCCCGCGGTCTCAACTTTCTAGACCGTACTACGTCAAGCGCGATGCGAGCTCTTCCCGGAAAGGTGCATCTCCCCCGACGCAGAGGGACTCTCTTCCAAGTAATACAGGTCGGCCCCAGCACCACAGATCGAATGTCGCAGATCTCCTCTCCCTTTAAAAACATTTTATGGGCCACGCTTCTTCCTCTTCACAATCTCTCCCTCTCTCTCTCTCTCGGCGGGGCTAGCGTTGCGTGCGATGTACTACCCTAACTAGGTGTGTGGCACATTGGTGCGGCAGGAAAGTTGCGATGATCTTCGGAGGAAAAGGATGGGGGAGATGCTGTGAGACGGGACGCGGAAGGGTGGGGGTGTCTGTTGGTAGAAGGCCAAGCAAAAGAGAGATCGAAGCCAACCTCGCTCCTGGCGCAGCGTGCGCGTGCAGGCTCGTAAATTTGAGACTCATGAATCAATGAACGCTCAAATGTTGCGCAAACAAGCGCGAGTCGCGGAGGAGGAGCAGGCGGCGGCGGCGGCGGCGGCGCGCTGTCTCGGCTCGGCTTGGCTCGGCTTCTCGGGAGCGTGATGAATGGGCGCCGGCCTAAATGTGCCGCCGCCGCCCCGGGGACCCGCGCACAAACCAAGTACACTTCAACCCCTCTTCTTCTCTGCCCCCACCTCCTACCACCTCTAAACCTCTTTTGCCCTCCTGATAAGTTATGGCACGATGCAGAAACCGCGCATAGCGCTACCCCTCGGCTGCTGCGGGCAATGCCTCGCGCTGATGTGCTGCATACGCCCAGGCGAGATAGACTAGCACTGCTGGCTCGCGCGTTGAGATGATTTCGGGAAGAAAATTTAGTAGGGCCATGAAAGATGTAAACAGGGGGTCATGATCATAAATGATGGTAGTTGAAGCACGAAATAAAGAAGTCACTACTCGTGATCTACGTTGGCGGTGACGGCCCTATTCGTCATAAAAAAAGAACTTGTCGGGTATTGCTCAGTGCGAAATCCCTCGATGATAAACGTTGCAACAAGGACGATAAAAAAAGAAAAAGAGGCAGAAAAAGTAGGTGGAGAGACCGGATATTGCGCAAATGGTTTTGAAACTGCTGTCTGGGGCAGCTTGTGCTTCGAATCTAGCCGCTTGGGAAAGGTTAACGTGTTATTCTGCGTTTCTATGCTCCACCAGTTCCAGTGCGGACAGTCTTCGACTTTCACGGACCATCTACGTTATCCCAGAATAAAAAAAAAAAAATAATGCGGCAAGTCTGCATGCATACTACAGAATGAAGCAACCCAGAGATTAAGTTCGTCCTCTATAATGGATTACCTTTATACACTGCGGTCTCTAACGTATTCACGCTGAGGAGGTTATGTGGGCACTGCACGTTAAAACAATCGCGCGACTGCGGATGGAACGATAACATGTGCTAACGTGTCTTTGAAAGTCCGTGTTATTGAAAACATAAGAAAAGAAAATGTTCATCGGTCAAAGGAGGCTAATCGAAGGATAGCTTTTAGCCACTCTGTTGATTTAGTCAGTAAATATATAAGTGCTGTACTGCCAAAGTATAGTACAGCGCTCGTCCCGTTCTCATCAATCAATCAATCAATCAATCAATCAATCAATCAATCAATCAATCAATCAATCAATCAATCAATCAATCAATCAATCAATCAATCAATCAATCAATCAATCAATCAATCAATCAATCAATCAATCAATCAATCAGGACATTAGCCAATTGTCAAATGAATGAATGAATAAATGAAGGAATGAATGAATGAATGAATGAATGAATGAATGAATGAATGAATGAATTTCTCTCTACAAAGAAACACAGCGCGTCAGATAGGGAGACGTTTTCTCACGTTTGGCAAAGACTGAAGCGCCATGATGGAGGAGAAGACGTTCTCCTGGGTCCGGTTGGGCAGAGCGTGGCAGTCGTCCTCCCTGGGCCGTCCAGTCAGGGGGTCCACGCGTGGAATGCAGCTCTGGCCCGATGTCGTCCTGCGCACGTACGAAAAGCGAACCTTGAGTCAGCGTGAGGTCAGAAATGGCACCTTAGGTGCCTGCGCGAGTTCATAGACTACATTGTGAACATTATGACAAATGCTCCAAACGATAGCCGCAGCGTCGGCACACCTTTGTTCGTTGTACTATGAGCTTTGCAAACACCTGGCCTCACGAAACAAGGAGAACGGCGTAGCCGCTGAGCCGCCGTAGTGCCCGAAAAGCTGGCTTTTTTGCAGCAATGGTCTTTGTGAGGGGAAGCTTTCCTGTGCCCTCCCGTGCGATGGATGGATGGATGGATGCAAAACTTTAATAAGGTCCTGATGAACGCGACTCAGCGCGCTGCGGGCCGCTCCCACGTTGGGACAGTCAGGCCTTGCCCGACCGCCGCATCGTGGGCCCTCTGGACAGCCCATAGTTGCGCCCCGGCATCGGGGCTCTTGATAGCGGAGAGCCACTTGTCTTCATTGATTTGTTCTGTGCCTCGTAACGAGGGGCAACGCCAGAGCATATTGCCGCGAGGAAATTTGCAATCGTTCCTGATATCTGACTAGTCCCCGGCGCCGTTCAGTGCTTTTTGTGCTTTTAGTTTTGCTTGCCCTGTACAGAGGGGTAACCGGCGCCAATAAAGGCAGCAACCTTTTCAACTACATTAAAAAGCAAAAAAAGAAAGGCTAGCTTTTAGAAATAATTCTGATAGGCGATATTTTGTAGTGTTTCCGTAGAGTTCTATAACGCGTGAGTAACCAAGAATGATTCCAAGACAACGGCAAACTTCAAAACTAACTAACTAACTAACTAACTAACTAACTAACTAACTAACTAACTAACTAACTAACTAACTAACTAACTAACTAACTAACTAACTAACTAACTAACTAACTAACTAACTAACTAACTAACTAACTAACTAACTAACTAACTAACTAACTAACTAACTAACTAACTAACGAATTAAATAATTAATTAATTAATTATTTAATTAATCAATTAACTAACTAACTAACTAACTTCAGAGGACCAGCGTTTCAATAACAGGATAGCACGCGAGAAACGGAGCGTGTGGCAGGAGAGCGGTGAAAGGGAAAATACCCTAGCAGCACACTACTACTTATCAACTTTAACACCAGCTAACATACAGGTATATCGAAGCCAACATTTCGATACTGTTTAATTATGCTTTTGCAAACATGGCTAAGGGCAGTTTGCAGTCTATATAAAGGTCATATACCAAGAATTTATGTTGATGGTACAAAAGGACAGTACCGCGCGAGCTCACGGCTCGACTAACAAGTGTGTTATCGATATCGCATTCGAGGGTGCAGTGATTTGTGAAGCCACACACAAATCGGTCGAATGTTGCAATAACCCAGTTTCGTCCGTGTTCTCTGTGATTCATCTGGCAAGTTGCTCCCCGACAACGCGCCTTTTACCAGATTACATCGAAACCGAGGCTGCAAAAGCTGCGGCCATCATAAAGACTTTTTTTTTTTTTTTTTTTTCAGAAACTTCACGCCACCGTCACCCTGCCGTTTCGTTGTTCTCGTGTATTCTTCGGCGCGAGCAAGTAAATCATGCGAGAGCGATAATCTCCATCGTCATGTCAACAACTAGCATTACGGTGCGCCCCAACACCAATCACCCACGTTCAACTGCGCACAATGCACGTTTCTAAAGGTATCGACTCAAATTAATTTTCTCTCCGGCTCGCAGGATGAAAGTTTGTGCGGAAGCTTATCTCGCCACGTGGACACTGTTTGTCGACTTCAAAGGGGCCCCCCTACTCGCGTTTCGGGAACATCTCGCGATCCACGACACAGCGGACCGCGAAATGCCAAAGGACGGAAGCACGGTTCCCGTCGGTGTCCGTTGTCGCAGAGGCAATTAAAGGAACAAGCAAATTCACGGGAGAAGAGCATATGATTCAAAGGAGACACATGAACGCGAAATGATGCGTCGCTTTGAAGAAAAAAATGGAAAGAAAGAAACAAAGAATCGTCCCGAATGCAGTACACAATGGCCAGACCCATCCGCTTCCAGAAGAGAAGCTCTCGCGTATAATGCAGGCAGAGATAACAAAAGAACGGAGAAATCACGGGAGCTGCTACGAAAAAAAGAATAGAGAAATCGTCTCGGGATAAATCGGGAGGCACGAAGAAAAAAGATAAGCGACGAGTCTTGATTCAATGCGAGGCTAATGTTTTGTTCACGAGCGCGTAATTCAAGCGGCGAGGACGACCGGCCGCCATTATAGTCTACGGCTTTTCATCCGCGCATACATCTACAACGGCCGGGGAGAAATTTCGAAGACAAGGCGCCGACACTATAGGGGGCACGAAACGGGAAATTAGGCGTCCGGGGGGGGGGGGGGGGTAATACAGGGTGGTGCTTCTGATGCTTTGTGTTCGGCCCCTCGCGGACGATGGCTCCTCGGAGGACTTTTGGCGCGAAGCGTTCCTCCGACGTGCACGAGAGATCGCGGGACCCTGTATGCAAATGAGAAACCAGAGATGGGGAGAAGCAAGAGAGGCCCCCATTGTATTCCGGTGTTCTGGCTGTGTGGATAGCCGGGGGAACGTATAATACGGCGAGAAACGCATAATAATCGTGTTTGTCAACGAAGCGCGTATGCATACGCGATTAAGAGTGTAGCAGCTATCGCGCCTGCGATTCCGCGGTGCTCGGATCGTTCGTGTCACCGTTCGAGTGAAAAATGAACACGGTTTGGTTGTTCGGTTGCGATATTGTGCTCGCCGTAACGAAAGAAATAAAAAAAGTCCAGTCGTGAAGGGCCACCGCTAGTCCTTCTCGCGGGTGATTAGAAACGGCGCCACGGACTGGGGCGCTTGGTATATAACAGAATCACCGTTCTGTGACACTGTTTATCTTCCGTGCCAAAAAGGAAAAAAAAAAAAAGCTTCATGTTTGAATGATGCCATTGTTCAAGTTCAGCCGAGCTACCTGACAGCTTGTGACCGACCTTCTGCTGCCTTTCTTTTTCGGACCCTGTAGTGGTATCAAGCTGCATTTTCCAGGAGATCTACTAAAGCCCTGCAGAGCTCCTTAAAAACGAGTTATCTGCACGACCATTTTTACATGCGCAGTGAGCAACACTGACGTGTGCGCACGCATCCCTTCTTGTCACTTTCCATTTTTTTACTTTAATTTATTTCCGCTCAGCCTGCCGTGTTAAATGGTATCAAACTAGGAGCAAGTTGGTGAACTTCCGTGAGAGAAGTGGTTCTTCTTCTTGTGGGGAAGGAGGAAAGGCTAGCACTATCTTCTGCAACCCATGCGGGAGCACGGCTCAGCGCCAGCAGGGTGAGGGAGATGGGAGTAAATTAAGGAGAGAGAGGGTAGGAAGGAGAAAGGTAGAGGCTCGTCCTAGCTGCATCAAAGCAGACCGGCCGGGAGGGCCCAGTGGATTCGACCGGAGGATCAGGCTGGTGGTAGACCGTACAGGAGGTGGTTCCGTACTTATTCTCTTTCTCTCCCTCTCTCACTCCGTGACTAGATGACGAATTTTCGAGTGTTGTGTGCTGGTTTGCACGTCACCTCTTTCTCCTCCTCATCTGTGCTCAGCTGTCTCTGTTGACTCACTCATCCTCCTTTCTTCGAATGTAAGTATCGTGAACTGACCTCCGACCAGATGACCTTCGCAGCCTTTACTTTGCCTCCGTCTCCCTTACTACAATGTTGCCAGAAATGTAGCACAGCTTATAGTCACGGATAAAAAAGTGTTATTGCTTAGTTCTAATAGGTAGAGTCAACGCAGTTCTATTGCGCAAGAAAATGAGGGAAAGGAGTGAGCGGAATGAACGTATATGTAAGAGGAGTGACATTTAAATAAACAAACTCTGCCTCTATGCACATAATAAATTCTAAAGCACCCAACCTGTCGGAAGCCGGTCGAAAGAGCGTCATTCAAGCCCTCAAACTCTGAAAGCCCTGTTCGAGGACGTCACAAAGCCGTCAGGTTTCTGTAAACAGTGAATAAATTTCCCCGCACGTCCGTGGCACTGACGTTGACAGTGAGTCTCTCCATGCTAAATTATTTTACGTCGAATTGGCTTTGCGAGATGTTGGGTTGATGTTTGCCAAGTAGACAGCCTAACTCATATTCCTTAAGTCTAAGTACAACAGAGCGAGAGAGAGATAGAGAGATAGAGAGAGAGAGAGAGAGAGAGAGTATGTTCCCAGTGTGCGTGCTCAAAGCAACATGAAAACAAAAACAACAACAACAAAAAAGAGCACCACGTTGAATCGCGCTTCTGCGTTTGATGTTCCTGCCTAATCCGATATTCCTTGCAGAATGAACAAGCTAATAGTGGAGTTCGGAAGTTGGGACCCGATATGACGCATTATTTTGCATGAAAAATGCGGTGACCGTCGAGTGGTGTACGCGAATACCATACACCGGAAAAAAAAAAAGAACGGTTCTAGTCGGCTGAGCAGGTTGCGTATGGCGGCGTTCATGGCAGGATGGTAAACACTAAAGCGGCGACTCACAATCGCCGAGACTGTTTACACGCATTCTAGGGAGCGCCCCCTTTTCCACGTGAGGTCACAGTGCAAGTTATTCATACCGCAGGGCGGAGGAAGGTGGAACAACGCGATTAGCAGGCGCCTACCGGAAGTTCATGCATAGAAGAGGTAAACAGTGGATCCAAGATAAACTGACGGCGGAAGAAAAGAATCGGCGGAATTTTCGTTCGCTTTTTTCCTCAGATATGCTTTCGGCGAAACGCGGGAACTGGCATAAAAACTCGCCACATAATAATAAGGGATTTTCAACGAGGTCACGCACTGCAAACAAGTATTGCGGCTATCAAATGAGAATAACCAAGCGTTTTGTATAAGGAACCAGAAATCGATTCGAGAAATGTGCTGAGCGCTACTTGCTTTAGAGATGGGAGAACTTGTATGCGTGGTGAGATAAACTTATCTCGCCAACACCATGCAGTGCGGCGAAAGATGGAATTGAATTCCTGACCTGACCACCTGACCACCTGACCAGGCTCGCAGACACAAAACCAGCGATGTAGACACGATTATTCGTAGATTGCCAGCTTTTCAGCTGAAAACTTCAAACATCTTCTGTCATACCAGTATACCTTCGCCACAACCACTTTATAAGCACATTTTTTTTTCTAATTTAAAGCAGCTGCAGGTGCGAAAATAATTTGCAGTTTTCCTCCTAAATTTTCAAAAAGAAAAAGAAAAGAAGAACTGACGAATCTCCTGAATATTACAGGTTTTTTTCCTGACTATAAACACCCTGCGATTGGTTAGCACGAGCCCTAGCCTTCGATGCACTGCATGGAATTAGTCAGCCGGAGTATAGTGTAAGTATTGTAAAGTTAGGCCCGGTAAACAAACCGATGCTTAACAAATGTCTACGAGTTTCGCCGCGAAACCGACCTTAGGCGCTAGTCGTGCTCGTCTTGATATCGTTCGCGACGCGGACAGTAATATTCTCGCAGTGTTGCTACCGGCATTTGCTACGCCTGGGTTACGCTAACAGCGAGTTGGTTAAACTCAACGAATTAATGAATGTGTTTTTTGTTTTTGGTTGAAACGGCTCTTCAGTCAGCGCCGTGAGGTAAAACTGAGTCCATGCCCACCACTCCGCATAAAGTTGAAACACGCAAAGCTTTACGCACGCGCGCGCACACAAAGCGCTGCCTACCAACTCAAGCGTTTAGTTGCAATCGCGCGATTAAACACACAGCGTGCGCTTTAAAGCTAGAAATTTCGCTTTGTCCGTGATTTTCGTGAGAGAGAGAGAGATAGAGAGAGAGAGAGTCACCACAGGGTTCGTGCTGAGGTCACTTCGTATGGAAAGAGAGAGGAAGGGACGATCGGCAACAGACGAACATTAGAAAAAGGTCAACGGGGATCGTCGACTAAAAAGAGAGAGAGAGATAGATAGATAGATAGATAGATAGATAGATAGATAGATAGATAGATAGATAGAGAGAGAGAGAGAGAGAGAGAGAGAGAGAGAGAGAGAGAGAGAGAGAGAGAGAGAGAGAGAGAGAGAGAGAGAGAGAGAGAGAGAGAGAGCACGCGGTGTCTAACAGATGAATAAAGGTTGGAACGAAGCAGTTTATAACGCTTCCCAACAAAAAGAATAGGGAGAAAGCTCAGAAAGCTCACGTGACAAGACAACACGTGTTGGATAGAAAGGCAGAAGAAGAAGAAAAGAAGAAAGGACAGAGGAACTAGAGTAAATGGAAAGTTGAGTTCAAAGTACACACGTGGCCAGAAAAATCGAAGGGAAGCACGCCACCGAAGGACCCGCGAGAAAGGAGCAATGTTTTGAGGAAGAAGAAGAAGTAGGGAGGTAAGGTAGGGGAGAGAGTGTAGATGGTTTGCAGGGAAGAAGGGAGGAAGAAAGCGCGGGAGGGATGGGTGGAGGAACAAGACAGATTCTTCCGTAGGGAGCATTTATCATCTGGCGAGCCGGAGGACGGGTAGCGAGGAAGGTGGGGGGGATGGTGGGAGGGGGGGGGGGGGCGCAGGCAGGATGCCGGCGGGCGCGATTCAGCACCAATTACACGGCCAGACAGTCAGACACTGGCAGGATGTGCCAGAAGAGAGAGAGAGAGCGCGATCGGGAGTGAGCGAGGAGGGGAGAGCGACAGATAGATGGGAGAATGATTCGGCTAACTCCGGTCGAAAGCTACCGTAGGGAGAAAGCTCAGTGCGAAGGTGGGTGCGACGACCAAGGGTCGAGAAAGGGTTTGGGAGAAAGATGCTGCGCCAGGTAAGTAAATATCACGGCGGGCCCTTCTGGGGAGGGCGTTCGCGCACCGAACAAGGCACGCGAGCTTGTTCTGAGCGAAGGACGACCAGGAGAATAAATAGTAAGCAAGAAAGGAAAGAAGAGATAAGAAAACACGAAGGAAAGTGTAAGAGCAAGGCGCGATGGCGCTGACTCTGAGCAGAGAGCGAGGGGTGGATGGCGACAGAGCGTTTCTTGTAGGAGAGGAAGAAGAAAAGAGGAAGCAGCTAACGGTGCTATTAATTATTCATGCAGCCAATCAGGTCCCGATGGTGCGGAAGCGGCGGCTCTGATGAACTGGGTCTCGCAAGCTTCACTGTTCCTTGTTTCTCTTTCTTTTCTGGTGCGGCGAAGGAAGCACACGGTTTTATGTTTTTTTCTTCCCGGGGTGCTTTGCTCGTGCTACTGCGAAGCACAGGAAACACCATTTTCGCCCACCATGTTTTCGCCCACCTCGTGCTTTTCAAACACCTAATGGATACAATTTTGCGGAGATTGCGCTGATTCCGAAGAGATTCTGAGAACTGTTGATGGATTGGTACGCACATTGGACTGCACGCGCACTTAAAAAACGGCGTGGTTGATTTTAATCGGCAGTAAGTGTATCTACCGCTATCGTATTCGTCATCCCGCACTGATCACCAGTACAATGTCGCCATTCCTATTTTGCCAGACTAACCTGCTTAAGCATTAATACATACCGAAGACTAGTTCAGAATGGAAATACCTTCCCAGTACTATTTATTGCCAGCATTGAAAATGCGCAGTCATTTAATGCCGCCGCCGTCGAGCACTTCTTAGGATAACCTGTGCTGCTATTTGTTAATTACTTTTCGTGCTATGCATCTACAACAATGTTGCCTACGCTATTCTCATTGAAGGCCTCTGTTATTGTCCTCTATTAGAATAACGTACTCGGGTAATTATTTGTTTTATATTTTATTTCATATATAGCAATGTTGTTGTTTCCGTCATTACAAATGTATGAACACGATTTGCCTGCCTCTTGTGCCCTGAGGGTACTCAAATAAATAAATAAATAAATAAATAAATAAATAAATAAATAAATAAATAAATAAATCTGAATGTATGCCACGAATACAAAATGTTGCATCTTCTGAGCATGAGGATGAACGGCTAACCTTGAACATTTCGGAGTGTGCTTGGAGAATGTTGGAACACATATCTTTTCACTCTTTGAAATTTCATGCTCCAGTTTATTGTACATCTCAGCGTGATCGCTCCGTATAGTTACGTCTGCCTCCCTACACCATAAAAACCGACTGACAGACCTACTGCGACTGACTGACCATCCTTCCTTCCTTCCTTCTTTGTCTTGACTTGACTGACCGTCCTAAACACATTTAGGTCAAGTTTTATGTAAACAATGTATTTCTTGCAGCCAGTCATTCAGACCTGAGAGGGTGAAAGTTGCCCAAAGGTCGCCTTTCTAAGTCGTGCTTCAATGGCCACGAGTAAGTACGGCTGGAAAAGTGGTGGAAGCGTGCTCAGAGCTCTCACCCAAGACCAAAAAGGTTCCCCGCACTCGTCCTTGAGCGAAGAAAGAAAATACGACAACCTTCTGTGTGGCTCGTGATAAAATACGTCTACTTTAGTCCGCAACCAACCGCTTCGCTCACGTTCCTTCTCGTGGACAAGCGATTTGTCTCCGCAGATGCCGCGTGGCAAAACCTCCATCGTGAGCCTGGCCGCGCTAAACTAAAAGTCACGGGGCGGTTCTCGAGAGCGCCGTCACAACGGAAAACTTTTGAAACTGTGGCCCCCGTGAACGGCGTCCGAGCGGCCTCTTTTCGCAGATTCAGTCGCCCGCGAAATGCGGCGCGATGGGTGCTTTTTGGCCCTAGCAACGTCGGACGGCCCGGACAGGACGCATTCAATCGCCCGAGGAAACTGCATAGACAACTTGCGAAAAGGACGCGTGCTTCACTTCCCGACGCAGAACGACACGAAGGGGTTTGCATTTCGTGAAGCGGGCTGAGCAGAAACTTCTGAATTGCAAGCCGTTTGTCAAGACTCACGGCATAATGGTGTCCTTCTTCTTAACCAAAAAATATAAATATATATGCGTAACGTGTGTTGCGCGAAGCAACTGATGATAGCCGTACACAAAATGACAATACAGTGTTCAGCCTCATCGCCTCGTACCTCTTGGGTGTCACCGTGACGTAAGTGTGTGTGTATATATATTTCAAGGTAAAATGCCGCTGAAGTTCAAGCGACTGCTTTGATCGGTGCTTTGGTACTCGAGAACGAGCGGATGACGCTTCGTGGCGGACGAACACTTAGCGCTGTGAATTCACACCATCGTGTTCCTGATTAGTTTACCACGCCAGCTGCGCCACATGTCATAACCCCCGTACAACGTGTGCGATTAGCGCAGGCACTCACGCCCGCGCGCTCGTTCGCTCAATCACTCATATATAAAACCAAGCCCTACGGGTGTTTTCAGTCCCGCTAACAACGCCACCGCCACGGCCGTGTCGCGCGCTTGTTAAAACTCGACCTTTGTTCAGTTGTTGTCGAGCACCGCGCAACAGCCAGTATACAAACGCTATTCGAGATAATTATAGTCTTGCAACATGCATCTACGCCTAAATCGCAAAGTAGGTAGATAGGTAGGTAGGTTAGAGAGAGCGAGAGAGAGAGACATATATATATATATATATATATATATATATATATATATATATATATATATATATATATATATATATATATATATATAGAGAGAGAGAGAGAGAGAGAGAGAGAGAGAGAGAGAGAGAGATAGATAGATAGATAGATAGATAGATAGATAGATAGATAGATAGATAGATAGATAGATAGATAGATAGATAGATAGATAGATAGATAGATAGATAAACGTGGCACTTTGTCCAGACATCGGTGGGGCGTCGCATGCTCGTTGGACCGCTGCTCTCACCCTTTCTGTTCCTGCGCCATCCGAAGTCCAGAAGAGTTAAAGGAAAGAGGAGGAGAAAACCAAAGGCGTAGACAGGAAAGGGGCGGTATATAAGAGGAGCGAGCGGACGAGTAACGTCGAGGTAGTACCGGCTCTGGTTCCTCTTTTACTGCCGGTAGAGCTCGTCGCCCTCGAAACGCCCTCCAGGGGACAGCGACGGCATCGATTGCGCCCCCTTAGCGCGTGCCTTGCCACACAGCACTTCCTTCTTTTGGAGAATGGCAAAGCAAGGAAATGATAAATAAATGAAAACGGGAGAGGAACGCAAGGTGGAAGAAGCAAACGATGGACGAGGAGGTTAGAGGAAAGCTTCTGGAGGGGAGATGACGCCTTGAAGGTGGGGAGACACTACCTTAGCGTGACCATCCAAGCATTATACACTAGTATAGACACTAAGAACAAGGGATGCACTGCAACCACTCCCACGGCGGGTGTAATTGCCGGGTCACCATTTGATTCCGTTTTCGTGGGTTGTCGTACTTGTCCACAAAGTTAGTTCACTCTGCTTGGGAGTGGGTGGGTGTTGTGTGAAGGGTTACATTTAAAGAAAAACCGAGAAAATTGGGAGCAGAGAGTATTAGCATATTGCTATCAGTCGACCATTACTGCAGCCGCTTCGACTACCTGCGAGCCATGCACGTGCTATAGCCAAATGGCGCTGTGCGTATACCTGGCGCGGTCTGCGCGCACGTGCGACGCTTGCAGGAGGCTGGCGCGGTATCGGTAACCGTGCGGGTTTAGCGATGCGCTAAAACTCTCTAATATCTTCGACAGGCCAGAGTTTACGCAGGCCATCAAAGTTTACGAGTACTCAAAAACTGAATGAAACGTGGGTTAGGCGATCAAAAACATATTGACAGCGTAAAAAAAAATACGAGACACGAAAAGCAAAGTGCACCTCCCAGGACCCCAAAGCCTTCAAATCTCTACTTGAGCCCAGAGTGAACGTACACAAATAAAGTTTTCAAGGACTCTCGAATATTGATCTAAACGTGGGACAAGCATTCAGGAACATGTTAACGGCGGCAAGAAAGCCGGGACATGAGATAGGATGTTCACAGGACGCTAAAACTGGCTAATCTCTACTTCAGCCCAAAGTGAACGGAAACTACTAGAGGGTGCAAGAAATATAGAAAATGGAATTGGCAAACGTGTTAACAGCGCTATAGGAAAGACGAATCACAAAGCGCGAAGTGAACAGGACTGGCAGAGGTGTTTTGTGACTAGTCTTCTTTAGCGCCGTTAACATGTTTCACAATGTCATTAACGAAGTGTTCGCTCAGGCTTTATTAATAAAACAAGAAGTTACGTCCGCGAAGGGTCTTGCCAAGAGTCCTTACGTTCTCAGGATGCATAGAGCGGCCGCGAGCACTGCCGCTCCAGGAGTTATTTTACAACCTATATACGTGCAAGCAAACCGTAAGGAACAACGCATTTCTTTCAGAGGCGGTGGCCATCCTTGCGCAGTAGACTCGCTTCGCAAGGGAAATGTCCCCCCCCCCCTCGCCCCTCCCCACCTCGGCCCCTCTCCCTCCTCCCTTCTGTATTCGATTCCCGAGAGCAAACAGCGGTTGCCACGAAAGAAGAGGCACAGAATTAAAGGGGGGGGGGAAGAAAAAAGGATAACAAAGAAAGGAGAGTTGGGAGCCACATCTTGGACGCGACGGTGACGCGGTCTTCAAACGTCGCTTCTGCCCGATACTGTGTGCGCCCTTTTGAACGGTTACATTTCGCCTGAAAGGTATACCGTCTCCGCTCGCGTCCCGGCTGTCTGTTTCTTTCTTTTCGTTTTTCTTTAAACATTTGCTTTCCCTACTACGGGAAGCGCTCTACGCCTTTCTTGAACAACTCTATTTCGCCCTGGGAACAAAAAAGTGGCAATTCGGCATCGAGGTATACTTTTGCTCATCTTGCGCCTCCCGCACTTTCTGTGTCTACGCAAACGCCTTTACTCTTCTTCTTTTTTCATTTTTTTTTTTCAGATTCGAATCCGCTTCGTGTTTACAGGCACTTTGCTCGTGGTAAACGTTGGGAATCAACTGCACTTTCGGAAACCGGTATTCGGTAGCCACAGCAGAAACAGCGCGCTTACAAAGAAAACGGAGACGGGAGCTAACTTAAAGAATCCAAACTAGTATGTTCAAGGTTTGGCAGCTCTTTCTCTACAAGTTTTAGAGTGTCTGAGAGTTGGTTACCACAACTATTTCACGTGCGTTACAACCGGAAACAAAAAGAAGAAATCCCTTGCTCGAAGCATGCGTGCGTTCTGACCCTGGTTATACGCAGCTCACTCTAAATAGATGTATGAACTATTCCCTTACACGAATCCTACAACGTTGGGTCGAGTCGAGTAGGGTCGAGGCGAGTAGCGGGTCGGGCTGAGCGAGCGTCGAGGCGAATTTCGTCGACCCGCGTGCAAGGAGTGCGTTGGCACGCTCAACCCACTTGGCGAGACGAATGCAAACGCCGTCGGCTCGGGTTGGGTCAGGTCGACTTCTTAATCGACCCACTAGCGTAGAATTCACGTAAACGAATCATAGAGACGCAGAGATGCAGCTGGACACCACAGCGCTCTCTGTGTCTGCGCGCTTCGCGCTATTCCACTAAGCGATGCAATGGTGGTAGTCTTCAACCGCGGCCACAAACGACAACGATCTCGGGGTTTACAAACACAAATCTTGAAGGCCATGCTTTCGTGTACTGCAGACGCCGGAAGCGGTTGCGGGAACATGAACGAAAAGGCCGTGCCGCCATGACCGCACGTGCGAACACGCTCAAACATTCACTCTCTCACAGAGGTTTGAAAGTTGTGGGTGGTTAGTTACCATTACTGTATTACGCGTGTTTAAACTAAGAAAATTTCGTTAGAAACAACGCGCATTCAGATAGAAATTAGATAAATGTTGCTAAGAGCAACGCAAAGCTGCGGAGCCTCAAGTGCCGACGCATAGTTTCGAGATTTCGAAAACGCAGCCCTGCGCACATTGCACGTAAAATGACGACCGACTATGAGAGATTACGAGGTTTGCGAAACGGATTTAAATTTGATGATATAGAGTTGCTTTAGAAGTGCTGGCGTCATCGACGTCATCACGACGTCCACGACACAGAGACATATATTTGCTGATGTCCCCACGCAGCAATAACGTTAAGTACGGTGACGTTGCTAATAAATCACAAAACAAGAATTCTGCACGCGTTTTCTTTTTCAATGTTTTTTTTAGTTTGCTGTCCGTGTTGTATGTAGTATAGCCACAACCACGCCACAGCAATCTTAGAAACAGACAGTGCCAATTCATAGTTACGTCACAACGCATTCACCTTCCGAGATATAGAAATTGGTTCGTAGAAAAAAGAATCATAGTGAATTATTGAGGGCGCTCTGACACTTGCGTACATCGTTTTTGCAGGGCTTAAAGGGCTTCGAACATCGTTTTAAGCAAAAAAAGAAAAAAAAAATGTCTGTGCTCATCTGAAGCTCGTAACGTGTAACGACTAAAAAAATATATGCCAGTGTTTAAGAATGATTCAGAGCAGGAGAAATATTGCCCCGCCTCAAGGTATTGTTTCACAACGGCCTGCATAGGGGCATCGATTTGCCTTGTCGACAAATGTAGGGGAATGCTGTTTCTTCTCAATCTTCCACGCCGGGCTCGAGCAATATGTCATCCCCGAGATTGCGACAGCACTCACCTCGCAAAGCGACCGATGAGGAGATAAACAGCTCGAATCGAGTCAGATGCATACGTCGTCTTTTTTCGGTTTTGTGGCGTATACTATATAGCTATCGCGGGGCGCCAGCCATCGCTTCTCGATTTGAACCGCGACCGTTACGAATTCCTCGCGGCGGGGCCGAGTGGCGAAATTTGACCGCCGGCCCGCGTGCGGCCTCTAAACAAAATAACGACAAAAAGAAAGAAAGAAAGAAAGAAGGAAAGAAAGGGAAATGATGAGATAATTTATTCGCCCAACGAAAGGAGACACTTCTCCTCCGCGCTGCCCTCTTGTTCGTTCTTTCAAGTGGTTACGCAACAGCGGGACAATATCGAGATGCGAAATACCTCGAGACGACATATAACGCCCCCACCAACGGCAGCGGTGAGATTGCATCTCAAATCGAGTCGAGCGGCAGTGTGGGACGCGAGAATCGAATCGGGCTTCATGCGCCTTTTGCACACACTGGATCGTTCGATGAGTTTCAGTCTTTCTTTCTTTCTTTCTTTCTTTCTTTCTTTCTTTCTTTCTTTCTTTCTTTCTTTCTCGTCTATTGGATTCTTTTTCCCTTATAAATCAGCTCAAGAACGGGAAACATGGCGGGATTGACGCGCTGCTTTCTTGCTGTATAGCAGTAGCGTTGGCACTTTAAAAATAATACGTTGGAATATACGCGAAGCGAAGTCTTCGTGAAACGAATGATTAAACTCAATAAGAGTGCTCATCTTCTGCGCGGCCTTTCGCAGGATGGCGATTGCGCGCCGGCCGGCAGGACTCGAAGACCCACTCCGCCCTACTCATGTGACTCACGGAACCGCGTGATTACATTGCCTCCGGGATCGGCCCACTTTTTTTTCCTCGGTGAGAAATCGGTCGAGCTGACGCACCACATCCCGGGAAGAGCAGCCATGAAAGCTTCGCTCTAATTGTGGAATTATGCGCTTGAAGACGCAGTAATTGTATGTGTGCAGATATTCAGGCACCATTTGTTGTTTCGTTGCGTAATTTCGTAGATAACGGAGGCGGTCACAGGCACTAGCGGATCCGGAGGGGTCCTTCCTCCCCTGGAAATGCCGGTAGTTCATCGCTTACAGTATTGAGCGTGCACTGAGACCGTGTAATCTGTAAGGCGGATAACCGGTGGTCTATGAGAGTCACAAAATGGGTGACAATGGAAGCGAAGCGCAGTTGAGGACGACAGAGAACTAGGAGGTGTATTAATGTCAGGCGCTCGCTGGGAAAGGCCTACGTCCCGCGTTATCGAATTCGAATTGGGATGACGCTGATGAACCGACCTCTCAATTATCGAGAGTAACCCAGAGCAGGACTCATGCAAAGACATCGCGCAAACTATGACCGCTGCTGCCTTGACGAAGCCCCTTTGGTTATGTTGGCAAGAGGGGTGGAGGATGGGGGGGGGGGGGGGGAGAGGCACATTCCATGTTCAACACAAGTTCTCTACGCGGTAGTGTCGTGAGACTACAAGACCGCGTAAGGGCAATCGAACGGTCAAGCAAACGAACCCCAGCGAAGGAAGGGAACAAAAAAACAAAATATTAAGCGAGGCAAAGACAAACAAACGGGCTAGACGTATTCAAGAAACACGGAGGGCGTGTATTGAAGGTTGGTGGCGTGACGAGAGAGCGTTGGACAAGGGAAGCGCAGGGCGTGGACCGGTGGACTCCTCGAACAATGGACCTGTGGGGCAGAGAACACAGGTTCGAGCGGAGAAGCGACAGGGCGCGCCGCCCCAACGTTCACGTGCGCGCGTCTCAGCTCTGTGACGCATCGTCTCAGTCATGGCTGGGAAAGCAGGAGGAGGAAAATGAGGAGGAGACGAGGCAAGGTGTGCGAGTACTGGTCACGTCACGGGTGCTTCCTTCGCCTTAAATGCGTTGGAAGAAACACACAAGAGGCGCATAGGGCTGCGAACAGTCTGGCCTAATGTGAACAACTCCTTTCCACGCCCGCTTTCATTTATGAGGGAATGAGGGAATCGAGGGAGGCTCGATCTCTATTGTCAGGGACAACTAACCACACGGAGCCAAAAGCCAATGAATAATCGGGGAAAAGCACGGAGAATGTTAACTGAAGTTTGAATTGAAATGTAGAAGTAACGGAAAAATAGAAACGAAAAGCGGATGAATAGACAACTCGGGAACTCGCAAATGTCATTCGCCGAAGAAAGGGCGAATGACGTCACTCGCGTGAGGGGCACTCACCTCCAGTCCAGTTCGAGCGGTTGGTTGGTGCAGGTTGTAAGCGCCACGTCGGCTGGGTCGTGGCTCCCGGAGCGCGCCCGGTAGGCGGGGTACAGGGGGTCACCCGGGTAGCCGGTTTCGGTGAACACGCCATACCGGTAGTGAGCCCACTCCCGCACGAACACCCGGTCTGCGAGCACCAGAGGGCGAAAGTGTCAACTGTCGCTGTGAACGAATCTGCGGAGGAGAATGGGTTCTGCAGGACCTTTAATAAAGTTTATCCAATCCAATCTACTGCAGTATTGACGGCGTCAACAAATTCTAAGGCTACTGCGCAACTTTCGAGACATCCGTCCCTGTACCTGCCGCGAAGTACTTTGGCCTTGGAGTTTTCTACTTTCCAAATGAGTTCCTCCGGCAGTTCGAAATGATCTTAGATGGAACGCCATGACACTTCTTACCGGACTTTGGGGACTACTAGCTTAAAGTGATGGCAGTCTTGAATTCATGCTAAGCAGACACGACTTCACTACAGCCCGACTTCAATTTCGCAATAGCAACATGTGCCATAATTTCAATAATTGTAAAGCTTACTAGCGGGCCCATTAAGTTACCTGGCTGAATATTGCGATTTGTGGCGCAAGTGCGCTCCTTCAAGACAGTTGAGGCGCGTATAGGCAGAGCATGAAAAACAGCGGTGACGTTGGCGCAGAGGAGTTTGGAGAGGAAGCACCTGCTTTAGGGACGCTGGCTTATAAGTCTCCCACATAGTGTCCAGCGCAGCCCCAGTGCACAGTTACATATGTCTTCATTCTGAGGTGTAATTAATCGTGTCTTGACAAGGGGTGTCGACGCGCTAAACGCGAGACGTTACGTTTCATATTTCCCGGTACATACACCCGTACTTAGAATTCTACCTGCACAGGAGTTTAGGTTGAAAGAGAAAATGCGCATTTCAGGGGCGCTTGTAAAGGGAAGGGTATCGTATCAAGAACGCTCGTCGTTATAGAACAAGTGTAAGGTCAATGAGAATTTGCGGAATGTGTTTGCGCAATAACGTTTTGTGGGGACGCATTGCTCCAGCGCTCAGTTCCCGCATAGTGCACATACGACGTATTGGACAATGTGTATAGTATAGGGTGTACCAGCCAAATTTAGCCAAGATGTTCAACGAAAAAAAAAAAAACATATTTAGAACACACGGTGCAAAATACGTTTTTAATATCTACGGTTTTCGGTCAGCAGATCTCTGGCGACCGAACACCTTGTCTTATAAATGCATCTTGCACCGCGTTCTTCGAAAATCCTTCTTTTTTTCGTTGTACAGTTTGGCTAACGTTAGCTGGGACACGCGGTATAGATCAATGTGCTATTCAACGCATCGTCACCTGTCCTATACTTCTCAATTTTATGGTCTCTTCCATCTTCTTTTTACCCAGATGTGGTTGCCATTACCCAGGTGCAGGCTAAACACACGCTCTCCCCGCTGACATCTGCTCCTCTCTCCATTAAAACCTCCTCATCCCCCTCACAGGAGCGCGTTTGTCTACCGGCATCCACCGGCGAAGCAACCAGCGCCGGTTGCTTCGCCTCTAAAGCTAAACCTCCCTGGAGAGGTTTAGCTTGTCTGGTATTCGGGTAAACGGGAGCGGCGTAGGGGGCCTCGATGTCAGCGCCGCCTCGCGGATCGAGGCAACCTAGAGCGTCCTGCATGGTGCAGCCACCTGGTGGCGCAGCACTCAAACAGACACAAACAGCTAATATTGCAGTAACCAATTGTATTTTACTTTGCTGCAGGGTGCAAATTTTTGGCAGCAACACAATTACGCCAGTGCCGAAAATTTGCACTAGCAGAGACGTAGAATACACTTAGTTCTGCAATATTTGCTGTTTTTTTTGTTTGAGCTCTGCGCCACCAGGTGGCTGCACCATGCAGGCCGCTCCCGTTTACGCCTACACCTCCGCCCCGTCCGCCTGCGTTTACCCGAATACCGGACAGGCTAAACCTCTCTACACAGATTCCCTAAAGTGCGCGGTATACCGGCGGTCACTCACCGGGAGGTCCGTACTTGCTGGCCGCGGGACCACCTTCTTCGAGCAGCGCCAGGAAGCCCGCACTGATGGCGAGTCGCTTGGCGCCCTGCCCGCAACCGGCGTGCTGCACCGTGAACGGGTTGTCGCCGAAGGGCCCGCCCTGGGGCTCGAGCCGCAGGTCGGCGTCCCGGTGCAGCTGCCAGCCCGCGCGGGTCACCACGGGCGTTGGGGCTCGCGCCCACGTCTCCTTGGGACCCCACGACTTCGGCACGAGCACGATCACTTCCTCCAGGAAGGCCCGGTTCCGCGTCGACTGGAACAGGCTGATGGACGCGTTCCGGAGAAGGGCCTGCGCACAATAGCCGAAGGAGAAAAAGAAAGAGCGTTTAATGAAAGCTGAACCTTCCAGCCCCGCTACACGTAGATCTTCTTCTCAGAACTATTCTCGGAATATATTCGGACAAGCAGGATTCAAAAGCGAAATCAAGATTTCAAGTTGTGCAGCTTTCATTTTTATTTTATGCATAATGTTTTTTTCTTTATTTTGCCTTCCTTTCTCTAGGGCCGTAATTCTCTCCGCTCTCACCCCATAGTCGGTCGTCGAATGTGATCTCATGGCTCAAGCGTGTTCGCTATTTTTCACAGTACAGTTCCGAATAATCGGTCGTGATCGCTTACATTCGAGAACCTATACTGCAGCATTCGCGTCGCGCGCTCAATCTGATTAGACTAGACTTTTCGCTACAGGATGCGCGACAGCATCCAATAACATTCTAACACAGTAAGTGCGTCCTGCGCCGAGCGACAAATTGATAACAGCGACAATCCGGTGAATAGCGGTGACCAACAAGAACCTATCCGAACCCGCTTCTAATCAACAAGATCTATCCGGAGTTCTCTAAACCTACAACATGCGATAAATGTAACTATACCACAGACATTAGTCATATGCTCTGGCGTTGCTCCACGTTGCGCAGCTACAATGACAACACTGAAGAGCGGTGGGACGCAGCTCTACGCAGTCTCACGTTCGAAGAACAGCTATGGGCAGTCCAACGGGCCCGCGAAGCGGCCGGAAGGTTTCGGTCCCAACGTGGGAGCAGCCCGCTTCGGGCCAGGAAACTAGCGCGACCTAATGGACCATAATAAAGTCCTTTCCATCCATCGATCCATTCAAAAAATGAAACAATGTATACGCGCCGCAATATGATCGTAGCGGGTTCGATTCCCGAACACGGCGATCGCATTCCGATGGGGGCGGAATGCAAAAGCGCTCGTGTATACAGTGTTTTGGGTGCACCCTAAACAGTATACTGACGTTACATTTTCTATTTTTCTTTCCAATATTAAATGAAGGTCTTGGGCCTCGAAACTCTAGAAAAACAGAAAGATATTGGCAGGCCCTAAGAATGCCTTATTAATTTGCTATAACAGCTTTCCACTAGCCAGTTTGGCTTTCGCTTCCTATAGGAAGTCATGAGTGCGTGTCTCGACCTCATGACACAAAAGAAATTATGCGTGGCTCTGCTATCACAAACACCAGATACCAGCGGAGCTGGGGGAATGCCAGTAAAGAAGGGCCATTGTTTTCCACTGCAAGAAAGAGGACCGCCGAAGCGAGCACGCGGGTTTTTATCGGAGGGCAATGACGTCACACCACCGGCGTCCCCGTGTGCCGCTCCTTCTCCCCCGCTAGGCTCCACCCACCCTCGCCGCGTTGCTACGCTGCGCGAGGCTATTTTTATACTCTGCTTTCACTCTCTCTCAGCTCTCTCTCTCCCCCAGCTCGGCGAAGCTGCGGACGTCAAGCGAAACCCAGCGAAGTTCTAACAGATCAACTGTAAAAGTTATCACGTGAGAGCAGCATATCGCGATTTTCTGGCACTTGATTCCGGCTGGCTGGGTGGTCTGCTATGCTGCTACGTAGGGGCGCGCAGAGAGTGGCGGTATACGCGACAGTGTGGACGCGAGTCGAGACAACAAACGGGCCCCAAGAAACAAACGAACAGTAAAGCGAAACGCCCTGACTGTAAGGATCTTTTGGTGTTTCTCACCCCTTTAACGTGAGAAAAAAAATACAATAAAGGTGCCCGATTCCTGCATCACGTCAGAAGGAATGGCGCTCTTCACACGGCGTGCTCTGCGAGTAGGTGTTCATGTCATTTCCGCGTCCGGAGAGAAACGCAAGAGTCATGGCAGCGTGGGACGTGTTCGCGTTCACTAGGAAATTGAGCAAAACGCGTTTTCGACTTCGTTTCCCGAAAGAGCAACGTTCAGCCGTTTCCGGGTTTGCCTCTTCGCGCCCCTGAGTTTTTGCCGCACCAGCTGGGGAAAAAAAAGGAAGAAAGAAACGAGGCCTTGCTCGTTCAGCTTGCCAGGCCAAAGCAGGTTGGCCTTCTTCATATTTTGAAAGGGAATGGTGTAGCTGATGTCAGTGATTATAGGCCGTCATAGGAGACTATATAGGGCGACCAGACCTGTAATAGGGAGGGCATTCGGGAGAGTGTATGCTGTTGGGCTGTTTGGTGCCTGACGCTATCGAAAAGATTACTGTGACGGGACGAACATCTGACTCCCCTGCTCTGTGTCTTACGTGACGAGGTGCGCGACGAGAAAACGCCGCGTCTGATTGTGGCCTGCAATTCGACGCGGAAGGAATGACGCTGTTTCACAGCCCGCAGATCAATAACATTCCCCACGCGTGCTGCACAGCCGCATGGCGCGTTCCCTCGAGGACCGGCGGAGTGATCAGGAACGCAGTTCCATATGCGCCTGTTGATTGCCTTCCTTCGAGACGCCGAGTTGATCAGCGTTCGGTGAAACCCCCCGTGATAAAAGAACGCGAGAGATGCTCATGCGGAAGAACTACCGGCCAAGCCCGCTAGTACGTACAAGGTAGACGTGCGTACATCTGCTACGGCTAGCCGACATTTCTGCCCTATTTCTCTCTATGACCATTGAGTGATCACTGAGGGATCAGCGAATGGCCATTAAGTCACCACTGACAGATCACGGAGCGTCCAGTAAATGACCATTGAGTGACCAGTGAGTTTCCAGTGGCGTTGCTAAGACGCGCCGTGACTCAAACCGCACCTGCCCAGACGGCAAGAAAGCCCATCCCGAATTCCTCCGCTCAATCACTTTTCTAATGTACACAGAAAGAGGAGGCTACGTATGAAATGAATCGAAGGGGAAAAAATATCACAGTTTGGTGATAAGGACGAAGCAATGAATGCGAAAGCAAACTGTTAGAATATTACAGGAAGTGTAAGACTCGTAGCTGTAGTGGCAGTATGAATTGAAGTAAACGTAAGCCGACTAAGTAAAAACGAGTTGTGCTAGAGGTCCTTTGTTTGAATCCTGCCATCGGACAACTTCATTTATGTTTATTAGTTAACGCCAACGCCTTTCTTAACGACTTTACCACCACTTTTGCGCATCAGGTGTTTCAAACCTCCTTCCTGTGCCGATCCTGGAGGTAGCGCGCAACCACGCTAATAAAATTACATCAATTTCAGGTTTTAGCTCTGCTGTTGTTTCGAAATTTTGATGTGTAAGTCTGAGAAGATTTAAGAAAAAGGGCATGCGCTGTCGGTGTTTTTTTTTTCTTCATAACATTTGTTTGTGGGTTGCCATTCTGAAAATTCTGAAGAATAATATTGTCGAGAATGTAAGACCTGGTATGAGCAACTTTAGCGATAGAATGATTTGACGATATAATCCGCGTATACCGCATGTCACGTTGCACGGCATAGCATATTGCATACATATACCTAAGTATACACGGAACCTCACGGCAACTTGAAAAATTCGCTTGGAGCGTCCATATAATTGCTATCGCAATAAAAGAAGAAGACGCACACGCAAAAGGAGAAAAGTTCCAGGCTGTTCCGTCAGCGGCCAGGCATGGTGAAGGGCGGTATCGAAATGAGCAGGGCGTACTGTGCTTCGTGTGAGAACAGCAGGTTCCACATTCAAAATAGAATCACTTATCTTTTGTCCTCTTCCCCCCTCCTCCCGCCTCCCCCCCCACACACATTTTAATCTCGAATGCAAAGGAAGAGGACGCGGGAGAACTAAAGATTTGACAGAATCTAATCAACCAAATAAGAAGAAATGTGCCAAAATCAAATGCACGACAAGGTATAGTCATATGTCCGGTAGAAGAGAGAGACAGAAAGAGAAAGACAGTGGCAAAAAAGAAAGAAGAAAAGGGATGATGGCACAACTTCTAAGCTTTTTCGCAAGGCCCGCAAGCGGACAGGTAAACTCGATGGGAGCAAACCAGCGCAAAGCTGCGCCCCCGCAACCAACGCGTAGACGTAAGCCCACGCAGCTTTACAAAGTACGAAAACAGAGGAACAGCATGCGGACGAAGAAAACAAAATGAAGAAAGGAAGGAAGCACGCCGGTAGAGCACGCAGATGCAGGAATGAATAAGGAAGGCCGACATTCAATGAGAAAGTGCTATTTGGTCCTGCGTATATATTTAACGTCGGCGGCTCAGGCCCATTTTCTTTTTCGACGGCCAACGTCCCGCCGCAGCAACCGCCACTACCACCTTTAGCAATCCTGCTTTTATTTATTTTTTCTTTACTTGCTCAGTCATCCTCCGGCTCGCACGTTTTTTTTTTCTTTGCATTACAAGCTTTCGGTTCAGCGCGAGCTAAGTAGATGACTTAGCTGGCAGCACTGTCCCCCCCCCCCCCCCCCCTTCTTCACTCACCCCTTTCCCTCGGATAAAAGTAGATAGCCGGGCTGTGCTTTATTTATATCTTTAATGCACGTACCACGGTGCGAGTGCCGTTCATGGTTGCGCAGTATAGACGTCTACAGCCATATACAAGCGGCGTACGTCTGCTCGAGAGAGCGAAAAAAAAAAAAAAGAAACCGTCGTCTGCTGCCCGGTGCGGCGCCATCACATGTATAGTGCCTGCCCTGGACTCTGCGCGAGATGGGGGCCCCGATATAGTGGAAGTGCCAGGAGAAGACCAAGAGTGAACTGACTTTCTTCCAGGATCCGGGCTGTAGTGTTGCCAACGGGAGAGCGCGCGAGTTGTTGACCAAGCCGCTCGCGCTGCTATGCCACAGGGATCGCTTCTCTTCTCTCGTATACGTTCATCCGTCTTCGGGTCTTGATCGGGTAAACACCGGACGGGTACGTTGTAGACTTGCGTCTGTGTGCGTTCGCGGAGTCCATGAACAAACCCGCGCCGACCAGTTTTCGGGATTAGCTTCGCGGTCCGTTTCAATTTTCTGTGCGTATACGACAACTAAGGTGTTTTCGAGAACCGCGCGTACCTTGTAGGGAAAACAAGATGGGAAAGCCGTTCGTGAGTTTTTTTTTTTAAATATATGCTTATATTTCCCTGGTGTAGCAGAAGTGCATGAGAACTTAAGTGCCCAGAGACAAGACCGTGGGCTAGCTCGCTGCGAACGTTTGGGTCATTCTTCTTATTTAAGGCGTTGCATTGTTAACCACATTTTGGTATAATCGGCTTTGTTTTTCTTAGGCCTAGTTTGCCATAATTGCACTATCTGATGAGAAGAACGAGGACAACGCGAGTACCTTAATATTATGGGAATAATGCGTGATTATATTACATCTTCTTAATTTTTTAGCAAACCATACGCGATCAAGTTATAGGGCTGTTGTAAATAGTATCTGCTGTGCTGTATAATATTTGCGCGAATAGGGGATGCAAAGGTGATTAAGACGTCGACAAACCATTGGTAAGTTATATCCTAATAGCCCCAGACAAGCAATCGGTAAACTGCATGGAAATTGGATGAACGCTCGCACAGCCACACACACGGCCATCTGTATAATCGAGACCAACGGTACCTGATGGTATCAAATAAAAGTTGCAAGACCGGATTAAAATAACGATCCTATTTGAATGCTATTATTTTCCGAGCTTTGTCACCGGTGCGGGAGGCGCTTCGACTACGTTATCTCCAGAATCGGCTAGTCGTAAGCGGCGGATGTTAAAAAAAGAAACAAAGGAACACGATCGAGCGAGAGGAATCAATGCCAAGTAGACACTGTAAGCTGACCAAATGTTGGATCAACATTGTTCGACGCAAGGTCAGCATGGCCCTGGCCTTGGGAAACGTTCTTAATTTGCACTACTTAGGTACACGTTCACAGCATTCATCATACCTAAGCCCATTTCAGACTAACAGTCTACTGTCTTGCCATGCTTCTCGCGTTGCTAGAATCCTACGAAATGTCGGGCCTACATCGGACCTCTCTCCTGCACTGGCAGTGTTTCATTATGCAGGTTCAGGCGAATCGTATAATATACGTATAGATAACCATGAGCGAATGTTTGATTATGAATGGGGAATTTCTTTCTTTCCTCATTCTTTTGTTTATTCAAGGCAAAGTTGGTACAAGGTTGCCTTGAGAGAGACGGCTAAAGGCTGAGGGAATACCTGACTCGATCGTGCCTCCCTGGAAGCAAAGCAGCTACGGGATACGGTGTAGCAGCAGATAGGGAAAAGACACACACACACACACACACACACACACACACACACACGCGCGCGCGCGCGTATTTATGTTGTACAGGTCAAAACGGGAAGGCGAGTTGATTTTACATACATGTGATCGTTGTCCGCATGAGAGAAGTGGTAGTATTAAACAAAATTGTGAAAGGCACTAGTAGCACCATTACCCAGCGATAAAGGAACATCACGCAAAAAGAAAGTAGCTCAATATAGTTGAAATTCGGGCTTGTTGGTTCACGATCTTCGGATTGTATAGGGTAGACCGAACCACAAAAAAAGAAGAAAAGAGAGAGAGAAGGACACGACGACAAAGAGCGCTCTGTGTCGTCATGACCCTCTTTCTGGTCTTTCCGCCTGCGCTGTACAATCCGTACATCAATAATTTTAGACGTCATGAGAACTTTCGTATTCTTCAAACGTAGGCAACATTTACTATAATAGATGAAGGTGGCAGTTAGGACATCGGAAATATATACATGTGTGTGTGCGTGTGTGTGCGTGCGTGTGCGTGTGTATGTGTGTGCGTGTGTGTGTGTGTAGTTGGCGTAGTTGTCGCCGTGTGAACTTCCTACTCTTACAAGAGAGAGACAGAGAAAAGAAGAAATTATAGTTTTACCTGCCAGAACTACGGCCTGATTGTGAGGTACGCCGTAGTTGGAAACTACGTATTGCTTCTGACCACCTGGGGTGATTTTTAGCTTGCGCCCATGCTCCCATGCACCCCATGAATGGCACAGAAGCGTTTCTTGTTCTTTTTTTTTGTACTTCGCTTTCATCGAAAGGAGGCCGCCGCGTCGGAGCATCGAACCCGCAACCTCGTGCTTAGTAGGGCAACGCCGCAACCTATAAGCTATATACTGTCGCACCATACGTGTCCAGAGCTGGAGGTACTGCTGAAATCTGCAGATTCTTTAAATTTATTCTACACTTAAACCAAGAAGTTCCGTCCGCCTAGAATGTAGAAGGGGGGGGGGGGGTAGGGAATCGCTTCGTGGCCCTGTTTAGCTTATATCTCCCGCCTATAGGTCTTCGCGCCGTTTCGCAAGCGCACAAGGGCTCGGTTTCGAAAAAAAGCCCACTGCAACGTCTTTCAGTTAACAGTCAGCGGTTTATTTCTTCTACTTTAGGAACGAATGCCTGAGCCCTGCGGACATAGATTGGGCAATGAAGGTCGTCCTTAAAGCGGGCCGCGTATTATGCGGGCAGTTTCTGGCCGGTAAAATTTTAGGCACTCAAGCTTCCAGCGGAGTTTCGACAGTCGCTATTTCGGCAGACTGCGTTTTATAGTCGTTCGGTGATGCGATTACATTGGATTACCTTTCGGTTAACCTTTCTTTTTAATTATTCACAACTTTGTTCGATATAACGTAAAATAATTTAAAATATATAATAGAACAACGTAAAATAATTTAAAATATATAATAATAAATAAAGAGGCCTTATATAGTGGGGTTCAGGTTTCGGATAGTCTATAGTTGGCATGCTTTAGAGCAATGAAAAAATATGAGCAGTTTGTTCCATAACCTTCTTTTTTTCTTCTATTCGACGATAACCGCCGTTTTCAACACAGACCCCAAATACATAGAATTGTACGAACTTACGGAAATCTCTCAGACGTGGACGAACTGGAAACGTGAAATATATATAATCGTTTCGCGCTGTATTATCTGTTTGTTTTCTTAACTTTACATTGCCGGACCAGGCTGTCGAGTTTCAGGACAATTCTGAAGCACTAACGACAGTCTCTTATCTTCTTCGTTGAAGTGATGTGAAGCAACAGTCATTTACTTGCAAATGCTCGCAATGTTGAATAATATTTCAAATTCGATTCGTCCGTATATGCCTTCACCGATGAGCCATATTCTGGCGACATATACTGAAGTGTTAGATGTCCGAGGCCCACAGTAGGTATTCGCGATGTCTTTTTAATAGAAATTCCGGGAATAGAGAGAGGCACCCTTATTTGGGACATTACCCATGACAGCATACCTGGAAGTTCGGCCGGGGCAAATTATGGTGGTATGGCGGATTCTTGGCATGTAATGGCCCTCGAAAAAAAGGAGTCCAGCAGCGTATGACGGGAAGTGTCGATGAGGGGTGGCGTCGGTGACCGCACAGCAGCCGCAGGGACGCTCGAAGAGCTTCGCATCGTTGAAAGACAGGTACAGTGACTCCCTCAGTTATACCATAAGTTGGGGTACAACGTGGAACCCTTAGACATGTTCTCAGCATCTGTGTTCTCGGCATCTCCGGCTGCCCTCTCTCTGTCCGGAGGCCTGTCGAGTCCACGGTCCCAGTATTTCCTCCCCGAATCCTCTGTCGGCACTTGCTTTGACTTGACTGATTTCCATCCGCTTTGCGGCGTGCGCAGACAGTGTTCCCTCTATCCCGCTTTCCTCTTTCTGTTCCCCCCTTCCCTCACCCCCAGTGTAGGGTAGCAAACCGGACGCTCGTCTGGTTGACCTCACTGCCTCCCTCCCTCCTTCCCTCCCTCCCTCCCTCCTTCCCTCTCTCTCTCTCTCTGTCGTCCATTCGTGCGTAAAGAAATGTCACAGCGAGCCACCGCGACCGCGGCGGGTTGACGCATACTCTCTATACGACCCCGCAGCGCAGCACCGCCGGCGGAGCTCAAGACCCGTCCGAAAGAAAGCCGCTCTCGTCGACAAATAAAAGGCCGGCGCTGCTTTACACCAACGCGAATCTATTTGTCATGCACAGCGCGAGCAACTCGTGGCGGTAATTAATGCCACGCCTGGCAGCGACTGCTTTCTCTAATTAGCGGGAACGGGGCCTCACGTATGGCGAACCAGGTCGAATGACGGCGAGACGTGCTGCCGCTGAACGAACGACTATCGAGACCGTTCGTGTAATGGTTAATGACTGGGTAATTTGACCGCCGTCTCCCCCCCCCATATCCCACCTCCCGGGCCCCACCAAATTTGGCGCGCGGTCAAATTACCGAGCCATTAAAGCGTTCGGACGCAGGGTTCGCGCGTGCAACTTTAAGTGGTCCTCGCTTCACGGCTTCCGTACACTCCGCGCGGCGAATTCGAAGCCAGAGCAATGACCTGTTCTCCCGATAACTGCCTATACTTACTCTGGAACTTCCGTGCAAGAAATACGGTTCACAGCATTTCACGTGCCAAACAAACACTTCATATATCTATGCGATAAAGTTTATATACAGTCTTTAAAAAAAGTTTGCACGCTTTGGGGGCTTACCTTGTCCCACAGCAATAATCATCGTCTGCCTTGCTCCCGCTTCCTTGCTTGAAAACTCTGCGCTGGCAACTAAACTCGCTACTGAGGTTACACTTAGCTAGTAAACAACTATTTTTTCTCAAATGAACGAGTGTGGAGTTCGGATTCCGAGGGAACCACTTGCAAGTGTAAATTCTATCAGCCTTGTCTTTTTTTTTTTTTTTTTTTAGTGGCCTCTCCTGCAACTTTTGCGTGCTACCCATCGCGGTAGCTTTATGGTTATGACGTTATGGTTATGACGTTATGGGGGCGAAATGGAAAAAAAAAAAAACTCGAGAACTTACAGATTTAGGTGCACTTTAGGGAACCTCAAGTGATCGAAATTAATCCGCTGTCTCCCACTACGACGTGCCTCATACTCATGTCATGAATTCGGCACTTAAAACCACAAAATCGAATTTAGTTAACGCTTGCATTATGCGTTCGGTGGAAACGGCGTGCCTGGGCCGGGAATCGAACCTGAAACCTCGTGATCATCACCGAACGGAACGCCGTAGCGCGGAAAGCCACAATGCGGGCGAACGAAGCGCCAACTCAAATAACGAAAATAGAAATACCCAGACAGCATACACGGGCACGATCTCACGGCCTTAGAAACCAATGAGCTTGCGAATTCGGGACGTTTGAGCCGATGGTCCTGGTACGCGGTGCACCGTCATTAATTTCACTTAGACACGAACCAGCCTAGGCGGCAAGGTACGGAAGAACAGATCGCGTCGAAGGCGAAATAAATGACGCAGACGGCAGGCCAGTCTTCCGAACGGTATGCCCCGCTTTTCATTTCGGCCTCGAGAGCCCATAAATAACGACCGCGCTAACCAGCGACGCCAGCGGGGCGTGGTTAAGGACCGGGCCCATTAATCACTTAACACCTACACGTCGCTCTTCTCGATCGCGCGTTCCGCGAGCTCTCGCGCCTTCGGCTCGGAGCAGCTAAGCTTAAAGCACGCGCCCTTTCCCTCGCTACCGGCCTGGCCCTCTGTTTACTGCCTGTCTATGTCTTCCGCGTCGGGAAATGTCGATGATACCGTCCCTCGAAGCCTCAATCGACAGCTGGCTTCCTTCTCTTATCGGAGACAGTCCAATACTCGCCGCAGACCGCTAAGCAGCTGGTGAAGTGGTCAGCCGCCATCTCAACCCTCGTTCCAGATCTGTTGAAGCCGGTCGACAGTGGGAGAGGAGGAAGGAAGTAAGCGTGGTCCTCCGAGGTGGCGTGCGCACACCTTCAGTTGCAAACGTTATAGATGCGGAGAGGGGGGGGGGGAAGCGTGACGTCAGGCAGTTATGCGTTAAGCGAGAAGAATATGCGTGGAGTCAAGGGGCTCAGTTTTTTTTTGTTATTCACGACCGTACCAAGTAATAGGCAATGAAACCTGACAACGCACAGGGGAAGTTAATTGTCACATTTAATTGAAATGTGGAAATCATAAAGTTGAAGGAAATGAAAGTGGACGAAAAGCTAGCTTGCCGCAGCTGGCTGGGGACAGAGACCGCCCCCTCGGTTTCAATCACGCGGTGTTTTACCAATTAAGCGACCGCGGCGCTATCTCTTGCCACTTTCTTGGGTATTAGCGTATGCGTACAAGATTAGCCTTGCAAGCGAGAGAGAGAGAGAGAGAGAGAGAGAGAGAGAGAGAGAGAGAGAGATAGATAGATAGATAGATAGATAGATAGATAGATAGATAGATAGATAGATAGATAGATAGATAGATAGATAGATAGATAGATAGATAGATAGATAGATAGATAGATAGATAGATAGATGTTATTATATAGTTGGGAATGTTAACCAGCGCCACTCGCGCCGTGTGCACGTGTCCGACACTGCCTCTCCCCGTTTCTCCTTCCCTTCGCGGCTGCACGTTGACTTTTGGGAAATGTAGCCGTACCCACGGTCATCGGGGCTTTCAAGGCAGCGTTTAGTCCATGGCAGCTCTTACCCAGG
This sequence comes from Dermacentor andersoni, assembly GCF_023375885.2. Lineage (NCBI taxonomy): Eukaryota > Metazoa > Arthropoda > Arachnida > Ixodida > Ixodidae > Dermacentor > Dermacentor andersoni. The sequence continues at coordinate 51,958,094 of NC_092819.1, read as the reverse complement.
CAGCGCATTACATGGGGCCAACTAGGGCCAATGTCGGTTTTGAGCCGGCACTCGCTCGGCCTGCAAGGCCCACCGCCGCCTCTGTAATGCCGGTGCTGGCGAAGCCACTGCATCCGACACCCAGCGCTGGCCCTGCCTTCGCCGGTGAATGCCCCTTAATGGCTAAGCCAGGCGAGGCAACTGGCTATCCCGGGCCTGCTTTTCCGTTAGAGTGTCGTCATTGGCAGTACGTCTCTAAACATTGGTTAGTAACGTCCGTTCAGTGCTATGGGCATTGACACATTGTTTAGACGTTCTGACAGACCCGTCTATATCGACCTGTCAAACAGAAAGGCATGTCAATATTTAGTTCTCACGTAGCATTCGCTCACCATTCGTTTTGCGTATATTCGCGGGCTTCTTATTATTCAATACAAATTTTGTAATTAGGCCGAGTTCAAAAAAATTATCCGAGTATCTCCAAGCGGCGGCAAACAATATTTGAACTTTCCTCTGGTTCTTCTGCCCCCCGTTTGCATTATTTCTTCCTTCTTTTCTCTTTTTCCCTCTCTCCTTCTACCGGCGTGTAACGCCTCTGTAACGTAGGGAAAAAACGCAGGGCAAAATGGAGCGCCTGCGGGAAAGCTTCGGAACGGCGCCAGCTTCGGTATACCTGATGAAGCATGTCGCAGCTGACCGCAAGTACGCACAAACTACGTCAGAGTTAAGAGAAGAAGGGAAATCTACTACTGGGGTGCTGGTAAAGTTTTTTTTTTTTCGAACTGAGCAGAGTCACCTCTCAGGTAACGAACCCTGCTGGTGACCTGCGACGGCTCGCCCTTCCCATTCTCCCTTTACCGAAAGAGGCATCTCTAGGTGAATAGCATGCCCAAATGCTGCTGCTCAGCGCCTCCTGTACAGGCTCTTTTCGCGCGCAAACATCCCCCCCTTTCGAAAAACGCGGGCGAGCGTCGGGGTCATCCTCACGTTACCTCAACAGCTTCTGGCCCCTTCCCGAAATCAAGCTCGTACTCCCTTTCAACGACGCTCTTTCTCCGCTTCCCTCATTTTTACTCTTAATCAGTGTCCCCTTCCTTACCCCTCCTCCTCTCCGCTCACGTACCCGACAGCGGATCCAACTGCACCCTTAACGGAAAAGCTCCGGCTCTTCACCCACCACTGCAGCAGCGGCAGCGTGCAAAAAGCACGACCACGCGACTCTTTCCGTCTCACTCTCTCCCATTTCCCTCCTCCTCATCTTCTGCTGCCCACTAACAAAAAAGCCAGCCCTGCGCCGGGTGCCTAGACGGCCCAGGTTCCACACACACACACACACTGCGCTCGCTCAGAGAATGGAAAGGACGACGCGGAGCTTCGTTAATGACCGTCCGAACGCCGGCGACAGACGACGGGCTTAATCGGCGTCTCCTCCGCCCTCCCCCACGCCCTCTGCCACTTTTACCCCTCCTCCCCACACACAACTGCTTCTTCATACTTTCCTGCCCGACCCACCGCAGCGCCGGCTATCCTCCAGCCATTCTGCCTTTTTGCCCCGACCCTCTAAGCATGGCGACGGAGGCACAAAGCGCGGAACACCGGTGCGTGTGCCCCGCGGGGGAGAACCTTCGCCCTGAAAGGAACGCCAGCGGGCCTCCTCCTCCAGCAGCTGACTTCATTACCGCCGCCTGCTTGCGTTCTCCGCCGTCGAGGCTCGGGCTGCGCGTCAACGGCGGGGGCAAAGATGGAACCGGCGCGGCTCGGCTGGTGGCTGGCTTGGTAGCTGCGAGCCTTGCGTTCCGGAAAAAAAAAAAAAAAAAAACATACAAGACGGACGCGGCCACGCGGTCGCTCATCTCCCACTCTCTTGTGTTTCCTTCCGGTTGCATACACACTCGCTCACGCTCTTCAAAGGAGTCTGCGGCTTGTTCCGCTTTTGGAGGCACCTCCTCGCTCTTCAGCCCGGCCTCCCTCCCTCCCCCCCCCCCCATGAGAGCAATGGCGGCACGATGAAAATCCGTTACTTGCGCCGGCTCGCCTTCATTGCTATACCAGCCTCTGAAACTAAATGGAATAATAAATTTAAAGAAAAAGAAGCAAGCGAATGCAACAGTAGGTAAAGGCAAGACGCAGAAGACCAGGACTTAGGAAGGAGAACACACAAGCCAGTACGAGAGACTCCATGGCGGCAACCGCGCGCACTGGCGTTCACGGTACATATTCGGTAAAAAGATAGTGTCTATAAACACTATCTGTACTTTCTGTGCTTTCAGTTTGTCCAAGATTATTATCTTGACATTGAAATCTCCAGGAGGGCTGCCGCGTGGTGTTTTTATTGAGCGCCGTAAGCCAAATCTATGAGGAGCGCGCCGCGTTATCCCTCACACTACGCAAGGGAGGCGCTTCCGATAGATGGCGACTCGGTAAGTCCTATATATGGATAAGACGGATGCTTACGGAATACGAGCGTAGGTCCCGTAGGTCAACGTGCGTCTGAATTTATTTCATGACAAAGAAAGGCGTACACCGACCAAGTAAAGCTCGTTAAAAGAGAAGAAGTTTCGGCTTCCATACGGAGGCCTTGTTCACAATGGCCCTAACTGTTCCAACTGGTCCAAATGTTCACAACTAATTCATACATTGTTTGCCCCATTCTCGATATTGAGTTAGTTCATTGTAGTGATTAATTGCACATTATTAATGTCCGCGGGTACCGATAAAGCGTTACCAAAAAACAAGAACAGGAAAGACTTTACCAGCTCTGGAGTGCCTGTCTGTTACAGCGTAAAAGAATCTTTCATCCTTCGTCGTTCGCGGTGCTGACGTTCCTCTCTTGCCAGAGAAGCGAGCAATCGCGCAACTGTGGCGTTATCTACACGCCACGTTCTCGGCCAGTACGAGTTTACAGTTACTCATATAGTTGCTCATATAGTAGTATCGGTGCACGCGTTCACATTTTTTTGTACCTTTTCTTTATTTGATTAGACCTAATAGTGTGTTGTTTTATGCGCAATTTGGGAAAAAAGAAGGGCTTCGGACAAGAAAACACGAACTTTAAGCACAAAATATCAGAGTAAGAGGCCTGAACGGACGTCTCGGAGGCGCATGTGACAAACAAAGCATCTTAACACAAGATGCTTCAATGAGCCAGTTCAACTTGACCTCCTTGCTATCAACAGTGAAGGCATCTCAGTTCCCTCCTACGCAACCGTGTACATTCAAGATATCGTATATAAAAAAAAAAAAAAAAACTCAGTGCCCTTTCACACTGTGAAGAAGGATGAATGTATAAAAAAGGCCTGTGAAGGAGGCCCACGTATGGTGAGGTGTGCTTAATAAGGACTGCTTCCCGTCCGCCGCGGGTCGGCCCGGCATTGCACTATCTCCAGGATCGGCCCACGTATGGGGAGTTTTTTTTTTTTTTTTTTTGCTTACCACGCCAACGACACGAGAATTTCCTTGGACGGTAGAGGTACACAGCTTCGCTGTAATATGTATGAGCGGTGAACGTCAGGGCCTGGACACGAACGTCTGACGTCACAGGTGTCTCGTATAGTTACCTCTGAGCAAACACCCGCATAGAATTAGCCAGGTTGTTCAGGAAGAACCGCGTACGTGCGCCTCGAAACCGGCCCACGACAGGCAAAAATAAAGCAACGTTCGCTTGGAACGCCGCAAAACCGGCAGTCAGCCTGCAGAGCGCAGTTAATGCTTTCAGACGGCCGGTAATTAATTAAACTTGTTCATCGCTCCACATTGCCGTCAGAACATTGCTTTATTAACTCGATTCCCGCTCCTTCCTTCTTTTCTTTTTTTTTTGTCCCTACGAGGAGCTCACGGAATACAGGAAGCGAGAACACTTGAGAAATTATGCAACGTAAGGGGATAACGAAGAAACATTAATAACCCTCGTGCAGGAAGAACATGGAAGCACTTGCAAAGCTTTTCAACACTTTCACGACGTCGGCCTTAATGATAAACGTGCACACACGCAAAAACGTAAACACGCGCGCGCGCTGAAGGGAGTACGAGGAAAACAGATTGATTACTCGCCCTCCTTCCGAAAAACTAAGAAAGAAATGATACTATTGCACTTTACAAGCGTGTGGTTAAGGTTCGCGTACGCTAGCGCACTCAGGTTGAAAAACAGAAATGACGAACTACTCGGCGTGCGTGTTCATTTCGACGCAGCTATTTGCATATTAAGAAACGTACGTGTTTTGCAGGAAAGAAAAAATAAAGAAGGAAAGAGAAAAGGAAGCCTTATTGCGACTAATTAGAAACACGTGCATTGGGTTAACGTGATGCACAATCATTTGGTTGTCGGCGCGAGCCAATTTCGAGCTTGTTTCCAGCTAAGTGCACTTGCCGCTGGATAACCGTAAGCCCGAACGCAGAAGCACGTGTTCATAACAAGCATAACTAATACGAGCACGCACAAGCGTTTCTTACTCGCCCCTCTGCCACCGCAGTGGGAGACGTAGGCAGTGAATTTGTTTATTACGCCGTAAAATCTTCCAACCGAACTTTCTTAGGCGGAAAATAATGAGACCGGTAAAGCACTTGCGCAAAACATTACCAGGATTATCTTTCTTTTCCTTTTGACTTCGTCTTATACCATCACTCACTACGGCAGAAATTGCATGCCTAATCTTCTGGTAACTAATTTCGCGGCCAGTACGCCGTACAGTGACGTCAGTGGGGCGTCACAGATTTCACGGTGCCTGCCACCACTTGGACTTGGAGCCCATCGTTTTAAAGAGGTAGCCACATGACAATTCCGACTTCTCATCTAACTTTTTTTTTTTTGCGGTTAGATGAATATATTGGACCTCGAAATGCTGGATAACGTAGTGTGAAGCCTCAGAGTTTCTTACACAATTTACTAAAAATGATTTTCTATGAACCAGTTTCTGTTTCGTTTCCCCAGAGGGCGTACTGTCGTGACGTCATGACGCAGAAAGCGGTCACGTGGGAACAGAACGTCTTGACGTTTATTGGCTCTCGCTACGGCTCTCTCGATCGGTCGTCTGCCACGCTGCCACCGTTAGCGATGCCCGGATGTATAGAACACGTCTGCCTAAAGAGGTTTCGAAATGTAGCACACCGGCGTATATGGAGTGTTTAAAAGTATAATGCGCGAACGTAGATTAGCATAAGGAAGCCTAGAGCAAAAAAAAAGAACGAATAAAGAGACGATCGGTGACGTCTGGAAAGCAAGTGGCGCTCCCCTGCGGGCGACTTTCAAACTCTCGCGAGAGGCGCTCCGAGTTAGCGGGTGAGTCGTTGACGTCCCGACAAAGGACAAACAAGAATGTGTCTCCGGCTCGATTCTCCGGCCCTCGGTCATAGTTTAGGATTTGAAAAGAAATACGCCTCTCGAGACGCGAGAAACATAAAAATGGACGCGAGCACGCACGCATGCGTGTCTGTTTGTGAAAATGAGATAGTGAATATAGATAGATGTTCACGCTCAGAAGGAGTTTCAAATCCACGAAGAGAAATTGGCCTTCGCATGCAGAGCGCTTCCTTAGTCGAAAATAGCGACAGTTAGTAAAACAAAAAAAGGGGGGGCGGGCTTGAGGAGAAATAAAAATGAATGACGTGCTAACAAACAACGAGGCAAAAGGGAGAGTTAGAACGAAATGGCACGCGCGGTTGTGAAGCTTGCTCGTCTTCTACACTTGTATTTCGGGAAGCGGTAAACACCATTTTTTTTAGAGCACGCGAATAAACGCTGTGCCTTTCGCGCGTATTGCCGTGGTCGTCCCGTCGTTTGGTGACGTGTGCAAACGGATGGTTCGCATTTGAGGTCGAATAGTCCGCGACTGTTTGCGAGAGGCGGATTCCCACGCAGTTTTGGGCACAATAACGTAAGCTGTCTACTGTAACAGACAAATAAATAATAATAATAATAATAATAATAATAAGAATAATAATAATAATAATAATAATAATAATAATAATAATAATAATAAACGTGCATATATTATTTTCTTCTTTCCTTTCTTCTTCCGCTCATTGCGAACGAACGGATAACACAGAGAAAAACAAGAGCGTACCATTCTGCATTTCGTTAAACGAGGACAAAAAAAAAGAAAGAAAAAAAAAAAAAAAAAAACAGCCAGGTGAGCATACACGCACACGTATATACACACAACTAATTCTTTAATACATTATTTTAATCTTTTCATTTCGTTATACTTATTCAAAACAAAAGCGAAAAAAAAGACAGATAAACAAGCATATATCGTTTCCCCGTTTTGTTAAACATGCTAAAACAATGAAATAAAAACAGCGAAGCCTAAAAAAATATTTTGGAAACGCAGAAGGGAGAGGTGCGCGTGTTCGGGTTTCTTTTTTTTTTTTTCATTTTGTTTTCTTTCCGGGCGAGGCCAGTCACTCTCTTCTCATCTTGGAGCCATCGCCACAGAAAATTCAGAGACGCCGCACGGCGAGTTCATTCATTTTTCACCGCCCCGAAGCTTGCGCCGAGCCAGCGCGATGGTTGTAGAGCTATATGCGGGAAGAGAGAGATATTTACCAACACTATAGACGTAAAAAAAAAAAGTGGAAACAAAAACGCCCAATGCATAAGGGATAGGAGCAAGAAGCTACATAGACACGCACAGTTGGATATAACCGCACTCTCGGTTTTACACTTGAAAACGAAACGGAAAACTAAATATCGAAAAAAGAGAGAAAGGAATTGAGAAACGATAATAACGCTGACGGAAAAATCACCCAGGAAACTTTCACCTCCCCCTCCTCCTCCCCCCGCGGATTCGCCGCAACGGACACACGAAAATCTCGAGCAGCAAAAAAGATACATTCAAGAGGCCTCGTGGAAACGCCGGCGTGTGTAGTTCATATCGTGAGAGCCGCTCAGTCGTTTATATGTATGCGTATGGGTCTGTGTAGCTTCTTCAAGATGCCCCTCGTTCTCTTTGCCTGAGCAGGGAAATATATACACACACCTTGCTCGTTGGTCCGTTACTCTCGCGGATCTCTTTATTTTATTCCTCGCATTACTCAGCGAGCCGTGGATTGCGAGTAAATATTTAGCATACGCTGGAGGCGGTGGATGCGCTCGTAAAAAATAGAAAAGAAAAAGAAGGGAAAGAAAATTGTGCGCGCACAGTGGACGCGTTCGGAACTTCCGACAGATGGAGCTCGCGGGGCCGCGAGCGGTCCGATGGAAGGGGGGCTTTTAAATATCTGAAAAGCGGTTCATTTCGTTTCTCTCGGAGCTATAACTTCCTCTCCGAATATATTTTCCCCTCTCGGCGCCGATCCAGCTGCAGGGATTGGCTCGGCTTGGCGCGCACCGTAAAGCCAAACAAATTCTTCCCTCTTCAAATCCGTCGCTTGTGCGGGAAAACGCCCAACACTGTGAATTCGACGGATACGCGTTTTCTTTCTCTCTCTCTCTTTCATTTTTCCTTACGGTCGGGTAATGCCTGATATACTGTCGTGTTATAGATTGCCCGTCGCTTCAAAAATTCGCTGAAGGGAAACGGAATGCGATTGCATGTTGAGGTTGAAACTAAGGGAAAGCCCCACTTTTGACTCTCTCTATCGACTGCGTAGACTAACACAATCAGGCGTGGTGTATACATAGACCACCGAGAACCAGGCGAGGGACCGCTGCTAAGGTATGATGAAGGAGCGAGGATTTTGGAAGCACAGTTGAACCGGAAACGGATACTGAAGCTGTCTATCAAGGCTGTTATTCACCGACGCGGCTCGCTAAGTCTCCATATAACATCGCGTCGCATACATACATACAAAGCGCGGGACTCCTAAAACCTGATCAAACTGAAGGAAAAATCGGGATACGGAACGCGCGAGAGCGCGCTGCCTAGTTTGAAGCCCTTTTACTGTTTATTTCGCATCGTTAACGACCGCTTTCCTGTCCAATCGGTTTCTTATAAGGTTTCGAGGCTTCTTTCGCTTTCCCGTCGGACACCCATTCGTCTCCCATATACCCGTTATGACTTGATACACAGTCAATCACGCGATAAGGCGTCTGTCTGCGGTATACCAACATCAATGATAAACCCACAGTGCGCTTCTTTAAAAAAAAAAAAACATATCTTGAGAAAGAACAAATGGTACAAGCTGGCGGGACCGTTCCATTCTACGGCGGGAAGGGGGTGGGTGGGTGAAGAGTAAGAGAAATAAGTAGAGATTTGAAAAGAGAGAAAAAGATGGTAGAGGGTGGGAATAAGTGCGAGCGAAAGAAAAGAATGGCCTTTTGATCCGTTCCGAAGTGAGCCTTAAAAGCACTCCCGACACCTCCCTCCCACAACGCGCGCCACGCTGCGCCGCAGCGCTCCCGCGCGCTGCAGGGAAGCCGTGGCGGCAGTAAAAGCCGATGCATAAATTGACGCGGCACACGCTTCGCCACTCGTCGGTGCGACTAGATTAGCATGCGTTCGCGAATTGCACGCGCAAAAACACACACACACACATGGACGCGCGGAGGACGCGTGCGTGCGCGAGGGCGAACTCCATGCACGCGTCGCCGTATGGGTACAGGGAAAGCGAAACCCGCTTCGGCGTATGCTCCATAGAGCGAGGGAAAGTGAGAAACAATGAAACTGGCTACGAAGAATAGACGACGCCGTGAAGAGCGCACTATTAGGCGGACAGAGAGAGAGAGAGAGAACGAAGAAAAAAAAAGGATTGCGGGAGTGGGAAGGATGCTTCACTTATTCATCGGTTCGCCTTTCGAATCCGCGAGGAAAGCCCGTCGGTTTGGCTCAGAGGACTTCCGTGTCGCTGAGCGAGGGTAGATAAAAGAGAAAAAAAATAGTCAGGTACGAAATACGAGCGCATTTCTTAAACGCGTCGAATGCGCGGCTTTTGTTTAGGCGTTGCTTCCGGAGGTGGCCCGCTTCTCCCGATTTTTTTTATTGCGTTCCTTTCGTGTTTATTGAGGCAGCGCGAATATTTCTTGTACCCACGATTAAACTTTATTTATGCGTTTCTTTGTTTTGTTTTCGATAGCTTCCGCGTGCGTTTGCCTTCGCGAATGAATACACCTTTTTATCTTAGGCTCCGCATTTATCAAACGCCAGGCAGTACAGCATCGGCTGTGCATCCGAAACGAATATTGCCGCGTTGCCTTAGGATTTAAAGCAGCAGCAGCAGAAAAAAAAAGAAAAGAACGGTAGAGTGAGTGCTTGTGAAAGGGAAACTAAAGGAGACGTCGCCTACTCAATAAAGAAAGAAAAATGGAAGAGGGGAAAAAAAAAACTACCTCCAGCTTTGAAAGCAGGATTTAATCAAATGTGCCGCGTTCTACTGTACCACTGCTGACTTCATTGCTCGACACTCACGTCGTTCGTGCTCTTTTTTTTTTTTAGACCGAACTGCTTACGCACGGATTACTTGTTTCACTTTGCGAAAGCTACCGTTGCTTTTTCGTGGACGTTTTGCGTATCGCCACCCAGTTGAGAGGCTGTGCAATTAAAGGAAACGAAGACGCGAAACACCACAGGCGTAATATTTTTCACATTTTGTTTTTGAAAGCTCTTCGTCGAGTGTCTACCGAGCTTACCAGGCATCTAGAGCCTACCACATGTAGTTTTTTTTTTTTTTTTTTGGTTCCGACAGTAATCGCTGAGAAGCGATTCCTGTAAAAAGAAAAAAAGGAAGTATCTGTAAGCAATAAGTAACTGGTGGAATGGATCTGTCATTACGACGTGCAAGTAGTTTCATAGCGTCTAGAAGCTGAAAGAAATTGTTCAATGGTGACTAAATTTTTTTGTCTGTGCGTGTGCGTGTGTGTGCGCATACGTTCGCGCACATGCATGCGTGCGGCCGGGTGAACGAATTAGTGCGTTAGCTTTCCCGTATGAACTAAATTTGTGTGTGTGTGTGTGTGTGTGTGTGTAGAAGAATTTTAGAAGTGTCTAGCGCTTTATGGATTGTCAAAGCATCGCGAGCATATTGGCAGCAGACACTCTGTTGCCGCTCGTGTTTTTCGTTGCCCTCGCATTCGTCAGCTCATCCGTTATGCATAATGCCTTTGAAAATTGGTAGAACCCGCAAATGCAAAAGTGCTTAATTGCCGTGGCGCACTGCGGACAACGTCAGAGGTGTAAGGCACCTTTTCATGTTGTACTACATTGCCGCAAAAATAAGATTCGCCGGAGAGTGTCCCGCAAGTTATTGATGCACGGTAGCTAGCAGGGCGAGTCGGTACAACGTGCATCTTTACTTTCTGGGTGTATCTTTCTAGATGCATCTTCCTGGATGTATCTTTCTAGATGTATTTTTCTGGACGCATCTTTCTGGGTGTAGCATTTTGGGTGTACCCTTCTGGATGTATCTTTCTCGGTGTACCATTCTGGATGTATCTTTCTGGATGTATCTCTCTGGATGTATGTAGCCGTTAAATCCCACTATCTTGTATATACTGGTCTACTACCATGTTTCGCGCCTTGGTTCAGTGTAATTGGCTGGTGTGCGAGTCTACGCACGTGCGAGTTTTTCCTATTTATGCCGTTTTTGCCAGAAATAAGCTTTCATTCGTGCGATTCAACACCCTTGTCGCGCCTTCCTTCATTCTTCCTTGTTGGTTCGTTCGCGCTTTAAATAAAGATGCGTAAGCTGTCGTCCGACTGACAATGTTAAGACAAAAGAAACCTTTTTTTTTTAAGACGTTGCAATTACGAAATTTTGAAACAAGCTTGACCAATCATTATTACGAGGTCTCGCAGCGAAGAATTAAAGATAAAAAGAAAGGAAATAGAGAAGGAATGAATGAATGAAAGGATTGGTGTCCCATTGCGTGCGCCGACCAACGTTAACTGCAGAAACGCGTCGGCCGGTATAAACTGGCAATCGATGGCGACTCCTGGAGCACCGACAATCTGTCGCAAAAAAAAAGAGAAAAAGAATATAGAGGAACAATAGTTAAGAAGAAAGGCGAACTCGAGACGCAAAGAATATTCCTTGAAATTACGCGTGGCGTGCTACGAGGAGCCCGTAGCAGTAAGTAAATATTCAAAAGGTTTCTTTTCTTTTTTTTTTTGTAAGAGTACTTAAAATCGCGTTTAGGCCACCGGCAGCCTCGCGTCGGTTCATTACACTAATTTCCTCGGAAACTTTATATAAGAAAGTCGTGCGAGCGCTCGAGCAGTGCCCTTTGTGTTGTGCTTTGATTGCGCTCTCTGCTCGCTGGCGCGAAGTAAGAATCGTGCACGTTGCCCGCTATGTGGGAGAGTGTCATTTGCTCGCTCCAGCTTCTTCCGGCCTCCCTGGATTCTCTTTCTCTCTCTCTTTCGCTCTCCACTCCTCGGAAATCAATTATTAAAACACCATTTTCTTCGCCAAACGTTCCGCCCGCCTCGTTTTAAAAAACGAACTAGGTGTATTTTTTATTTTTATTTATATATTTACTTATTACTTTATTGGCATTTGCAATTCACCTTCGCTTCCTCGAGGCGTGGTATAAGCAGCCTTTGCATACACTTACTACGCGCAGGTTATTTTTTATTTATTGTTTTCGAAACTGATTTTCTCCGCTTGCGTTTCGTGTGCTCCGATTGCATTCGCCCCCGATCGATGCGACGGGCAACCCAGAGCGTATATACGTGTATGGTGCGAGACAGGTCGAGGCTGGAACAGGACTACCGAAACCTTCGCGGCCTGCCGCCTAAGATTTGAGTTTCAAATCAATAGCGTAATTAGAGTAATCCGGATTCGATTCGTTACATGCCGCTGATGCATGTATAATACGCGAGGCAAAGATTGGCGCTGCGCTCGCCGGCGCTGTCGCGGCTGACCGCGAAATGAAAAGCGAGAATGTAAATTTACGTGCAAATGCGAAGTATGTACACTGGCGCCGCTTTCCGCGGTTGGGCTTGGCCAGTCTTGCGTGCAGTCGCGGTTCGACGCAACACATTCGTTGCACTTGTTGCAAGGGTCACTTCTTAAAGTTTGTTATAAAGAGACAATATGCAATGCAGTACAATTTTATTTCCATCAAAAAAGGACCAAGGAGGCTGTAGGTAAAAGATGCCTCTACAAACAGCTTGACGGGAGCCCATAGCCGCCTTAAAATGAAGCTATAGTCTGAAGTTCTCTTACTTGTCCAAGCAGTGTTGAGTTTCAACTATATACTCCACCTCACAAACTCCGCGCAGCGCAGCGAAGCTTGATGAGAGGAATTGTGTCAGCCAGTCACCAAAGCGTGTAACAGAAAAGGGAGGAGGGCTTACCCACTGTGCGCTACTTAACCGCACGTTACGCTTCCAATCAGTCGGCGTGGCGCAAAGGACACTCAGAGGTGGACAAATGCAGGAGTCCTTTCTTCTTCAGGAGGCGGATTCGCAAAGCGCATCGTTTGTAGGTCATGTTCGCCATAGGTCGGCCGACTTCGCTAGTGACCTGTCGAGCTTCGCGATTGGTCGGAACTTGTTCTTACGAACAAGTCGAGCGAAATAACTGTTTCTGAATACGGGCCCGGTTGGCGGGGAAAGGGGGAGGGGGGGGAGTCATTTTGTTAGAGTAAACCTAGTGAACGGTTGATTTCGGCTGCTGCTGATGTGCTGATTGGCTGGTCTGGAATCACTGAGAGAGACAGGCGCACCCAGGCAGCCTCCTCCTCGCTGGTACAGGACTAGCCGATTGGCGGGGTCCGAAATAGGCAGTCCACTAAGAGGGCTATTACAAAACGCTTCCCTCCCCTCTCCCCTTCCCTTTCTATGGTCCTCTGTCCTTGTTAGCTGACGCGACGACACCCTAGTTTCGGCCGCAGTGCACGGAATTGGTGGTAAGGAATATCGAAATAATTAAGCGAGGAAATTCGTGGCTTAAGGAGACGCAGCGCTGGTTCCATTTCTGAAGTATGTTAAACTTTAGAAGCCCGAAGCGATGGGACGGCGCATTCTAGGAAGTGAGTTCAGCCTTTAGCAAGCTGCGACTCGTTGTTTACCTAATCGACACATTAGACTGCACCGGTACAAATCCCAGCTTCCACACATTTTTTTTAAATGTAAAGTACGGGTCACGGGTTTATGAGACGTATGAGAAAATTGTCGCACCGAATTCCGTTCGATTCGAGCGCTCCTGTTAGCTCAGACATATCCATGTTACTCTCTACACGCATGCCATTCCATAAGAGCTCGCGGTGCTAACTTAAAAGAATCTACCGAAGGCATAACTTGTAAATCTCAGAAACTCCACCGCCCGCTTGTACAATGTAGAAAAGAAAACGACACTGTATAGGAATGAAGATTGGGAAGCATAAGAAATTTTGATTCTATACTAAAATCGGTCTCGGAAATTCCGGCCCTCGCATCACCGACAGTATCGCGACATTGTGACATGGAGCGTAATTTGTCGACGTCGTGGAGCAATATGGTTAGGCGCGATCGTGCGGCTCATGAAAAGAAAAAAAAAAAGAAGCAAGAGTGCTACGGTCATGCTTATTTATTATTATTATTTTTGGGCTTCCGTCACGGGTGTACGCGGCCGTAGGGATCGGGGGAACCGAGCGAGGGAGCGTATAGTGACGTCACGACACATCCACCTCCTCCTCGATAACGAAGCCGAAACACGGGCTGAATTTACAAAGCTTTTTTGTTCGAAAGCATTCTTCGCCTTTGGCCAGCCGCCTTCGCTAGTAATAAGTCAAGAATCAAGATTGCTTGGATTCGATGTGACGAACAATTCTAGTGTAAGAGCGTTTTGTGAATTCGGGCCCTGGGTCCAAATTGACAAAGCTGCTTGTTCGTAAGTCCTTTTTTCTTTAATTGGACGGCCAGCCTTCACTACTAATGTACCCAGCGAGAGGATTGGCTGAAGTTTACTCTTACGAACGCTTCTAGGGTTAAAGGTCGTTGTGAGCACGGGCACTTGTTGTAAAAAACAAGAAATACAGTGAATTATTTAGGGCGCGCTGATTCCATCGCACATTGGTTTTGCTGGCAACGAAAAAGTTGATGCTCTTGCATACGCAGCGCTCCATCATCCTCCAAAAATCCAGGGCCCAAAAGAGTAATCAAGTTAAAAAATCTGAGATTCGAAATCACTTTGGGTCACTTTGGGCTCCACGAACCAAGAGCTTTCGTCGACTGGAAGCCTCACTCCTATATCGAATAAAGATAGGATCTACTAGCCCATCAGCATAGTTACTTAAGACAGGGCGTATCGATTTTCCGAACTGTACGACATACGACGAGACAGGATGCATTGAACACTTTCTGTGGCCAAAATTCCAAGGGGAAATGGACGCTCTCCTAGAAAATATGCAACAAACGGACCTTCCGCATGCGTGCCTGCAACACCTTGTGTTCCCCGATGGGTCAGTTATAGTCCGCAAAGAAACTTCACGTCTCCTTATCGCGTTCTTAAGAGAGATAGATTGTCTGATGGACATGTGGTGAAACACCACAGTGATACTATAAGAGACTCTGGGTCGGAGCAATCGCCTGACTTGTGGCAACAGATGAGTTTGGCCAGGCGATCCACTCACCACCACCACAAGGATGCGTTGGTTCTTGAGTACTGCACTTACACGCGCGCGCACACACACACACACACACAACACACACGCACACACACGCAGACACGCACATGTCTAAACGGCGTACTGGTTGACCAACTTGTGCAGTTAACTACAACCAGGCTTAGTCAGCAATACTTTATGGCAGGCTAATCAGTTCGTTGATCATGTAGTCTTTCGCGGCAACGAGACACGCACAAGGAAGGTCGGCAGTACAGCACCATTCTCAGTCAATAAAGTGTAGTAAAACCTGTCCCCTAGCGACACCAAACTGTTCGCTCTTATCTTTTGTACAGGCACACACTGAATGGCTAAACGTGGCAGTGTTTACGGTCGAATAGTGGGCAGTGAAAGCTCTTGTACACGCAACGCGCCCAGTAGGACGTAAAAGTGGTGCTTATAAGCGAGCTTATGTACGATGCGGTCCCCCAAATCGAAGGTGCTAATCTCTCCAGACATCGGCGCGCACGCCTGTTGCCATAGCAACCCGTTTTCGGGAGCGACCCGATTCCTTCTCCCAGGCAAGTAAACAAGAGACAGATAAGATTAATCGGCGGCCCCTTGGCCTCTTCTGCAAACGTGAAACACCGAGGCCGATAAGAGGTAGCAGAGAAGCCTTTACAAAAAATAAGAGCAGCAGAAGTAGAGGTAGCCCGAGTAGGGGACGTGGGGGAGGGGGCATAGACAAAGCGTCGCGATTTCGTGCCGCTTCCTTGCGCTTTCTGCTCCGACATTTCTTTCTTGTATCTCGCTTTTTCTTTCCCCGCTCGTATTTGTCGTGTTTTACTAAGCACGGCAAAGCGGTGGCACTGGCGTGGCGTGTGAGCTCGCGCCAGGACAAATGGTATTGACACAAAGCCCTGCCGGCCCGCCTAAGGCGCACACTGTGGCGCATAGGCGATTCCCGTTGGAACAAAGAGAGCTGCGGAGAACCGTGGCCTAACCGATGGTTTCGTTCGCCAATACAAGCGCGCTGCGCTATTTCTCTCCTGGCACCAGCGCCCACACTCACCTTCTTCACCGCCCACCCACCACTTGAGTCTCGCGATAGATAAAGATAAACGCAGATACAGAAATGACGAAGCGCTGTTGTGAGGGTTTTAGAGGGGGAAGGCGGCGCTGCACCGCACTTTTGTTCCGCACCGGCTCCATTAGAAAGCGAACTTGTGTTGCCCGCTAAGGAAGGCGAGATAAGCAGCAGAGTACCGAGGCGTGGACCCAATGGTGTACCCAATGGTGCTCGTAACTCCGCCGCCCACTTGTCCGGAATGACGCTTCACCTCGACGCAGCGAGGCGCCCACCCGTTTCGAGTGTGTACCGATCGTCTAAAGACAAGCAGACGACGTGTCGTACAGTGGCGTCGTTCGAACGCAGCTTCCCCGACTGGAACTGCGCGTAGGCGATACAGGGACAGACGAAGCGTCGTCTGGCTTCTTTGTGCGAACGCAGTTCTGTCGGTCGTCTGCTATGTGTGCGTCACACAGGAACAGACGACATGTTCGTCTGGCTCCGTTCTTCGACCGCAGTTTAATCGTCTGAAACTGTCTGTAAATAATACAGGGGCGCATGACACATCTACCGGTGTCGTTTCTTCGAACATGATTTCGTAGTCTGCTCCTGCGTGTAAGGTGTCGTTCGGTTCTGCAAAGAAAGGTTCGCGAATACGGGTTTTAACGATGAAAACGTGGAATCGAGAAATATCAGCGCGGTTCATATACTTCCTGTCAACAAACCAGACAGCGCGCCGGAGGTTATAGGTTCGGCGAGAAGTTCGTTCCCGGAAAACAAACAAACAAACAAAAAACAAACAGACAAAAAACGCTGCCTTTATACGCATTGTGCAGTGGGTGACCGTTACGAGCACTCTTTTGGTCCTGCGAGCTTTTTTCTCCCCTTTGTAGGTTTGGCGATAAACGAAATGACCGCAGTGGTCGATGCGCTGTTTCTGTACTCGTAACCGTGCAATCGAGATACGAGTTGCTCCCCGCTCAACTTGAAATATAGCGGAAAGCTGGGCGAATGCTTTAACGGCACTGGGTTGCCGTACCGACCGCTATCGTTCCGTAATGAATGAGCTGGTCCTCGATTGATGTCTCGCGGAACGATTAGTGGAGTTCAGTTGGAAGCCAACGTCGTTCAGGCCGTATCGGGTGTTCCACAATCGGCTCGCGGACTCTGGCATTTTTATTTCGCTTTGCTTGAGATAATTTTTCACGCACGTGGATTTCATTTGCAGCGCTTTCCTCTACTAGCGCTCTTGCTTCCTTTCGTGACCAATGTATGCAAGGTGTTTTCATTATAATGTAAAGATAAAAAAAGAGAGAGATAACAGACCATGTAGTTGCGCACTGCCAGCAAGTCAGAAAATTGCACTTAGGCAAAGTTGCACCGCGGATACATGTACTCTGTTACGAGCAATAACAGTTGGCGCGGTTTCTGAAGAGCGAAAAACGTAATCGAAAAATCTTAGCATGTGAGGTAGCCTGCTATTCGGACGCTCAGTTGCGCGGGGACGTCGACTGCAGCTATCGCCGATAAAGTTTGACATTTGGATATCAGCGCCGACTGCATACTGCGACCCCATAACATTCCGGTCAGTGCCGACGTCCGTCTACGACGGTCAGTTCACACACCTATAACCAAACGTAGAAAGAAAGAAAAAGAGCTCCACCGGTTCGAAAGTCGCAATACGTACTTTAGCAACGCGGGACAACACGATTTACACTTCACCTCACTAATTCCGCGGTATGCGGCGAAAGCTGTGGCTTGCATCGGGGGACCAGAACGGAGGCCCAGGCGAAGGGACAACCTCCGTTGACCGCATTGAGATGAAAATAAGCAGAGGAGTTGTTGGGGATCGCCGCTAGCCAACTATGGCTAGGCCTTTTCACTTGGTTAATAAATGCGAAAATATTTTCTTAAGTTACAAATTCTTGCCAAAAGTTATAGTCAATCAAAACAGAACACGTAACTACACTAAATGTACCTGATCCAGAGTATACATGGCTATGCTATAATCGCCCTCCGCGCAACGCGGACTGAATGGAAGCATTACGGAAGGAGCGTAATATGGGCGAGCCCTCCTCCTCTTTTCTCTGGAAAACGCAGGCGGTTCTCGTTGCCGATTGCAACAAGATCATTAGCATTCGCTGCAATACACCAGCGTAGCGCGACGAAGTATACTTGCAAGTTTTGGCTTAACCGCGCAAGGGCAGAAGATGGCAGAAGAGAAGACGAGAGGACAAGGGCTTATTGTCCTGTCAACTTCTCTTGTGTCTTCTGTCTTCGGCTTCCTTGCCATGTTAGACCAATCATGCAGTGGAAGAAACTCGCCCAGCTTTCAGTTCACGGAGTATAGCGTTGCTCTTTAGAACCCATGTCTGACTCGTACTTTCGAAGTTCCAGAAACCTTTCCACGTGCATCTCACATGTAAAAGAATGGCACTTAACGAGTACGAACGGGAAACCTAACATATTTTTTTATTTGATAGTAAAAGAGAGAGAGAGCAAATGATAAAGGAAAGGTAGGGAGGTTAACCAGGACTGAGCCCGGTTGGCTACCCTACACTGGGGAAAGGGAAAAGGGGATAGTAAGGTTTGTCCAGAAGTGCCGGACCTGGCGTCGCCACACAGAGCAAGATCTGCTGATGACCTGTAGGATCTACACAACAAATCGGGCTTATATATATATATATGACATTGCGTGTATAATTTCTCACTGAACTAACGTGTCGCCGCAGGACACCTGCCGATCAACGCCTTGACCCCTTCAATAACTAATCAAAATCGGCTTGTCGAAACAAGTATTATTTAAAGCGTTATAAAGCGTTTTGACGCTTGCCAGTCTTTTTTTCAAGGTTTTAGAGGGTTTCGAGCTGCAATTACTGCAATAAACACGACAAGTGGGAAACATCGACAGTCCTGCGCATCCAATGCGCGGGGCCTGGAGCGTTTTCGCATTCCTTTCCCGACGGAACGATCGGCGGCGACGGACGGGGATGAAATGAACGATCTCGTGTTTAAAAAAAGAAGAAGGAAAGACAGAAACGCCACAGCTTCTCAGCTACCTCGGTGGACGATGGCAGAAGAAAAGAAGTAAAAAAGTAAAGAAGCCCCAAAGAGAGAAGGGCTTGATCCCTGCCTGCAGCGTCGGGTGAAGAGGCCAGAGGCTTATCGAATGCCACCGATACGTATGCCGAATCGCCAGCCAGGCGCAAAGAGCGCGCGACGAGAGGTGAAGTAAGACGCGACAAACATCCCGGCGGGCAGCAGCGACCCGTGCATCTAGCTAACCGAATTCCCAGCCTCCGCACCGTGGAAACTCTGCAACGCGTTGCCTCTTCTTTCTTTTTTTCTTCTTTTTGCGGAGACAAAGTTGCTGGGCGGGACACGCAGTTGTACTGCCATGCGGCGAGCCCGTGCATGTGGGCGTGTTCCGAGAGAGCTGAGGGAGGGGAGGGTGGTCACACGCGGCGAAGCTGAAAGAGAAACAAAACGAGAAAGAAAAGCGGCGTGTGCGACGCGTGTGCGAACGTGGCCGAAAGAGAAAGGAAAGTTTGCAGCGGAAGAGTCGAGGAGCTGGCAGCTGCCGGGGCTGGGCGGGAATGCGGAGTCATCCGGGAAATTTTAATTGCCTCCAGACCGGCGGTTCGCGCGCATTCCTGCATCCACGAGCCGAGGTCGCGCGTGGCAGGCGTACACAGTCAGATCAGAGAGAGAGAGAGAGAGAGAGAAAACGAAAATGCGCGCGATGATGTGGCAAGGTCGGCACAGGAGCACCGATTTTGCTGCTTATATAGTGGGTCCAAAAATATCGATGCCAAAAAAAGAACACGCGCGCGCGCGCACCCACACACACACGCACACACACACACACACATAGCGGACGATACGAAAAGATTGGCAAGGCCGGGAAATGTTGCGAAAGCGCCTCTCTGGGATGTGTTTTTACTAGCTGCGACGTTTCATGTCACGACCGACAGCGTACCACGATCCTTGAAAAGAGAAGCGTGTGCAATTGTAGCGGTGTGCTAACATAGGGGGCACAAATAGAGCGGTTAACAAAGAAGCTTGAGAAGCGGTTAAGTATCAACTAACGAACGGTCGAACGAAAAATGACAGACCTAATTTAAGAGGCGCGAAGACAGCGGGGTTGATTAGGGGGGGGTCTGTATGTGGCCACACCTAGTGGACTGCCCATTTCGGCCGCCGGTGATTGGCTGGAGCTGAACCAGCGGTTAGGAAACTGACTGCGGACGCCTGTCGCTTTCTCACTGGCACCCCAGCCCAGCCAATCAGCGTTTCAGCAGCAGACGAAATGTAGAAGTACCACTAGGGGGACAATAACAAAATACTCTCCCCTAGGAGGGCCAACTGGGGTAGCCGACATTCTACACGAGATTAACAGGAAGAAATGTAGTTAGACGGGGAATGAAATACGGAGAACAGATAACGGTATAGTTAGGTATAGGGTGCCAAAGAAAAGGGGGGTACGTCGTAGTCAAGGACGGCAGAACTCTGGCTGGTGGGATGAGGTTAAGAAATTTGCAGGCATAGGACGGGGTCAGCAGGCGCGAGACAGGTGTAACTGCAGATCACTGGCAGATGCCTTTATTTGCATTAGACATAAAATAGTATGATTGTGATGTTGATGATAAGAAATTTGGGGGCTAACGGGCGACCACTATGCGCACTAACAAATGGATAACGAAGAGAAAAATATTGTAACATAGACATATAGAACACGCGCGCAAATTAGCGCGCAGCTGAAAGAAAAGTGCCTCACGTACTAGTTCTTCCAGCCTTTCGTCCACATACAACTTTGCGCCAGCGAGCACAGTGCAACTATTAGCAACAAAACAATGGTATATATCTGGCGGTGGTGCGAACATTGAAATATTCACTTCCCGTCCTGGGTTCGGTCTCCGTGCAGCACCCAGAATGGGCGCGGTGTCCAGCTCAATAGTCGTTCTAGATTTATCAACATAGAAACGCCATTAACGACATCTACTAGGGGCCAGTGGCCAAAAAATTCCCTGTGCAATAGTTGTTTCTCGTGGCAACAGCTTCGCTTCGGCGGGTTCGTTCATACTGATTGCCCAGTGAAGTAGCGTAAGGAAGACGAGGACCACGCAGGAAGCAAGCAACACAAAGCCAACATTGTTACTGTTGTGTTTATTGCCTGGGTTGTCCTCGCATCTTCCACACTCCTTCGTTATAGTCTTTGGAGTGTTTACATTAAGATTTCAGTTGTGAGCAGTCGCAGGTATCGTTATAACACTTATCATTATCATGTCTCCCTCACAAACATCGCTCGCTGTAAAATAAGTCTTATCTACCACCAATGCAGAACCGGTAAAATCTTTTTTTTTATTGCGCGCAATTCTGTCGGTAGTGCCCAAATGCATGCCTCAGCGACCATCGCCTCAGAGTACCAAAAATAATCTCGAAGGCTAGGCTTTTGCAGCTTCCTTGCAGCTGAAGAAATTGCGGAGCCTGATTAGGGGGGGCGTCATGGCCGCCATGTTTCAGACGTCACCTATTTCTTTCTTATCGACCACCGTTCATGTAAAATGAGTCCCGATGATAACGTGAACGGAGCGCCACTCGAAGGACTGACGAAGCGTGAAAAGTGACACCATTGCGTTTTAATGGTTATATGTTCCAGCTCCTGGATTAGTTCACGGGGTGTGAACGTGCTAGCCGCCATTACGTCACAACGTCGTCATCGCCGTCGCCCGGTCACTCACAACTCATTTGAGTGGCATTTGCAGCTTTCCTTCGGTCGATGCACTACACCCAAGTTCTGCCTTCAACAAGCCGACGCCCGTGCAGCATTCGTTCAAAACATCCAAAGCTCGTGGTCACTTCTCTGAGCTCAGCATCACAACGAAAGCATCTATATCTCCAAGCATATCTCTGTGGCCACGTTGTTTACACATCTGTGCCAGGGAAATTCAATACTTCCGCCTCCTATCGGTCAGAAACGGGAGATGCTGAGGAAGGAGGAAACTCGTCGTTCACAAAAAAGGAAGATAAACAGTGGCCATCGGTTCCCACGTCATTTTGTTGCCGTCGCACACCCGGAGGACAAACAGAGATAGGCTTACCGTCACAGATCTTCCGCGGGCAGATAATGCGATTTTCCTTCCCTTTCTTCTTTTTTTTGCCTACAAAACGAAGATACAGGCAGAAAAGAAAGTAACCCGAAAGGCTCACAAATGACAGGGCCAGCAATCAGGTACACAGGGCGTCTGAAGGACAGAAGAAATTGAAAAGAAGAAACGGCGACGCTCACCCTTGTTGTATCGTGTTTCGTCTCCCGTCAAGTCACACCGCGGACAAGAAAGCCATCCTAAAAGTGATCTCTCTGCGCCATCACGCAGCTACTACCGCTTATACTGTAGGGTCGGATGATTCGTCAGTTCTTAGATTCTTTTTGCCTTCTTTCTTTCTTTCTTTCTTTCTTTTTTTCTTTCTTTCTTTCTTTCTTTCTTTCTGGGAGCGACAGTTCTTGGTCGTCGTGGCCGGGAAAGCAAGCAGCGGCGGGACGAACGGACGATAAAATTACGTAATGGCGCTCGAATCGCACGTCACGCACGCACCGCTCCTAGCGGAACGAGAGAGATAAGGGTCGTTTAATTCCACTCTACAATTTGCCGAGGTCCAGGCTTCCTTTATCTCCCCTGTCCATCTCTCTCTCTCGCTTTTTTCTTCCTCACGTCTTTTTTTTTTTCTGCATCTATTGCCCCTCAAGCCTTTCTGCCGCTCACAAAAGCTGTATCACCACAGCGCCATCAAATGTGGGCGCGGGCAGTATGAGAAGGATAATACTCGGTCGACCAGGGGGCACCCTCCCCCAGCTGTACAGCAAAATACTCTGGACGCTTAAAACTGGCGACTACTTTTCTTTCTCTTTTCCATTGTGTTTGTGTGCGACTGTAAACTGAAAAAGAAGCCAGCCTGGAGGCATGACAGCGAAAATGTCGACGATATCTTATTTTTCCCCTCAAAAAAAGCTTACAAACGATTAAAGGAAAGCGAACAAGAAGGATATACGACCTTAAATACCGTAGATGTGTAAAAAAAATAAAGAAAAAAAATAGAAGTGGGAGTGAAACTGGGAAAGGAGCCAGTGAAAGTGGAGGAGAAGGTCTTCGCACAAGCGGAGAGTTTTTCTCGAAAAAAAAAATATTTTCCGCGCTATTATGTTTCTTATTTCTTGCGCGCTGTGGCTGTCACATTCTGTTGTATATGCCCAACATCTCTCTTCTTATTCTTTTCTTTCTTGTTCCGTGGTATTTCTGCAACCATTGAGAGCGCCCAAGTAAAATGCGAAATTCGAATCAATGACCAAACGCGTCAGAAATGCTTTTCACATTAGGGAAGAAGTGGGAGGGAGATGGGGTAGGAGCCTGGAGGTCTCTCATCGTGGCCCGTTTCCCTTTACTCGCGAGAGACGTCGCATTTGCATCGAGCTCGATTATGATCGCAATTTCGCGCAAGGGGGGGGGGGCGTAATACAAGATCAACCGCCATGTCTATAGGGCACAGAAAACGAAAGAAGTTGGGGCGAGGGGGGGGGGAGGCGGAGATAAGAAAAAGAAGGCGATGGTGCGGTCGGGATGAGAATGGGGATTCCGAGAATAGAGGCATCGAATCAAAGGAGAAAAATGGCGGACAGCCTGCAAAAGCGAATCTAAAGTAACGCACTTCTTTAATACGATCCAGTGTGTTGGGACAGATATAGAAAGAATCACTGGCAGTGGGAGAAGGGACGAGAAGACGGGAGAGAAATGAAACGCAATGAATACAAAAAAAAGGGGGGGGGGGAACCGTCATCCTCCAGAGCGGCGGGCGCATCTCGCTACAGGCGAGAGAGAATTCGATCGTAATCGCATTCATCACCGAATAGAGGAGCAAAAGCGTACGGATGGGGCAGACCGAATTTACACCATTCCATCCCTTCTTGTTTTTTTCTCCTCTGCGCGCCCTTCTAGTGCTTCACAGTGCTGTCACCACCCATTCATCGTCACTTCTTTTCTTTCTTCCAAGTGTCTGTTCGTCCGCGGTCGCTCGTCAAGTGAGGGACGCACGGCCCGTCGTCGTGCGGTCGACGAGAGAGCTCTTGCTCCGACGCGCCCGAAGCGTGTTTAAAAGGGACGGCTTCTCTGCGAGGCCCCGAGGCTATAGTGTGAAGCGTGCAGGCGGGTCAGGCGTCGTCGGTTTTCCCTCTTCCCTTCGGCGGACACGAGGAGAATGAGGAGAAACTGAGGAGGAAAGCATGGATGGGTGTGAAGATGGGGGAGGGGGAGAGAAGGAACGGCGGACGGACGGACGGACTACCGATGCGGCGAAGACTCAGAAACGGAGCGCGTGAACGAAAAGGGAAACAGAAATGAGCTTTAGGCGTAACACGTCGTTGGACGGGGTAAAGAGGCGTAAGAAGAGAGAGACAGAAAGAGAGAGAGACTTTGAGCGGGTAGAACTGGAAGGCAGGAACGCTGCGCGGCGACTACGGCGTGGGCTTCAGCTCCGGGGGAACATGGGGGCTCGCCGCTTGCTGAGCAAGGTGCTTGTACGAGAGGACTTCTGGCGAATCCAATCTGACGGCGCAGCCGTCATAAAGAGGCTTAAGGGGCGAGAAGCAAAAGAGCGTCGCTCAGGTCCCTACGCCGCCGCCGTACTTCCGCCATTTCTTTCCCTTCCTGCCGTCGTCTTCCTTGCCGTGCTTCCTCCGAGCGGATCTTTCCTGTTTCGGATTCTGGAAGACACGTTAGATTTTTCCCCCGTTTTTCTCCTTTTTTCCCCTTACGTTTCCCGGATTATTGTCCGCTCGGTGGAGGGCGGCTCCCGGCACTACTGTCGTAATGCGTGATGTCCTCGCTGCGCGGAAAATAAATAAAAGTATATCACAAATGAAGTGAAGCGCCCAGCAGTTACTTGGGAAAGGCAGACTTCCCGTTCACCGCTGAGGGTCTTGCCGCTCTGGCCACCCTTCCTCCGGTCATTCGTACTTTTATCTCCCGTATCGGTCGTCGTACTGGCCGGTCGGTCACAAAAAAAAATCTAATTGAGACGCCTCGACGGAGACATCCGCCGTGTTCTCGGAAGGAAACGAGAGGGCACGGACTCCACACAAGTGAACACTTTCTTTCTTTCTGTGCGTGTGCATGCGTGTGCGTGTACATGCCTGTGTGTGTGTGTGTACTGGTACTTGCCTTAGCGGGTCAAATACTCGTACTATCCACGCCGTGAACGCTTTACGTCTTTATGTATTTCAGAATTACCTAAGCGTGGCACATCCTCTTTGCTTATCTCAAGGAACTTGTTCTTGGACAGGTTGGCGTTTAGCTGTGTTACACATCTTAGTGCTTGGCGCAATCTCAGGAAAACGAGAAACTGAGAATAATTATTGAGACAGAGAAGCGCGAATTCTGTATTTCTTAAGTGACGGTTTGTGATGAGCAACTGTTTAGTAAGGAACACGTTGCGATGTAAAAGAGCCAAACAATCAACGTAAATATAATTTGGAAACGCATTCCAGTGCCAAGGTGGCTTATATGCGAGGAAATACTTTGGAAACCGTGATCTCGCTGCCATGTACCAGGTCAGAACTTTTGGCATGAAACTGAGAAAAAGTAGAAGTTAGATGTTCACTTTCTCCACTAGTAAATTAATTTCCTTTAAACGAATTGTGGGGTTTAACGTGTCGAATCTTTTACTGTGGATTATGATGGACGTCGTGGTGGTTGCCTTCAGATTAAGTTTCATCAACCGCGGTTCTTTTTCCTGCACCAATATCAAAGTACAACAACGTTTGTGCATTTCTCTCGAGTAGAAAAGAAGGGACCGACGCGACTGGCATTCGAACCCCCGACCTCGTGATCAACAGCATAAAGCCATAGTAAATGAGCCATCACACCGAGTAATTGTTTTCTTGCTGTCAAATAAATAAGAATAAGGTTTTGAAACAACGCTTCACTAGTCGAGCCTGATTTAGTGGTGTACTTTACTGCCCTTTTAATCGTCGCGTTCTGTCTCACTCACGCATTACTTCTGAACCGGGGGCACGCATGGGATTGCTGTGCAACCTTAACTCCAAGAGCAATCACGAGAAAAAAAAAGTCCGTTTTTTTCTCCCTGCAAGATACCTGCAGGGGAGACCAGGAGGCGATACAGTGCGGGCATGGAAAGAGACGGCTGGAATCTCAGACGCCGGGCTTCGTTTGCACCCCCCTTGACCATTATTCCGATTGTGTTCGTTGTACCTTAGTTAGGCGCACTCTGCGCCATGCATTAGATAAGCTGGAACGCAAACCACCGGGCGCGTTCGTTCTTCCCTCTTTTTCGAAGCAGGTTAATTCGAAAAGGTTACGCCCATCGAAGATCGCACGCAACTTCTAGCCAAAGAGCGAGGTAAAGCGGAAGGCCTGTGGATTAGGAAGCCATATCGTCTACATTGCGAAAACAAATTCAGCCCTAAGGGAACGAAAAATCTCAGTGGTTATGAAGTTCCGCCACTCACCAAGACCCCACCCCGTTTCCCTTCTCGTAGAAGAACGGTAGACCAAGCCAGTTGCGTGGTTGTTGCGAATTCCTCGAATTTGCTTCAAAATAAAGGTCTACGCACTGATGGCGCGAGAAATTAAATAGCATGTCTAAGAAAGTTAGGGAACAAAACCCATGCGTCCCTAATTAGGATTGGAGTCTCTAAGAAAGTTAGGAAATAACAGAGAATTATCTTGAGATGCCTAGCTGGGCTTGCCTGCAGAAGTTTCTTTCTCTCTTTCTTTTCGTTACAGCCTTAAACATTCTGGTCTCGGGAAGAGTGATACAGACAAGTCAGGATAAAATACATCTTTCTACTCATTCGAAATCTTTTGTTTCAACCGACCGTAAGTTCAGCCAGTTAGTCGATCGCTTCCGAAAAAAGAACAATGTGCTGCTACACAATTGCCTATAGCCTCGACGCAGACAAGCTATGCCCCATTCGTAATGCGAAAAGAAAACGAAAGCAAAAAAAAAAAAACCCAAGAGACCTGCGCATCTCGGACTAATTGTGCAAGGCTGGAGTCAACAGCGGAGTCTGTGATCACCTAGCTTTTACGTAGCTTGCCTAAGTTGTTTGTAGGTTTTGCGAGAAATTATGATAGGTTCTGCTAAGTTGTTGGTAGGCTTGGCTAAGTCGTTTGTGGGTTTTGCGAGGTTGTGATGGGCTTGGCTAAGTTGTTTCTAGGTTTTACGAGGTCATGCTAGGTTTCGCTAAGTTGTTGTCTGGGCGGGCTTGAAAGTGGGAGTTTTCGAGCAGTCGCAGGGCCGGATCACTTTCTCGGCGACGTCGAGTGTTCAGGTGCCGACCCTCGCGTTCCCTGGACTCGGGATGCTTGACTCGGCGCCGCTTCCTCTCAGCCGCAGCTTCGGCGCGGTGTGCCGGATCAGCTCGGCGGCGACGCATCTCTTCTCGCTTGGCAGTACGGTGCTTTTCCTGGTAAGCCGCTTCTCCTTCGGGCGTCCGGCTTTTCTTCGGTCTTCCCATGACAGCAGTACGTACGCATGGAGTAGAGGAGGCGAGAGGTGTGTCGCCGCACTGGCTGATTCGGCCTTTTATTCGCCTGTGACGTCACGACTCCGCCCTACGCGCGGGGGGTGCAAGGAGGTTACGTGGCTCGGTGCTCTCGCAGGTGGTTGCTAGGCAACGCGAGGCGGCGCACAACTGGGCTGAGTTTTCTGGTAACGCTGCACGGCGGAACCTAAAGCTTAAACAGCTCCGCTGTTAAAAGAGAAATGCTTAACCAAAGTCTGCGTGAGCCCTCATTTCCTGTTCAATCCAGTGGAATACAAGCAGCTGCATAGGCGCCACGAGTGCATTCCTTGCAGTGAAGGCAGCTGACGCAGCCTATACAACCACGCCAAAAATAATAAGCAGCGAGGGACCCGATTAATGAAAACAGACGGGGAAATTAGTAGTATAGCGTAGTTAGTTGTGCTTAAAGCAATACCGCTCTTAACCACTCTATGGCGCAAGAGCGGCCCTGCCTTCCTTCGAATGATTTTTGCCGCTGCAGACCCCCGGAATCTGCAGCCATAGCAACGGACTGCTTCCGGTTTTATAACAAAACAGCGCATGGTTCGAAAAGCAAATTAATGACAGCGCCAGAGTTGGGAACCAGACTGGAGCTGAAACAGCTCGCCCTAAACAAGTTTTTTTTCCCACTTTTCACCCACCACTTTCTGCTGAGCGAGTTGCAGATGGTGGCGTGTCGGCGATTATATGTAGCGGCACGGCTGGGAGCGAAGTAGATGAATCCCGCGCTAAGCTCAAGAGCGGAGAGATGCAGGAAAAAAAAAAAGAAGTGAGCTTATGAGGAAAGAGCTTAATGCTTCTGTTTTGGCACTGGTCTCTTGCTTGCGAAATACTTCCTGTGAAAACGTAGGACTAATGCCGTGATCCCGGAGTGGCAACGATATTGTCTGCCTCTCTCGTTTTCGTTTCTCGAGGAGGTGAGCAGGCAAACCGATCCCTAACCATCGAAAACTACTACTGGAGTGTGGTTTGGAAAACCAACGCAATCAGCCGGAAACTGTAGCGCGCGGCCAGCGTACCGTTGGCTGTTTTGGTTTACTTTCAGTAACTAGTTGGTTGCGACTGCAGTAGCACCACCTATTAGAAAAAAAAAAACGAGGCTGTAATATTTTTAACGGCACCGACTCCCATTGGGTCGAATAGCAACTAGGTGTGTGCTCCGTGCTTGGGTATTCTCCCTCGCATTCATGCTCTCGGACTAACGTATTCCGTTGCTTCATTACTTCGTGCCCTCTTTTGTTATGTTTTTCATTGCATATGAAAAATCCAGTCTGACATTACTTCAAAAAAGAAACGCTGAACATCGAACTCAGTAGAGCGCAAGTATTGTTCTCTAAGAGTGCTAGATCCTGAAGAATTAATGCCACGCAGTTAATAACGATTTGCGATAGTATGCAATAAAAAAAATATAGCGAACCAAAATTCTTTGGAAAATTAGCAGCAGAGAGATTTTTCTTTCGTTGCGTCTCGCGAAAAATTGATTTCCTTCTTGTATTTTCATCCTGGAAAGGCCGGCACGAAAGAGGTTTCAAATATGAATACCAAGGAAAAGTTACAATAAATGAAAAAATAACATTTTCGGCGACACTTTGTGTAACATATTTACATCCAATAACAATTTGGAGTGTTTTAGCGTTCTCTTAACTACACGCTTAACGCCGTAACAAGAGACAGCTTGCTTTAGTAAGACTTGCTAAGTAGCATAAGTGCGAGTCGGCCTATTTGGAACAGATTCGTCTTAAAACTTTTTCTGCGCAAACAAACAAGGACGCCGGTCCTTGTGTTGCTCCTATTCTTCGTCCCTTTTTGTTTCCGCACAAGAAAGTTTTAAGATGATTGCTAAGTAGGCTACATATTTTAGTAACTCAAATTCATACACATTACTCAGCCCCCCCCCCCCCGCCCCCAATTATAAAGAATCCGCTTGAATCAAGATAAATTGGATAGCGAAAATTGGTACCTAAGCTTTTCACAGCCTGAATTCCAAATATTTAACCCTTTTTATCTGTTCCAATATTATACGTAGCTCGTAAACACCTAATAGCTACTTTCCTTTTGTCTGATATCGTACGGTACATGTTATAACATACATGGCTGTAAATTACGCTAACCAATTTTTTGTTTTCGTTGCTCTGCTTGAAATGTGTAAATACGCAGACGAAATGTTTAGTGTATTGAACAAGCGAAATAATTTCTAGCTTCACTGCCGCCACCCGCCATTACAGTAATGCTGTTGGTTGCACGTCCTGCTAATAGATAAGGCGATAAGCAAACAAGCAAATAAGCACGCTTCAGATTACCATGCTGCGGCTTCTTATGTGAAGCAAAGGAAAGTCCTGCAGTGGGCTTCTCCTTTTAAAGACTAATATAAAGGAGAAGCCAGCTCTAAAGGCAAAGGAGCTCCATAGACACGGTGTAGGCACGTAGTCGGCTCCGGAAGCACGTCCCCATTATGCAGAATCGTGTTACCTCGCATGCCAAGGTACGCTGTCAGCAACCAAGCACAGTACTTCGCAATTGTGACACCGATATGAACGGAGCGTCTCCTCGTTGAATGTGAATGTAAAATAATATTTCCGGCGCACATCTGAACGAGTTTAGAGAGTCATCCACCGGGAAAATGCTTCGTATAACATTGATTTTCACACTGCGTGGGTCCTTCAACAATATTTTCCGAGACAAAGCTGCCTATACGAGTTATCACCGCTTTTCCGTGTCAGGTATGTTTTCAAACCTCTTTCGTGGGCTGGTCACTGACACGGTGCAGTCTAAAAATCTGGGCGGGTATGTGGCACTGGGTATGCGGCCCTGTGCATGTTCCCCGGAGTGTGGCCCTGGAGCTATTGGTTGCCGATAGCCAGATTCGAACAGAGAACATCTAGCACTGAAACCATGACGCCATGGATGGTTTTTCCCCTCTGTGGCGTGCCTCATATTCAAATCGCAATTTCCTTAAGCCCCAGAAGTTATACCAAAATTAATGCACACGTTATCTATCATACGTCAAGATGCGGGCCGATATCGGTGAAAGTGCAGCAAAAGAATTGCAGTTTTGCCGCAAGGGCGAAGCGATGAATGCAATAGCAACACACTGTAATGTTAAACGAAGTAAGGCTAGCAGGGAGCAATATGAATTTTAGAAAACATGGGCTTGCTAAGTGAGCATCTCTGCCGCGGCCTATAGTCAGACCGATATGAAGAGAGAGACACTGTATGACCACGACAAAGCGCGTGTGAAATTGTGGCCTTGAGAAGCGACTTTCCTGAGCAGCGCGCGCAGGTACGAAGCGCCACAGTACACGTTCTGTGCTGCCGATCCGGGCAGGCTAACGATGTGGGCTAGTTGGTCGGTCATCCTTGAAAAATATCTGTATAGCGCAACAAAACC
The DNA here is from genome assembly GCF_023375885.2 of Dermacentor andersoni. Lineage (NCBI taxonomy): Eukaryota > Metazoa > Arthropoda > Arachnida > Ixodida > Ixodidae > Dermacentor > Dermacentor andersoni. Next base: position 51,927,622 of record NC_092819.1, on the reverse strand, counting down.
AGTACACAAGAAGAAACGAAGACGAAGACAAGCACTTGTCTTCGCCTTCCTATTGATCCAGGCAGCACTGCGTGTGTCTGCTGCGCGTCGGAAAATGAGCAGACGACATAGCCTTCACCATACAGCGCGGTGGAAGATAGCGCGTAAAGGACGGACTGGAGCAGCGGTCTTAAACGCTGAACCACACGCTTTCGGGTATTAGAATGCGCACGACAATTACGTAACGACAGACTAACGGCACACAAGTTGGTCACCGTGCGCGGCCGGTCGTTTGCGGGCGCCGTGTCGTGACGCTTCCTCGGTGGCTGCTCGTGCGCGCGGTGTGCACTGCGGTCACGCGATTGGAACAGGGAAGATTGCATACGCAGCCGTGCGCCATGGACGAAATCGTGTTCACCGTGTAATAGCAGCCGTGCGGACGTATAAAGCGTCGCTGAAGGCACGCTCGTGTTTGCCTTGTAGCGTCAATACAGTGGTCCATGCGCAACCAGGTAAATTCGATTGCGCGCGCGTGGAGTTGAACCCGCACATGAAAACGCGTTAAAAGTTCGTTATTTCCCCCGCACGTAGTCGCATCATAGCGTGCGATGTAGTTACATTGATTATACATGTAATGAAAGAAGTGTCGCAAGGTAATCGTGTTATTACTGTGCAGTTACGTAAGCAGCAAGAATCACAAGAAGTCGCAGTTTCGTCCGAAAGGCGAAGCATCCATGGCGATAGCAAATTAGTGGACATCTACACAGGTAAGAATAGTAGCTTTATCGGCCGTACAAACTTGTAGACATGGACACACCAATTAAATTAGCGAGCATGGTGTCAGAGAGCGCAGCAAGCATGAAAACATCACACTGGATGACCGCATACACTTGCTGTCGAAAAGCTGGCGCAAAGAAACGCGGTAGCAGCAGCGAGCGAAGTGGCCTTCGTGCTGTCTATCACTCCAGTAAAATTGAACGCCGAGAACACACAGCACGCCCAAAGGTACGAGCCGCCGGTTCACCTTGACTCTGCCCCCAATGCAGATTGCCCTCGAGATACGTGCGCGCGCGACCGCGCAGACGCGATATACACAGTTGCAGCCGGAGTATAACGCCGCCCCCCTCGCTTCCTTTCCCCCGGTGCATCGCAACGCTGGGTACCTCGCGCGCGACGGAAGGTAGCGCGCTTCCTCCCCGCTTCCCTCCCTTTCGCGCGGGCGGGCGAGATTGAAGTGCGATCGTCGGCCCCCCTCGCACGCTTTCACTCGCACATAGAGCGCAGGGCACGCGGCGACGGTCATATCGCCCGTGGGCTTTATACAGAACATCATGGCGACGGCGACGGCAGAAATGTCCATATAATTGCTATCCCAATAAAATATTCAGGCAGTCCGACGCTCCTCCTACTGCTCATGCGAGGGGTGACGCAATAGAGTTGCACGCTCAATAACTCCGCCCCATCTTCACCCCCAATTCGCTGAGGCAGACTGTGTTTCATTGATTTCAGCAAGAGGTTGAATCGCCCTCGAAATCTTTTTGGTGTTGTTTATTGCTTTCTTAAGAATGGAAAGAACAGGCGTACTTGCCGAATGACAAGTAAGCATCGCCTATCCCGAACGTATAAGCACGCAGAAACTAAAGGTGTCGAATGTGCGTAGTTCAGTTAAGCAACTCAGTCCTGACAAATACGATGAGTTAGCTGAAATAACCATACCGACACACACACACACACACACACACACACACACACACACACACACACACACACACACACACACACACACACACACACGCACGCACTCACACACGCACGCACGCACGCACTCGAATGTACACACGCACCTGTGCACATACGTAGGCACACGCGCACACACGAGCGCGCGCAGTGAGAGAAAGGGAGAGATTGCACACTGACGCTATTTTTCAGCGTCACTCCTAAATTCCGTTGATGACGAAAGCAAGCTAATACGGGCCAGCTCAATGAGCGTAAAACTACGCGACGCGTTATAAGTAGCGACATGCGCATAAAAAAACAAGCGCGTCTTTTGTAATATTTATTTTAATTATTATTTTTTTGTCGTGCACAAGTTATAACTTTTCCCTCTGGAGCAATAATACTCGCGCTCTTTTGGAGCGGAACAGGGGCTAGAGACGTGGAGGTTGCTATAGGTCAACTTTCGGGTCGCTGTGTGGGCCCTTCCATGACGATAAGTGTAAACGAGCATATGGGTCCGAAATTAGGCTTGCCACTTTCGTCGTCGTTACAAATGTCCAGCTAAATGCACATTACACGAAGAAGTACAAGTACCGGTGGAATCCACCACTTAGCACTCTAACTGTTCGATAAGAGTGCTGGGCCGATTAAAGAGACAAACTATATTAAGGGCACCAGACCAAAAAGAAAAATGGCAAATAAGAGAGAGAAAGAGAGAGATAAATTGAAGCACGACCTAGTGTAACACACCGAGTCGATACACTGATGTCGGCAGCTGATGCCAACACAAGCACTAATGGATCTGCATTAGCGTAATGCAAGCTCGGGAAATCGAAGCCGTTGAGCAATGCACGACACGTGCTACGAATCGTAACACCACCCCGGCACAGCAACGACTTAGGGCGCGCTGCTGAGAGTATCTACAAAGCCGGTGTAATCTGCCGACGTACGCGTCTATGCAAGGAAGAGCTGCATTAAGAAGCTTTAAAAAGAAAAGAAGTGACGGCATTGATTTCGCGGTTACGTCGCTTAAAAAGTACCGAGATGCGACTCGGGTGTAGCGGTCCATGGTGCTTGCCATTAGCGGTACAAATGTCCCTTGGCGCAAGCACGCGCCGCGTGCTCGTGTAGCAAGCTGCGGGACGTATTCCGCGCGGTTGCACAAGATTCTTGGGAACGGCGCGGTTACTCGATCTGAGCCGCGTTTACGCTGGCGACGCCGATCTGAACGCGAAAGTAGCTAGATACAAAAAAGAAAATTAAAGAAAAAAAGAGAAAAGATCAGCGACGTGCGCATTCTAAGGCGCCTCTCTACCCTTTTCCTCTCGCTGCTCTCTCCTGCGCTCCAGGACCCGTGGGTTAAAAAGCTCTTTCTGCGCGCTTGAATTTAATCAAGGACAGAATCGAAGCATTCTCGTCGCTCGCCCGATTTGCTCGGCGCCCGGGGCACTGGAGCAACGCTCGCGTCGACGCCCTTGCACCGTTGGCGTCTTCATAACTCGATAAAAGTAAGAAGGGCGAAAGAACATTGAAACATGCCTTCGAGATTACTCATGGCATGTTGAACTTCGCGCACTTCGCATTATAAAAAGAAAAGCGCGCTTGGGAACTGATCTCTCTCTCTCTCTTTTAGAGAGAGAGTCGCGAAAAGGCGGAGGCGGCTGGGTTTGTGCGACGGCAACAGAAGTGCTTGTATACTCGCCGTTTATTTCGCCGTTCGTGCTCTGACGCTTACCAGAACTACTGTAAACGGTATCCAGAAAGTAGGCAAATGTATATATATACCTAGTTTTAAAAGCTCATAAACTTCCATCCTTTCGTCCTCTCTTGACGATCGTGCATTTTCCGTGAGCAACCAGTTCGGAAATACCGAGCGAATTATCTGGCGGGTGTATCGGTCAGCAAGTTTCGCACGTTCGATACAGAGAATATTTCACTTCGTCGGAGTTCGTTAGTTTCGTTTCCCCGACTGCATATTTTCAACGAGGAACACCACAATACCAATCATTGTCGCTACACGAGGCCTGAAAATATTGCGCTGCGTCATGACGTCACGACCATAAACTACCGTCGCAATGCCCGCTTGTTGGTATGCGATCTTGGAATATTACAGCGTGTTACGATCGGCCAGCGGGGGAAGTGACCTTCCAACCTCTCCTGCCCTACTGGGACGAATCGGTTCGCGAAGCTAAGAATAACGTTGCATGGGACAGACCACCAGCGATACCATGGTGAGGCGCGTATTGAAGAACACGTGATTGATTGGATGCCGCTCAGCCACCGACTACGACGCTGCTACACCAAGAAACTTCTGGGAAAAGGCGTTCTACGCCCCTTCTTCAACAGACACTGCTAGCAGCCAAGGCCGCCCGACAGGCGAACCCGCCAATGGCGGAGCCTTCACAGCAACCAAGACGCACCAGTTTGAGTCGAGCGTGACAATCCCTGTCCACGAGACTCCCCTCCCTTCTTTGCGTTCAGTGAACAAAGGTGCCGGAGTGATTGTGCGTGCCCTCGCCCTCAAGGTGGATCCTTCGGCGACTTTGGACACTCCCACTGGACGAAGGTGTGACGGTAGATTTCCCTGGCCTAGGGATCTAGGGAGTACAGAGGGGATTTAAGCGGACTTTCCCGGCTCCCCAAACAGTGTGGTTCAAATCACTGATGCTAGACTGTTGAGACGTAACGTTCTCTACACCTCGTGTAGATATCGTAAATAAGCCCAGTACTCTTGGTTCTCTATGGGAGCCTGTTCGTCCCTTCCACAACGTCCTCAGCGTGGATGAGTCGAACGACTTCGTGGGCCAGCTACCCCTTTTTGATATGCCCGATCTCAACTCATACAGGCGTCGCGCTGACACGACGAAGAAACGGGAATAGCGCCACGTCTGTGTGTTCACGTGGTCTTGTAGTGCCCTAGTCGTGTTTGTGCTATACTAGAGCATCATAAGTGACGGCAACGTCGATGTTGCCTGGTCCGGCATTTCACGGGTAACTTCAGTATCAAATTAAACTATCTTATAAGTACTTTCCAACTTTCATGCACGCTCAGCGTGAGCCCCTTTAAAGCGCGGCGAGGGCGTGATGGAGTCTCTGCAACGTCGTAAACATGCGTTAGGGCTCCTTTAAACCACCAACGTGCTGCGCTTCGTCTGGCTTTCTATTAGTAAATTTCCTCCAGCAAAACTCTCAGGCTGCCGCCGATCGCGTTTGTTTGAGATCAACTCTCCAAAATGAACAGGCGGCACGTCGGTCGGCTGCGTATTTACGAAGAACCCTGCTGTTCAAATTAAGACCTTCTATCGTTGCGGCTTCGCAAAGGTCTCTCACCCTCCGCTGCCCCCTCCCCTCTCGCGTCCCCGTCCCATCTTCCCTTTCAGGGACAAACGCGCTCACACTTCCCCGGAGTTGCTCGGCATAGCGGCCGACGGCCGGGTTTGTTTACTCGAGTAATCCGGCGAAGGAGTTTTCACAAATGGCTGACGAAGTTTTTTTGTTCTTCTCCCGAGGCCATCGCGAAACGGCGTGTGGGACTTGCTTACGAAGGAATTCGTCATTTGGTCCGTACTATTTGTGTAAATTATCGTGTTGCCCCATAGAAAAGCCTCCATTCCCGGAGCGAGAGAAGCCTCTGTGCGGAGAATAATCACTGCTTTCTTTTGATTTTGTTTCTTCTCGGACGTCGAGGAATCAAACAATTGCGCACGCGCGGTGATACCTCCCCTGGGGGGGGGGGGAGGGGGGGGAGGAGACGGCGTTATAGCGGACACGCGCGCCGCGTTTTAGAATCACTGAGGCTTAAGATTTAATTAAGTTGTCGGATTTAAAGTGCCAAATACTGCCCAGCGGGTTATGACGCATACCGTAGTGGGAGACGGCGGGGGGGGGGGGGGGGGGGTGCTCGGAGCTAATTTTAGCCCCTGGGGTTTCTTAAGACTTGCATCTCAATGTGAGCACACTAGCGGTTCTCTTTGTTTTTTTTTTTTTTTTTTTTTTTGCATTTCACTACCGTTGTAATGCGACCCACGTAACCAAAGTCGAACCACCAATCTCGCGTTCAGCAGCAACATGGCCGCATGAAAACTCATAATCCGATTCGCTACCAACTTCGGTCACCTCGGCAACCGTCCCGTGATGCCTGCATAGGGAAAGGTTTTGATGGCACACGCACCTAGCTGAGTTATAGAATACGAGCTTGGGGCGTTTACCACACAGCATTTTTTTTTTCTCCACTATATACAGAGCGCAATGAAACTGATGACGCGGTACGTGCGATCGGGTCCTGCAAGTCCGCACTTTAAGCGTCGTTCTGATATTTTTCGCGCACAATATCGACGTGTCTGTAAGAATAAAGGAAGTAAACCAACACGAGTGACACGATTCTACACAGCGGAACTTCAAACAGCGAGATTCCTCGAAACTGAAGCTACCGAACACGACTGGACTAGATCCTAGACTAGACCACGCGACGCACCGTGAAGTACAGAAAACAGCCCGATGAGACAAGATAACACGAAGCAACGTACCACACGTAGTACTTCGATTAAACTCGACTCAACGGAACTTGACGACACTCCAAACATAACGTAACGGATCCCAACGCCACTTCAACAAAGCTTGGTGGAAGTCGACACGACGCAGAGGCACCTTGCGACGTATCTTTTCGTAAAAGAACTATACAAATATTTCCATAAACTACAGAGAGAAGCAGAAGGAAGCGAAACGCTTCCGAAGCGCAATCAAGCACGTGCTGATGAGCTGGAGACAAGCGGAGCCTGGAGCTAAGCCAAGCCGCGGGATGAGCCAAGTCGAGCGGGCGCCGCGCCGAGCTTGTAAAAGAGCACGCATGTCTGATTGTTTCCGAGCGGGCGGCCATTAATCCACGCCAAAGCCCCGGCGAAGTCGCCCGAGAGTCGCTCGAGAAGACGTTCTCCGAGCGGCTACGCGCTAATAGATTTTCATTCGCAGCTGCGCACGGAGCTTTCCGCGCGGAGAACCGTGCAGCCATGCAGGAAAGCGAGCACACACACGCACACGCACGCACACACACGTACTGCACGTTGTACGCGAGCTTTTTCGCAAAACAAAAAATAAAACGCCCTGCTCGGAGCGTCGCAGAAGAAACTCTGCCGCGTATTACACTTGTCCGGACGAACCGGAACAGAAGAAAAAAAAAGAAAAGGAAATAAAAAGAAGATGATGAAGGAGAAGAAGGAGTGAAAAAGAAACGAGACTGCAGAAGGCGGACGCGGGAAACTTTACAGATTGCTTCGGAGAAAAATAAAAATAAAAGATTAGCCTGTATAAGTGGGCGTTGCTTCTGATTCGCATCGCCTTCTTTATCTTTGCGCGTCCTTCCGCGAGCAGAACAAAGAGGCGAGGCCTCGTTGAAGGAAATTAATTTCCTAATGAGACAAGAACATAAGTGAACTAGCAGGCGATCGCGCGGGGCCAGACACGGCCAAGAAGCGATCCAGGCTCTCTCCTCCCGCGCACAGATCGAGTCCGCTGGTGGGTGCGCGACGCCTGCTTAGAGAAGAACGGAAAAGGTAGTACACTAAAAGGTGAAACAAAACGTCCGTCAGAGAACGTGTTGGAGGAGCACAGTAGGGCACACGGTGCGGAGAAGTGCTGCTCGAGCGAGCGTGAGAGAGAGAGAGAGAGAGAGAGAGAGAGAGCTGGGGCGTTGCGAGCACAAACGCCGGACCTGAATTTTTCACGCCAAACTCATTAGGCACTTCGGCCGCGAATCAGGAGAGCAACCGTCCAATCGGCGGCAGCCGTCCGCACGTCAGGCCGTCTCGCCTCAATCGGTCCGAGGTTCGTGGGCTTAAAAGAGTCTGCAGTCGTGTAAGCGCTTTTCTTGAAGGGGGAGAAAAAGCTCTAACTCGATTAGCAGCAGTACAATTAGGAGTGAACCATTAACGATTTCAGAACCCCCCCCCCTTTCATTTTTATTTTAAGCCTCCTCTCTTCCTTCCCTACTTTTCCCGCCATCGCTTCTCCAACTTGCGAGATTTTTTTTCCCTTTTTTTTGCAGGTGTTCCTACACTCGTCTTGCAGTCTACGACCTGTTTATTACGGTAATGATTGATGGTGATTAATGCGTCTAGAAGCAACACACCGGCCTTGAAAGATGCCCAAGTTTGTAACGGGAAGTGGTGGATGGTAGGTTTAAATAAAGACCTACCGAGGTTGTTTGACAAGCGGGCATAGCTCGATAAAGGAACGGATGGTGTTGGCTACAGGCGGATACAAATTTGCAAGAACACGGAGGCAATAGGAGAGGCGAAACACCAAAATTAGGCTGTTTTCACTACTGTGCTTGCTCTACACAAGATCGCCGATCTCCTGCCCACGTCAGCGCTGAGCCAATAGTGGTAATCTTGACCGCAATCCCTCCACAGCAGTCCGTGTATGACAGAAGACAAGACAACAGGAATGCAAACAGCCAGGAGGTAGTAAGGAAGAAATGGCGGCGAGGATAGCGGTACCAGCCCGTGTGCCTATCGTGGGTTGGTCAAACGAGACGCGTGAGGAAGCTCATTTAAGGGTTTTGCATATCTCCTGATGTTTCCCCTTCGAGCGTCTCCTTTTAACTCGTTATGGTGATCAGTATAGTATAACTTTAGACTTAGCGCGAGCAAGTGACATCAAGAGAGATAAAGGGAGGCACAAACTTTAATGACAACGTGGATATGTTAGCACCGCACGTACCAGTTGTGGACGATGAAAGTTAGTAATCAATGCTAAACGTCACCACATTCGCTGAACAAATTGCTTTCTCTAAGAAGCTTCAAGAGGAGGCGCAGTGCCTTCCACCTCAACATGTGGTGTTCCCACTGGAATGCTATGTCCTCTGAGGTAACGCAAGGAGTCGCTCAACGTTTCAAGGCGCCAAGGAGAGCCTCCTGGAAGAATTCTGGGCAATCTAACGAGTAATGATTCAAATCGCGTGACCGTGAGTCTGTCTTGGCTTGGCTGGCAGTCACAAACTCCCTCCTCCGTATTACATTGCGTTAATCGATTTCGAATTTCGAATGCATAAACAGGTGGCCTCCGAATCAACAAAGAACGATGAATTCCTTCGAGACCGCGGACGTTGAGCTGGCGTGTTTTGTTTTTCTTTCTATTCTCTATTAACTTCTTTAATATATTTGTCGCTGTGTTCATTTCTCCCTCTCTCTAATTACGACACGTGCTCGTTTTCCAAGGCATATATATAGCTCGACATGCTGTCACGTGATTTCGGCCCGGAGGCCGAAGCGCGTGTCGTGAGCAGCGAAGACGCGGATGGCTTTTTTAATTCCAGCGCTTCAAATTAGTGTTCCCTGTCGTCGCTGAAGGAGAAAACAGTCTGGCTGTCTCTCAACTCGCAAGGCCTGCACGTCTTGAAGAAGCAATAAAGAAAAAAAACACACACACACACACGCACACACAGACGGAGAGAGACAGCGAGCAGCACAGAGTCTTAAGAGCGTTTTGGATTCGAGGACATAAGCTGTGCAGGTCGTACGGGCAACCCGAAAAAAAAAAAAAAGAGTCGGAACGAGCTTTCGAGAGATTAGGATGAAAGAAAAACGAAGTGGAAAAGAATTACTGCAACGAAAAAAAAGAAGAAAAACGAAGAAAATGAAGGAAAATTTAAAAAAAAGTGGCCGTTAAGACTGTTTTGCGTTCTAAGCGATTCTCGTCCACAGATGGCAATTAGGCTCTGTGCCAAGTAGGCGCTTTTTGGAATTGCAAAACTTGGCGCACGGCGTCAGCAGAGAGGTGGAAATGAAAAGCGGAGCGGACTTGGCAAACATCGTAATTAGAGAAATTTTTAATGCGCAAGCGTTACGTTACTACAGTTTCTATTTCTTTTTTTTTTCAGGGCAGGTATCCCAACTGACTTCTTGTAGAAAACTAACATAAATCGCTGCTGGCACACGGTTTAATCAGAAGAGAAGTTTAGAAGGAAGAGGGGCTATACCTACTGCTGCCACTTAGCCAGGCCGCAATTTTTTCGCCACGCAGCCATAGAACTAAACAGTACGTTGCCAACAGTTTGTCCCTTACATGCAGTGATTGTTGAATCTTCGCGTAATATGTTCCTTTCGTTGTCTTCTTTGTACTCACGTACATTACCGCGATTTCATCTTTATTGTACGTACTAACAGTGAGGACCTCTCCAGCTGTGATGCAAGATTATCGAGTAGCTTTATGGCTCGGTGTGGCATCCACATCGTTCCTCATCAGGATGAGTGGGATACCTAGATCCACACACCTAGGTCATAACCTCTGCGTCTGCGACCGCTATGACGACACCTTCTAACACACCACGTTAGGTTCCCTGGACTCAAGATTATACTCAGTGACAAAAGTACACTCAACCGTAAAGGTTTGCGGGCCGCGGGATCTCAGAAAACGTTCAATGTCCGAGCAGCCTGTAACAGTAGTCAGTAAAACCGAACATCAGAATTTTGTTCACATATACTGGTAGAGGCTGTAAATGCGAATACCAGGCTGCGTTGTGAGGCAGCGCAGATATTCAGCTGTTTCTTAGATTTCGCGTTGCGTAAAAATGTGTGGTTGACTGTATACATAGAGCGTGACCTCATGCCCAGCACGCGATACGGGCACTGCTGAAACTCGGGAAGTCGACAGGTCTCAGTGAGCTGGTTTGGTGTTGAACGAAGTGACACCCTGAGTGTTTCGTCTCGTTCCTTCGTTTCAACACCTGAACGCCTAACCACCATTTGTAGGGTAGCAAACCGGATGTGCCTCTGGAGAGAGAGAGAGAGATCCTACCAGCCGCAGGCTTCAAATCAATCAGGGAGGATGGGGGCGGGGGTTGAACAGCTACGGAAAGCTTCCCTTCAAATATTATATTCGTCAACATAATATTATATTCGTCAACATACGGGATTCAGTCCACACTGCGGGCTAACCGAGACGTAGTCGTGCCATCGCCCTCCTGCTGACACTGTGATCACGGTCGTCATTGTCGTCGTTGTAGTCATTGTCATAATCATCTTCGTCGTTACCATTGTCTCCGTTGTGGTTGTCGTCCCGCTTATCATTGCTTTTATCTTCATCCATCTCATCGCTGTAGCAAGGCAATCTATCGCGCTTTTCAGCTACTCTCAAAGGGAACTTAAAGGGAAGTACTAAGTCAAACTAAAATGATAAATTATATATAGTGCTCGAGAATTTCTAAGGCGTCAATATTATCCAAAACAGGGCCTTAATAAACGAGAAATCGAGGTAAACGCTGGACATGATTAGAGACTCCCCCGGGACATTCAAGCACTTGCCCGATGACGACAGCATTCCTCAGTTACATTCTGTCAGTAGTACTCAACTACTCGTCGCAAAAAAAAGAAGAAAGAAACCTCGTATTGTATTATAAGATAAAATAAAATTATACTTGTCCAGTTCCATTTCATGTTTCGAAAAACGAACTCGTTGAAATTGCCCTTGAGAACGACGCGGGCGATCGAAAGGTTTCGTTTTCACTCGAATCTGCGCCGCCCACTCTTTCGCGTTTCAGTATTTTCCTGATCGCGTAGTGCTGTGCTAGTTTTGCTGACTAGCGAAATTCACACAAACTGCAAGTAGCAGAGAATTCAACTTCAATGTCATGTCGCGGGATGCCCGTACGGTCTACGGCACTTGACAAAAAAGGAACTGCAGCGGCGAATCCACCGCTCTGTCTTGGCACGGTGCTGTCGTCTGTCGGGCGCTGCTTTACTCACCGACGGCAGCAAAAGGCAGTTATGGCGTATGCAACGTCACCACTCCCCCGGTTGGGTTGCGCAATTTTTGAATTTCAAAAGAAGGTATTCGGACCCTTCAGATACAATTTTCTCGTACGCTTAGTCTTTTCTTGGCCCGAAACAAGCGTTGCGAGGTTTCTGGAATGGTATTTAAACAGTCCAAGTCGACTTAGTATTTGCCTTTAGTGTCCCTTTAAGGCTTTCCGTTGAGCGGCGCTCTAGCTTCGTAATTAAGACGTTTGCTATTATAAGCGGTGCTTATGATTTATTTTTCCTATCATTTTCTGGCTTTTCCTGGCTTTTACTCTCTCCCTTTCTTCCTCTTTCTATTCCCCTTTCCCCCACCCCCAGTGTAGGGTAGCGAACCGGATGCTGTTCTGGTTGACCTCCCTGCCTTTCCTACCCTTGCTTTCTCTCTCTCTCTCTCTCTGGCTTTTACCAATTATTCAATTCTTGCGTAGTGTTCCTTACAAAAGGCGAGTCCTCGAGATTGTCGGTCCAATAGTAGCCTACGTTCTTATCTTAATCCAACATATTAAGCAGCAACACCTTCGTCCTGTCTTTTCTCATTGTTCCCTGTTCTTCGGCGTAAGTAAACTGATTGAGCGTCCTACTTTCATTTATTCAGCGCACTATCACGTAAGGTGGGGTGGGGTACGATATCGGAGAGCTAGCTTACGCCAGCCATGTAACTTACTAAGCAGTGCTGAGTGATAGCGTGGGCAGCGCGGGAGACAAAGAGAACAGACGACACGGTATTAGTATCGTCTGCTCCTTTTGACCTGCTGTACTCTTATGCAATCCGCGCCGTCTGCAACAAATCATGGGAAGCGGCTAAAGCAGCATTAGATAATTGAGAGCTCTAGCTTATAAAAACGAATGCATTAGCTTAGCACTGCCGCATCAAAGACCCGCCATTACGTTGTCGGTAGCTCCGACGCCAAGGGCGACATCTTGGGAAATCGTAGAATGAATGGGAACGGCAACAGCACAGCACGACTGTCCCCTTCTGGAAGCAGGAAGAAAAATGCGGCTGCATTAAGACCGCGTCAGTGTCGAAACCTTCGCCCGAGAACCAGCAGCGTAATGAACGGGAACGTTGCAGCAACAACTGTCGTATTTTTCGTTAAACACAACTTACGGCATGTCAGGCCTTAACGATACAACTATAGCGGCCGGCTTAACTACATACATTATTGCGTCTAGAAGCAGCTACGGCTGGTCATTCGGTGTCCGTGTCCGTGTGCACATGCATGACATTGCGTTTTATTTGGACTGAAAAGGTGGGTGGAAGTGGCTAATTGAAAAGGAGGCCTCAGCAGATAAATTATGGCAGGGTGGGAGGCGATAATGGATGACACGCGCCGGGTTGCGGCTCCGAGGCTCTCGCATTCTGTTATGGAGTGTGAGGTCGCGAGTTGGAATCCTGGAAGAAGCGGGTTGTCATAAAGAGCAAAGTGAACAGAGAGGTGGAGACATGGGAACCTGGTGAAACTTACTGCTCAAATAAGATGCTTCATAATCCTTAAAAAAAAAAAGAGGTGATTATTCGCCCTGCTTGATCGTCCCGGACATTGCACTCGCTTCGTGCGGCAATAAAATGGCGTCAAAAAGATGTAGCCTCACGGAAGTCCTTATAGCTGTCTGTCAAGCATCGGCCGCACACGGCACAGTGACGATACACCGGTACTCACCTGCAAAGACAAAAAGAAAAGAACAACACTTAAATACCGATGCCAACAAAAACAACCTCCATCGGGCCCTTCTAGACATTTCATCGTGACGAAGAAATTTAAGAACGCAGAAATTGCCTTTCTCATATAAGAAAAGGAAAGGCCCCTCCAAAGCAAGACATGCATACTTCCAGGGATAGGTGACTGCTCTTGCTAAGAGAAAGAAGTATGAAGACAATCAATCAATCAATCAATCAATCAATCAATCAATCAATCAATCAATCAATCAATCAATCAATCAATCAATCAATCAATCAATCAATCAATCAATCAATCAATCAATCAATCAATCAATCAATCAATCAATCAATCAATCAATCAATCAATCAACGCGCCACACGACCTGAGTGTGCACTAATACGAAACAAGTGATACGTACTAACAGATACAGTATTCACATTCAATTCAGAGACCCATGGTGCTCATTTATTGCGTTTGTAAACAACAACTAGTTCACGCCAGTGTTTACGGCTACGAAGACAGCGCTAGAGCAGTACTACGCACGCACATCGAATAAAACTTGTTTTGGTTACCGACGAGAACAAAACGCGCGGCAGTACACTAGAAACGTCTTTTGTTTCACCAGTAGTCAGATTTATGGGGAGCACTCTGTTTATACGCTCGTTTCGCTCAAAAAACAGTACTGGAACTTACCTTCCGGTGCAGTAATGTTTATTGCAAATGCACATGGCTTTCTTTTTTTTTGTATGTGCGCTATATCGCTTGCAATCGATATGTCTGCCTCATACCCGAGCCATTTCTATAACCAATAATTGTAATCGTTCGCCGCACTCGATCATTGTGTCGCAGACTCGCTAATGCCCGATAACAAAAGCAACGAGACCGTGTTTAACATTTCGTCTCGATTTCTTTCTTGTGGATTCAAACAAACCAGGCTGGCACAGTTAGCAGCTTCGGCAGCCACCCCCGTTTGCCAGTTTGCGCGGCTTGTTTAATATTCTGTTGTCAGGCAGTCTGAGTGCGCAAACTTCTTGGTTAGGGAGAATATGTTTGTTCTGCACGCTACAAAAAAAGAAAAGAAAGAAAGAAAAGTGCACGCAAGACTCGCAAGGCATGGTAATCCAGCAGTCGATCGCCCATTCGCTCCTATTGTTAGAAAAAAATATCTACCAACTGTAAGCACTTCAGTAAATGAGTTTTGCTGTAGCATACAATAGTGGGTTGCTTAACTGTAGGAAGGCACACGGTAGGGGCTCGCGCGCAAGAACGATTAGTGTACCTGAATTTAACTCGGTCTTACAGGCCGCGTTCTGCCGCTTGGGTCTAAACCATCCTAACAATCGTTTTCAGTAAAAAGAAAAGCAACAAGATCTTGTAAAACTATTACTGCCTCATCGCTGAACGCTACTGCATCGTTTGTGCATCGATGAAGGCGAACAACCGTTCGCATTTTAATGAGTGCGCCCATCAAGCGCTGCAGGTGGCGAAAGCGCACTTAATGATAAACACGCTGGGTTAAAATACCTCTTTGCTATCATCACCATCATTATAATCATTCATCGTCATCAAAGTACAACGCAGGTCAAAGGCTACCAAAGGTTACCACTATACCCCTTTCTTTCATCAGCGGAGCCGATTATATATTTGCAAATGTTACGTTCTAATGTTGAAGTGAATAGCATTTCTTTTGGCTCTTTTCGTGGTTGGTCGGGAGGTCTGTAATGGTTGATGGTCGGTGGTCTAACTCGGTGAAGAGAACGTTCGTTCGTTTGAACTCTCACCCTCGACTTCGCTCACTCCCGTGTGCGTGCGAGCGTGCGAGCGTTCGTTCGTGCGTTCGTGCGTGCGTTCGTTCTATTCGCTTACACTGACAATCATCACCGATAGTTCCTGCACAATATTTCAATTCCCTCAACTAAATACTCAGCCGATTTCAAGTGCATTCCCCTCCCCACTTGATTTATCACGAGTTATATTGCCCTTATCGCCGAAAGACGATCAATTATCTGTCCTATGCGTTACGTGATTTGCCAAGTTTCAGTTTTTTCCCCCGTCTCCCCTACGCAGAAATTTATCAAACAGCGTTTGCTATGAATTACTGCCGTCTGTTTATGTCTTATCAGCTTCCCCCATCTCTCATTCCGTACCCCTTAGTTTCATCTTGAAAAAAAAAATGTCCTCCTTACCATCGAGATTTAGGCGCCTTAGGTTATAGTGTCTATAATGTTTTTCTTTCGAACAATACCCCAAATCGAGAATGGCCGCCGTCCAATATTCTTAAGGGGCGAATTAACCTCGTTATACTCGTTTCCGGCAGCAGTCGATTTCTATGGGAACACTTTCTTTTCTCGTTGCGCTTTTTAACCACAGCCGCGACGCATGAATTCACGTTCAAATCGCGGGCACAAGGGTGATCGTTGCGCAGTCTGTACCGGCGCCTTTGGGAACTAGACTATGCACTGCTCGGACAAAGCGGGCACAGGCGAATTATACGGAAGTTAACCTAGTCCTCCAAAACCAACCTGCGATGCAGCAAGGAAAAAAAAAAAAAGAGAACAGAATAGGACCAATAAAAACGGGCCGTTCAAGTCGTTATAAACGCGGCCGAACCTTAATAATTCTTCAGTCGCAAATATCGATCGGCTGTCGGGGTGATTAATCGCTGTTTGGCGGCGAAAGGAAAGCAAACGGCGAACAAAAGAGACGGCGACTGCATTCCTCGGCGTTCGATCTGGGCAGCCTTAAGTTCTACTGCGACGAAGGATAAGAATTAGAGAAGAAACAAACTCAACCGGTCGCCCGAGAGAGAGAGAGAGAGAGAGTAAACTGCGACCTACACCGAGCGCAGAACAATGCGGGAAAGCTAGATAACAGGAGAAATCTCAAAAAAAGAAATGGTGTAGAGAAGCCGACCGTCTGGAAGTAGTATGTGCCCCCGCACAGGAACGAAACGAAAAGCTGGAGGGAGAAGAAAATTTGGCCCGTTCACTTTCGGAAAAAAAAAAAAGAAAGATTCTGTTTGGTGTCGTTTCTATTCATCTTTAATTCTCTTCTTTTTCGCGTTCGCGTACCTCGTGATCTAAATTAAGGGCGCAATCAATTTTGAATGAAGCTGTTTCCGTTTTACTGTTCGTTTATGTCGCTGATTACACGCGCCACTTTCTCCCCCTCTCCTTCAGCTGCTTTCTTTTTTTCTTTAATTTACTTATTTTTTTTTTTTTTCAGTGCTTGATGACCCAGTGGGCGAGCCAATGACTGACTCACGTTTGTATTTACCTGCCCTCTCTACGGGCATGACCATTGTTGCGAGGTTATTGTTATTCTCTTCATTTCTTAAATATTTTCGTCGTCGTCGAGATCGGTCGGCTCGTTACAAACGGGACCTTAAATAGAGAGGAATCGTAAAAGGACAACGCAAAAAAAGAAGTCGGAAGAGGAAATCTGTGAAAGAGAAAGCGAAATTCTACACACACCTTCAAGACGGAGAGAGGGAGAGAGCCTTGGCATGGCCATCCGTCTTAACAACGTTCTTCATTTATCCATCACGGGCAGCTGCGGCCCCATGCAGTCGGTTGCCTCTGTTCAATAATTATTCTACGTCGAAAAGGAACCCAACTTTGGTCTCCAAAGGACAAAAAACAAACGCGCGCAGTATTTGGGTTATTTTTGTTCTTTTTTATTACATGCTTTGCTGGTTAATCTCGCTCGTCCGAAAGAAGTGAAGGTGAGGCGTCCTTATGATAAGACGTGGAGAAAGCGGCCGCGCGGTTATAGGGAAAACGGGTAAGGGAGTCACGCGAGAGCATGTAAGAAATGACACAGGACTGTAGATGAAGGAGCAGCTGCACGTATTAATCGAGGACTAATGACTGCTCGGACTGAAGACGTATGACGACGTTGTTAAGCTCTCGGAGAACGTTGTCGGTCTGTTTTGTTTCCACCCCGAGATGTATTGACGTCCCTAAGCCCCTTCCGTTAGTTTCATTAGCGCAATATTTATAACTCACGCCGTTGTATTTCTTTTTTCTCGTAAAAAAAAAAAAAAAAAAAAAACTTTCGCGAAAGCACAAGACAGCACAGAGTAGGCTTAGGTTTGAGCGCGCTAGCGAAAGGCGCATTATTACCGAAACGCTCTTCACATACCATCATGTTATCATCGTTTTTATAATTTAACAGTTTATTATTAGCGGTGTAGCCGGGAGAAACAACGGTCGCAGATATTTCCATTTTCATCCAAACATGAATTCACGCAATACGATTAACGGACGCGTTGAAGGCTGCCGATGCGCTTCTTCCCCGTATTAGTTTGAGCAAATAAGGTTACCAATCGTACGCTAGGAAAACAAACAATGCCTGACTGTGACATCCGGTGCCACTGTCTTGAAAACCAGCTGGACGTTTGCTTTCTTTTTTCTATATTCTTCCTGGTATCACGTGCTACGAAAGGCTGTGATCCCTTGTGCTTGGTCGTTCTCCATTTTTCTCCATTTCTGTCTCTCCTTTCAGCCTTCACATCCTTCGTCCCTCTGTGCAGGGTAGCAAACCGTGTTCTCGCTTTTAGTTTGCCTCCCTGCGTTTATTTTCTACTTCGTTCCCGTCGCTCTCTACCCCGTGAAATAATTTACACCCTAAACGTCAATAACGGAGTAAATTATCCTATAACTCAGATCATTACACCCTTTCTAGTTGCAAGAATGAATTATAGACCAACTGACACCCTTTTCAAGGAGTAATTTAAGTTACTTTAACCCACAACTTACACCACTTCTAAGCGTGCGAGTTATATTTACAATGTGGTGACCTCCCTGTCGCGTTCTTTTCATCAACCGCTTGCATACGGTTCTCAACTTGAACACCACTGTAATCGTGAGGTGGGCCATCACGTATTTTGGGCAGACCAACTATACTGTGTGAAAAAGCCTGTTAACAAGATTTCGCGTGCGACATGTTTGCAAGAGCACTTCTCTCTACACCCCACTGATTAAGCAGAGATATCAGATTTTACGGCTTAGAAGAGTCGCGGAAATATGAATCCTGTATTCTTTGCCGTCATCCATGCCCTCAATGCCGCGCTCTTTCCCTCACTCTCGACACGTGACCCACGGCTTCAGCAGCGCAACGAGCCTGAGGTTGTTCAGAGTCTCTGGGGCAACTTATCGTGTGGATAAGCTTGCGTACAGAATTTCGCGTATCCCTTACTGTGTCGCGCCGAGAAAAAAAAAGAAAAGAGAGAGAGAGAGAGAGAGAGAGGGAGGGAGGGAGGGAGGGAGGGAGGGAGGGAGGGAGAGAGAGAGAGGGAGAGAGAGAGAGCAATTTTCTATATTATCAGGCTGGGTAAGTGCTCCGCCATTTCAGACTATTGATGAAGTACTGATATTTTTTGTGCAACTTTGTCCACGGTGCTACGCTTCGCCACTTCAACGAATCTTTTGAAACTCAGACCTTAAGGCACGTGAGGACGCAAACATAATCGGACCCATATTTAGGGCGTTACGTTCCTTGATGAGGTGCGTTTCGTTGAGCGGGTTTCATGCTTCGAAAAGCCACAGTTTGGCCATGTGGGAGGCAGGGAGTGCAATGGGAGGGTGAAATCCTTGCATTAAAGTGACATGCAACGCAGTGCAACGAAGCGTTCCATACCGACTTGAGAGCGCGGGAAAGATTCAATTTGCTCAGTTTGCTCGACGGCGATGGAAACTTAATGCGGTCAGCTGGAACCTGTTGGGTGCGAGATCGAGAGAGAAATTTATTTATTGAAAAGTAGAGTGATGAGCCAGCTTATATTCGCCTTCAACCTCATCCAACTCCTTCAGGCGTTGGATGAGGTTGTTGGTATTAGTCTTACGTACAGCATAGCATCGCGGAGCGTTAAGATTTGTCTCCCACTTAATGTTAATTGTATGCGGTTGTTTACCGCGCAAACACGCAAGGATGGCAACAAACTTTATTGGTCCAACGTTTATTGATGTTGGTGCCCGGGGCTAGGCTGCCAGGGGTCCATCGCCCGAGGAAAATCTTTCGAGATCCTCGGCAACGGCTCTGGCCCGCTGGACGGCACACTTCTGGTCTTCACGCAAGCGTTCTTGTTAATTGGCTCCCCCGTTTGAATGCGGTTGTCGCGCTGGGAAGTCGACTGACTAAATTATTCGGATGAAATTGGACGTGTCGTCAATTACGCTGCCGCCGGCTTTTACCCAAACAATAGAGTGTTGAACGACCGAACGTAGACAAGACGATTTGATATAAAAATGCGGGAAACATCGAACCCGCGACCTCTCGTTCACTGGCAGGACGTCAATAGCCACAAAGCCACCGCGGCTGGGTGCGCCACAACGCGCATCGACCAATCAGAGATCACTACCCTCTCTCTTTTGCGCTGAGGATAAGGAGAAGAAGGAATATCTGGAGAAGTACGATGGGCGAAGTCAAACAGAGAGAGAGAGAGAGAGAGATAAAGAGAGAGAGAGAGAGAGAAGGGAAAAAGAAGGAAGTAAATTCGCTCCCGTTTGCCTGACTTGATGTGCGCGTAGCGGAAGCAAGGATGGGGGGGGGGGGGGGGGCACCACTGAATAGGACGAAGGCGAAATCTTGCGTACATTTTGTTCCTTCGCCGCGGAAACCGCATTTTCTGACCTCGAGTGCTGCACCAAGTGAGCGACGGACGCAGAGGCCATAAAACTTTTTTCCTCCCGAAGCCCCGTCTTCCGCGCGCATCCAGTAATTCGGAAGCCCCGAAAAGCTTCTCTCCCACTCTCTCCGTCTCTTTTCTTATTTTTTCGCGGGAAGTAAACAGACACGAGGACGAGAACGCGATGCATAAAAGACGACGAAGAGGACGAGCCGGAGGAACAGCAAGAAGCATATTTCTCAGGTCAGATAACGAAAAAATATGTATAAATAAAACGACGAACAAAAAAAAAAACGCAATGCTACGAAGAAAGTGCCCCACGAGCGAACGCCCGCGCCCAAGCACTCGAAATATTACGCTAGCGAGGAAGCCTATTTATTGCTGCCACGACATGCCTAGAAATTATCCGTAATACGCAACCCGCCCGCCGCCGTCGGGATCGCAGGAGAGCAGCACGTTCCGCGTTTTGATCCTTCATTCCGTTTTCTAGCGAGATTGTTTTACTACGGGTGCGTCCACGAGGCTGAAAAGAGCACGGTGCTGCCGCCTATTGACGGCAGCGGCGGCTTAAGGGCGCCGCTGTTTTGTTCGAGAATGCGCGCATCTGTGCCATGCGCGGTGCTTCAAGCAAAGGCAGGCACGCATAGATGTAGGTGAAAGCAAATAAAAAAAAAGTGAAACAGTCGACCGAGTGGGGTCGAGCGGCCCCGAAATGCTGTCGCCGTGCTCGAACTCACGTATATTACGGTAGGAAAAAAAAATTTGTTCCCGCGCGCATACTTTCAATCGATAGATCAACCTCAAACCGCGCCTGACCCCCCCCCCCCCCCCCCTTCTTTTGCCCCTGTGTTCCTCGCCTTTCTGTCCATCCACTGCTTACTTTTACTTCGAACTCGTGTTTCGCGATGTTCGCGTCGCTCGCTATGTGCCGCGATTATTAGGCTCGTAAATCTGGCGCATGAAATACGACCTCGAATAAAAAACGAGCTCCGGGATGCGAACAACGTCGCCTCCCCTTCCCCCTCGCCCCCTCCTCCTCCTCCTCCTCTCACCGTCGACCGCCTACTTGGAGCGAGGGGCGAAAAGCGAGGCTTTATGGGCTCCCCGGAAGACGAGACAGGCGGCAGCAACCGAGGCCCGGCGACGCGCAGCTCGCACGCGCCATATGTATACTGCGCCTCACTAACTCGGTGCAATGCTGAGAAGTCTACAAACGGTGCAGTAAGCTATATTCCGTAAGCGGGCTTTCCCGTGCATCAACCACTCGCCTCAACCGAGAGTCCAAAAGGGGTCGAGTTTCCCGCTGGTAGCTATGTCGAAGCTTACAGATGCGTTCTGAAAACTTGGACGGTGCTAAGAGAGCGGCATGCAGCAAGGATGGTGACTCCTGGTCCGTGCGCTGATTTAAAGTTTTAGCCCGAGGTCTCAGTTCTCGTGGTTTGCTCGGATTTGACGCGAGGACAAGCGCGCTCGCAATTTTTGCGCGTGCGAATGGAACGACAACTGGCGGCGCGTCACCGGCGCAAGAAAGGAAGGGTGTTTCCACTGTGTGCCGTTAATCCTTCCGTGATCCTTATCACCAGCCGGCGTTGCCAACAGCGGGATCAAAGGCGGACAACGGGCGAGCCTTTCTTGCAGTTCTTGTTCCTCGTTCCGGGCGGGCGCTGCGAGTGGAGGCTTCCACCCTGCTGCACCGATCTGGTGAGGCCGAGTATGCGTGCATACAGTGACCCGAATGGTCACTGTATGGCCGAGTGGGCGCGAACGCATTTTGTTCTGCGCAGCACGATCGCGACGTTTCGACGGCGAAGGCAGAAAGGGGGAATTTGAGGCCTAAAAATACTGTTTGCGCTGCTGCGAATGCGAAGCAAGACGGTGTCTCGTACTCGTAACATTGGCTTCCGCAATCCAAAGCGCACCATTATCGCGCTCCAGCCAACTGCTGCTAGGTTATGCCACAAAAGTCTCAAGTTAAGCATACACCAAGATACTAATGGAAAATAGCTGAGGAACAGCTGAGCTATAAGTGAAAAAATATTAAAATCCGAGCTATTACGGCGCGTAGGCAAAAGACTGCTAGATGAGATTTAGCAAAGAGTTCAACGAAAGTTCGACTCGAGTGTTTCTTAATATATTATGGGTACCTTGGTCACTGCGGCTGACACTGATCGGTAAATTCTTGTAAATCGAAGCTTTCCTTGGCTCCTTTTTTTTACTTTACGTAGACGGCTGTCTGACTCAGTAGACTGGGACGATACTAGAGATTGCGTAATCGCAGCTGGACCTATTTCGTGGACAAGTAAATAAATGTGGTGACTTGGTGGACTGAATCTGACACCGGTGTACTGGATCTATATATATATATATATATATATATATATATATATATATATATATATATATATATGTGAACGAGAAGAAAGGGCGTAAGCCGAGACGCCCGATATTTATTAATCAGGGCATAAGAAGCCCACAGACAAAGACGCCAAGGACAACACAGGGGAAAATACTTGTACTTAACTAGTTGAATAAACAAACGATAGATTAATGGAAGTGCAAATGGATGAAAAACCAACTTGCCGCAGGTGGTGAAAAATCCCCCGCCTTCGCATTACGCGTGTGATGCTCTCCTAATTGAGCTGCTGCGGCGTCGTTCTCCCATCCACTTTCTGGTGTGTTTGTGTGTCGCTACTAGAAATAACCCTGGGAGCGTTAGCCAGCGCCACCACTCACATACCTTGGCGGCTCACACTACTCCCACACTCTGTCGTTCCGTTCTGGTTTACGGCGAGCATTGTAGCCGCCTGCGTCGTAGTCCTGCTGTTGACAGATGCGTACGCGTGCGAGCTGTCTCGCTACTTCGGCATGTTGTGTAAACGCATCTGCATCCCTGTCAGCGCCATTGCATTCGTGTGTGAATACTGGAACCAAATCGTCCGTACTTCTCGTCCGTGAACAAGGCTGAACTGAGTCATCCGTGTTGTTTCTTGCTTAACAGTGTTGTACGCGAAAGTTATATAAGGCAAGATCTCGTCCCAATTTTTGTGTTCGACATCCACATACATGAAAAGCACGTCTTCAAAAGTTTTGTTTAGGCGCTCTGTGAGTCCGTTGGTTAGTGGATGGCAGGCTGTTGTCTTGCGGTGAGTCGTTCCACTGAGCATCGGGGCATTGTCTAAAAGCTCTGCCGTGAATACGGTTCCTCTGTCTGCGATTACGATGGTTGGTGCGTCATGTCCCACTACAACGTTCTCTAGAAAAATCGCACCACCTCTGCTGCTGTGACTCGCGGGAGAGTCCTTGTTTCGGGTTAGCGAGTCAGATAATAAGCCGCGACAATAACCCAGTGGTTTCCTGCATTAGACGCAGGAAGTGGACCCAAAATGTCCATTTTGATTTGGTCAAATAATGTGCGTGGGACCTGAACGGGTTGTAGCAGGCCGGCTGGCTTTGTTGGGGGCGACTTGCGCCTCTGGCAATCGAGGCAAGTCCGTACATGATGTTTCACGGCCATGGTGAGTCTTGGCCAGTAGTACCTTTGTCGTACTCTGTTCAGTGTTCGCGTGTAGCCTAAGTGGCCAGAAGTTACCTCGCTGTGACATGCTTGGAGTACTTCAGTCCGAAGGGGTGTAGGAACAACGAGTAAATAGTTGCATCCCATGGGTGGAAAGTTCCTTTTGTAGAGAACATTGTTGCGTGAACAAAATTATGACAGTCCTCTTGAAAAATATTCTAGGAGCCTTGGGAGTTCATCCGTCGAAAAATCAATAAGGGCAACAACTCAAGGTCATCACGTTGTTGGTGTGCAACGGCGGCCGCATCAAGAACACCGAGGAATGGCATTTCGTCTTCAAGGGATGAAGCAGTCGACTCTATCGGTGACCGCGACAGGCAATCAGCGTCGGTACGTCTTTTCCCCAACTTAAGATGACCGTCATGTAGAACTTGCAGCCTGAAGCTCCAGCGCGCTAGTCGCCCGGATGGATCTTTCAGCTTCGTCAGTCAGCATAGTGAATGATGATCGCTGATAACTCTGAAACGGCGACCGTACAAATGTGGGCCAAATTTCATAACCACCCATACCAGGGCAAGGCATTCCTTCTCAGTCGTCGAGTAATTGGCTTCTGTGCTCGAGAGCGCACAGTGCACTGGTGTCAGAATATGGACATAATATATATATATATATATATATATATATATATATATATATATATA
Source organism: Dermacentor andersoni (assembly GCF_023375885.2). Classification (NCBI taxonomy): domain Eukaryota; kingdom Metazoa; phylum Arthropoda; class Arachnida; order Ixodida; family Ixodidae; genus Dermacentor; species Dermacentor andersoni. Next base: position 51,903,629 of record NC_092819.1, on the reverse strand, counting down.
TATATATATATATATATATATATATATATATAGGCCATGCCTGTCCAAGACGCGCAGTACTTCTGCTTGCCCGCTGCTCGACATAGACGAAAGACAGCGCGGGCTGTCTGCGCAGGCGCAGCAGCGAGAGCGAGACCAGGGCTGTCAGCCCGGCACTCAGTCAAGAGAAACGTAACAGCTCCGGGACCGAAGTAAGGGCGAGAGGCAAAAAAAAAGAAGAGTCGTCCACGCGGCGACCAACTGGCCTCCAGTGAGTGACGGGTCGCACGCCATCCTAATGAAATGGTAGCGTGTGCCCTCGGCGCCCGGACACCTCCCTCCCTCTCTCCCTCCCTCCCTCCCTCCTCCCGGCGACTCGCTTCGCCCCGCGTCCCCTTGCTACGGCTGGACGCTGAACGAAAAGAAATGATCTCGCTGTTCATTTCGGCCTCTGTCCTGCACGAATAACCCGGCGCGTAGCAGCGGCGTCCAGTAGAGAACGGCGCGACTGACTCTCTCTCTCTCTCGTATCCTCTGCAGCTACTGCGCTGCCTCCATCTTCTTCCGTCACCGCTTCTCCCTCACACACACGCACACGTTCACACACTGCCGCCACTAGTTCAGCCCCAGTCTCCCGTATGTTGGCAATCACAACCTGTCGACCGCTCCTAAACGTTATGGAGCACCCATCTCGCGGGGACGCTTTCGCGAGACTTGTCGACTGCCGATGGCTGGAGTAGGGCGGCCGCCAGAGGAGAGTTGGAAGATGGACAACCTTGCGCCGCTGACTGGGGAACGCGCGAACATCGCTCAAGGGTCTTTTACTCGCGCAAGGGAACTCAGTCGGAGAGAAACGGCAAAAAAAAAAAAAAAAAAAGAAGCGACATCGAAAGAGAGAACGCGTGCCAGCGACGGTATGTGAAGCATGGAAGCCGGCGACAACCGGACGCCACCGCCGAGGATCTCCTGTACATGGCTCAGGCCTGCCTTGCTGCGTCATCGGCTGCCGACGTCGGAAGTACGCCTTGTCGGCGGAAGTCCGCAAAATCTCTGATGAGTCTGAGCACGAGGCGGAAAGCCGTGGCTCGGGTCTTTGAACTAAGCTCGCGTGTCTTGCGTTCATATCAGCCTCGTGCTCACCAACCCACATCATATTTGTTCTTTTTCGTTTGTCTGTCGATTGAGTGGTTGGTTTGCTCCGCAAAAGTTTGCTTAGACTTTCTGAAGCAGTACGTAGACGTTTCTCTGAGGAGTCCACAGATTGCCTATGGAGGTTGTCTGGATTTATCGCCTTCCATGTTTTCTCGGCTTACATCTATAGAGATTATGCAATCTGTTCTTAGGTTTAAGGACCACGACAGAAATAATTGTGGGCAAGTTTTGTTAAGAGACAATGCACAGGATTTACACAGTCACATGACAAGTTTATAGGAAGGCAAGGAAGGCTTTAAGAAATCTATAAATAATGCACAGATTCGAATTTTCTTTAAGGTAGCACTATGGAGTGTCAAGATTAATTTTTCGGGTTGAACATAACGCAACCACGCCTAGAGATAGCCCGCGACACTAAAACAGGACGCTAAATGAAACAGAAACTATACTCTCCTCTTGCGCTGGTTATTCCTAACTATGCTTTGCGAGAACCATGTATTGCATTCTATTGCATACCAATAAAAAGTCTGTTGAAGATAACACACAATAACTGGAAGTACAACATAGCGTCTATAACGAATGTCCATCCTTCTACGCAACTAGCCGTATAAAATGAGTTGTCAACGGGGAGATGAAAGCCAATATGCGGCCGTATATTCCACGTGGTTAGCTTGTTAGCGCAGTCTGGGGTCTCTGCGTGTCTTGACACACATAATTCATAAAAGTTATGGTTCAAAACTTGAGCCATGACCTCCGTTCACATGCTGGCAGGCGTGTAAGCACAAGAACGGATTCTAGCTGACTCAGACTTGACTGCTTAAAATAACGCTCCTCACTTCATATAAAAAACGATTAACAAATATAATAAGACCGCTATGCATGCCGTTTAAGCGGGAGGAGTGCCGAAACACTTTTATTTAGTTCCGTATGACATAAAATTAATAAAACGTTAGGACAAGGGCATGATAAATAAACCAGAGGGCAGAAAACGCAGCTTTCGGTGTTCATGCAAACAGCAAAGATGAACATGCAAGGAGATTCAGGAAAATCGCCTTCATATGCGTCTTCTGACGCTTTCGTCTCTTGTTGAAAGCTGTTTTCTTTATGGCTCTCAGCTAAACAACTAAAATATGCTATAATGTGAGCGAGCGACCATCGCACGTGATCAAAACATACACGTGCAAACGACTGTTGACGTTATACTGGCGGCTCACTAATGTCATGGCGCGCGCAAACCCAAACAGCAGCCCCCTCAGTTAAAACAGACATGTAGGTCAGCAACTCTCGGGGCGGTCGTTTTCGGAAGAGAACGGGCCACAACACGCCCCGAATGATCTTGCCTGAAAAAATCTACACTCGCCGCTTATGACGCTGCCGCTCTGATCCCTCTTTCAAGAAACGCACGTCTTATGTACCTAGGCGGCGCACCTGTGGCGTCGTCTGCTCCCCCGTCGTCTGCTATCCCGTAAGGCCGCACAGTATATTAGGGATATACAGAAGCGAGTCACGGCCAGAACCAGACAGCCAACGCGCATCGCTCGCAGAGGAATTGCGGTCTCGTCTCCTCCCCAGCTGCCCCATACTGCGGCAACGAAACCCTACGGAACCCCGGTCGCTTCGTATCTGCCTGTGGCAAGAACGAGAGGAGGAGGTTGAGGGCTGGGGCGAAGTGGGTAGGCAAGCGAACTGCGAACCGGGGGCTCGTTGGCGTGCTACGTTCATTAGGACCTTTATGACTGAGACATCAGGGGCTGCTGGCGGGCTGGACGGCGGCGCGCCCCTGGGCAGCCATTACCGTTACCGGGGCCTCCCTGCCACCACGCGCGAGAAATCGCGAGACCCTCGGAGGAATGGGCCACGAAAGCAGACGATAGTGTAGTAGACGACGAAAATATAAATACTTGAACGAGAACCAGCAGGCTCGAAGCAGGGAGGAAGCAAGAGGAACGACTCGCGGGAGAAAAAGAAATAGAAGGAAAGAAAGGGTTAGGGTGCTGCTCGCGCCAGAAGAAAGGATCCCCATTTTCACCATCCCAAAAGTCCTCCATCGCTATCTCCATCCCCACCACGCTGACAGACTCGAACGTTCGTTGTGGGGAGCGGTGGTTGCGAGAGGCTGGTGCGTTGTTAGTGAGACCCACGGTACCTTGATGGAAGCACGGACAATGCCGAAGCGATGTTAGTAGCGTCTTGCCCTTTCCTCTTTTTGTTTTGTTCTCTCTCTCTTTCTCTCTGTTATTCTTGTTATTCTCCGTCGAGAGCACGGAACAGGTGTTGATGAGGCCCTGATTGAGCGCCGTCGGCACGTATCGCGGGATTGCGTCAATTGTGTGGTCTAGAAGGGGGGTCGGGATTGCAGAAGTAAGTTATCGTTGTACGTACACCTTTGTGGATGTATTATATACGGACGTCCTATCTTTCCTAACAGCACTTGCACACTTACCGGGCATTGGTTTATAGACATACCGTGAGGCCACGAATGACGCAGTGCTCAGTATGGAAGAATATTTCATTGCATGAGGCTGATGACAACATGATAAAACCGCCCGTCTAAGTACCACCTACTTGAGAGTGCATCATTACCCTTTGACGACCACCGCGCTTATCGTTTGAGTGCCTATCTAAGGCGACGGTAGTAGGAATCTATTCAATCAAGATACCGCCATAGCAGCGTCTTAGACAAAATTAGGGACGGAGGAAATGAGAACGGGTAGTGTCTCGTGGTGCCAGGCACCGAACAAGGCTTACGAACAAACAAAAACGAATTGTAATTAAGATACGCAGGGGGCTTTTCTCGCTATCGTAGGGCTTCTGTGTGTCGTAAAGTAAATTATTAAAGATAATATTCAAAACAGTTGTAGCTTGTAAAAAGTGGTTCGAACAGCTAGCTTTTCTGCCTCTGTAGGGCTTTTTGCAACAACTGCAGTAGATACGTTACAGCAGATTCGAACCCGCCGTGGTTGCTCAGTGGCTACGGTGTTGGGCTGCTGAGCACGAGGTCGCGGGATCGAATCCCGGCCACGGCGGCTGCATTTCGATGGGGGCGAAATGCGACAACACCCGTGTACTTAGATTTAGGTGCACGTTAAAGAACCCCGGGTGGTCGAAATTTCCGGAGTCCTCCACTACGGCGTGTCTCATAATCAGAAAGTGGTTTTGGCATGTAAAACCTCATAATTTAAAGAACAGTAGATTCGATATGATGGAGAACCAGGACAACTAGCTGCTTCAGTGTACCATTATGAACCTCGCGCGCGGCTAATCTGTCCGTGGTCTTTGGAGCAATCGCACGTGATGAATTCGGCGAGTTCGGTAGATTGAAATCACTATCTATACCGTTTCTACAGGCACTGTTGTTGTGGTACTTTTTCCATAGATAGATAGATAGATAGATAGATAGATAGATAGATAGATAGATAGATAGATAGATAGATAGATAGATAGATAGATAGATAGATAGATAGATAGATAGATAGATAGATATCTAGATAGATAGATAGATCCTTGCTCTCGGAACGAGGCAATCCTCACAAAACTGGTTATAATCTGTGATCAGGGAATACAGGGAACAATAATAAAAAAAAAACAGTACCACAGTAATAGATGGCGGCACGACTTTCGAAAGCTCCGAGTATAGGTATACACGCAGTTAGCTCACAGGCTTTCGCCGGAATGGATCGGCGCGCGAGCAGAAAGAGAAAGGCAGTTAGGACACCCCGACGTGCACGGTAAAGAGAGAAAGTGAGAGAGCAAGGCAAAGAAAAAAGAAAGACGACAGATCAAAGATGAGTTCGAGATAAGACAAGTCACGCGCCGACTCGCAAAAGCATGGCCCGAACCCTCGTGTAGCGTCCCCGGCGCCACAAGCGGCAGCGAGGTAGAAAAGAAAAAGAAAGCGAAAGCGTCACGTCGAATTGAATTGCCGGGCCGCTCGAGCAGCGACGCGTCGGCACGATCGCGGCGACGGCGGCACGGAAGCCGACACGCTCCAGAGCCGACGCGGTCGCCAACCGCTACAAACAAGCGCGTCGCAACACACGTGCGCGCGCGCGCGAGGACGGGCCGAAGCCTTCACGGTTGTATAGGCGTCGCTTTCGCCCGTCGTCGGGGCCCCGCGTTTGGCGCCTGCGGTTGAGCGCGAAACGACGACGACCCGCCACCACCGCGACCACGGCTGGTCGACCGCCACCTCCACTGTGCGCCGTGGGGCCGACCGCATGGCCGGCCAGGACGTGTCTAAGCGGCAGTGAAGAAGGGGGAGGGGGGGGCGGGCTAAATGGGTCGCGAGCAACTCGGCGCCTATGGTATTTTAGGCCTCGCTGATCACGTGCAGTGCAGGGGAAGCTACGAGTCGCCTTGGAAGGCCAGAAACGGTAACCAGCTGCTGGACATCTCCCGCGAAATGACTCGCCAGTTGTAATAAGTGGAACTAACAACCGGTGCAGTTCGCAACGATTAATTATAAGGAGGGTAGCGCAAGACAAGACGAGAATAAGGAAGCGAGCGTCCGCCCTGTTTCCTTTGCCGTCCTCGTGTTGTCTTGTACTACAGTCCTCACGATACATCACCAGCTATAAGTGCGCGAATCCTTCCACGGTATTCACAACGAATCGCTCACAGACAAGGAGGGTAGAAAAAGCAGCCAAGCATAGGCGCTACTCGCAACCGTCGAACGTTATATTTAAAAGGAACGCTTCGTTCTCAAGCCGAATGTATACCAACTTGCCAGGTTCCAGTTCGGTTACGCTCAGTGAGCCTTTAAGTCAACAGGCGTCGCTCTGAAGCGGATTAACGGTGAACGGATGAGCCACACGTTCGCGGTCACATTCCTGACCGGCAGACGCAGACTCTGGCTCTCGCTGTCGTGCACAAAAACTTGCCGAGACTGAATGCAATACTCTGCGCACTGTAGCCGGAATCCTCGCAGTGCTCGTGAAAGCGACGGATCGCTGCAGGAAACGGGAAAACGAGAACCGGGTGACGGTTTCCTCCACTGTCCACCGTTAATTCATCACGTGCGATTACCGGAAAGAGCGGACAGATTAGCCGCGCGCGAGGTTCATAACGGGACACTGAACCCGCTACTTTTCCTGTTTCTCCTTCATGGTTGGCTAAAGTGATCCGTTGCTTTGGCAGTACTGCATAGATCTGACGAGGCTGATTAAAGTTGGCCCGGAGCCGCTGCGGGCCTCCATGCACACCCGGGAACAGCCTACGACACACCATGGCTATGTAGACCTAAGCTGGCCGGGAAGCGGCCAAAGACCGTGTTTTTTTTTTTGTTTTTTCACTGTGTGTGTTGTAATTATCTTGGCCTAATGAGCGAGGTTTTCAGCGCGCTTGCATGTAGTCCAGAGCGGTGGTGTCATGACGCGCACCCTGCGACCAGACGTGTAGGGCCTTCGGCGCCCAGATAGCAAAGTGGATTATGTTTTCCAAGGCAACCGCTCACTTCCGCCACACACTGAAAAAGAAAAAAAAAGATGGTTTCCAGCATGCAGCGACTGGCTGTACGGTGTGCCCAATTCCGAAAGGAAAAAAAATCAGAGCCATTCCACTCTGTGAAGATGGATAACCAGCGGAGCTGTATGTAACTATTCATAAAATAAAATAAAATAAAACGACAAAACAATATAACACAAATATGCACGTTGTTATGCATAATTGTATTTACGTTTATCTCGTGACCACAGTAATTATGGCTTTATGGCCGCCATGATAGACGGCCACGGGCTCTGTGACGACACTGGAGGTGTTCTTAGCGAACGTTTGGTCTATGCACGACCGACGGCGCGTCGTGGAGACGTTGGTCTCGGTGAAACATTAGAGGCCGAACCTTTCCAAGAGAAACGCCAAGGACCATTTTCCATCTAGATGAGGCACATCGACGTTTAAAGTCACCCACAGTGACGATAAGATTGGGGTCAACCAGGAGGATAAAAACAATCGTTTTCTTAGATTTAGGTGCCGTTCCGACCCCTGATGGTCGAAATGCAACCCTGAGACCCACCAGTATGGCTTGTGTCATGACATCTCTCATATCTTTATTGCAATAGCAATTATATGGACACTTGAAGCGAACTTTCGCCCTCGTCACCATCGCCGTCGGGCCCCGCATATATTTACGCATATGTATACTATATATGCTGATACGGTCCGTATATGCGGGTCATATTGCTGCACCATTCGATAACCAAACTTGCTCATGCCAGGTGCTACGTTCCTGACTAAATTATTCCTCGGGATCTTGAGAATGGCAGCTCACAAACGTCACGATACGTAACATTCACAGCGTAAGGCCTTTCATCTTAGATCTTCACAGACCATTCAATAACAAATGTACAAAACAATGTCGCTCAAGCCTGAAAGTGATGTCATCTTACTTGCGCGGCTCTCTAAGGGCATCGCAGTGGAGCTTGTGCGATGTCATTTTACAGGTCCTACATGACGTGTTAAGCCTTTGAGGGAGGTAAAAAGTTTGGCGCACCAGCGTATATGGCGTCCGCGTAAGTCAGACCCGCGCACGGTGTTAGAACGCTTTTGCAACTATGGCGTAGTTAGAACACCGCCATAGAAGTTCAAGCGCAACTCTAGACGTTGCTATCGCAGTCGGCGTTTGCACACGGGCGTACAGTCGGCCAGAATGGTTTAAAGGACAGGAGTTATTTTGAAAACAAAGCTTAATTACTATGAAGCTTTCGCACGTAATCGCGAATTTAAAGTTTCAACGTGTAGTAAGTTTATTTCGACACGGACGGAAATAGAGTAACTCAGAGGCGGCACCACGCCTTACCAGAGCAGAAATTCACATTTGTCGTGGAAGCCGTGTCCTGCAAACTTTTGTAGCCGACTCGGCATGCAGGCAGCCACACATGCAGCCCATATACACATCGTGTATACGTCTACAGAGAGAGAGAGAGAGAGAGAGAGAGAGAGAGAGCAAACTTCTAGAAAAGCTAGACCATACGCGCACCGCGTCATGTCCGGCCCTTAAATTAGCCTCAGGTCGCACGCAGGTTGATCCATCGCAGCATGTACGGCATTCGGTGCACGTAGTCGCACTTTGACCTTCGCTGCCCTTGGCTGACGTCGCTCGGTGTCATTAAAATTATCTAGCCAGCCTAGGTTCCCCGGAGAAGCGCTTACGACCGAGCCGTCGCTTGAAAGGGATAAACAGGTGATATATCTTAATGGCGGAAGCAGCCAAACACAGATGCGTAGTCGCTCGCGTTGTACGTTTACACCCCTGTACTCACCAGCTGGGGGTCGCTGAAAGCTTCATTCTGTGCGCTGCTGTCCTTCGGGTAACCTGTGCTCTGCATCCCATCAAGAACTTTTAGTTTGTCTAGTCGCTTTTTTTTAGGTCGCGCCGTTGGCCGACAAAGGTCAAACGCGAGACCTGACGCACCGTATACTGAGCTAGAGTGAAGTAAGGAATTTATGGCAACGCTACGACGCGCCAAACATTGTCGCTCGCGAAAGCACATTATTCAGCTGGTAGAAAGAAAACGGAAAGAGGCCGGCGTTATCTGGAAAGGCCGATGAAAGCAAGCTACGCCCTTTCCGTGCTCCCGTTCCGAGAACGCCTGTGCAGGGAGAGCAAAAGTGTTCCCGTGTGAAGTGGTGCTCTCCCGACTAACATGCGCACATGTGCTGCGAAAGAATGTTCTTATTTTTAGCTCGCTACAACTCACAGTCAGGAGCAAAGCAAACAGTGAGAAGTGAAGAAATATAAAATGTGGTGTTTGCTAAGGCGTAAGTCAAGTATGCCCCGAGCGAGTCAAGAACATGAAATATGCGCCGTCAGGCTTCAGTCACAGGGATGAATACGATATGTATACTGTGTAAAAGAGCCTAACAATCAATAAACACCGCCGCTCTTAGAGTCCACACAGCGGCGCGCCCGCTTCCTTGAAACACTTCCAGATGGCGCTCGCCTCCACCGCATCGTGGCCCATGCAAGAGGGCGCGTTTTCGACCACAAAATTCGCTTCGTGTATAGCGTTCGTTGAGAACCCCTCCCGGTAAACATTACGGTTACATACGCTGCGTGTCTGGGAAGCGTGAGAAGCAGTCAGGGATGTTTGAATGCTATCTGCGTTACACTCTTAAAGGCCAAACTTAAGCGTCCTCCAAATTTTAACATGTAGGTGCCTTGCGGTTAGAGGCCATCGGCCAGGCCAACGCCTTCGGCCGAGGCCATGAACGCGCGGTACAGCACCCTGTGAGTTGAGCTGCAGCCCGAGGGGCGCAGGATAGTTTCCAAAATATACCTTGCACGACGGTGGAGACCATCCTGCGCCCCCCGGGCTACAATTCATCTCACATGGTGCTGCACCACGCGCTCCTGCCCTTCGCCGAAGGCGTCGGCCTCGCCAATCGCCTCTAACCGCAGCTCTCTCCACGCCCGCATCGTTTCGGCGGCTGTTGCTGCTCCTTCTCTGTCTCCTCTTTCCAATCCCCATCCCCTTGTGCAGCGCGTCTGAGGTGTCCCCTATTGAGAGACAGTTACTGCGCTGCACTTCCTCCTACCTTTCCCAACCTCTACCCAACAATCTCTCTTGGCGGCAGCAAAAATCTCCCCTCAGAGGAGAGACAGGAACACTCCGTATCAGTAATTCTTCAAAAAGCGCGCTGAAACGATGCGTGTTTCGCTTAAACGATGCTTAAGCAACGATGCTAAACACGGCGACCATAGATTCGTGGCGAACCTCGGAACCGGCATACCAGAGGAGGGTAAAAACCAGAAGAAAAAAAAAAGTAATGCAAGAAGAGACTGCTTGCGTTCAGATGTCGACGGGAAAAGTCACACTATGTAAGAAAGAAAGAAAAAAAGAAAGACAGAAAGAGAAAAGGAGAAGGAAAAGGAAAGTCAGGAGCACTAGGGACGAGGCCAAGGGATGACTTCCTCTCTCCGGAGAGTGCCTATCGCGACCCCCGCTTCTTCTAACCATATTATCAGCCACGGGGACGGGGCGAAACGGAGGCACCGATTAGGCTCGTCACACCGCAGCGTCCAGGGAAGTTCCTCCCACGCGAGCTCGGCGGCATCACTTAATAGCTACGCCCGCACCCCGCGCGCGAAGAGTCACAGGGAGCCGGAGTGGGGAGCAGGTGAAGAGAGATAGCGCGCAGATAATGCGGTCGGAGATAACTGTTGAAAGAGAGAGAGAGAGCAAGAAGAGTGAGGAGTGGCACCACCGCCCGGACCAATTCGCGGGAGCGTGTTGGCCATGCAAATGAACTTCGTGGCCCATTAAGCAAACGATCCACCGCCTCTTCCTCCGCCAGGCGGGGGGGGGGGGGGGGGGGGGGGAGGAGGTAACGCAGCGAGTAAGCGGGAGAGAAAGAGAGAGAGAGAAGAACAAAGAACGAGAAAATGCTGTTGGCGTTGCGCAGATTCATCGGTACTTCAACCGGTCGAGCACGAGACGGTACCACTCGCGCAGATTACTGGCGCGCCTGTCGGGAGAGGACGCCTCCCCAAACGTGTATATACGCACTGGTCCAAAGCGAGCGTCTCTCGTATTTGTCGTCGTTGCTCCTTCTTCCAACTTGCAGCACGCGTTGTTGCAGCTTCGCCAGGCCTTCGGACTCATCATCTCGCAAGCGGCCGTTCCCCACTCGCGAAAAATTGCTGGTATAGGGGCGCGCGCCCGAGCGACGAAGTTGTTCAAACTAGAAAGTGGAGATGTTGTGGAGTAAAGCGTATTGGCGTTTTCCCCGCGTTTCGATGTTGTTGTACCTCGCAGGCGCGCCGCAAGCGCGCATAAACTTCGCTCTTTTCGACCCTCCCCCTCCCGGACACACCAAATCGACTGGGAATCCCACCGGCGTTTTCGCCTGAGAACGCAATAACGCTTCCGAAAACAATTACGGCGCGCGCTTCTCGACCGGCGTATTAACCACACACGCCCGCACTCCCCTCTCCTACCCGCCTTGCCCTCTCCCCCCGTTCGCGCGTTAATTCGTTCGTACGAACGGTATGCATACCTGGTGAGCTCGCGTGACTGCAATATGCAAGCGAAACGCTGTGTGTACCCCGCGCAAGAGATAAGGAAGAGGGGAAAAACGAGGCAGGCGTGGGTCGACGGGGAAGATAACTATAGCGGCTCTGCGATGGGGCGCCAACCTCCGCAGTGTTCAGGGAAGCGCGTGTTCTTGAAAGGGACTTGAAAATTTAATCTAACTTCAAACTCCTCGTGCGGGCGAGTTACTCTTCGTTTTTCGTCCCGAAAAGCGCCGCGCGCTATAATTCGCCCCATGCCGTTTTCTTATTCAGACGTACTGGCGGCTATAGTAATATGCGCCGCAGCCCTCACCGCTGGCACGTTTTCGGAAGCACGTTATATTACTTTTAGTAACACACACACACACATATATATATATATATATATATATATATATATATATACACACACACTCACGGGTGGCTTAAAACAGAATTTTCTACATTCTTAGCAACTATATTTAGAAAGAGGTCAACTTGGGAGCCGAGCAAATGCAAAATAAAAAAAAAGAGCAAGCGTTTGCTTACAAGATAAACCGTTCAACGCGGAGCGCACTCGTAATGATAAGTACAACCGAACCAGATAAAATGATGATTGCGCTCGGCGACGAATCCGAGCGTCGATGTCCTTGCCTATGGGTGCATCTAAGCACGGCTCACTGCGTCAAAGCTTAAGCCGCACCTTTACTTTGTTTTAGTCTTATCGAAGCATTTCTTTTTTTCTTTTTCCTAGACGGATCAAAAAATTTTAAAGCACGCTACGCCGAAGAATGCAGTCTATATCGTTCTTTTGTACCCGGAATATGGCATTACCAAATGGTTCCCGCAGAGCGTTTTGCCCTGCTGACTCAGCAGAAGACCTGGTCTCGCCCAAGGGCACACAGATAGAAGGATGCAAAACAATCTGGCAGCGCACGAGGCCTTCTTTACTCAAGAGCAGAGAAACGAAGTAAAACCGCGCCCGCGCGCACCTAAGGAAATCAAGAACTGCCGGACACAGCGCTCCGAGAGAATCACCGGCCACCAAGTACAAGGACTCCCAGAAAAGAGGAAAGACACAGAGTAAAGCTTTAAAAAATAAAGACAAAGAAAAGTGAAACGGCTTGAGACATCGTCAGAAAAAGGACAATCCTCCCTCCCTTCTTCCTTTGTTTCCCTGTTACATATATTTTTTTTTTTCGTGACCACACCGTACGCGTTTGCAAAAAGTGATAGGAAATGCAGCAGTGCACGCAAAACGACGATCAAGCGAACGAAGCACTACGAGTCGGTCTGGCAAGCAAGCAAGCAAGCAAGCAAGCAAGCAAGCAAGCAAGCAAGCAAGCAAGCAAGCAAGCAAGCAAGCAAGCGAGCAAGCAAGCAAGCAAGCAAGCAAGCAAGCAAGCAAGCGAGCAAGCAAGCAAGCAAGCAAGCAAGCAAGCAAGCAAGCAAGCAAGCAAGCAAGCAAGCAAGCAAGAAGCAAGCAAGCAAGGAATGAGTAAATAAAATCAAATAAGCAAATAGAGAGGGACTCAGTGTTTGGCAGCTGAAATATCCTGAGAATACGAAGTGAAATTCGCTGAATAAGAAGGATAGCCTTGTCGGACCAGGCTAGTGCAAGACGGATGACGGAACGAGACTGTGAGACCACTGCACGGCAGAGACCCGGCGTCGAAGACGAGAGCTATCTCTGCGTTTTGTTTTGTACAAGGAGTCGTCTCGCTCGCTTCGCTCGCCGACGTAAGGTGACCTATGCGCGGGATCAACGAGTATGTGACAAAAGATACCTGGTTCGTCGAGCAAAAAAAAAAAAAAAAAGAAGAAGAGAAGAAGAAAGAAAACACCATCTACATCGGAAGCAATGTCCTGACTTTGATTTACGCCTTCGAAAGCTTTAGGAAATGCATTGCCGCTTGACCATCGGTGTCTTCTATTTGCACTCCTTTCTTACGATTGTCTGAAGTGAGGGATGCCCGTGTATAAAATACAGTCAAGGAATTTGTAACCGAGGTAGTGAACTGATGAAAAGGAACGAAAAAAAACCGAAGTTATGCGGAATCGGCGCCATTGCTGGATCCTCCTCCTAAGCGTGCCACCAGAAGCACACAAACATATTGTGTGGGTGCGTTTGTTGTAGCCTTTGTGGGTCAATTACACAAAAATTTCTTCCATGCTACACAGCTCTATGCTACTGAGCACAGCATCGCGTCTTTTATTACAGAGGTACGTGCGGTGGTGTGTGTGTGTGTGTGTGTGTGTGTGTGTGTGTGTGTGTGTGTGTGTGTGTGTGTGTGTGTGTGTGTGTGTGTGTGTGTGTGTGTGTGTGTGTGTGTGTGTGTGTGTGTGTGTGTGTGTGTGTGTGTGTGTGTGTGTGTGTGTGTGTGTGTGTGTGTGTGTGTGTGTGTGTGTGTGTGTGTGTGTGTGTGTGTGTGTGTGTGTGTGTGTGTGTGTGTGTGTGTGTGTGTGTGTGTGTGTGTGTGTGTGTGTGTGTGTGTGTGTGTGTGTGTGTGTGTGTGTGTGTGTGTGTGTGTGTGTGTGTGTGTGTGTGTGTGTGTGTGTGTGTGTGTGTGTGTGTGTGTGTGTGTGTGTGTGTGTGTGTGTGTGTGTGTGTGTGTGTGTGTGTGTGTGTGTGTGTGTGTGTGTGTGTGTGTGTGTGTGTGTGTGTGTGTGTGTGTGTGTGTGTGTGTGTGTGTGTGTGTGTGTGTGTGTGTGTGTGTGTGTGTGTGTGTGTGTGTGTGTGTGTGTGTGTGTGTGTGTGTGTGTGTGTGTGTGTGTGTGTGTGTGTGTGTGTGTGTGTGTGTGTGTGTGTGTGTGTGTGTGTGTGTGTGTGTGTGTGTGTGTGTGTGTGTGTGTGTGTGTGTGTGTGTGTGTGTGTGTGTGTGTGAGAATGTATGAATGTATGAATGTAGTGGGTTCGCGCATGTGCGCACGTACGGTCACGCAGCTAGCAGCCATGCTTTGTATCGAGCCGCCATCTCCACTTTTGTGCTGCCGAGAAGACAGAGAACGGCTGTCTCATAAAGAGAAGACGGTAAAGAAGAAAAAAAGACACAAGACGTGGGCGGAATAAACACCGGCCCTTCGTAATTACGCGGTGTCTCCTGAGACGCGGCGCGCTACCTAAAGACAAAAAACAAAACAAAACACAAGAACACCGCGACTGTCCTTTCGGCCGGACACGCCTGTCAAGCGCGCTTCGCCGCACGACCAGAGGGTGCTTTCCAGGTCAGCCGACGGCCGCGTCAAAGGAGGCCGGCTCGCACCACCCGCCATCGTCGAGGCTGCTGCAGTTTCACGCTAAAGCGGGCCTTATTGCTTTGAAGGCAAATATTTGGCACCAGTGAGGTAAAGAAGGCGTAGTGTCGCGACGTCGCGGTCACCGAAGCAGCTCTCAGCCACTCCATGACGCGCAGGATTGTCCTCCTTGTGGGATGTCTTCTCTTCCTGACGTTGGGCCTTGCCTCTACTTAGGCGTCCAACGACAGCGGAAGAGAGAGACAGAGAGAGAGAGAAAGAGAGAGAGGAAGAAAGGACGAGACAGAAGTTCAAGAAAAACGAGAACGTCAGAAACAAGATACCACTGCAACTGAACACGCCACGGTGTAGACGAGGTGACGAGAAACGGTTGTCTGGATAAATACGCGGGCCGCATATATTGAGGTAAGGTTAGTCTCCCTATTCTCCGTCCTCGTGCTTATGTTCCTCGGTATGCGCATTCACTATCGCTCATTGATTCGCGGACACACGGCCGTTTGCTGTCACGTTTGTTGATTCGTAGGGTGTGCTGTCGCCATGGCTGCTCACTTGCTGCAATGCGTTACTGCATTGCTTTCATTCTTTCGACATTAATATAGTAGTTAGTTGCTGTTAGTCTTACAAGTTAGAGTGCGACAGAAAGTGAGTGAGTGCCTTAGCGAGCTAGTCAGCTAGACATTGTCCAGTCAGTTTGCTCGCGGATTGGTTTTTTAGTTGTTTAGTTGGATCACGCATGAGTACAGCAACAGCGGGCAGAGGTGAAAGCAATGACTTCAACCTTCCATGAAACTAGACCTTCGAAGCCTTGCACCGGTTTCATCTAAAGCAGAGTATTAAAGAAAGCATTCTTTTACTCTTCTTACCTTCCCCATTTTCATCTCACACCCTTTGCCTTGACAGCTGTACGGCCAAGTGAACTGGGCTGATCACGGAGACAGCGTAATCAGAGGTGGCCACTTGGTGTGCTTATGCCGATACCAGTGCAGTATGGGCGTCCTCGCAATGGGTTTAATGCAATTTGTAACGCAGCGCGACACTGCATGGAGGCACTGCGACGCCAAAGTGCCGACACAGCTTGCAGCATTAACCAGTACAGCTAACCAATTAAGTGTCCCTCTCCAGAATGTCTCAGCACGTCTACCGTGCAGCTATCTTGTGGTTTTGACAATGATCCTCCGATGGTTACTGCCCTTTTTTTTTTCTTCCCCTAGATTGTTCTTGGCGATGCTGCAAGCTCGCCTTCAAAACGGGGAATTTAGGCCGCATAGTCGTTTTGCGCAGTGATAAGTACAGCGTACATTATTAGTTAGCCTGGATCTATTATTATTATTATTATTATTATTATTATTATTATTATTATTATTATTATTATTATTATTATTATTATTATTATTTGGAAACATACAAACACACAAAGGAGACAGGGAGGGAATGAGAGGACAACTGCCACCGAGAGGGGCACGACACTTGCCTACTCGTTCGGTAGGAGCGAATCAAAAGAGCAGAAGAGAAGGTAGGAAACAAAGAAATAGGAAAGAAAATAGGAAATAAACAAATGACAGAGACACGGACACAAGAAAGTAGGAACACGAAAACAAAAGAAACAATGCAAAAAACAAATGATGACGTGAAGGAGAATGCGAGCTCTGCGTGAATCTCTAACGCTGCGTCGCTAGCCGCCTAGAAATTTCGCGTATTTTCTTCGTTATTTTTTATTCATTACTGAGAAAGCAATATACAGAAGAGTTCTTGTCGCCGTTCGCTGGAGACGGTTGCTCCTTTTCACTCGGGAAGCTTTTGCGCTGACGTTGAGGAACATTTGATATTGCCCAACTGCAGAGTACCACTCTAGCCTTATCTAATTTCTTTCGTTTAATATCCCTCTAAGAGTCAGGTTAGGAGATTCATTTCGAAATGGCAAGAGTATACTAATGATTACATGGAATCTGTGTTGCGAAAGGAAGAGAACAAGAATAAAAATGACACGTAATTACTTTTGTGGAAAATATTCAAGCGCGTTTCTTCCCATCTTTCATCCCCCCATCCCGCTCCCATGTGTAGGGTAGCAAACCGGTTAAGCTAAACTGGTTAAACCTCCCTGCCTTCCTTTTCCACTTTTTTCTTTCCTTTCAAGCACGTAAATATTCAAACTTGAGGCAAAGCGCATGATAGGGCCCAAGACAGCAGCTAAGCATGTGTGAATTGGGGCAAACCGCCTCCACTGACGCTCCCAACTGCGGCATCGTGCTCATTACAGTAATATACGTTACACGCCTTGTAAAATATTACAAATACGCTACTGTCGTCACGATAAGTGACTCGACCTGAGTGACACCGATCAACTTGTCGTGCACACCAGATTCGGCGCCGGAGCCCTTGATACATGACGCTAGATCAGCGACGTACGTAACCCGGCCTCATAAATCAAGTGAGCGTAATATCTTCCCGGTGTCAAACATGCTTCACAATATGCCGGCCGCGTAATAATAGAACGCTTTTAAATCTCTCGGCAGTTACAAGTTAACTGCTCGGTGTTAAACTATCTTTTCGAGTTTGTTTTTTTTCGTTTTTCAATTTCGGGTCATCGTGCAAACGCGCCCAGCTAGTCGGAAAGGATGTGCTGAACCGCAGCGCTCATTACTTAGCCTGGCCCTACGCAATCACAGCAACGTAATTACGGGCGCTTACACGGTTAACGTCCTATCCTTTAAGTAAGAAAAATATAAAGACCTGAACGGCTCGTAGGTTTATGGCGGTGGGGGTGGTAATGGGTGGAGGTTAGCCGTCGTCTCGTTTGTCTCCTTCTCTCTCTTTCACAAATAATTAAAGAAAAACGGCGACCCGTTTCTTATTAAGGCTATCAGTATATCCTGCAGCTACGTACGGAGACACGGGATTATGCACGTTTATTTTCTTTTAGCCGAATTCATCCCCCCCTCTTTCGTTTATTTACTTACTTATTTTGTATTTATTTCCCCCACCCCCGGGGCCAACGGAACACAAACAAACGGAGTAGGAAGTGCGGTGACGTTATGCTTCGATTCACTTTGCCAGGTTTAATTACGAAGCCTAGAGAAGAAAAAAAAAATAGTCACGAGCCGAGCTCCTGTTCTCTTGTCTATTCCCCAACCTCCTTTGCCTCTCCGCCGCTTGATCCTCGACCTTTTTTTCTCTCTCTCTCTAAAATTTTCAAACGGAGCTAGACATTGCAGTCGACGCACCAGACAGCCTTAGGCGAGCTGAGACCATTCGGTTATCCCGTATTCGCTCTTGCAGAAACCACAGCTTCCCTCGCGCAAGACTGCCGGTGTAGACCGAAAGACAAAAAACAAACAAAAGAAGAGAACTAGACTACGTAAGAACGATTTCAATTAATAAGAACTATAATAATGAAGGCGAGAGAGCTTGGACAGAATTGCGAAGCTAAAGTCGGGTGCATACGGAGGAGAGAGAGGCCACATTCGCTTAATATACGTAGAGAAACAAGCACGTAGGAACAGAGTGTAAGGAAATGATTAGAAGAAGTAACGGGAAAAGGTTTTTCTCGCCGGGGCTTGAAGATGGGGGTTTAATTGCTGGAACCCCTCCATAACAGCGACGAGCCGGATTCCATTACGCCGCTTGTCGTTTCCAGGCTATTCGCTCGCGCGGGACACCGCGTAAGGCTGAAATTAAAGATTACATTTTTCCTCGGCTATGCGCTTTGAGTCGCGTCATCCTCCGTTCCGTCCTCTGTGGTAGAATTAAAAACAAAACGGCAAAGTGTATTAAAAGAAAAAGCAGAAAGGTCAGAGATCACGATCGGGAGGTAGAGCGAGGAGCCTTGATGAAAACTTGGAAGGTTTCCGCTGCCTTACTCATTCGCTGTTTGCGAAGCGACCCCGAGTGATTTTCATAAATGTCACTTGTCCTAGGTTGGGCTTCGGGGTCTTGGAGCACCGCAGAACTTGATGACTGCGTTGTTCTAGGCAGCGAAAAAAAAGGAATAAATAAAAAACAAGGAGCTTCACTGTAACAGGAAGCGCGATTTTGTTCAGGCACTGCGCATGTCACGTGAGGTCGTAGAGGCTGAGTCATGTACCGCGGCGAGTTCAGTTGTGCGCATTGAACGCACAGAAGGTAGATGTAAACGCAGTTGTGAGCACTGAGCCTCGCGAAGACAGAGGCATTCACAAGGGCATGCAGAGGCAGGGAAAGAATAAACTTAAGGAACACCAACAGTATCTTTTAATTACTATTTGGTCGACCTCCCTTAGTTGGCAAGAGCCAGCAGATGAGAAGGATAACAGAAGAAACAGTCATGTGTTCGCGCGCCAGTACATAACAACCCCGTGCGGTTGCCAGCTACTTCTTGTCTCCCACTCAGTGCTTACTATCTCCGTTCTTTCCTCTCTATATTCCCCTTTCCCCCCACCCCCAGTGTAGGCTAGCAAACCGGGTGCTCATTTGGTTGACCTCCCTGCCCTTTCCTGTCCTTGCTCTCTCTCCTCTCATTACCAGGTAATGCGTATTTAGACCTGCCATCTATTTAGTTCTTAACACTGTCCTCGTTCTTGTCGCACTGTTCCCGCGTTTTCGAAGATGAACAACGTCGCATCCTTTTGCAATCTCGCCGCGGTAACCCACGTGTAACATGACGGAACAGAAGAGGTAGGTATCGCACACACGTACTCTTATACACCTAAAAGATTGTGTCGAAGCAAAAGTTTTTTTTTCCACTAAATTCACAAGCGACGTGCATTACGAAGTAACAGTCAAAGCTATCCGGCCAGCGTTACCAAGAAATTCTCAACCGAGAGATACGAACAAAGACTGTGATCGTTCAATAGCCACCGCTCTAGATTCAGAGATCTGGAGATGAACCTATACGAAAGTGGCATCATCTGTCGGGGAAATGTCAACGCTTTTGGTTTTTGGCTCGTCGAGTGAGCGTTAGCGTTTGTATTATAGTACAGCATGACCCGACGCTACTGAAGAAGTCGCTCAAGAAATTTCATTCGCGCAGACTCTTTCTAATATCCGGCTTCTAAAGAGAACTAACTTAGAGCAGCAAGTGCTTGAGCGAAAGCAAACTGTAGGACTGACAACAGCGATAAAACCGAACGAGAGATAAAGTTAAAAAAAAAGAAGAAGAAGACATATCGTTAAACTTGGGAGATGAGTAGCGATTGCAGGAAGGGAAAATTGCGCTTTAATGTTTTCCTCTCTCTCTCTCTCTCTCTCTCTCTCTGTAGGAAACAAAACCACCGTGCCCGCCGAGGCAGTTTACTCTCGAAAAAGCCGCGAGTCTTGCACCACAAAACCGAGGCCTAACGCAGCGAAATTTCGAATCGAGCAGAAAGCGAAGGAGGAGTAAAAAAAAAAAAAAAAAAGAGAAAATGGTGGCGCTCGGACGAGCTACAACTGAAAGGCAGAAATTTTAGGAAAGGTACCGCATAGGATCGTGCCGCTCACCTCGCGTTTCTTTCTCGAAATTACGAAACAGAAATGGGTGTCCCGACCATCATGTGCAAATAAAACTGCAGGTGTTTGTAATAAGCAGAATGACCTTACGAAATTGACCTGTTTGTCCGTGCAGGACGGAAATTCCGTAGAGACACCTATATATATATGTGTGCAAACGTGGGGAATGTACACAGGCGTACTGGCTGCAGCTTGACATGGCCCAGTTCTGCCTTCATCACAAGAAAGTGGATGTTTACTTCTCCCAAAAACTTTTTTCGTTCTTATTGGCTAGCGCAGATCAAAATGCAGTGCAACGTGTAAAACAACGCACCCGCGTATACTAAGCCGAGTTTCATGCCATTTCCGCAAGAAAGCGTCTCTGTTCGCTTTCCTGACCTACGGGAGGATGTTAATACACGGACAAATCATTAAAATATAGTGGCCTTGTCGAATGCGGTGCGGGGCAGTCTAACTGGTTGATGAGTACGGTTATTCTTCTTTTTTTTTTTTTTTAAAGCGAAGCTATTTCAGGCTTATGAGTATGAGTATGAGTATTATGAGTATGAGTATCTCGCAAGGGTTTTAACTTTTGACGTGGTTTGTAACGCGGGCCGATTCTGGAGGCAGTGCCAAGTCAAGGCACGGCACCAACGTGCCTTGACAGTATTAACCATCAGAGCTAACCAATAAGTGCTTCCAGCAGCATACCGCAGCAGCTGTACCGTGAAGCCACTCGCTTGACATTGACAATTGCCCTGCTATAATTTCTTCTCAATTTTTTTTTCTAATAGTTTTGTTTGCATGTGGGAGGAAGGGGAGGTGCAGGGGGCGAGGTGGTAATGGGAGGGGAACGCATACTCAAAAGCCATGCTGCGCCCAAATCTAGACGGTCGTTATACGAATATATGCGGTATATTCGAGCAAGACGCGCAGCCACGGTAATGAAGGCGACAACACGTCAGGGGTCGCGTCAAAGTTCCGGGTTTACTCCCCTGAAGGGAGACACCGATAGAAAGAAAATCGTAGTGTCTGCCCTGATTTGCGGCTTCGTACTGGCTGACGACGTGGGAGCCATTAGAATTCCATTAGCGGATGCCAAGAATGTTCACCGGAGGCGACCTCAGCCCTTAAGAAAGCTGTCATTTCATTTTCTTCCTCGGCTTATATCTATCTTGAATTCCTCTTCGTTGCCCCATTTTTTCTTTAGCAGCGGTTACATAGAAAGTATATTTGATTATTTTTCTGCTCGGACCTCCAGATTTTCTCGCATGGTAAAAAAAAAAAGATCTGTAAAATAAGTACGTGGAAATATTGCCGTGTTTTGCAGAACGGGGAATACGAAATTTTAAATCGAATACGTTTCAGGCAAGGTTTCTTAAAATGGTACATCTACGAATGTCAGACGGAGGGACACATCAGGCAGATTTAAATAGATTAACATATAGATAAAATGCAGTCAGATCAGGCACACACGCGATTTAGATTAGATAGATAGATAGATAGATAGATAGATAGATAGATAGATAGATAGATAGATAGATAGATAGATAGATAGATAGATAGATAGATAGATAGATAGATAGATAGATAGATAGATAGATAGATAGATAGATAGATAGATAGATAGATAGATAGATAGATAGATAGATAGATAGATAGATAGATAGATAGATAGATAGATAGATAGATAGATAGATAGATAGATAGATAGATAGATAGATAGATAGATAGATAGATAGATAGATAGATAGATAGATAGATAGATAGATAGATAGATAGATAGATAGATAGATAGATAGATAGATAGATAGATAGATAGATAGATAGATAGATAGATAGATAGATAGATAGATAGATAGATAGATAGATAGATAGATAGATAGATAGATAGATAGATAGATAGATAGATAGATAGATAGATAGATAGATAGATAGATAGATAGATAGATAGATAGATAGATAGATAGATAGATAGATAGATAGATAGATAGATAGATAGATAGATAGATAGATAGATAGATAGATAGATAGATAGATAGATAGATAGATAGATAGATAGATAGATAGATAGATAGATAGATAGATAGATAGATAGATAGATAGATAGATAGATAGATAGATAGATAGATAGATAGATAGATAGATAGATAGATAGATAGATAGATAGATAGATAGATAGATAGATAGATAGATAGATAGATAGATAGATAGATAGATAGATAGATAGATAGATAGATAGATAGATAGATAGATAGATAGATAGATAGATAGATAGATAGATAGATAGATAGATAGATAGATAGATAGATAGATAGATAGATAGATAGATAGATAGATAGATAGATAGATAGATAGATAGATAGATAGATAGATAGATAGATAGATAGATAGATAGATAGATAGATAGATAGATAGATAGATAGATAGATGCCGGCATGCATATCAGACAAGTACATTAAGAGTATGCGAACATTCAAAACTTCGGAATAGCGAATCGAATTTTGCACTATTCGATACGGTATTCGAGTCGAATAGTCACTCTTCGTATGTGTTTTAAATCGCCAACAGCGCAAGATTAAGCATGAACCTGGGGCAAACGTGTGATGAATTTCGTCCCGGTCATTATAGTAAACAGAAAGCACGAGAAGTTGCAAAGTCGAGCACGCTACATTTCTCAAGGAGTCGGACTTTTTTCAGCTAAGTCCTAAATCATTCATCAATGTGTCTTGAATACGGGAACAAACGGCTTTTTGCTCCGAATGCTCTGTTTGTGCTTTCAATAGAGAACACTTTATTACATGCAATGTGATGACTGAAGCTTGCTAAAGTTGTTAGTACACTATGATGCGAAGATCGTTTTATATTATTCGTGAAAATGGCTGGCTCAATATTCTAAAACTATTCGAACAATATTCGATATTCGATTTCATATTGCTCCTGGCACTATTCGATTCGTATTCGACTAGGTCTTGAAACTGACTTTTCGCACACGCCAAAGGTACATAGCTTAGATAGATATAAAGCTAGTCACAATTTGTTTTCGGCGGAGTGACTTCGTCCTAAAGGCAGATGCACTACGTAAAGTGTGTCTCCTATTCTAGCAGATATATTCTGTCGCCTAAAAAAAGTAAAGTATAAAAGTAAAATAGGAGCCATACACTTCCAGAGCTCGAAAAAGGTGTTTTAGAGCGAAGGCAGTGTACATAGGACGTGACAGGCTGACGGAAGAGCGGCCAGGCAGCCGAGGCACCGGTCAGGAAACCCCTTCGCCTCCGACTCCCAACTCCACAACCACACAGGAGAGAGATGCACGGAACAAAATTCCAGCTGATGGAAAGAGAGATCGCCAATAACGGAGAGCAGTCGGACTTTCAGCGTTCAGTGCGGGACATCCGGTCGGACGGCTTATCGCGAGGCGAGTCCACCAGTCGTGGCATTCCGCGAAAGCTGACGCTCAATTGAATGCGCCTACTGCGAGGGGCAAAGCATCCGCGAAGAGGGTTGAAAAATAGACAGAAAGAAAAAAATGAGATGAAGAAACTAGCTCTCCACTCGAGCGCACTCCCGCGAACTGGCATCGCAGCAGTTTCTCACTGCGCGTAGAAGGTAGCTACAGAAAGCGGGGCACAACGGGTGTCTGTCTACGCGCTTCCGCACCAAAACGGAGAAGGTTTTTATCTCTCTCTCTCTCTCCCTCTCTCTCTCTCTCTCTTTAAAAGATCAAAGGACAATAAGAAGCTAAAGTGCTGGGAAAATAGATTTCGCCTAGGTCGCCAGAGATATTGAGAGTCAACAGAGATAGAGGGTGAGTGTGGTTCTTTCCTTGCAGAGAGAGGGGAGGGGGCGGGGTGAATGAGAAACGCAATTCCAGAAAGTGACCAGAGATAGCCGGTGAACAGGAAGCGGAAGTGACGTGACATCGGGCTTCTTTTCGCCCGAAACACAGCTCGTTCCACCACCCCTGCAGACACCCCACCCCCCGTCCTCTCTTCGCTCTTAGGCCATCACTCGCACCGACCGGACTGTGTTGGAACTTGCGAGCGCGCAGAGCACGGTTATAGTGGCGTGGCGCTGGCAATGCGACGTAGCGGTTCCGGGCGTTTCTTCTCGCGTGGGCAGCGCGCGAGCGCTCGGGGAACCCAGATAAGCGTCCCCCGAGATCCGGCCGTCGCACTCCATTGCGATGGCGCAGCTAAACACACCCTGTATGTACACTCCGTCTCAGCGTCGGCGTGCAGTGCTGAAAAGCCTGCTTTTCGTTCCACGTTCAACGAGAGCGAAATCAAACGAGAAACAAAACATGGTTTACGATAACTCGAAGCGTAGTGGATTACTGCTCAAAGCCAGGGCAGAATGTCCGATAACCACGGTGTCACGGAAAATTCACCAATGGCGACTATACAATCGCAGCACGTGGGTGTAGCGCCGGAACCGTAAAAGCGTATTTGGTTAGCGGGTCGCAGTATTCGCAGTATGGTTAACGCGTAATGAAGACGTGGTTACAATTTCTAAGGCCTTAAGCTTTACGAGAACTAGACAAAAGGTTATGAAATATTTGTTGAAGAACAGTAAAACACAAACATTTGTGACAAGAACAATATAAGCAGAACGAGGACGCGCTCGCAGAGGGCTCCTAATCATACCATGAAGCTTCACTTCAGTCGGTAGTGACGCACGCAGTTCGACCAGAGGCCGGACAATTTGATAGATTTAACGTCTCTGGCATTCCGGTAAATGCAATGGCGTTTGCGAATAACCGGGTTACAGGAGGCATAAACGTGAGCGGCCTGGGTCGGTGGCGCAACCTGGTGGCGCAGAGCTCAACCAGACAAACGCAGAATTGCCGTGAACAAGTGTATCCTACTTCATTGCTCGTGTAAACTTTCGGCACTGGCGTAATCACGAACAAGTTGCCTATCTAAATGTTTTTTTGTCGACAACAACACTAATGGAACACGAAAACGTGTCTCTAAGGCATTGTGGTTAAGACAGAGCGTCACAATATGTCGCCATTGACGTCCGGTAACCCGGCTTTACGCAAACGCCGTTGCGTATACCGGATTACCGGACACGCTATAAATCTTTGTAATCAAGGGCACAGACCGGGCTTCAGGACTCTAATAAAGTTTTGTGAATGAATGAATGAAGGGCACCCTTCTTCTAGTTCTCGCTTTCCGGTTAACTGACGCTATCCGTAGCCTTCGCAGCACTGCACGATTTTAGCGAGGTCGAGCATAGTTCTCCCACGCTTTCCTTTTTTTCTTCCTGCGCGCGTTTCGTTGGATCGCGCGCGCGCGCGAGTCTGAATGGTGCCTGCCACCGGATGGGCCACATTCTGAACGCCGGGTAGCGCGACGCCCAGAGGAGAAAAGGAGTGTTTGCCTCGACTATCAAGTGCTTTGTTTCCGCGCCAAAATTAGTCACGTCATCGCTCCGGCAGTGCGCAGAACGGGCCGTGACGAACAAAGCAAGAGGCAGCAGCTGGCTTCCGTTGAATGCGTCCATGCGTACGTATAATAAAACTGGTACGTGACTAACGGATGGCATGGAGAGGCGCGAGATACGATGTAGCTTTGTATCAGGCCTGCAAAGCCATTGCAGTTGTGTGGGAGTGAACGGGGGCCAAATGGAAAGATACCTTGAGCCAGCTCGCACTGCCTATCATACGAAACGGCGAAAACACGTACTCTCTTATCGCTGCGACCATTATCAAGGTGCAGCCTTGCGCACTTGAAG
This sequence comes from Dermacentor andersoni, assembly GCF_023375885.2. NCBI lineage: Eukaryota > Metazoa > Arthropoda > Arachnida > Ixodida > Ixodidae > Dermacentor > Dermacentor andersoni. Next base: position 51,878,074 of record NC_092819.1, on the reverse strand, counting down.
ATAACGCTAACCTTCCACTGCCTCATGATGGCTGGTTTTGATTTCCTGGTTACTTTTCCGTTAGGTATATTACGGTAGCGTTACTTCAAGTAAAGAGAGAGAGACAAAAATAATGCAGAGAAAGGCAGGGAGGTTAACCAGAGGTGGTTCCGGTTGGCTACCCTGCACGGGGGGAAGGGTTAAGGGAGATAAAAAGAGAAAGAGAGTGGAAGGGGGGATAGAGAGAAATAGAGACGAGCACGGACAAAGCGCGTACACTATAGAGCGATAGGGGGCAGTGGAAAGTTATGAGTAACACAAGTGTACAACTTCATCGCTTTGAGGCTCGCAACATTAGGCCGGGCTTCGCGGTTTCCCATGCGCAACTCTTGACAAATTTACTCCGAAAGGTGCCACCATCGGCCACCGTACAGCGGTCATGTTTAAATGTCAAACATGACACCATAAAACAGCAGGCGCGATTCATGAGTCGTATTTTAGATGTATGCGACCGCAGAGTACTGAATTTCTTGGAGCACTGCGTTGACATGTGGCGCCATCTTCGCTCATCCGAAAAAAGGCGCAGCCAGTTTCCAGCGGTGGAGTTAATGTAGGAGGGCACGCGACGGGCAGCCGTCTCACTTTTCCTTTCTCTCCCTCGATGCGATGCAGAGAGAGAGAGAGAAGAAACTTTATTAATGAATGGCCGGCAGTTTCGTTGTGGTGGCCTCAGGTGGCGGCTCGAAGTCCTTGGACTCGGGCGGCATCTTTGGCTTGCCGGACGGCCCAGAGCTGGTCTGCCAACTCTGAACGCATTTTATTTGAGCCGCTTGAGACGACTTGCCCGTCTCGATCTGCCTTCTCGTGGCGCATCAAGCGCATGCTCTTGGCGCATTAAGCGAATTCTTAGCGCATCACCGCCGTTTTCCTGTGGACGCGATGCGCTAGAAATGCGAAGCAATGCACCACCACATCTAAAAAAAAAAGAATAAAATAAATTCTGGGGTTTCACGTGCCAGAACCACGATACGATTATGACACGCCGTAGGGACTGACTCCGGATTAATTCTGAGTACCTGGGGTTCTTTAACGTGTCCTCAATGCACGGGGACCGCAGCTTTTTTTTTTTTTTTTTTTTTTAATTTCGCCACCATCGAAATGCGGCTGCCCCAGCCGGGATTCGATCCCACGACCTCGTGCGTAGCAGAACAACACCGTAGCCGCCAAGGCACCACATCACGTGCACCACTGTTGCATTGACGCAAACGCGGCTACAGATATTCGACAGAAAGCAAGAGAAGAAAAACGTACACCGAATTTTACTAGACGGACGCCCAGTTTAGCAGAATGGAGGGATGAGAGTAAGCGTCAGTGAGCACTGCTCGCAGAGGAGAATTTCATTTATCCATACCTTCACTTATTTATATTACGCGACGTTGGTAACCTGTGCATGCAGTACGTAGTCGGCTTTCATGGGGAGGCGCGCGCGAAAGTTAACAGCACCGAGACTTCAGCTAACGTGGAAGAAAACATGAAAGATAAAGCGTAATTATTAACGCCCCTATGGAACATCTCAAGCCGCAAACTCGAGATGATGAGGCAAAGCCACGCAATGAAATCTGCGGTATATGAAAGATATCGCGACGATGCAATCCTATCTAGTAATTTTTTTTGTAGGAAACTCAGTGGGACCAGCGTGAACAGCAGCATGCACAGTTCAAGTGTACGTTAACTCGTTCATTGAACAAATTTTCCAGTTGAAAATCAGCGCTTGTGTTGTGTGTCCACGTCTTCCTTCGTCTTCGTTTTCAGTGCGCCGTTGCTTATCGGCCACGAATCCATATCAACTCGCCTAGTTTCCCATCCTCCTCTGCGCGAAGGGCTTTGAGTCATCGCACGCTTCAACGTATGGCGACACCGCTAAGCTGAGAAAGTCATCCAGGTGAGTGCGGTAAAGAAGGGGGGAAGGGGGGAGCGCGGCGGAGATAGGAGTGTCGGTCTCCCTCACCACCAATCTCTGCATCAGTGACGCAGATATTGGATGAGGGATACAAACTCCCCAAGCTTCTGCCGAGAACCGCGGCTGCTCTACTCAGCCTCCCCCCCCCCCTCCCTTCCTTCTCTACAGAGCTAACCAACCATCCTCACTACTTCCTCGCACAGTACTTTGCCTCAGCGAAAGAGTGCAGCGTGGCAGACGCTATTCTTCGTCGCATTAAAACGGTGCAGCACTCCCACAGCTACAGGGAGACTAACTCAGCCAAACCGTAGCCCGACACACTTTCCTGTGCGTGGACGTCGCTTCGCGGTTGAAAGAATACTCGTTCCGTTCAGGGTGTCGAACGAGGCAAGGGTTGCCCTTCCCGGGACAGTCACTCTCGCTCAATGGCTCAATGGCTATATCTCCCCTGCTGCGGAACACGAGGTCGCAGGTTCGATTGCCCCATTTTGTACGGAGGCGAAGTGCAAAAAGCGCTCGGGTGTTCAGATTATGGGTTTCGTTGAAGAACCCCAGGTTGTTGGAATTACCCCTCGACCAGCGGAGTCCCACATACGGCTTATATAATAGCTTCAGCGTTGTTTCGGGGCGTATAAACAGGACCATCGAATCAATCAATTAGACAAGCTGGCAGAGACAGACGCTGAACTCCAAAAACTGAGCTACAAAAAAAAAGTAAAAAATGCCATCTAGCGCATAGCAGGGCACCTTGGATGAAGTTTCAAGAAAGCGAACGTTGGCGTTCACCTGACGGTAGCGTGAAGACGATTATCGGGGATTCGCGCGGGGCTCCCGCGGATTTGGGCAGAACTGTTTCGGTAAGCCACTGAAACGCGCTGCACGATTCTGCGCCGAGCCGTTGTGCGGGGGCCTTGTCATGTCCTTACGCGAGGCGAAGCGCGCCGCATTAGGCATCTACCTCGAGCCGGATCGGAGCCATTAAGCGCTTTACGCGCTCCCACGACTATACGTAGCCGCCGGCGCGGAGCCTTAAACGGATGAGAATGCACCCTGCGGGTCACTCCCCTTCACCCCCCCCCCCCCCCCCCCGCCCCGGCATATCGTATTAGAGGGTGGACGACGCCCACTCTGTCACATCTCGTACAGACGTGCACACCGCGCGTCGCCGGACTCAGGAGTCACTTAATCCTATGAAAGGGGAGGGTGAAGTCCCTTGCCAGAAGTCCAGGACCACGACGAACACGCTGCCTCGAATCGCGTCAATCAGCGGCGGCCTACCGAGTTCCTCCAAAGGCGGTCTCAGGTGAAGCAGAGTGTTAACTCTTTAAATAATACTTGTAAGTGGACATTAGTGCCTCAACCGCGAATATTATGAAACATTAATTAACTGACAGGAATTAATTGACTGCAACACATGCAAGCTGACTGACTATGTCTCATTCATTCATTCATTCATTCATTCATTCATTCATTCATTCATTCATTCATGCATGCATGCATGTACAAAGCTCCGATATAGCGAAGGATGTGGGGAAAAGAAGAAAAGACTCCGGTATAGCGAAGAAATTGCATTGCATTTCGTCGAGCATTTGCTACGCCTTGGGTACGTTTCGAGCAGTGACATAGACGGGTGTGAGCCCTCACTCGTACAGTTTCGCTGTCCTCTATATGTATGAACTGCAGGGATTGGCATACACCTGTGAAGGGGCTTTCTTTGTTTCAATTCCAGGCATTTGCAGCAAAGTATACGTAGTACAAGATTTAAAAAAAAAATGGCATCGAGCAAACGCATGCAGCCACCTGCAATGTACGCCCGGAACAGCGAGTCAGCGCGTCTGTAGTCCCAGATACCGTATTTTTTCGTATTAAGCGCACGGCTAACGGATGTTGGCGCACGTTACATATTACGCGGATCGGGTATCACGAGGGCGCCTGGCTCTCAGGTCAACTGACCCAACTGCTCTAGCGAAACTACAGGTCGCAGCACGTATATAGAGAGGCTAAACTAACGATCTTTGGCTAGCGCTTCATAACGATTATTTGCCATCAAATCACCGCGTGTCCTCGGTTCGGCGAGGGCTACACTTTCCGCGGCGTAAATCAAGTCTGTATAGCATAAACAAAACGCGCAAAAGCTCAAGGCCGAGCACGTTAAGCAAATCGCCATATAGCTCTCGTCAACGTCCCCCCTCCCCTCCTTTTTTTTTGTTTACGGGGAGCGCGCGTGGTTAAAGCATCAAATAATAGGCGAAACGGAACAAAACAAACGAAAACAGAGAATAAACAAGAGCGGGTATCCGAAAGTGACACGTATACGCTCGATCCGGATGAGATAAGGCACGATCAAAGCGTCAGAAGCACGGCGCGCCCTTGCCACAGCAAAAGAAATTATGATCGCACGCTTTTCTATTAGAGCGTGGCCAGCAAGCGGTCACCCGTCGTCGTCGTCGTAGTCGTCGTCGTCGTCACGTCACGGAGGCGCGCTTGGGCCCCAGGCGTGACCACGGGGTCCGTGTTGTCGTCCCCTTTTCTCCGCCGAGCGCAAACAGTCGAATCGCGGAAGGGGATCGCCTGCATAATTAAAGAGGGGGGCATACCGTCCGCCCTGTCCACTGCTATACGCGCGAGGGACACACGGCCGAAAATAAAAGGAAACTGGCCTTTGGGGTTCGTTTTTCTTTGTGTGTATTCTTTTACTTCTCTTGTGTGTGTGTGTTTTTTTTTGTCTTTTTTTTTTCCTCGAAGCGACAGGGCGAGACGCCTGCACTCCGACGCCGAAGTGCGTCGCGTCACGTCAGTCGTAAATACAGCGGCGGCGACCTACGCCTATACGTTCTGTCACGTTAATACGGTGCAGCTGTCGTCGACGGCTTCGCAAAAAAGCGTGAAGCCGGGTTGGTTGGTTGGTGCCGGCTGGTGTTGCCGTTAGCGGTGATTTGAAAGTCGCAAGAGGATCTATAGTCCTAATAGAGAGGGGCGCGGCATTCGCGGTCCGGCTCGGACATCGGTGAAGCAGGCCAATCACGGAGCTGAAGCGCTAGCGCTCACTTAAATTCTATATACAAAGTAAGTGATGCACTGAGCTCATAAAGGGCGACGTGTCCCGTACGTGACACTGATATTTCTTTTTCTTTATTTCAATAAACGGACACTTCGAGGTGCCCTCCCCGATCGTCGCGACCAGAAATCCAACGCGAGACATCGCGCTCAGCGTGAGGACAGAACAACACAATGGCTGAGAAACCGCATCGAGTCATCATCGCAAGCGGTCCTGTCCGTCGGTTTCTCGATAAGCCGTGGACGCCGACCGTCGGGCTTCGACAACACTGCACGGATTTTGCGATACCGAGACGGTGTACATGCACGCAGAGTGCAAGTGCGGGAGAGAGAAAGAAGCGTGCAAGACAAAAAACAATTGCGCTTCCTGCTGAACGTATACGGTGCTGCTTTGGCAAACGCAAAAATAACAAAAAAGAAATAAGTCATAAGCGAGGAAAGAAAATTAAAAAAAGAATAGGGCACGTCTGGGACGTCACGGTAGCGCCACCACCGCCGCCACCGATAACACTTTATGGAGGCACATAAGGCGCAGCGCGCATTCAGAGCTGTGAATTTGCGACTTCATCGCGCCTGAATAAGCGACGAGAGGAAGAAAGATGAACGTGAGCGCAACAAAACGGGCTCGCGGGCAACGTTACGAAGAAGGCGCACGCGCGCCATAAATGTATCGACGGGACAGCAGGAAGCCTAAGAAAGAAAGAAAGAAAAAAAAAGTCAGGATCGCGGCCAGGAAGCAAGGTATACGGAGACGTGAGAGAGATTGCTGCTGGATATTGACGGTGGTGGGCCCACGCGCTCATTATAATTTCATGCCCCCCCCCCCCCCCCCGTATATACCTCATCTCCGATACGAACAAAGGAGTGTGTTACTTTTATCGTTTGCCTCTGCGTGATCTCATCGTGTATGGAAAAAGTGCATCACGTGCCCCTGTGTGCTCGGCATACGATGAAAGTAAATAAAGATAAAGCGAGATCCAACGCACCTTCTCGAAGAGTTCTCGGTTCGGCCGACTCTTCGAAAGTTTCCAGACCGTCTCCTGGGCGGCATTGTCGTCGCGTGAACGGGGGCGTTTCCAGAGGCCGGCCCCAAGCGAAATGGCAATTTCGTTTTCGCATAGAGGTATAATGCTTAAGTGTACGCTTAAAAAAAAAAAAATGCGCGACCGGTCTCAATAGAGTACACAACGCGCAAATAGCCCCATAGTTCCAGTAAGCTCTCTGGAAAAAAAAAAAAAACGTTCCTCTATCTTTTATTATTTTTTTTCGTGCACAAACGGCGTGTAGTATAGTCGCGCATACTGTTCTGCACACAATCCTTAAGCGGAGAACGCAATGACTCCCGAGGGACCACTACGGAGATCTCCGCCGCTACGCCTATACTGACGTCCATGTGGGCGTTTCTCCTGCCTTTGTTCTGCAGGTTAACTCTGCACACGTACACCGTAAATCATGCGCGTCCAGTAAAGACACGCATAACAATTTGGAGAACGCTTAAGCTTCCCCTTTAAGAGTGGAACGCGACGGCGTTCAAAGATCCCTGACTGCTTGTCACGCTTCCCGGCAACCGCAACTTTCTTGCGCATGCGCGGAGGCGAGCGCCATCTGGATGGTGTTGTTGCAAGGAACCGAGGGGGCAGCATCACTCTATGAACGGTAGAAACGCTGGAAAAGGGGTTTTCTTTTGAGTTACCGCGTAAAAGGATTATGTTTTCTGGTATATTCAAATTTCAATCCGACGCTATCATGTCTGTGGCGCTGTGTTTAGGTCGTACTTTACGATTCTTCTGATGAATTTTACGTTGAGGAATTCAATTAGTTCAGTAACGACCCTGCGCCACTCGGAGGGCCTGCGTCGTCGTGGATCGGAACGGTGTTCTCGCGACGCGACGTCAGAAGCAAGACGCCGACACCGGATTTCTTGCGATATGGGGGCGCTTAACGCTTTTTTCGTTAAAAAAAAAACCTTCAGCAAACGCTGTACTGGCGGCGCTTTCACCTTTGGTGCATCCGGCGCATGTAAAGATACGCTGCTCACCAAGAGTGGTGCTTCTTTCGGAGGAGAATCTCTAAGATAATCGTTTTGCGCTTAGCGCACAGAACGAGGCTCGCTGACACGTGGCACATACTTCAACTCCTGTGGAAGTGCTTCGACGGGGTAAATAGTTGGCGTTGCATGCGTGAAGGTTAAACCTCGTTGCTGGTAAGTCTTGACAGTATAGCTTGCTTAGCTCAGATTACAACCGCGGAAACACTTAACGTCCCAACACCTGGCTATCAGGTGCAAGGTTTGTGTAAAGTGCAATCACCTGTCAATTGAGTTCTGGGCTTTCTATGCGCCAAAACCACGACCTGATGAGCCGCGCGTCGTGCGTTCGGCCGCAAAACAGGCGGCGTTTGATGAACGCCGCCGGGAACTCGTTCGAGAAAGGGCTCGTCGTCGACGTGCTGACCTCGCCGTGAGTGAGCGCGAAGCCGAGGCGTTATGACAACGAAGAGCCGCGCATTCCGAGCTTCGCTTGCAACCCTCTTCGCAGTAGGGGAAGGGCGGACATTTTTTTTCACCTTGTCTCACATACACTCGTAAAGAAAAGAAGAAAAAGCAACTAAATGAACAGAACAAAGACCAGAATTGACGCAGGCACTACGCAATTTCCTGGAACAAGGAGCGTAATGAATACACCGACACCAATGTGCAATATGCAGGCGCACATTCAATACGAAACTTCGGGGAACTGAAGCCGAAAACGAGCTCTTTTCTTTCGTCGGTGAAAAAAATAATAATACTAATGTTGATTGAAAACCGACAGCGGCTGATTCAGACACAGGCATATACGTATACGTAGCAAAGAAAACGGAGAAGCCGACGTGTACGCAACGAAACCCAAAGAAAAAAATAGAGGGAGTCGAAACTGAGGAGAACAGCCGGGCGGAGGTTCTCGAGAAATGATTTGTTCTTTATTTTTCTCCGAGAAATTCCACCGCGCGGTATTATACAACCGACGTCGAAAATGGCGAGGAGAACACACTTGCACCGCAGAGGCCTGGCGAGAAAACGAGCCGCGCGAAGAACACATAAGGCAGCGATAGGGTGGGGAAGGAGGGAGGGAAGGTGGGGGAGGGTGTATCGCACGGCAGGCAGTTCGCAAACGCCACGTACAGTCAGCCTCACGACCGTAAAACAAACGGCTTCTCAAATCTGCACCGCGAGCTACGTGTAAGGAGAGAGAACGCGAAAAGAAGAACACAAGAATTGGGGAACACGGAAGACAACAAACGAAACGAACGAGAAGGCGAAAAGTTCCTTGGTACAAGCGGGAACGCGAAACTTAAGAAACACACACACAGACGCGGGCGCCAGACACGAAGGAAAACGTTATACTACACGGCACACCCGCGAGGAACCGGGGAGTAGGACGCAGAGGCTGCGGATACTGGAAGAGAACACATATAAGGCGAGGACCGCCAGCGGAAGGGGAAGAAAAAAATGGTGAGAGAGAGAGAGATTTCATTTATTATTCGGGTAGGAAAGAATAAGAAAATTACTCTGGCCACTGTTCGCCCGCCAATTCGTTTCTGTCGTTTTTGGGAGCGAGCGAGTGTTGACGACAAGGAGAGCACGTGACACACAGTTGGGAACTACAGAATGAACGAAGGAAAGAAACGAGAGAGACGGGAGAAGTAACGTCTAACAACAAGATGAAAGCAAAGAAAAAAACGAAGTGACGTATTAGAAGAACCAGTATGAAAAAAAGAAAGAGCAGGCTGGTGCAGCTGTGTAGTGAAAGGAGATTCGTATGATGGGAAAGTGGAAAAACTGGGGTAAAGTGCAGCGCTGTAACTGTAATTGAGAACAGAAACGCCAGTCTTGGGTGAGGGAAAGAGGAGGGGCGACATGGAGAACAAGGAAGAAAGAGACTGACGAAAGGCAAGACTGCGGGAGACGACGTTCGAAGACCACTGCCCCGATGATGGCGCGTAGGGAAGAATACGGGATAGGTAAGCGAGAAGCACAACTGCCCGGCACAATAAAAAAAGGAAGAAAGAATAAAGTTAAGTAAGATAAACTCGGAAGTGTAGACGAAACTTGAATAAACAACCGCATCACGGCAAGGAAGGGCAACCGCTTTGCGCATGCGCGCCGCAAAGTAGAGACACAGAGAAGGGAAACTTTATAGGAAGCGAACCTACAGCGTACGGCAGAGGGAGAGAGAAATGGATAGACGGTATAGCGGAGAGGTGAGCACGAGGATAAACTTGGTTTGCTGGTAGAGCGAGGAACGAGGTTAGTTGGTACGACATCGTGAAAAATGTGCAAAGTATTACGAGAAGACGCTCCCGGAAGACGAAGGCGCACGTTGTATACATGTGTGTTCTTTCGTCTTTGTAGAAGTGCTTTCGTAATACTTAAGCGGAATTTTTCGTGATGTGTTGCTAAACTGCGCGGGACCTGGGGACAAAATATAAATAATGGCTAGGAATAACTTCGGCGTGTCACTAGAGTCCCTCAAAAAAAAAAAAAAAAAAAAGGTCTTCATTTAAAAAATCGGAAACCGGACTTTGCGTCCTGATTTGTAAACGCCAATCAAGAATCACTTGTCCAGGTTATTGAGGGCCAAGTGAGAAGCCTGTCTGCGTTATCAAAAGCAGCGGGATCTCACCGTTAAGGCGCTACGTGCTTTCACCACAGCCGCACACTTCACAAGCAGAGTCACTACATAGTTTAGCCCTGATCCGCTGGGGGAAAATGTGGCACTGCGATTGTCGTCCAGCCGAACTGTCATTCCTGGCAAGTATAGAGGCTACGCATTGACTGGGCAGGGAGGAAACAAACGATAGATTTTCACCGCTTCACTTCCAGTAATACCTATCCGCCTCAGTGTCTCAAGCATGCTCGTGCCAGGCACGCTTTCCACGCTGTCGCGCGGTGCTACATTCTCGACTCCACCATATTGTCCGATTCGCCATATAACCTGCTTTGATTGGCTGACGGGGTGCCTACGCCTTCTATGATTGGCGGTGCGCGAGAGGGGCTGGACGGTGCGGAGTCTTAACTCTCCGGCTATGTCCAAGTCTCCTCGCTTCAGCTCGTCTTGCTGCGTATCTTGGGGAGCGCGTAACATAGTGGTTCAACCAGTGTTCGCATCGATCTTTCATATTCTTCAAAAACAGCTGAGCGTTGGACACACTTGGGGACTGGGCGCTCGAGAGGGTCGATTGCGGGAAGTTAACTTGAGGATAGGTACCCTTGCAGGGTTACACCTCTTGAGCACTGTACAAAGCAAGCGAGGACAACAATTAACTAATTCAAGAAGCAATCTTTCACGGTTATGTTGATCTTGTAGTACGCCGGAGAAATTCCAGTCCGTCTTTCTTTCTTTCTTTCTTTCTTTCTTTCTTTCTTTCTTTCTTTCTTTCTTTCTTTCTTTCTTTCTTTCTTTCTTTCTTTCTTTCTTTCACACGCCTCACTGATCCCATGCTTTCTCCAGGAGAGAGTTTGAAGCGCCTAAGGAAGCTTCCGGATCGACGCACTTTAATTCATCCAACCATAAAATGTAGAAGAGATCACCGAGATGATGATTGAGAGGACGTTCACGGAGCCTTTCATACCAGCGCGGTTTCACGGAGGCTCCTCGTCGAAAAAGAAAAGGAGGCTGAATATACATGTATGTATATATAAAGAAAACGAAGCAAGCTCAGGACACCCCCAAACTGCGGTGGACGCTCTGGGGTGTCCAATATTCGACGCCGTCGACCGCGCAGTGATAAGAGAGCGGGAGAGGAGGACCGCGACGTCGGCCAGCAGCGGCGAGGGGAGCGCAGAGTATGAGACCACCACCAGACGGTGCAGCAGCGCACGCTATTCTTGCTGCAATATTCATAATGGCGCCGAGCACGAAATCGAGCAGACGATAAATAACAAGATTTAAAAAAAAGAGAAAAAAAGCAGGAGTACGCGTAAGAAATAACCGAATGTTAGCTCTGTCAGATGAGTAAAAGAGAGAAAAATCTATTAACCTAGAAATACGCGAAAAGCACATGCGAAAGTCTCATATCGCGCGGAAAACGTCGCCGTATATCTACTATAGTTTGCAGGAATATTCGTCGTATTCTTTCGTTTATCGCTCTACTTCTTTTTTCTTTCCTCGCTCGTGTAGTGCTTGCAGTATTGTCTTGCCCAAGTACACCAGAAGAAGAACAAGAAGAACAAGAAGAAGAAGAAGGTTTTCTGGGTCTTCGTTCGTCGACTTCGTATCACGGAGCCTATGGGCTTTATAACCAGGTGAAATAAGAGCGCGGTAAAAAGAGGAGAAAAAAAAAAAGGAACGAAGAAGCCAGGAATGCGGGTTTCGATGAACAACTCTACGTCGTCGAGGAATACCTGAGCTAGAATGGGAGGCCTCCCGTGAAAAGTTTCGAAACTACGCAAAGGAGACGTCGGAGAGACGGAAATGAAAATAAAGACCAAGTCCGCAAACTCTTTCGTTGCTTTTTTTTTTCTTACTTCAGTCTCGCAGCGTCCAGTGGCTTCCTGTATAGTTAATGGTCTTGCTTCTTTAAGCCACGCTTGTACTTCTTATTCATGCCATTCCACCGCTCCCCCCATTCACCCTTTATCTCTACTACATACTTCACCGACCAGTAAACTTTTCTTTTTTTAAGAGAAAGCTCCGGAAGTGGTGAATATCTTTTTTTTCTTTCTTTCTTCTTCCAGCTTTCTTCTATCCCGCCATTCACCGATGAGTTCGGTATTTCACCCTATCGCGCCTTAATATTTTTTCTTTCTTATAAAGGAGAAAGAAATTATCGCCACGTCAGCACCTACTCAGCATGCTCGGCGTGCTTTAATGAACAAAACTTTTCATCGCCGTCAGAAGCTCGCTCCCTCCTCCCCTGTTCCTCAACCAGTCAAGTCAAGGAACGCTCCCGAAGATGATTTACGGAACCCTCATGAGCGATGAAAAACCCAGAGCACTCGACGAGGTCATCACGATCGCGGCGCAGGCCCGATAAGGATATCGATTCGATTTTCTTTTTTTTTTTCGACTTGCTCGCTTAAGCATCGGCGATGAGCACGCGTTTTCAGACAGGGCACTCGAGAAATCGTTTGGAAAGCCTGCGAGTACGGCCCGACGAGTGCGTCAATATGTCCTCGGGATGCCGGCAGAGCTTTCGTCTGATGAAAGGAGGCTCGAGCGCGCTGCTCGGACGCATTTGCTTAAAGGGCCAGCCTGATCCTCCTCCCAAGCCTCTACCGTTTTATTTGTTTTACTGCCAACAGCATTTATGAAGTGCAGGAAACGGGCCGATCTGCCGTTCGTCACGTTTTGGCATATATATATATATATATATATATATATATATATATATATATATATCTGCCGCGAGGCTCGAGCTCGTGTTCTTCATGCTAAAAATTGGGGTTGTTTATTCAGAGCCCATTTCGATCACTTGCTGGGGCTCATTACTTTCTCCTTTTCAATATATCCACATATATTTAATGTACCTGTGTATGTATACACAGAGATAGTAATAAATACTGAAATTTCACGTGCCAAAACCACGATCTGATTATGAAGCACGTGGTAGTGGTGGACTCCGGAATAGTTTTCATCACGTGAGGCGCTTTCAACACGCATCCTATGCAGGGCATACGTGCAATCTTTTTGCATACCGCTCCCTACAGAACGCGGCGGTGGCCGATCGGGAGTCGAGCCCGCGACCTCGTGCTCAGGAGCGGGACGATGATGGCATCGACGGTCAACGCGCACGGCTTGTGTTTTAGTGCGAGCGGTCGTGGTATTCGGTCATGCGGAATATGTCGATATCTCCTTTTCTTCAGTGAGCCTCTAACAAACGTGCCAGCTGCCTACAAGACGGAAGAAACTGAGGCAGATTTTTTACGGGAGGCGTACATCAAAGTCAGCATACCCTGACAGCGATCCCCGAAGGCTACACGGAGATGCACGAAGTTTGCAGGTAACGATTACATGATGGGCCGTTAGAAACGACGATATTATAGCCGCCTGCTGCAACAGCACCCACCCGATTTGCTAAACCTACAAAGCCCAAACACCTTTGCGCAGCGAGGGAAATTGGAACAACATGTTGACTTCTTGTATGACCAAGCAGAGCTCATTCGTATAGCAAGCGCAATGAAGCGTTATCCAACGAAAATATTAGTTTTTGGCAATTGGTTTGCTGGATTATTCACAGCTGGAAAAGTCGCTCGGGCATTATCATAAACAGAAGTAGATATATGCGAGCTTGGCGTTAAGTTTGGCGCGCTTAAAACAAAATTTCGAGGTTCTTGCGGTGTCGGATTCGGTGTAGCAAGAACGATACGTAGGATTTTGCTGCTGCATCTTTGTTAATTGATTACACAATTTAAGACTTTACGAGACACCGCCTAGATACCTCACCGGCGTGTACACAAGTGGTCCACAGTGGCCGAATAAAGGATATCAGAAGGATTGAAATCCGGGCCAGTTGGTACATTGTTGAAGGAAAGAACCCGTCAACAAACACAAAGGAAAGATGAGAGGTTCACACCAGTCGTTGTGGTGTGAACCTCTCATCTTGTCCTTTGTGTTTTTTGACTGGTTTTTTTCCTTCAAAAAGGATATCACTTGAACCAACTTTTCAAAAATGGGGAGTACTAGTCTCCGCCAGAGTGCCTGAAAGTCGGGGTTTCTTCGAAGAGCGATTGCACTCTTAGCTAGTGCCCCGTCGAAGACAAGTCCCCTTGTCGATAGAAATATTGGCTCCTGCCTGGGACATCCTTTGTTCGGTCACTGTTGATCACTTCAGGCCTCCATCTTATTGTGAACCCTTTGTGTAGCGTGCACACAAGGTCAACTCGGGTCTATGCATGCCTCAATGGCCAGTCGAACAGCCCTGATTGCGAACGCTGTGAGGCGCTGGAACACATTATGCGATCGCCCATCATATATGCTAGATTGAAGGATGTCGCATAATTCCTTAGGCAGCGTTGGCAGGCAACCACTGTCGGAGGACGCTGTTCTCGGCCCATGGCCTGGCGCTGCAACTTCAACGCGGACAACTAAAGCGCTGTTGAAGTTTCCGAATGACACGAAACTAGACGAGCATCTCTAGTAGGGCCACCGTCTAATTTACATAAGCCCTCTCCACTTCTCACAATCATCCATCCCAATACTTTTACTCCCCTTCCCTTTCCCCAGGGAAGAGTAACAGACTAGAGCGCACTAGCTCAGGTCGACCTCTCCGTCTATCCCATCAAAATAATTTCTCTCTCTCTTTTCTCCCCTGCATATTGTTGGCACCTTTCTCTGGCGACAGTTTGAAAATTGCAAGCCTGTATCACTGCCACGCGTTCCACGTGTAAACGCATGCAAATGGCGAACCTGGAGATAAGAATGCGGCACGGGGTAGCGTTACAACGGGACAAGTTTTCGCTAAAAGCTTTCTTATGAGCATATGCCACGAGATGAACGAGTACCGGAGCGAAAGTCTGGGCCGGTAGTGACAGTTGGTTTTTTGTTAATACTAAAACTGTTCATAGAAGCATGCGTCGGCCAATCGCGCTGTCGGACATATTGTTAGCGAAGGCCGTCAGCCAATGGAAAACAGTTCTCTCGAGCGAGAACCTTTGCGAATCCAGCCCGTAATTTCTGCCTGTCGCATTATTTTTCTGTAATTGCATTCAAATCAATAAACACCGAAATGAAAGCATTAGAAAGAGAATAAACAATTTGTTAATAATGATGAAACGGGCGACCGATCAGTATACGATACAGAAATATGCATATCATGTTCTGAAAAAGTTGGACGAAAGAAAAAATTAAAAAAAGATGAAAGCGGACACTAGCGGCGCAACAAAGAGCCTGATACCTCAAGCACGCGCTCGCTATAAGAAAGGTAAATAGTTGAACTTTGCTCAAACACTGTACAATCCTAGGTAGAAAAACATAAAGTGTAAGAAAGGAAAGGAAGGCGGCCAATGTATGCGGGCGGTGCAGTGTTCTAACAGGTGAAAGATTAAAAAAAAATGAACGCGTTAAAGATGAACAATCATTAAAGCACGCGTTCTCAGGATCGAAAGAATAAAACAGAAAAAGAAATGTTCGAATGTATTCGCCAGAAAAGGGAAACGCTCATCCCCGCGGAAAACCTCTTGAGCCGTGATTTGAAGCTCGGCCGGGAGTTTTACAACCAAGCGCGTAAACAGCGTAAAAAGTATAGAGCAAACAAACGAAGACACGTGAAAGAGAAGATCGAGGGCAAGGACAAGAACAAGAGAAGTGGCAAAGCACGCGGCGATACCGCGGGAGATCGGGGATCCCTTTAAAGAACGAGAAAGAAGGGCAGTCGACGACGATAACCCGGAAAAAACTGACGTCAAAGGAAAAGGTCAGGGCTGAGAGAGAGCGAGAGATAAGAAAAGAACCTTTCATTCAAGAAAGGGAGCGTTGCTGATAACCTCGCCACCTGCAACTCTTGCTGCACCTTCTATCGCATACCTGCGTCTCTTGGCACCCATGGTCTTTCTATTCTTATCCGATTCCTTTATCGCGTTCTTTTTTTTTCTCTCTTAGTAACGCCAAAAACTAACACGCACTTACGCACGAAAGAAAGGCGTCCGCAGCTCCAAGCCTCCTCAATGATGTTCTTCGAGTTCCGAATTCATCCCGCGGGAATACCTCGACGGGCCGCTACACAGTTAACGGTTTATATATAGATATATAACGAAGGAGCGTACTATAAATAGATAGCAAACAACGAAGGCTGCTATATGGGAAAAAGCGGCAACCAAACGACGACCGCACAACTTACGCCGATCGTGGGGTGGGGTGGGCGTGGAGGTGTGTGCGTAGTGGGGGGGGGGGGGGGGGCGTGGAGGGGGGGCGCATCGTGCGGTGGGGTGGGCGTGGAGGTGTGTGGGGGGGGGGGGGGGGGCAGCTCCCAAAGGGTGCAGGAGCGTGCGCACGCGTGCCCGTACAGTAGCCCACGCAGGCGGCGTTAAAACATTACAGCAGCTACAAGAGCTACGGTGCAGCAAGGTACGGCAGTAGCGCTAACGACCATAAAAGGCAGGCGGCGAAGTGAACAAATATATGAAAAAAAAAAACAAAAAGGAAAAGAAGAAGAGCGAACTTCGAGCAACGCTTAAACGCGGAGGACCTTATAAAACGACGCAGGCCCGCCTCGGGTGTAGGTGGTGTGAAAGGTGATAGGAAGACACTGAAGGAAGTTTAGAAAAAGAAGAGAGAGATAGAAGGAGAGAGAGCCAAGTAAACTAAAAGAAGAAGAAGAAAAGACAATTTCGCCCCAAGGTGAAGAAGCCGATGCGCGACGGCGCGAGCGTGGTATCGAGATAACGCGCGCGAGAGCTCTAGTATCTCCGGAGCCTCGTTCACGCCGGAACGACCCGCTAAACGAACGAATAAAGTCACAAAACCAGAAAAGCGCAAGAAAAGAATATATGTAGACACGCGGTGGGAGAAATAGAGAGAAAGGAGACACTTTTTTACGGCGTCTAAACACGGCTGCAGAACTCCCATATAGATACGTGCGAAAAGTTTCGCGCGCCAGGGAGAAACGAAGAGAGAGAGAGCGAAAGAAATGAAAGCGTGAGATGGAGACTAGAAAAGAAACAAAAAACGAAAAAGAAATACCGGAGGGGCTCGAAGAGCTTTGGAAAACAACACGAAGATGCAATAGTTACGGGGAACACTGGGCTCTTCCGACAGGAGAGGTTCAAATACTTGCCTTCTGAGACCGACGCCCTCCCCCACTCCTCCTATCCCCCCCCCCCCCGTTGCTCCCTCTTTCCCGAACGCCCGTAAACGATTTGCGCGTACCTAGCGAGCAAGGGTCTGAACCATAAGAAGAGAAAGCAAACAAGCAGAAAAAAAAAGAGAGGAAAGGGTAAAGTGGGATAGTGCATATAGTGCTGGAGTGAATGAAGCTTCGACTCGCTGCTGCTCGATGGCTAACTACAGCCGGTTGCGTGGGCTGATTTACGGCTGGCAGTATACGGCAATATTAGCGCACTGTGCAGAGAGAGAGAGAGAGAGAGTCCCTCCCCAACTCCCTTCGACAGGATGCAGGAAGCTCTCTTGGCTTTGCCGTTCACTGCACGGGACGGCAATCGGCGAACGGCTCGGAGGTAATTTTCGAATGCCCCTGGGAACGCGTTCGCGCGACCGCGTTGGCCCACAACGTCGACGGTGGGCGGGAAAATAAAAAGGAGAGGCTCGCTAGAGGCGATATGGAAAAGAAAAAGAAAGAAAAGACAAACGAGATGAAAGATTAGAAGATACGGTGTGCGATGCGCAGCATCCCCGGTGGAGAGGTGCGAACAGGCCGCGGTCAGGTAAGTTTCGCGGTGTTGATCTTGCTCGTCCGCGGCTGACTCCCAGTTTCATTCTTTTTCTTGTTCTATGCACGAGACATGTTTCGCGCGTCTCTCATCTTTGTTCGCACGTGCTCCGGAGTCGTAGAGGATGGCTGTGCTCTCTCCGTCTATCTATTATTCACGTGGGCTTCGGTTGCAGAATTATCGTAAATAATTAAAAATATCTGGCCCTACTAGGCGATAAGAACGCTACAACGTTTGTCTTTCTTTCTCTGCTTTCTTGTTTTCACGTCCAACACTCCTGTACGACATTGCAATCGTACGCTGAAGTATTGAGTGGTTCGTGGGGATTAGCGTGCCGCAGAACGTTAATCCGCATCAGCACTGCGGATTTCAAAGACACCGTATAGGCGAAGGTATTGGCTTAGTTTTGATCCCCTGGAGTACTGTAAGTATGCACATAAAACGCGCGCTCTTTATAGCAACCTGCCGACACCAAAACATACAGCCGCCGGTGCAGGGAATCGAATTCGAGACCTCGTGCTCAACAGCCAGTGAGTCACCGCAGCAGGTACTAGAGCACTCATTCTCGTTTGCGTGAAAGTCCTTTCCTTCAGAAAACTTCACGCCAGCATCGTGGTCTTGTGATGCGTGTGGTTGGCTCGGGATGCCACGTGACCAGGCCGTGGTTGCACAGTGGCTATGGTCTTGGGCTGCTGAGCACGAGGTCGCGGGATCGAATCCCGGCCACGGCGACCGCATTTCTATGAGGACGAAATGCGAAAACACCCGTGCACTTAGATTTAGGTGCACGTTAAGGAAACCCAGGGGGTCGAAATTTCTGGAGTCCTCCACTACGGCGTGCCTCATAATCAGAAAGTGGTTTTGGCATGTGAAACCCCGTAACTCATGCCACGTGACCGCCAGCTCCCGGCTTCCGCGATTTAACGAGAAGTCACGCTCGACGCGCCCCACGCCACGAACCCGAGCTTTAGATCATCATCATCATCCTCATCATCAGCCTGGTTATGCCCATTGCAGGGCAAAGGCCTCTCCCATACTTCTTCAACTAACCCGGTCATGTGCTAATTGTGGCCATGTTGTCCCTGCAAACTTTTAAATCTCATCCGCCCACCTAACTTTCTGCCGCCCTCTGCTACGCTTTCCTTCCCTTGGAATCCATTCCGTAACTATTAATGACCATCGGTTATCTTCCCTCCTCATTACGTGTCCTGCCCATGCCCATTTATTTTTCTTGATTTCAACTAAGATATCATTAACTCGCGTTTGTTCCCTCACCCAATCTGCTCTTTTCTTATCCCTTAACGTTACACCTATCATTCTTCTTTCCATAGCTCGTTGCGTCGTCCTCAATTTAAGTAGAAAGCTTTAGATGGCGGACGTCTTCGTACCGGTGTTGCGTTAGAGCCGAATGTGTAAATTGCGTTGTCACGCGTTCCAGAAGTTGGGGCCCCATGCGGCGATTACAAAGTGAGTATTCACCTAATAGCAATACAAAGATGCAACGAAACGCAACATATCTGCCTGCGCTCCAACAAAGAACAGAAACGGGAAAAAACAACTTGCGATAATAAGGCGTTATCGAAGTGTTTGTCAATGGGGGAATGAAGTTACGTCTTGCGAAACCAATGCGTGCCTTGACGGTCTTATGGCACCTTAACAAAACATCATCATTAAACCAAGATATTCAGCACGCACCCAAACTGCGTGCTGCTCCCGTAAACAAAACAAAGGAAAATAATAAGAGGTTGCTTGTGAACAGCACAACAAGACGAATTAAATGAGTATCAACTTTAAGCATGAGGAGAATTGCCAGAACTAAGCCGGTGGTTAACACTGGTGTTTAAGACACAGCAAATCTATGGCGGGCTGATGCACCGATATAAGGGACTTGAACAAAATTGACTAAAATGGGGCACACAGATTCAATAGGGCAACATTGGTTATATTACCTGAGTTAAGCTTAAAAAATGTGGTACACACATTTCGCGTTAGAATAGAGGAACAACATAATGCTACTACTTTCGCACCAACTTTAATTGTCAATAGCGTCGGCTTTAATTGCGTATAAGTCGTCGTACCCGAAAGTGGAAAAGTAAGAGAAAGCGAGGAACAACAAGTAAGAAAGAAATGAAGTGGTAAAAAAAGAAATAATAAAAAGAGGATAAAAATGAAAGAATAGATTTCTCGTGCCCGTTATCTGTGCATAAACGTTCAGTAAATGCAGTCGTGCATAATCCGACACGCGGCATCGAAACATGCGATTAGAACGTCATATACGTACGATTCTTCTATTAAACAGGAATACAGGACACCCGGAAACATCACGGAAAAGAGAGAGAGAGAGAATAGAATTGAAAAGAAACACACTCTGATGATAACCAAGCAGTCAGACACTCATGAAAGACGGGGTGCGCATTGAGGACGACTCGCACGAGACGAAACTCTGCAAAGCCAGAGTCGTTTCCGAACCTCTGTGCTCCAGAGATTCCGATCAGCAGATAAAGAAGAAAGAAAAGAAAAATGGAAGCAAGAACAGAGCGACAGGGTGAGATAGAAAGAGAGAACAGAATGGGGGAAAGAAGGCCGGGCAGACACGCTTATCCACGGAATGGGAAAAGAAAAGGTTATCCTTCGCCCCAAGAGGTCGAAGACCAGCACGAACGATCGGTTCGGGGAGTTGGGGGCGCGGCGCATCGTCATCGTTTCTAGAAGTATAGTTCTCTCTCTCTTTCTCTCCCTCTCTGGTTCTCTACGCTCTACGCCTTCTACGTCTCGCTCTCGCTCTTTCTATCCTTCTCGATTTCCACGCTTTTTACGAGCCGCTCAGCTGTTGGGTTCGAAGGAGATCGCCGGCACTGCTTGACGCGCTAAGCTCTCCCCGAACGTCTCGCTCGCCCCGGGCTGCTGCCGCTGCCGCTCCAATCCGCCCGAGCACGCGAGGGCGAGGTGTTTTCTCAACGACATCGCTGGTGCTTTAACATACACAGCTGATCTGACGACGACGACGACGACGAAAAAAAGAGCATGAGTGCGAGAACGACGAAAAGCGAGCGCAGAAGAACAAGCCGAGTTTTGCCGGACTGAAACGAGAGAAACGAAAAAAAAAATTTTGAGGGAAGGAACGGACGAGGGAGACGGAAGAAATACGCGTTCGCCTTTTTCGTCAGTCTGAGGAACCGGGCGATTTGCGCTCGCGCTAGCTCGGACCTCTGCATGCGCCGGAGAAGAAGAAGGAGGAGGAGGAAAGGCCACCCGGCACGCGCTCGCTAGCGAGCGCGCGCGCAAGAGCGGCGCCATATTTACATGTAAATTGAACGACCTCGTTAGGCTTAGCGTCCGCATGAATAATGCATCGAGCCGCTTGAGCCGTCGCCGCTGCTGCTGCCACTTGGCAAGAAGAGCCGCTCTTCACCGTTAAGCACACCGGCAAGCAGGAGCAGCATCAGCATCGTCTTTGTTCACGCACTTGAAGGGGGGAAAAAACAAACAAAAGAAGCGGAGAAAGAAACGAAGACAAAGGAGTTCGTCGCACTTCTCTGATGTCGTACGAGCGCGTGTCCCGCCCCCTCGTCATGCTTCGCAGTTCCTTCAAAACTCAAGCTGTGCGCGCGCTCGCTCTCGCCCTCTTCCTTCCCTCCTCGCCCTCTTTTCGCCAGTGCTCTTGGTTCTTCGAGAGTGGGACAGAGTTGATCCTCGAGGAACAAGCAGCTAGCCGGCTTTTTTAAGCGTCTCCTAAAAAAAGCAAGGAAAGACAAGCATTTCTTAAGGTGAGAGGAGGTAAGAAATGACGCTGGCGGAAACGCGGTAAACAGGGAGAGTGAGAGAGAAGAAGAAAAGAAGAGCGCTCAGCACGCTAAAGTACGCAACAAGGCGGGCAACGCAAGCGGAGGCGAGAAAAAAAAGAGAAGCAAACAAAACACTTATGAGACACGACGGGAACGCGTAGGACGCAAGCACGAGCCCGAGTGCTTATCTCGGGCTCTGGGCTAACGAGGAGGGATTTCGCGCCTACCCTTCAGGTCTGGTGTAGAGCGGACACACACGCACACACACTCGCCTCCTCGCGGACCGCGGGCCCGGATGTATGCGGAGAAAGATGGGGGCTATAGCGAGGCTCGCGGGCCGGCCAACGTGCACGCGTCTAGCGTGTGCTTCGTGCCACCGTCGCAGCCTCCGATGCAGAGGAGGAAACGCCGGATTTGCCAACGAAAAAAAGAAATAAAACACGCCTATACAGCACCCCCCCCCCCCCTCTGCTTCATCTACCGCCCCTTCATTCACGCGTGTATGCAGTACAACATAGCGTGCGCGGTGCGTGCGACGGGATTCGGCCCCTACTCGACCAGCGCTAATCCCGTCGCGAAGCGCCGCCGGGCAAGCCGAGTTTCCTGGGGCCTCGGGAACGGCGGCAAGTCGATTGGCGTGTACGGGCTGTGTGTGCCGAAAGAGTGCACGGTGAGAAAAAGAAAGGAACAAGACAAGAACTGATGTCGCGTGAGGGGGAGACGGGAGGAAGAGGCTGGCGGCGCCGGCGCTTTAAATATGGGGCCTACGGCGGCTTGTCGCCGCCGTCGTTTGACTTGCCCACGGACGCGCCGTGGAGTGGGGGAATGAGGCGCTGGAGGGAGTGGCCAGCCTCTGCGAGCCGAGATAAGAGGGACGGAAGAGACGGTAAGAGCGGTGGAAAAGGATTCGGGGAGCACACGGAAGAGGCTGAACTTTGAATGCGCGTGGCGCGTGTGTGTGTGTGGGCGGGGGGGGGGGGGGGAGGGGAAGAAAGCTGCGTTTAGAGCAGGGTTAAGCCGCACGGTTGTGCGTGCACAGCACTAAAGCAGTGACCGTGTGCGGAACAAGATCTTCAACGTGATCTTGTGGACCTTGCGTATCGTTAGTCTCGGAGCGTTGGTTTGAAATATTATATATATATATATATATATTTCAAACCAACGCTGCGGAACTAACGGTGTGTGTGTGTGTGCGCGCGCGTGTGTGCGTGCGTGTGTGTGTGTGTGTGTGTGTTCCACCACGTTCCTGCCGGAGCTGTAGAGTTGGTCAAGGCGCATGTAGCCCAACAAAGCGGACTCGCGCCGACTGCCGGGCTCGCCGCGGCGCTGAAAGGACGCCCCGAAATACGCTCCATGTGGGTTTGCGCCTAAGCGAAAGGTACCGGCAATGGCGAGTTTGTGGTTTAGAGAGGAGAGGCAGACGTACGAAAAAGAAACGAACACTCTTTAGCGAATACACCGCACAGTTTCAGCAGTTACTTCATTGATTCGACAATTGTTTTGTCTTAGCTGGGCGCTTACACACTTAAAGACGTTTGTCAGCAAAACAAACGGGATGCACTACGTTCTCCAGAATAATAACTATGTCTGTTGAACACTTAGGCCAACATTAACGTTTCATAACGTCTCCTTTCTTTCTTTATGTCCGCGTCCTTGTTTTCCTCGAAATAATTGTTCTTTTCACAGGGTGGATGTTGAGTTTGGAGCGTGAACACTCGTAAGCAAGAATGTTGAAAATTCATAGGAAACCAGCGTGAAAAAGGATTTTGGAATTCCATGAGGACACGCTGAACCACGAGAAATCTTCTTTCTTCATACGTGCTGGTTCCGCAGCGAGAATTATTACGATGTAAAGCAGGAGACCTGACGCACTCTTAATCCTGATAGCCAACACAGCGCACGTGACCTGATCATGCGCTAGTACATTCGATTTCCAGCCTTCGTCGCAGTTCTTACACATAATGGCACATGTTATCTACGATCCGACGCCGTCTGTGTATATTTAAAAGTACTGGCCTGTGCTTGCTCCATTAAGAACTTGAAGCGAAAGCGAGTGGGAAGCAACTCGAACTATACGAAGTTTACTTTATTGAGTTTACTGCTGGCGGACCAACTCAGGGGTGTCCAGAGGGCCCGTGTGACGGCAGAGGGGCTCGGCCTCTCTGTACCGACGTGGGAGCGGCCCGCATCAGTCCCAGACTGATCCCTCAGAACCTAAGTAAAGTTCTTCATACCATACCATACCACGAAGTGTACAATGCCTTCTGTACAAAGTAAGTTTTTTCTTGTGTGACTGAGTGAGAAAGAAAGTGTGTGTGTGTGTGAGCGTGCGTGCGCGTGTGCGCGTGCGTGCGTGCGTGTGTGTGCGCGTGCGTGCGTGCGTGTGTGTGCGCGTGCGTGCGTGCGTGTGTGTGCGCGTGCGTGCGTGCGTGTGTGTGCGCGCGCGCGTGTGTGTGTGTGTGTGTGTGTGTGTGTGTGTGTGTGTGTGTGTGTGTGTGTGTGTGTGTGTGTGTGTGTGTGTGTGTGTGTGTGTGTGTGTGTGTGTGTGTGTGTGTGTGTGTGTGTGTGTGTGTGTGTGTGTGTGTGTGTGTGTGTGTGTGTGTGTGAGAGAGAGAGAGAGAGAGAGAGCTCACAGACACATGCAAATGACAAAGTAATGCTGAAAAAAAAATAGACAGCAGCAATAAATATAAAGAGATCAGCGAAAATAAAGAAATAGGAACAACACCACTTACGCTTTTATGGTTATGCAGAAGTTTTCGAGTTCGCGACACCATAGTGCTTTTCGACGCGTCCTAAAGATGCCCCGTAAAATTCTTCCGGACGAGACTAGAAAACAGAGTGGCAAGGCACAAATGCCGCGAAAGAATTTTTTTTTCATTCGATCATGCCCGTATAACTAAAACATTCTCGCATCAGGCTGACGCCATTGGAAAGACTTCAGCGGTAGAATTGGCCGCTAAGCAATCTCAAATGTGACATCAGACGCTCTGTAATGCTATTACCCTTTCCTAAGTCTCATCTTTCTTCTCGTTGACCGCCGTGCGCGATAAAAAAAAAAACGAAGAAGAAGGAAATAACAAAACCGAAACTCAACAGCACTTTCATTAGGCCTACACGCCAGGCTCTGCGCAGCGACATAGCCCCTCGACCTTAAAAGGCGCTCCTGTTTGCTCCGAGCACTATACACTCTCAGCTCGGCATTACAGGCGCATACACACATCACGGACAAGTACGTGTTCAGGGCTGTAAAATGCGACGAGAGGGTGTAGCAGTACGTCCTTCGAAGAGAGAGAGAGAGAAACGATGGGGCGTTTAGCACACATCGTATACAGAGGACATCGACGTCGTGATGCACGGCGGGACACTCTTAGCCGTCGTGGTCGCGATGTCCACGTGCGACAAGGAGCTGAACGCGCGCGCGTATACGTGCGCGCGCGGTCGTTTGAGCGCCCACCGTCACCGAGTCCGGTCGTAACTCGACGCAGATACCGGCGGGGTCCTAAAATTAATTAGCTGCCCACACACGGCGGGGTGATGCGGAGAGAGAGAGGCACTGCCCAATGCATGCTCGACTGTCGACCAGCGCCGGGGGAGGGAGGGGAGCCGAGATAGCCGCCGCTCTATCGTCACCATAGCCGGCCAGAAAGTGGGCCACGTGGAACGTAACGTGCGTTTTTTTGGAAGTAAACAGGGGATGGGGGGTGGGGGGGCGTGGAAGTGACTGCGCCGCGTTTGTTTTCGACAGCTTCGTTTTGCTTTTAATGACGCATAGGCGAGATTAGAGGAGACGAGAGTTAAGCGTCGCATTTTGCTTTGCCTATCGCTTTTTTGCCCCGATAAGGTTGAAATACGGAGTCGTTCGAAAGCGCTGAACCCGAAACTGCACGCGGTACAGGTGTTGCAGGTGTATAACTGAAAAAGAACGAAAAAGAAAGAAACTACCGCTTCGCTTCGCTTCTAGCTGACAAGAAAGGGTTTCAGTTTGGCTTACGAGGATCCTGTTCTTGCAAAAATCCTTTGCATTTACCATTGTTGCTAGGCCTTTCACCAGTGGTTGAGCCCACACTGTCCACACTGTCGCCCACACTGGTTGAGCCCACACTGTCGCCGCGATGGGCATCTAGGCCGGATGGATGATAAGAAATGAACGAAGAAAATACATTAAAAAAAGGATAACAATCCTCTATAAATAAACCGTCAGGTCTATCTGTTACTGTATTATTGCCATGGCAAAACCGTTTGATAAAGCCTCTGTAGGCTATACTGGTGACAATGTGTGTCGCCTTGCGGAACCACGAATGACTGAGACATTATTTTAAACGCGTATAGAGCCGTCCTTGTCTCCTTGAAAGAAGGCTTCCCCATAAGTGAACTCCTTATAGAGATCGTCTAGGTGTACTTTCTGCCGAGAACGGCCGCAATTTGCATTATCGCTACAACTTGGTTTTGGATGATTTCGGATGAGTGTAATTAAGGTCTGATGACGAATCAGTCAGGGAATACAAATTTTTATACTAGGGGCAGGAAAGTCAAACGAACGTGGTTGACAAAAGTCAGAAGATCTATAATAACAAATGGATAGAAAATATTGTAGTCGTGATAACGCTAAAACGCGTATGTGCTAAAATAGAGTGCTTCTGTTTTTGATAGATGAATGCGTCCGTGTGTGTGTGGAAGGGGGGGGAGCGCAATGTTGTCTTGTACTGATTTCACTTCCGGCAAGTGAAGTGTCGAACAAAGTGAAACATAAGAAGCACACACAATACTTTGCATAAATTATCCGTTTTATCATGGAACTATTACTTCAGAACCATGAAGCTCGATGTACGTCAGTACCAGGCACTTTGCGCAGCCATCAAGAATCACGCATGACCAGACATAACATTGACACTCAGTGCGACAAATTATAACGTGGAAACCGTAGGGCATATTTTCCAGCCTTATATGTAATGTACATATACATATCTACAGCCTTATACGTAATCCATAGCGCGAATGGAACAGATTGCTCTTTGAGCTCGCTTAACGAAAGACGCGAATTAGTTATAGCTGCAAAGCACGCCGAGTAGTTTAACAACGCAGACAACTCCTTCCCTTTCCTGCAAAATGAAGTGCGTAGCGGAGTTTGATCTCGACGTAACCGCGAACGTATAGTTAGTAAAAGAAAACCACCCTCGACACTTTCAAGGCTTTCCCGAAAAATATTGGCAGCGGGCGTAGTTGCGATAAAATGAAAACAAACGACGCTAAGCGAACAAGAGTCAGTAGGAAATAAAGCGAAAGGACTGCGTCCGCACAGAGGAAGCCCCCAAAATGGTTCGCGATCATTTTCTCCGAAAAAAAAAAAAAAATCTGTAAGTCGTTTTCTGACACGCTCCGCGTCGGTCCTCGGTGCAGTGTCGGTCATTGAGAATTCCTCTCGATGCGCACTCTCAGTCATCCGCGAAAATGTTTCTCGAGCCGAGCGGATAAATCAGTTTCATCTCCCCGGGTCCTTCCCTCTTCTTTATTTTTCTTTTCTGCAACTTCCCTCCTTATTTCCGCAATAAGGCCTATCGCGAAGCCGCCGGATGTACGAGTGAGCGGAAGTGTCCCAAACCAAGCGGAACCGGAAACGATTGACCAAGAAAATTTTATTTGCCCCGAGCGGAGGAGGAGACGCCGAAGTGCTCTCAAAACTTATTTCGTCGCGCTGGCGAAGGCAAACAAAAGAGGGAGCAAACGGATGACGACACGAACAAGACGAAGAAGCCGTAGAAAACGATGCCGAGTTCTAGCGTGGCATTTCGCCTTTCTTTTTTTCTAAATAAGAACTAAACTCACCTCGAACAACGAGGACAGACAGACAGAGAGAGAGAGAGAGCGTGTGCGAGAAAAAGCGAAAAGTTTAACGAGGCCATTTTCGGCAAAACTGAGAACACGGCCGTCGGTGAAAAGTGAAACGCACTACGTCTCTAAAAAGATGAAATAAGAGAAACATGAAACGCCACACTCAGGGACGTGTGCGCGCGTGTAAAAAGTGAACCGAGCTGCCGGCGAGAAAACGCTTGGCGAGCCGGCGGCACGCCGTTTCCATCAGTCTCGGAAAAGGCGGCCGCTGTAGCGGATCCAGTTCAAATATATCTCGAGCAGGAGCAAATGGACTACATTTTGTTGGCTTGGGAGAGCCGATATCCCGCCCGGCTGCGTTCCCCTTCCTCTCTCTCTCTTTACCCCCACCCTTCTTTTCATTCCATTTCTCTCTCTCTCTCCCATTCTAGGCTCGTTCGTTTCTCCACTCTCGCCCACTTCATCCTTCCTCCCCCTCCTCTTTCACGGGTGGCGTGTTGGACGTGAACAACAGAAGTGGAGCAATTTGTTTTAACTACAGTGTGCGCGCGCGCGGACGCTCCGAAATTGGAAGTCATTGGACTAAACTGGAAAACTGCACTGCCACTGGCTGGAGAAGACAAAAAAAAAAAAAGCAGAAGAGATTGAATTGAACGACGGAAACGAAATATTACTCGTTGCAGTATAGGCTGCGCGGTACGGGCTGTGTAAGACCAGAAGGAATTGCATCTGCCTCGTGTTAGTCATCTGTTTCCGCCCCTCTTCATCGCCGTCTCCTGCGGGACTTTGCGTAACGTTGATCAACGGCGAGCGCAGACTAGACAAGAACGAGATTAGGAGCCTCGAGTACGAGCGATTCTCTATCAGCCGGACAGCGGGAAGGCAGGAGCGAGAGAATCGGGAGAACTTGAGTGATGATTATTCACAGGGATCAAGGACGGGAACGTCGTAGTGACAAAAATTAAGGTCCCGAGTACCGATTTGACTGAAAGGATGCGAAATTGCCATATGCCATATTAGCGAAATGACCTCTGACGATGTACAGATGCAATAACAGCTCTAGAGGGACGTCTGTTCAGTATTTAATGCTGTAAACTCAAGATGGTGTATTTGCTCGCCAGCAAATACACCATCTTGAGTTTTTTTTTTTTTTTTCACTTTACCTGGATAGTTGATAGGAGCTCAACGAGAGGTCCTGGCAACGTAGCGACCAGACACTGTCCTATATCGCACATGACAGCGAAAAGGTCGCGCTTCGGCTTCCGCTACGGTGCACGGTTTAAAGAGACAACGGAGGTTAATGTTACCTTCAGAACAACGCAGTCAAACGCGAAGAGAAATCAAATTAGGTGCAGCGCTGTGAGTAGTCGAAATGGGAATAACTTCCCTCTTCTATTTATACACATGCTGCAAGATATATATTGCGAGATATGCTCGTGCAGTGCTGTGGTATCTATTGTTTCCATTGCTTCTTACTCTAGGATAAGCTAAGATAACGTGTTTTCCTTTCTTTTTTTAACTCCCCGAAGAGCAAGCAATTCACGCTAAATATGTCTGTTATCTTGCTCTCTCTCGTAACAGGCCGAGAAACAAGCACGCGAACCGAACGCCTTCCCGTCAAGGACGAGCTACCGAATCGATCGTCCTTGGGGGCAATCAAAGGGTCGAATCACCAGTTAATGCGCCGGCGATTGCAGCGCGAGTGAAATTTCTTCCTCTCACAACAGCAGTACAGCGGCAGCCTTTCTTCTTGCGAGCGCCCCCAGCGCGCCTACACACACACACACGCGCACACAATCGATTGCCACTCGTACTCTATTGGCCGGACCAGAGCTTCTTTCCTCGTTTTTATTGTTATTGCCTCGTTACAGCTTTCCCGTCCACAGAAGACCTCTTTCTTCCTCCCGCCGTTCTCTTTGACCGCTCTTCCCGCCTTCCATTAACCGACACTCCGAATCGGAATCGCAGGATGCGTGGAGGTCGATAAATATCGCCCCCGTTTTGCTTTTCTTACTCCTTTCTCAGGAAAACAAAAGGAGGAAGGCGGGAAGGGGTGGAGGGAGTGAGCGCAAGCAGGCGTTCGAAAGGAAGAATCCCTATATAGCACGGGCCGTGCACCGGCCTTACGTATATACACGCGAACCGTGCGAGAAGTGCAACACAAACGCCAGAGAGAAACGCGCTGGCCGGTTCTCCGAAAAAAGGCGAGACCACACCGAGCCGGAGCGGGATAAATATGTTGGCAGGATCGGCCAGGAAAGTTGCGCCGGCACGCGAGTCCTATATATATATATATATATATATATATATATAATTGCGCGTGGCCCAGACGAAAATGTGTCTAAGCAGGCAACAAACAAAGAAAAAGACCGAGAACGACAACCGAAAAAGAAGTCTGGGAGGCAGACAGAACAGCAGGAGGGCATACGGGGAATAAGAGAGTGAGAGTGAGTGAGCCCGATCACATCGCCATTCATCGGGTGGCCTTTGTTCTTCCAGTTCGGCTGAAACTCCCAGTAGCAAAGATCCATGCCCAGAGCGCCCAACTTTTTTTTCTGTCTTGAAGCCTTTGTCTGTTCTGCTCTCGCCTTCGCTTCTTTCTCTTCTCATAGTTTGTGTTGGTAAATCAGTGCAACGTTACGGATGATGTTCGTTTTGGCTATAACTGGAACTAGCATTCGATCTAGCGATTGTTCCTCCTCCGCGCCCACGACCCCCGGAATCTCTTTCCGAATCCAGCACCAAAATGCTGATGGAAGATTGCGCAGCAGCGTAGAAAGAAAGAAAAGTAGTGCAGAATGCATATAGAACGAAGGTAGGCAGAATTCCTATGCTGATCAACGCTAACTCGCCGCCGCTAAGGCTAGTGTCTGAAACGAAGCTTGTTCCCGAACAAGAAACGAAACACGAAAGCATTCGAGGTGTCTTCGTCCAACCAGATATATCAACTCCGATTGTTGCCGACACGTAAATATGTTTCCTGACTGGTTCGGTGCTCCTATAGCGCTGGCCTACTCGCAATATAAGATGACGCGACAGCCACAGCACTCCGACCAATCGAGAATCGTTGTCACTTGGTCGTAACGGCCTAGTGCTCAGACCTTTCCTGGTTTGCTCACGTTGTTGCCGTTTATGCTTGGAAACGCTGCAGAATTTCCGAGTGAAAGTATTGCGTTGCTCTCCTATCAGCCTTAATACCATGGCGCCTTCGACGCGCTTCGCTCCACCGACACCGTTTACCATCTTACTGGCACGTCCGTTTCCTAGCACCTTTCCTCGTAATCTCCCTTAGCAGAATTTCGCTTTCCTCCCATACATACACTTCTCTGCATAACTTCCAGCTCAAGCTCTTGTCTTCCATCTTCGGCCCGAAGTACGAAGGAGATCAACGACAACTTCCCGTCTTTTCGTTTTCTTCTGTTGTCTTTTATTTTTATTTTTGCAGCATCAACGTTCAGTATCGGTTATCACAGTTCTACCGCGTTGATCTTCACGAACCTTGAAAGTAAGCCC
This sequence comes from Dermacentor andersoni, assembly GCF_023375885.2. Lineage (NCBI taxonomy): Eukaryota > Metazoa > Arthropoda > Arachnida > Ixodida > Ixodidae > Dermacentor > Dermacentor andersoni. Next base: position 51,847,584 of record NC_092819.1, on the reverse strand, counting down.
CACCCTCCAGCCTACCTCTATGCTTTGGCTTTCTCACAGAGGCGAGAGGTGGGCGATGGCTCCTCCTCTTCCGACAGCACCTATAATTCCGCCTCAACAGTTTCATGCAGTGCAGAGAAACAGCCTTTCCTGGTCACCAACCAGGCTAGGACAACCTCCTCTCCGCATCTCGTGGAAGGAATAACGCTCGACAATTTTTGTACACCGCTAATCCGTCCGTGATCATATCCCTCAACCGTTATTGAGAACGGAAGGACTAGCGGCGAACTAGGTACGAATGTTTCTTTCTTGTTACTTATTTAAACCCAAACAAGACAGAATTGACAGAGCTTCACCGGAAGATGAAAACGAAGTAGCCGAGAGTGGTCGAACGAGGCGTGTTTCAAGCCAGAGCCAACGTTTAGACCAGGGGACTTGCGTTCGCCGTGAAGGAGATAAGTACCGTTGTCGAACACGTTGCCTCCAACGACATCCATTGCCTGACCACTGCCCCCTAACGGAGTCAAGGAGGAGGATGGTACTAGCTAAGGGTGGATCGAGCCTTGCAAGAGCATGCGGTCAGAGCGCCTCACTTTAACATTAGTGGGTGTAGACATGTCCCACAGTTAAACGCAGAGCGAGCAGCGTTTAGACAACGCCACTAATGCATGATCGACCACATCACACAAGTAGAATGTTACCAGTCCACCAAGTTCGTCCCGTACGCAGTGAAAACACAGTTTAGCCTTACCCAATGAGGTCAGGCGATTGGTGACGGCCGATCTCATTGGAAACGCACTCCTCTAGTCCAAATGTTCGGCATATCCCTCATTCGAGCGCGGTCGAGTGCTAGTGGTTGTCGCGACGAGGCTCGTAGCCTTCGGTACGCTGCATGCATTTGGCGAGTCCGAATATGCCCACCTTCTCTCCCTCCCTCACCCTCGCGTCTCCCTATTCCTCTCTTTCGTCTTCGCGCAGCCTCACACTCTTTCGGTTTGGCGCTTTTGTCTCGGCGAGATCACTGCGAAGAGCGCGAAGGAGTGCGCATCCCGTCTGATGGATCGCGTGAGCAGCTTCACCGAGTGCTCTTCCTTCGACCCGGCGGGCCCAAGCGTCGGCTAATCTGATGCGAAGGGTCTGGTGGTGATGGAGGGGGAGAGGAGTGGGGAAGGCGCGCGAGCTGCTCTTCCCGAATCGGTCCGCCGTATGGTGCCGCTTTCTCATAACCGATATACGCGTACTCCAGGGCGGCGCAAGATTGTCTTGAACGAGGCGGGCTGCTTTTCTCGTGGAAGCGCCCCGCCCAGTCACGCAGTTCAGGGCACGTCTAAGAAGGATAGTGAAGTACTGGTCGTTCATTAAACGATGCTATGTTGGGAACCAAGGAAGGTAATAAAGGTGCATAAAGGCGAAGGACCTGAATAAAACTGAACTTGACGAGCTAATTCGCTTACTATCTCCAAATGCTCCAATTTCAACTTCAACGCCCATTCGGCAACTCACTGCCATTCGAGGTTGCTCTGGTCACCGCCACGTGAGCCCTGCGTCAACGCTTATGGAGCCAGGGTACCGGGTTCGCCCCCATCGAAATGAGGCCGCAGCGAGCGGGATTCGATCCCGCGACCTCATGCTCAGCAGCCCAATACTATAGCCACTGAGCAATCACGGCGAAAGCACCCGTGTACTTAGATTTAGGTGCACGTTAAAGAACCCCAGGTGGTCGAAATTTTCGGAGTCCTCCACTACGGCCTGCCTCATAATCAGAAACTGGTTTTGGCACGTAAAACCCCATAATTTAATTTAATTTAGTGTTCCGGGTTCTGTAGGAACAAGGGAAGCAAGAAATCCGGTTCTAAAAGGATTTCCATGCGTATATGGAACGCTCTTATTCGCACTGAAACCACGTTGGTTTATAAAATACGAACATGTTTGACCTGATACTCAAGATAAAGGGCCTTACGAATTGAGCGGGCTTGTTTTCCGTCATGCGCCAAAGAAATTAGTGACTCGGGAAAATTTAATTTGGTTCCTGTCAGCGCTTCAACATCTAAAGGACGACGTTCCTCTACAACTTACAGTGAAGAGGAGGATATCGACACGCGTGTGTGCAGCAGGTATAGTGGTCCTCGAACGACAGAGAATAGCGCCCATAGGTGATTTCGCACCTCCAACACTCGAGTATCTCCGTGTCTCTTCATCTCATGGAGACGTGGTGTGCCACGCTTCTGCAGTAGGGGAAAATGACGCTCAGGCATAGCGAATGTAGACTCAGACTGCCAAGCTAAACCCACCTATACTTTAGAAGCATATACTTTAACCGATGAGTCAATCAGCTAACCAATCGGCGTAAGCACGTAACAGCTTCAGTTAGAGGTGTAAACGGAACAGAGACGTGGAAAGATATCGTAGATAAGGGAGCGGGCGAGTAATTCCTAGAAGATATGAAAAGGAAAAAAAGAGAAGAGGTGACTAGCGGAGAGGGAGTTCTTGCTCATCGTGACCCTGTTTTCCCGAGCGCGAAAGGTACTGCGTCCCTCGAGCGCCGCTGAATAAACAACGGACGGAGCGAGGCTCTCACGCTGAGCGTTGGTGGAGTCTCCAAACATACATAACCTGGCTTGCGTCACGCGCTCGCTCAAGAGATGCTCGGTTTCGGACGCTCACGCTCCCCGGCGTCCATTATACAAGCGCGCAGAAATCTCGGCCGCATGCCCCACTTCGTCTACCTAGCGGAGTGAGCACCTAGCGTGACTGTTGTAGAGAAGTAGAGCGCGCTCTCGGCGGCAGCGGTGGTGTTGCGTGCGTGCTTTCTCGTCCGCGAATGGGCGCAGGAAGGAAAACCGCGGGAGAAAGGGTATACGTGTTCGCACTGAAGATGGGTTGGAGAGGAGCCTGCGCGCGGGCTCACGCGACCTCGCCTACGTGCCTAATTGAAACATACACCCCCCCGGTTCAATCTTGCCTGCCGCCTCGAGCAAGAACCCGGGGTTACGCGTTGGCGGCATCAGCCCCGTGAGCCTGAGGCCTGTTGATATACCCAGCGCGAGAGAACGCCAGCTCTCTCTCTCTCTCTCTCTCTCATGCGCTGTGAGAACACGCTGTGGTCGGAGCGGTGCGGGGAGGGTTATATGATGCGCAGGTAAGCAGACGTCGTGGGTATACGCTCTCCGTGCTAGAGAGCGCGCGGTTAAATAATCTTCGCCCCGCAGTTTTAATGCGCCAGTGCGCACGCACGCGCCTCTTGGTAACGACCGCTGAGAGCTGTTGGCGCGCGCCGATGAGACGGTCTCCGCCCCACTGCTCGCGAAAGTGCAAAGGTCGTTACTTTGCAAAGTCTGTGCTTGCGTGCGGGATCCACGTGGCGCGCTGTGTCGTCGCGTTTATCTGAGAATGTGTACTACAGCTAGAGTGCTATGCCCGTTACGTGCGCAACGCGAAAGCAAAGAAAATTTTATGAAGGAGTTCAGGGTTGATGCGACAGCAGTAGCAGGCATTTCGAACGTCTGTGTCGAGTCGTCCCGGGTAGCGCTGTTAAGCTGGAACGCGACTGCACTCTTAAGCGAACGTATAGTGTCCACAGAGGGTGCGGGTTCCTGGGCACTTGGCAGTGGTGACACAAATGCAATATATTCAGTGACTACAACATGAACAGAAGCAAGTAGCATAACATATAAATATCTTTAGCACGACAGAGATAATACAATCTCAAAAGAAGAACATTAACAAACAGGAAAAAAATAAAAAAGCTAGAAAGCTAAAAAAAACAAACAAGGAAACGGATTTTAGTCTACATAAAGCTTTCTAACGGTAAGAAATGTCACAGAATGCGTGCGCTGATAGAACACCTCGTTTAAGCAGTCTGGAAGACCGTATTTTAACATTTGGAATCCGTACCTCGTCCTACGTCGAACTATGATAAAAGTGTTTTTCGTGCGAGTTTCGTATAATGTGTAAACGCGGCAAAGGTTTCACAATACGATGTAAAAGACGGGTCACTCCGATTAGTAGTGCTTATGCAGACATGCAAACCTATATACAGGCACAATATTATACAGTTTCCAAGATAAAATATTCATACAGATTCACGATGAAAGGCACGCGCTGTCAGTGTTTTGCTTCGCGAGCCACCGAAAAGAGGCGTCAGCACTGTCGCGCGGGCGCCGGACGCTCGCCCATAACCCGGGAAAACCGCCCACTGAAGAATTGAGAGCACTGCGACCGGCGCGTCGGTGGACCGGGCGTGTAGGCCCGCAGGGCGCGCGTGCGGTCGAGTGAGCTTGAATTTCGGCTTCATTAAACGCGAAAGCGGACCGCTGACGTGAGGAGGCGGAGGAGGAGGGGGAAGGGAAAGGGGAGGAACACACTGTCGTCAGCAGCACACGAGGCTCCACCACCGTCCGGACAGAAGCAATTTGGAGCTGCGGAGGTTGGTGGAGGAGAGGGAAAGCGCCCCCCCCCCCTCCCCCACTCCCCCGGTGGCCAGTGCGGGGATCAAAAGCCCCGGAGATGACCACCACCGCGGGAACAAAAGGGCGCATATTATTTGCATGGATGAGTGAGCGGCCGCGCGAAGGGCGGCGTTCGCGGGCCCGCACCACACTTCGAAGGTGAATGGGTGCAGGAGAGGGAGCCGAACGCGCCGCGAGTATGGGGCAAAGGGGAAAAACGGGGAAAAGCTTTGGAGACGCGAGTTAGTTGAGGCGGGAGAAAGGGAAGTTGGTGAAGATGGGTCGGCGGGGGTATTTGATGCCTAATGACCCATCTTCCTCCGCGCGACAAGCCGGCTTTGAACTCGGCGATGAAAGGAAGTGGTGGATGCTGAAGTCGAGGCGAGGTGTGCGCGAAGCAAGGGACGCACGTGCGCGTGTATGGCGGCGGCTGCGCTTGAAATACGGCGCTCGCTTAATTTATTCAAGATTCTTTGGGGCAACACTAGAGAGAGAACAGGATACTGTCGTTCGGGATGGAAGAAGTTCAGGCGAGATGACGGCGCGCGCAGAAGGTACGCGACTCTAGCGCTCCTGTGAAGCGCGAGGGCGTGCAGCTTTTGTGCAGCGACAAGGGCATAATATGTTGAGGACACTGAACCGCGGGGACTGATTTTTGTGAATGCGACAAGCTAAGTTCATCGGCCCTAACTAAAGGAACTGTCTATGCACTAAAATTGAGCAGGATTTCCTGACGCATACAGCAGAAGTCGGAAGTACGTGGCCTTCGTGCGACGAAGCATACGACGAAGTCGTTTCCTTCGTGATAAAAGAGTTTCGGTTTCGAGGGCAACGACTCGCTATAAACACCGACGGTATCCTCTCGTGACGACAGTGGGAACGGAACTAAAGTAGCAAAACCGTTAGGCTCCTTAAGCAACGTTCGGGGAGCCGAGACCAGGACTGCCGACGGTTTGATTGCCGGTGATTCATAATAATGCATTTACTATCGTCATCGACCAATACCTAACTACGTTTTTGCTTGTTTCTTTTTCTACGCTTCGCTTCGCTGAATGCAAAGAGGGAAGCGTATTTGCTTGGGCTCCACCTTCCCCTGCAACGCATGGCAACAGATCAATCAAGAGCGTCAGTCATCGGTTAGATGAACGTCCGCTGGGAACCGCTTTTAGTTAAAGTCGGTCAGAGTTAGGATGCACGGTAAGAGGGGCGTGGCGGGAGGGAGGGGGCGACTTTCAGAAGGGAAACACTGAAATCGAGTACGAGAAGACCGAACGAAAGAGGGCAACAGAGAGATTCTGGTAAAGTATCAGTTAGGGCAAACACAGCACGAGGACGCGCGCACATCCCTGCCAGATTTCAAACGCACAAAGTTTCGAGCGAACTTCCTTCCGGTTGCCGCACAAGGCCACAATGCAAGCCAGAGCACAAAAAACTTGCCGAGGCCGACACCTCGGCCACCAGGCGATGGCGCTAAAGTTTAATGTACTTCGCTTGTGTCACTGCAGCCTGAGCATTCTCGGGAAAGAAAGCAAACCCAGAAAAAAAAAGAAATAAAACGAGGTGGAAATACGCGCTAGGAAGAAAACAAAAATGGTTCACTGTTTCCAATTTCCTTGTTTCGTTTCTTTGTTCTTTTATTTATAATTCTTTTCTGGCGCACTCTCCCACGTGGTCTGTGTCAAAGGTTCGTGCTTTGCGAGAAAGTGCTAGACAGGGGGGGGGGGGGGGGGGGCAAAAATTTAAGAAACGAGGTGGTTCAGGGACAGCCGAGGCGGCAGCTCTGCCCCGTCACCGGCGCTGAATTGGGGCAGAGAGCATGGCGACGGTGGTGTACGGTGAGTCGGAGAAGTAAGAGTAAGAACGAAGAAAAGAGGTAAGGAGTGGGGAAAACGACGGCGGGAGTGGAGAAGGGAAGAAGGGAGCAAAATGCGGGCGCCGAGGTGGACGGAGGCGGAAGGGAGGTAGGCTTCTCCTTACAGCTCTGCGTTCTTGCGGAGCAGCACCAGATGCTCTCGCCAGCAGTGGGCGCCTTTTGTCTCCGCTAATGGGCGCGAAACGAGGCGCGCGATTAATAACCGACCCGTCGTCCCCTCCCGCGGTCCCTTCGCGCCTCGCAAAACAAAGGACCGCCGCGCAGCGCCAGGCCAGGCGTCGACGGTGGCTGGGGTAGCTGCTGCTGCTGCTGCTGTTCTGGCAGCCTGTGCTGCGGGCCTGCCAGTGGTTGAGATCCTTGCGGTCTGTTGTGGCGGCGGCAGTGGAGGAATATCATCAGACAAAAAGAAAAGGAACAATAGAAAGGAGCGCTCTTGGTTGTGTGTATGTGCGCCCGCGCGGAGTCGAAAAAGTTCGTTAAAAAGCAATGAACTCTGTAAAGCGACTCCAGCGGTGGCGCTAATGGAGCCGCTGTAGGTGCCGCTCCCCCAACTCTGGTTACAATTTCATTTGTTTCTTAAAACTTTGTTTTAAAGCGGCGGCGGCGTCTTCGGTGCGGCCGTAGAGACACAGAGAAGAAGGCGAAGAAAACGAGGAGGAGAAAGAAATTAATTTAAATTTGTTTCGTATGTCAGGACAGAGCGGACCAGGAGCTTTCTTCCTTTTTTTTTTTTTTTTGCTTTCATTGCGAAATGTTTCGTACGTGTTTTCCCCGTGATTAACCAAGCTGTGCTCTCCCGTCCCCGGTTCATTTTTTGTTGTCTGCTCAGATATTTATTTGTGGGCTCCCGAGTACACGCAGAACGCCAAGCCTTGCAAATGTGAATTCACCGCGTTTCAAAAAAGAAAAAAAAAAGGCGGCAGAGAGGTCTAAGACTGCTCACGTGTGGGAATACGAAAGCATTATAGTCGCTTTGGTGAAGCTTTTTTTAAATTTGCACACCCATTTCATACACTCATGACGTGGCGCCGTCACGCTGACGTGGCGATGACGATGACGTGGCGCTGCGCCGTCACGTGACCAATGACGCACGCACTAGGTACATTATAGTCAACCATGACCTTGAAGCCACCTTGGCGTCGGGGAAGCGCGCACGTCTCGCATCTCGGAGGCGCAGGTTCGACTGCCACTCACACCGAAATGTGCGAAATTTTCTTTCAAAAGTCATTAACTGACTGTTTACAGGAACCTCCCTGAAAGTTTTGATGTCAATCCGATCATTTATTGACGTTTTGCAAATCTTTGCGCCGTCGGTCATTTTTGGTACTATCGCTGTGTCACTCCACCGACGCCACTGCTGGACTTTCGCGTAATGCGGTATATAATGTTTTCACATTTAAAAAAGAAAAGTGGAGGGGGGGGGGGCTAAGCGCACGTTGTTTGTAGTGTGAATGACTGACTTTAAGTCCGAGGGAAACCTATAACTGCAAACGAAAGCATTCGTTTCCAGAAGACGCTTGCCGCACGTGGAACACCGAAGTTACAGATAATAGACTGTACAATGTTCTTTGAAACAATGTAGTTCTTTACAAGAGTGCGAATTTGGGCTGGCTGATTGAAGAGGACATTCTGAAATGACAGCGCAGACAACAGAACTATATGGAAAGACGACAACACGGACGTTCACTATCAAAAGGAACGGAACGGGAAACAAGGAAGATAGCCAACATAACAGAAACGTATTACGACCAGAGCGTAACGGAGACAACACGAAAATAAACTAAGATTAGGACAGGCGCGCTCATACTTTTTGTGCGCGTTGTCTCCATTACGCGCTGGCCGTAGGAATGCAGTACCTGATCACCCAAATCCACACCTTACTGTCTCTCACAAAAAAAAGAAAGAAAGGAAAGGAAAGAAAGAAAAGCTGCCTGTCCATGGACGGCCGGCAACTGTCACTAACTACATCTATCACTAGGGCAAGCATGAGTAGCTTGGGTCAGCAACAAGCAAAGTGAGAAAGCAAAAAAGCTAAGTGCCTGTTTCGGAATGTCAATGCAATCCTCGTATGTTAACGTTTCTTTCTTTATAATAGTTATGGCAAAACACGTTCAGAAGCTGCACAGTGTTACTGAGGTTTCCGGATTAATTCAAACGATGGATGGATGGATGAATGGATGCAACTGTACTGAACGTCCGGTAAGGTTTAACGCGATCCGGGCTCAGGTCTACACGTTTCATTGAGCCCGGACCACCCGGGCATATTCTTTAATGCCGCACCTGGATCTAGTACACGATAGTTTTTCGATTCCACCCTATTCCATATGCGGCCGCCGTAGCCCGGAGTCGAAGTCTCCACTTTGTTCTCAGAAGCACACCGCCACAACCCCGGAGTCACCGCGGCGGTTTTCTCTTTGGTCTTCGTTACCATTACGAAGCCTAGTATTGTTTAAACATTACAATAACTTCGATACGCGACGAGTTAAAAAAGAAAAGAAAGAATAAGAGCGGTGTATGCGTTCTTCTGATCTGCTCCGGCACCGTCCGAAATTACCTCCATTCCAATTAAAACGGCTCAGGCACGCGAGCTTAAAGAGAGAGAGAGATAGAGAGAGAGAGAGAGAGAAGAGTCGGCAAACAGATCCACGGCGATGGCGACAGAGGATGACAATACAAGACACTGATAGCGTACCACAAAGGTGCCGAGGAACTCGGAGGGAGCCGCAGGAAAGGAAGAGGGGGTGGTGGTGTAAAACAGCAGTTTCCAAAGGACATTTCGAAAAAAAAAAAAAAGAAGAGAGAGGACGGAAAGGAACCTCGAGATTTGAAGCGCCGGGCGGAAAAGAAAAGCCTCCAATCGCAAACACAGGAGAGTCTCCGTCTCCACCGCCACTGCCGATCTCAGCACGGCGCGTTCGCTTTGTGCGCCGGTGTTTCAGCAGCAGTTTCGCAAGGAAAGGAGAAACAGGGGCACAGAGAGAGAGAGGGAGGAGGGTGGGTGAGAGGGAGAGAAAGAGACGCGCGCCCGCCGACAATACTCGAACCGCCGAGGCGACACCAAATGGCTCGAAGGCAAAGCGAGGTTCGCCGCGCGCTCTAATTAAACTAGGCCTAGCTCGCGCGGCGCGGAATTTTTTTTTGTTTCTGCGCTCGCGTCGAAGTGGAGGATGCCGAGGACGAGTTGCGGCGGGGAAGAAGCGAGAAAGGGGGTGGGTTTGAGGAAAAGGGGGAGGGGGAGGGTGGAGGGGGGTTACGCGCCCAGCCGTCGGTGAGGTGGTGTGAGAGGAGCGGTGGAAAGAAAGAAGGGGGGTGTGACGCTTTCCTCCTCATCATCATCGTCGTGCGCCGATCACAAGAGCTGAGCCCTCGCCGGAGCTCCTGTTCCTGCAGCTGCCGGTGTGTTCAGAAATGGGGTGTAGGGGACGAACCCGTTCACCACCGCCACCGCGCTTAGCTCTGTTTGCCGGAGTGCATTTTTAGTGATGTGGCTGAACACCGGGAGAGAGAGAGAGAGAGAGAGAGAGAGAGAGAGAGAGAGAGAGAGAGAGAGAGAGAGAGAGAGGTGAGAGGCGCTGATGAAGCGCGTGAGAATGGAATGCGCAACGCTCTTCGACCTCCGGCTTTCTTTGTTAGATGTTCGGTATTCTCTGTCAGCTCGGCTGCCGCGTTTATTTGCTTTTTCCCGCGGCTGTCGCGCGCCCTTACTGCGAAGAAGGCGTGTTTACCTGTCGTCTTCAGTTCTCCCCCCCCTTAGGCCCGTAGCTCGTGCGCGCGCGCGTGTGTGTTCACGTGTGTGTGTACTTGCAGCGTTCCTCTGGGGGCCCCGAATTCATTTTGCGACGAAACAACCGACGAAAGGCGTTTCGTTGATTGTACCGGTGACAAAAAAAAAAGAAAATTTCTCGCTCGAGACGGTGCAGTGATGGTGATGGCGACGATGTTCGCAGTAGGGGCATCTTGCAGCAATTGCTCGTCGCCCCGCTGTCGCGTTCAAGAACGCGGCTGCTAAATTGCGGAAGGGTGCTCATGGCTGCGCGACGCAGTAAAGTCGGGCACAAAAAATTGTTTTCTGGAGTGTCGCACGGGAAATGTGAATTTCTGCTCCTTTAAAAGAACATTTATTAGTTTACACCAATAAAATATTCTTTAAAGCCTCTAAATTTGTTGATTTCGCGACATGTGGTTGATTAAAGAGAGCTAGAGAGAGTGATTGTAGAGAGGAAGAGGGTGGCTCTTTGCTGCAACCCTTTAGAGAGCTCGTAAGAATGAATCAATGACACTTCCGTTTCCCCTTTATTTATGTATTTCTTTAATTTAGCACCCAAATTTCAGTTGCGGTACGTCAAAAAACTGACGAAACGACATTGTTTTCTCGTATCTGTGCAGTGAAGAAGAGGAATAATAAGATTGTACTGCTGAAGTATATCACGACATTTCAAAGCAACGCTTTATGCGCCGCTTTCCTAGGCTTTGGTGTTATTTGTCATTGTCTCCCCGCATATGCTGGTATATACATTACAGGAAACTTGGGCTACTCGGTACGTGCCCTTTGTTGACCAATCCCCACCCTAGAATGAATGTGCCAATGTGACACAAGAGGTACGAAGAATTCAACATGTTTAGATGTGTGTGCCATACCTCTCCCTGCAAATACTCCTCTCGTCGAGGTGCATGCCTCGACAAGCATCATATGTATAGCCTTCGCCTTCCCGACGCGAACAGTTATCAGCTGCATGCGACAAAGCATAGGGTTGTTGTCAACCGCTGCTGCCGCTACCTCGCTAACTCAATCAAGCCTCGCGTGATTAATGCTCCAACACTGCGTTGGATCTGAATGTTTCGTGCGACTAGTCATGCCTGCAAAGTCTTACTCATGAAGTCTATAACGTCCTCAAGACAGCAGAGTGGCTACGGAAGACGTCGTCGTGGAGGACCTTCGGGTTAATTTCGACTAGCCGGAGTACTTTAACGTGCACGCGTATAGCTCGTTAGGCGAGCGTTTCTTTTTTTTTTTTTTTTTTTTGCACACCGCCCCCCGTCTGAATGCAGCCACCGAGACGTGGAATCGAGCATGAAATTAGAAACGAGAGCCTGGTAAGAAGCCTTACAAGGAAAAGGGGGGGGGGGGGGGGGGACCGAGTGGGTTCCTTCGAAAGCACACGCAGACTATATTAATTAATGCAGCACGGAAGGCGAATTTTCAGCGTGATTAACCGTAAGTTACGCTAACTCGTAGACTTACTTCTGCGGTTCCCAGAGTTTCCTGGACGGGAATGAAGACGGAAGTACTGGGAAAAAAAATGGCATTGCCGGGAAGGAGGTATTACAAGTGCTGCACTACGGCAAGCGTGAAGTTGCGTTTAGAAGAAGCTGCAAAATAAAGCACTCCACCCCGAAAGAAAAATAATCAACATGACACCACTAAAGAAATTGAGAACAATTCGCAAACGATAGGAAAGACCACGCTTGAGAAACATCAAATATCTTACGTGCAGGACGGAATGAAACGTTGCCGAATGCTTAGTGCTTTCGCTGCTTAACCGCAAAGCTCGAAGCCTGATGGAGCGTGCAACATCAAGCGTCCGAGTGTCGAGAGAAATATACAACGTACGAATCTCCCCGTTCTTAGCGATTTGCAACTAGCGCGGCAACTGACGGAGAGAAAGCGGAGTCACTTGTTTGAAAAGTCGGCTTTAAGAGCCGTGCAATCTCCACGTAACGCTATATAACTCTTTGCAAGAGACCACAAAGTTAGCATTCTGCTATCGATTATGTCGGGAAGGCCATGCTATAAATCTCCATGTCGTATATCAATTGTAATCAATTACATTATCCAAGCCTGCCTCTCTTGTGTTTAAATATCTGTGGAGCGCGCGAAAAGGCAAAATTTTCCCCAATATGTCTGAAGCTGCCGCTCTGTCAGCTTTACGGCCTGATAGATGCTCGCCATGACAGTCGACACGACTGTAAATGAAACACAAACGAAAAAGTAACAAAGCGAATAACTTGTCCCACCTAGTTCCTTGAAACTGCAATGCGTAATTGTGGGGTGATCGTCCTCCAGCTCAAAACCTACGCGTGTGCGAATCAACCACACCAGCGCTACGCAGGCTGGAAGTTGTGGAAAGGGTACTGCAGCCTCTTCCAGTTTCCGTACTCGCCCTTACGCGTTGCGTTCCGATCGCGAGAGTATACACGCACCGTCATTGCGGCCCCACGACGCTGTAGGAACAACTATCGCGTTAAACTACAGCGCGTTCGCTCGGTTGTACGGACAGAATGCGAATGGGGCGTCGCGCCGGCATACCTGGCTGCCACTCGAATCGACACCGCAGCGATCCTCCGAAACACCGTCGTTAAATAAAGGGCGCAGAGCAGCGGCGAGAGAGGGTTAACACTCGCAACTTCAATTAGGCGCGTGCTCCCGCCGGATGTTCGGCCGGTCTCGCGGTACGGGTCACAGAACACGATCGAAGGAAGCTCTCCGCGGGCAAAGGGATCAACGGGCACGCCAGTGAATGCGCAGCGCGAACGGCGGTGAAGCCTGGTTTGCATCAGCACACGTCAGCGCGTCGCCGACACCGGGATCCGAGCGTGTTGTTTCAGCGTTTGTCCTTTGCCGGCGCAGCGGCTGCTTTGCTCCGGGCGTTGCACTGAAGGAGGATGGAGGGAAGGGGGGGGGGGGGAGTGAAGTGTGTGTGTGGTGAGGGGGGGGGGATTAGGAGGCGGGGAGATGGTAAGGGACCCAGAAAAGGGCACTGGCAGGGAATGAAAAATGAATGGAATGGCGAAGTCGGGGTTATATGGGGATGGAAAGACGGGGGGGGGGGGGACGGGGGGGGGGGGGAGGGAGGAGCGGCAACCTTTGGCTGAGGAACGTCAATGGGGTTAGTTCACCCGTTCCGGGAGTGGCTATCTCGGAAGCTTCCGCCAACCACATTTGTATGGAAGAGAAACGGCTGTGTGTGTGTTTGTGTGTGTGTGTGTGAGAGAGAGAGAGAGAGAGAGAGAGGAGGGAGGGAGGGAGGGAGGGAGAGGGAGAGAGAGGGAGCAAGGTGCCTGCAATGAATAGTATGACTGTCTCTTTCATGACAACACCTAAATCGTTGCACCCTATCGGCATGGGTATGGGTAAGAAAGGCGGTATAATAGCGTACTTCGCTGCAGTTTTGAGGAAGACAATGGACACGGTGTGCCTTCCGTGAACACAACAGCCGCTTTGTAACTTCCCTTCTTCCTAGGCCGGCATGCACTAGCCAACACCGGAGCTCGCAGGCAGAGCCAAGCGCTTCAACTAGACCTCTCTCTCTGCATACGGAGCATCGTCACTTCCCTCTCCCTGGCACCAGTCTCTCCAGCTCGCGATTAGGGCTGCAAGGATAAGGATGGAGGAGGGAGGTGGGGGCACCAGGATAGTGAAGTGGTCGGGAGCGGGAGGACGAGGACAAGCAGGGGGAGACGGATGCGAGGGAATGAGAAAGGAGGAAACGGGAACGACGGGAAGGGCCAAAGCGGAAACGAGGGAGAGGAGGGAAGGATGAGGTCAAAGCGGGACGACGCGGTTGTGGCGAGCTTGTGAACTCGGTGGGCCTACTTGCTGGCCTTCCTTTAATTAAGGCGGTAATTAGTTTAGGGACAAGCGCGCGCGTGCGCACACGCCTGAAGCTCCGGTCGAGCGGTGGTCGCACCGTTCTCAACTTTCACGAGAGGCGAGTCCCGGAACGCCGGATGCGTGTCTTTTTTTTTTTTTTCTAGCTCTCTCTCTCCCTCGCTGAAGCGACAACCGCGCCGGAGTTGTTTTGAGACAGCGCGCAGCAGTAAAGGTCGCGAACGCACCGCCCTCTGATTGGCTGTCGTCCGGTCGTGGAGTACCGAGTCTCTCCACTCGACTACTGCGATCCCTTTTTGACCTCAACTGTAGTCGCGTCTCCCTAAGCGGTCGCTCCCGTCGCGCCTTCTGGTTTCCGTTTTGGTTTGAATGGCCGCACGGACGAATGCGCGGCGAGAATATTGCGAACTCGGCTCTCTCTGCGTGCGCGATACTCTAGGGCTTTAGGACGCAGAACTCGTGGAGGCCCTCCCTACGTTGCTCCCAAATTAACCGGGAAGCGGAAATTACGTGGCTTCCTCGTCGCTCTTCGGGACAGAAAATCGCGTCCTATACGGGACGCTGAGAGGCCTAGAATTATGCGGCCGTACCGTAGTCGCTCATACACTCGGCTTATGGAAGTCCAATAGGGTTTCCTAAATTTTTTTCAGGAGTCTCATGAAACGAAGAGTACAAAGTCAAGAAGAAGGCATCGAACAGCGGAATGATGCTGTGTAATGAAACTGTACGGCGTCTGCAGACGTTCATAAACATACTCGCTGTTTTATTATTATTTTTTTCATTGACTTGATCTTTTCGGTTAGCAAGTATAAAGACACATGTCATAATTATTTATAGTTCCTTCTGTCGAGTGTGGTACACAGACTTCCGAAACGGTTGTTTCAAAGCAGTCTTCAATACTTAACGACGTGCGAAGGTGTTAGTCCAGACGTGGTCTGTGGATAATCTATAAAACTTCTATGAACGTTACTCATTTCGCTTGCGCAATGCGAAGTAAACAACGACAAAGACAAGGCACACGAAAAACGAGAAAACGAGCGCTGAGACCATTGAAAAGAGCTCTTAGAATTAGAAATTAAATTTAGAAGTACGTTGGGTGGTGCCAATTGCTGCGGATTTACACCTAGCCCGGCGCAACCAAAACAACGACAATGAGAAGGCACGAAAAGAAGGCATCGCGTTGTTTTTCGTGAAGCTTTGCAGTTGCGATTGTTTAGTCTTCGCTCCATTGGGGAAATGAATTCGTGCCAACTGCAGCTCGATTCACCGCACCTGTAAAGGTACTAAACATTTTTACGTTTACTTGAGGGTACGCCCTCAAATCAAATTACTGACGGCAGTCATACTAATCATTCTCTACTACAACTTTATGCATACCCACAATGGCGAATGGGTTCAAGAGTCCGATGGTTTGAGCGCACTGAAAATTGCGACCACGAATGAAGAACCAAGTCGTACCACATGATTAGATAATCACAGGTAAAGAAAATTACACTTAGGGTAACTGATCGACAATTTATACTGGAATTAATTTAGAGTTATTACAGGGACAGTAAGGAGAACTGGGATCAGCATGGTAGACGCTTCGTGGCTCGAAAGTACTCGCCCAAAGCGTCAGGCGCACCATCCCTGTGGCCAAAATCCAGTGCCGAAGCCCGAGGAGAGAGCCCGGCCACACGAGCTAAAGTTAAAGCAACAAAAGAAGAGGAAAAGACCGCGCGCACTAACCAAAGGGGGCGTAAGTGCGGACAAAAGAAGATAAGGAAGTGCAACCCGGGGACACATCGCCATGACACCGGCGGAGCGGCGAGGGAACTGAGCAAAAAGAATCAACTTGCCCCGGCTGATGCAATCGCGCCAGCGCTGCGGAGGCGCCAGGGGCAGCAGGTCCCACCAGGAGTGCGGCGATGTCCACCGGCGATGAGCCGCCGGCGCACGAGGACATCCTGCACCTGCTTCAGGTCGAATCGGTCGTCAAGAAGGTGCCCAGTGGCCTAACCAACGTGCGCCGCATCGTGCAGTACGCCAAGGACCCGGACGACGACGGCTCCATCCAGGACCCGCTGGCCGCAACGCCGCCCGAGGCGTACGTCATCTGGGCCATCCTGGTGCTCACCGCGCTCATCCTGGTGTTGCTGCTCGCCTACTACGTGAGACCCGGCGCGATTGAAGGGGGCGGCGGCGACAGCGACGGTGACGGCGGCGGCGTGTCGAAACCCCTGCTGGCGGCGACGCGGGGAAGCGAGGAGACCATCCAGCTCGACTTCAGCGACAGCGACCGCAAGTCGAATTTCATGCAGACCGTCATGAAGACGCTCAAGACACTGGAAGAGTGAGACGGGTGTTCCTTTCCTTTTTTTTTTCTTTTCGCGTCCACCATTACCACCACTATCCTTGTCGTTCACCACCATCATTACCAGCGCAACCATTCTCTACCACAGTGGCGACAACAGACCAGCCGTTGACGCGCTGCTGTGGCCATGTCACACCTCATCTTTCGTAAGCAACCTACAAACATTCTCCTCCTACCTGTTCGCGGCCTCGCAGTTGTAGCGGCCCCCAGCGTCGCGGTGTCGTCTGCTGTTACCCTGCGAGCGACGTGGAGACCAGTATTCCCGCGTCGTCTGCTGCCGCCTAACTTCATCCGCCCGCTGTTCCAACGTGTGCGCTTCTTCGCGAATGTCACCACAAGTGTCGCTTCCACGACCCCTTCGGCTTGACAAAGCGCCCCGGAGGCACGGACAAGCGGCTTAGCACGGCTCATCGGACAGCCGACGACGATGATGCGGAAGGTGCCGGAACAGGGGAGGACGGGCGATTTATACGGGGCTTGCGAGAAGCCGTCGCTACTTCGGCCGTGTCGACCGAAGCGCTGGCGGCGAGGAGCAGCAGGAGGCCGACCAGACGGCGCCCGTACGTCATGCGGCCCGAGAGTCCCGAGCCAAGTAAGAAAAAAAAAAAGAAAGAAAGGGCGAAAGGGGGGGTCTCAAGAAGTTGCCGAGATGCTGTGTGCACGAACGGAGCGGAGCTACTTTCAAACCGAGCTGTGTGCGGACCGATGTGCTTTTTCTTCACCGCTTGCGTGTCGACGCTCTTGGCAAACAAACACTTGACAAAATTGCCAACTTGAGCACCACGTGTCGTAGACTTGTGCGGCACATCTGAGACATCGTCGAATTTCGAGTCTTCTCGTGTGGCTGTTTTCCCTCGGTGTCGCGGTGAAGCAGGAAGGTGCTACGTGTCGGCCGCTGTGGTCGTGTTGTGATATACGTTATATCTTTTAACACGATGCGCGCACCCTGACACAGAATGCTCTGGGACGCCTTCAGAATAAACGAAAGCACAAAAAAATTACAAAGCGTGTTTGTCTCCGCCTATCACATGTTAAGGTTTTGCACGTTGCAGACTGGACTTATGAGCGGAAGCCCCACTCCTTCGTTGAATACGAACCAGACGGTTTATTTTGTTGAGTCACAACTACATACTACCCGAATTAATTTAGTGACACCTGTATAGTCAACAAAACGTTTATAGACCGTTCTCTCTAATATATTAAATTTCAGATTACATGTTGTGTGCAAATTCATTGAGAAAGAAATTATAAGTATGTGTCGCCGTTGTAATAACGGCACATTTATTTAATACCACCATCGCAGTTTACAAATGGTCATTACATCCCGACTTTGAATTCTTTATATTGTATGTTGAAGGCTGTGTTCGTCGAGCTCTTGCAATCTTTCTTGAGCTCTTTCCGCAAGCCTTCCCATGACAATGCGCCAGGAAACTGCAGAGCACAAATAGACTGGTGCAAGTAGGCCTTCTAGATGATTTAGTACTACCCGCAGTTTGCATACATGACCTAGTCGAAAGCCCATGTCTATAAGAAGCCAGATCTGCAGTCAGGAAGTCGTTGGATGGTCTACAGGATGTCTAGATTTGTGTAAGGGGGGCCCCTTGGAAGCACAACGTTGGCTGCTGCACCGACTGCAAGCGCGCTCAGTTCTACGCCTCGCGGAGACCCACCCCGCTTACTTGGTAGGAATTTTCATATAGTGGCAAACTATGAACGCTGTCAGGCGCCAGAAACACTTGCACACGTGTCTCGAGCACCCATTTTTTTCCTGCAAACGCGCGAGGACGGTAGCAAATGGTCTCCCCGATGGGGCACGTCGATAGCAGGCTATCGCTACCCGATGACTTTGCTTGGAGTGCGTGGCCTAACGCAAACAGTAGAGGTGCGCGTGGTTATAGGGACAGCTGTAGCTTTCTTTCTTTCTTTCTTTCTTTCTTTCTTTCTTTCTTTCTTTCTCTCTCTTTCTTTCTTTCTCTTTCTTTTTTCTTTCTTTCTTTTCTTTCTTTTTTTCTTTCTTTCTTTCTTTTCATGTCACCGAGATAGAGATACCACAATGTAGTAGGATTGTACATGATGACCTCCTCCTCCTATCAATTTCCCTATCCTTCCCGTCTTTCTTCCCCAAAGTAAAGTAATAGGCCAGAGTAACCTAAAACTCAGTCCGACCTCACTGTTATTTTGTAAATAGATTCATCGCTCTCTCTCTCTCTCTCTCTCTCTCTCTCTATTCATATAGTGGCATCCCTAGAAGGGGCCAGGAGGAGAAAATGAACTCGCTTTTGTCATCGGCCAGCGGTGCATGCATTCTCGATACGCTAGCTTGTTAGTGCCGGAACTTGCTTTAAGGGTGACACATACAAAAATTGAAAACGTTTAAGTCATTTCTCTATGGTGAAATGTAAACGCGATAACGACTAAGGGCAGCGCTGCGAAGATAATAAAGCGCAACTCACAATCACGAACGCTATCCCAAGCACTTTATGACCGGCGGGCTGCCACCTAGCCGCAAACAGACGGCCAGCATTCGGGTGGCATCTGAACTAGGAGGCTAAACAACGCTGGCAGATCGAACGCTGTGATTTCTGTCCGTAATGAAAAAAAAAAGAATGTGGAAAGTCTTCATACGGTCTGTAGACCTCAACTAGACGGTATTACCTTATTACAGACTTGCCATTATGACTATAGCGTCCAAGTACAGCGTGTAGGCAAGAGCCTTGAACGAAACTCCCTTTCTTGGACCCATAAGCTTAGCTGTCCGCTGAATTCCGAATGGCTTGGTGCAAAGTCTACACAAAATAGCCGTCGAAAGAAGTCTTAACCCCACAAAGCCCGGCGAATCATTTTGGATACGCTCACTCTGATGGCCGAAAAGATTGATTTAAGTGCCGGAAACCACATGCAGAGAGCCCTTAAGTCATAATAGCCTGCAAGCTGTCCGTCGACATTCAGTAGACTCGACATTAAAACAATATGTGGCTTTCTGTCGATTGCCTGCGTAACCGTTACGTTACAGTCGGTTCGTCGACGTGGTCACCATGTCGCAAAAAGAGCCGTCGGACCCAGGAGCGTATGCAGCACCTGCTCTCTCTCTCTCTCTCTCTCTCTCTCTCTCTCTCTCTCTCTCTCTCTCTCTCTCGCTCGCTCGCTCTCTCTCTCTCTCTCTCTCTTTCTCTCTATTTCGGAACGGCGCAGCACCCACTGCTGGCTCGCATCGGCGCGCAGATGGGCCGCGTCGCCGTTAGCGCAAGGCCCGGGGGGAAAACAAACAGCCAGACTGCGGGGCCATACATCTCGCCGGACGCGAAGGGCGCCGGGACCGGGAAGACAAACGCCACCGCGCGGACCGCCTCGATAAAGCGGTCCGCGCGCTGCTGCCGTTACGTTGCCAGTCGCCAGCGCCGTCTCCCGGAAAAGGGTTCATCTACAACTTGGGGAAAAGAAAGAATTTGGACAGGTTGTCGGCAGACTTCTTGTAGACCGCTTTTCTATACTTGCAGAGTCGTTGTTTAAAAAATTTGTTGAAGAACGGGAAGGTATAGGCTACATCAGAGCATTCTAGCCCAATGCAGAGTTAACGAATGAAGGGTACTCCCTTACCGACATAACGTGCACACTCATTTAGCGAACACCAGATGCCACAATAAGCTTTCAGAAGCAACAAAAAAAAAAAAACAAGATGTTTCAACAAGACAAAAATAACTAATCAGAATAAGCGTCCTTTGCGCACTGCGTTAGACTTGCATCCTTGAAGTCAAAATGCTGTCGATACAGAAAGGTCGTGAAAATTCTGAACCATTTGATCAACTGTGTTACACAGCCTTCAGTAAGGTTTGCTTGCAGTAAAATTATGCAATTCAGTTGCCAAAGAGCGCAAAGTCCGTATGCTGACTTTAGAAAATAGCTTTACCATCGTGTAGTTACCGGTGAATACTTTACTTGATGTACTTGAGACAAATAAGCGGACTGCACAGTTTTCAGGGCGCTGGAATAGAAGTGCGCACGCAATTCGTGCTGCGAAGTCTCTGCTACCTTTACTACTGAAGTCAAGAGTTACAGACGCCCTTTCTCCTTTTATGTCTGGCACTTACTCTTTTTCTAATGCGAGAGCAATACTTGGCTTATTGTCAGAAAGTCGTAGCCGGAAAACGGCACACAAATTACGTCATCTTCCTGTAAATAAAAAAAAAGTCATGGTGAGGATTCCATCCTCTGGCACACTGCCATTGCTACCGCTCCGCAACTGAGCCCGCTAACCACTGCGCCACCGTTGCTTTTTTTTTTTTTTTTGCTTTCTTTCATGGTATTTATTACAGTAGCAGTCAAACCGACTTTCACCAGCTGTGCATAGTCAGAGAATGGAGGGCACAATGAAAGTCACGCACAGAAAAGGCATCGTTCGTACTGTGGGTGGAAATGTGGTTTTCACTCTAGAAGGGTGGTAAGGATAGGCACACCACCGAAACGGGCTACCAGTCCGGCTGAACATCAAGTCTATCATAGACAGTTTTAGATGCACAGTCATTTGGACGAAATGCAGCCTTGTAGGTACCACCGTTTCGGCGTTTCGGTCCATCATCCGAGTTTTCCACGAACCGTCCATTCAATAGACGGCAGTTAGATAATCTTCGAGACTGTGCGCGTGGTTCACCACGCTGTGCACCAGGCTGCGCACCCCGCTGGTGATTCGCTAGATGGCGCGAGGTAGGAGTGGCGCCACTGTCGGCGATATGGAGTCTTCATCGTCCGAGGTTGAATCGCTCGCGTCTGCATCATCGGGCGAGAAAGGAAAGCGTGGTCGGAGGCGCCAGTTCACTGCCGACGAAGAACGATGCCATCGCGACGCAGCAAAACGTACGAGGCGAGCTGCTGCAGCGAAACGACGATCGCCACCCGAGTTCCCCGACAATGTGAAAGGCCAGAGCCAGCGGTGCGCAGTGAGGAAACGTGCCGCATCACTTGGCGACATAACTCAGCGGCACGGTCAGCGACAGGTAACGCTCTCGCATTTAACACATCGTAATGTACCGCACCAGTTAGATAACCGTTGGACCATCAGGATTACGGAATGGGTACCAAGAGACGGCAAACGCAGTCGAGTACGGCAGAAGACAAGGTGGAACGATTAAATTGCGAAATTCGCGGGCGCTATAGTTGGAATTGGCTGGCGCAGGAGAGGGGTAATTCGACATCGCAGGGAGATGCCTTCGTCTTGCAGTAGACATAAAACAAAAGAATAAGAAGAACAATTGCTTGGGTGTCCCCATAAATTTTTTGTTTCTTTGGTTTCTTTCACTATTTTTGTTATTTAATTCTCAAATTCTCCTCTCGTCATTTCAACCACACCGTCTGAAGTAGTAATTCCTATATACAGCACGGTCGAAATCCGACTTTAATTAAGCTGCACCTTTCTATCGTTCTCGAGGCTTCTCAGAAAACAGCCTGCCGACTACTACAGTCTGTGAGCCGTAAATGTAAAATTTTGCGGGTGACACACGGAGCGGAAGGCGCGAGAGTACGCGCGTGTCTTGGCAGCCGGTTACCATTAAGTTCTTGACGCACGACAGCCCAGACGCGGGGCACTGCTCGAAAGGCAATAGCGCGGCAGAACGGCTTGTAAGCAACTCGAGAAAACAAATTTGGAAGGCTGAATACCGCGAAATTAGGACGGTTTTACCTGCGTCCAACTTTTCTCTCTTTCTCTCTCTCTCTATCTCTTTATTTCTTCCTACCTTAAAGCCTGTCGGCGGAGACAGGTATTTGACGGTCGGGATTCGATGCTGAATGGCGGTACATTAAGCTTGCTTTTCGTATTTCCGCGGGAGAAAAGGGTCCCCCGTCGCCGCCGGCGGGTATTTAATCTGCAAATCGGAAAAGTCTAAGCGAAATGGCATTAAGGCTCCCTTCCGCCCGCGCCAGACAACATGCAGCCGCCGGACGGCGTTTTGTGTTCTCTGCTTACGTATAGAAGGGGCCTGTGATTCGCAGAAGCGAGCGCGATAAGCAAATATTGCTCGTTTACCGCTGGTTCGGAGCCAAGGAAGAGAGACAGAGCTGCCTTTATATACGCGCCCTCGCGAAAGCGGGCCACCAGCTTTCTCTCTCGGACTGCTCTTTTCGTGCGCTGCATGCGTGAACACCCTGCTTCGCGCCAAGAAGTCCGCGTGCTCGCGCCGACTACGATAACCCTCGTTGCCACCGGAAGGCTTCACGTCTAAATTTTGTTCCGCACTCCGTGTTTATCTTTTTTTTTTAATTTCATTGTGATCTACGTCGTTTCTCTCGTTCACACTGAACAATATTCTATGCATTCAATATCTCTCCTCTTAATACTCTGCCAGAGTTAGTTATTTGTTATTAAGTAAAGAAGAAGAAAGTAGGTGGGATTTTCTAGGGCCCACTATACCTAAGTTCCAAACACTACTCAGAAAGAAAACGAAAAGAAAAAGAAG
Organism: Dermacentor andersoni; assembly: GCF_023375885.2. Lineage (NCBI taxonomy): Eukaryota > Metazoa > Arthropoda > Arachnida > Ixodida > Ixodidae > Dermacentor > Dermacentor andersoni. The sequence goes on along the minus strand of NC_092819.1, from coordinate 51,824,873 downwards.
GAAGGAAACAAACTGAAACATAAAAAATGACAGGCTTGTGGTGTAGTGTTGTAGACACAGCAGCTACAACAACGACGATGGCGACAACACTTACAACAACAAATTAGTATAGCGTTTCCCACGTCAAGAATCTAACAGATGAGTAGATGCTGTAACTGAAGAATAGCAAATGGACTTCAGCAAACGAAAGGTGGTCACAGAGGAAGAAGGAGGAGGAAGAATCGAAGGAAGCGCCGCAGAAGTGCATCTGTTTCGCGTGAAGTAGCACCGAGCGGGTGGCACTGGCTTCTCCGCGCAGTCTCAACACGGCAGCAAATCGCGACCTCAAATGCGGCGCCCCTAAGTCTCCCTCGCTTCTCCGCATCGACATCGATACTTTCCGAAAACGCTTTACGTGATGTCGTCCGTGTCGAAACAGCAGCCTTTAACGCAACAGTTGCTTTACAGGCTGAACAGCTGCCGTGATGTCGTCAGTGCTTCCAGCCCCTGTAAAGGGTGCATCGCTGCATCAATGACGTCAATGCAAAAAAGGCGAACTACCAGAAGACGAGAGACTGCGCGTAGACCTATATAAAGTCATGTGCCGGCGAAATTTAGGTCCTTTGCAAGATTGCCAGGCCATACATTCCCCCCCCCCCCCCCCTAACTGTGTACCTTTAGATTCTGGATGCTCGTTATGTATTTCGTTGTCTCAAGTACGAAAATATTGACCAGGGCATGATACCATCATACCCGATTTTACAGACATACTGCACTTCACTAAAATCCCCTAGTCCCGTTATGTGTTGTCTGCATGTCGAAAACTGGCTCTGTTAGTTGTGCCGAGCGTTAGCAGCTTTAAACAAAACTAATGCCAAAACAAGAAGAAGAAAATGGGCCTAAGGCAATCCCGACAACAAAAACTTATCAGTAATTTGTCAACTGAGCCGAGGAAAGGTGTAAAAAAAAATCATTTTCTCTGTATCATGTTCGTCCTCTCGTCCGAAAGTCAACTGAGGACGAAGTCGATATTAGACGTGGAATCGCGGTCCGAACAACTAGCCTTGTTTGCGCAGAGACAATACGGTTAATGATGCATCAAGTGTGTGTGTGTGTGTGTGTGTGTGTGTGTGTGTGTGTGTGTGTGTGTGTGTGTGTGTGTGTGTGTGTGTGTGTGTGTGTGTGTGTGTGTGTGTGTGTGTTCTTTTTTGTGTGTGTATATGTGTGTGTGCTGGTTTCGTAAAAATTCTGATCACGGCTCACGATCATTAAGAGAACCCGTGCCATTGTTTGTCAAAACCGGCGCGAGTCGATATTTCCCCCCGGTGACCACCAAATTGAAATCGCCGCGGCGCGCCCGGCAACATCGGAAGATCATTGGCAACGGATCCCGGTCGAATCACTCGTGCACGAATGTCGTGACCATTTCTCTTGCCATTAATGCAAACAGCTAAACGCAGATCGATGGCACAGTTTGACAGAGGCCAACTCCTATTGTGCTGCCCGAGCGGTTCTGTCCAAGGCATTAATATCGCGAAGGCATATCCGCATGGTTAGAAATAGCACCACGGACGGTTGAGAACGGCATATGTGAGTGTTTCGATTTCATTTGATTTTAGCTTGTTTACCGTCAGAAAGATTGCATGGTGAAGGGTTCTCTTAGCTATGTGTGAAATATATTTATTTTAGTTCGATGAAGGCTTGGCACATGGCGTGTTGGTATTTGCATATATAACGCATGGGGCGTACAGTCTAGGAGTGTTTTGCGGTATCTGATACGATTTACGAAGTGGTAATACCTAGATAGGGCACTGTAGCAATCGTTAGCCTGCAGCAGGAGAGGGAAGCGCTCTGGCTATAACTCTGAACGAGTACACACTAAATAACGGTAGTCCGCATTTATCAGTTCAAAGAGACAGTTCGGACATTTTGCATTCAGTGAAAGTACGGCCACTTCCGAGTCAGGGTATCAGCGAGTGTAGGGAGATCTCTGAGTAGATCTTACATCTGAGCTTTGAGACAGCTGGATATAAAAGAACATGTAGAGCAATTATGCGTCGATGGCATGAGCTTAAAAGGACATAAAAGGAGACTTCACGTGACGGTTCTTAAGAAACTGTCCATTTCCGTCTGATGTTTGTGTTCTTCGTGTAAGCGCTGCTGAAAATTCTTGAACGGAATAGCGAGTCTTGCCGCCTCTCAAATTCCGCACTCACTTGCGTGCGGCGTACGCATGTGTTTTATGCCTGCAGCAAGATATCTGACGAGGCCGACCTCAGTCACTCCAAACGTGTCAGTTCTTACGCGAGGGATTAGCTATACTGTGAACCCACCGTTCGATTGTAATCAACAATGAAGAAGACTGGTGTAAGTGATATAGCCAAGACGATAATTATTTCTAATTCACCGCCATTATGTTGGCTTTTCTATCTACACTACGGCTCACCGCGACGGTAGGGACGTCGGTCTACCGAAAAAAATGCATTTCGCATACTTTTTCCTCAAATCCGTAGACACTTCAGTTGTCTTAAAGGCACGAAGGCATTACGAAAAGGAGGACATCAATGCGCGTGACAGCATAAATTGATGGTGTTCCCTTGTGCGTAAAGCTACGATTGCGTCAAAACCGCAACGGTAAAGTGGAGCGTAACAAGTTCATTGCCCTTTGAACTTCAATAAAAAAAAGGAGGGAAAGATACCTAGGGACGGCACCAGCCTTAATTCAAAGCGAACGCTGAAAAAGAATGAATAAAGGCGAGAGAAAAGAAAGAAATAGTAGTGCGTTCATACGAACCACCACTGTTTTGACCCAAACTGCATTAACTCCGAACCACGGCGGATACAAAGAGGGAGGCTCGAGCTGAAAGAGACGCCCGGAAATTCACGGGAAACGGGAGGTGAAGGGAGTTGACCGGAGCATCGGGTCGGTCGTGTGGGCAATGGGTTAAAACTCTCGGTGACTGCGCGCTTTGTATGGCAATGCCGGTCGGTCTGGTCGGCCGTCCTGGAAGGGTGCAGCACGATGGCAGCGAAGAGGAAGCGTTGGGGATTTAGACGGAAAGAAATAACGGAAGGGGAGTTTCGGAGATGGGTGGAAGGGCGGGTGACACGGAGGGGAGGAGGGATTGGGTAATTAAGCTTCCTCTCGCAAATCACGGTGTTACGTGGCTGCGCTGCCTTCTCCCTGGCCTCCTCCTCCTGCTTGCCCCCTATGCAAGTCACCCCCGTGGAGTCCCTCTAACGCACAAGCGAGCGCGCTGGGAATCGAAGCGCTGAGCTGGCTAGCCGATAGAAGCCAGTCGGTATGGAGAACGGGAGCGAGAGAGAGAGAGACAGAGAGAGAGAGAGAGGGCTCGATGGTGCAGCAAACGCGCATGATTAAGCCAGCGTACGCGTTAGCGGATATGGCCGGGCTCTGGTGTGTTTGCGTTCAGGAAAAGCGGGACACGAATGGGGAGAGACACTGGGGAGTGATGGGAAGAGGGGAAGTGGGAGAGACCTAGGGAAGTGGGGATGAGCAGAAGTAGAGAGCGGGAGATGGGGATGGGGGGGGGGGGGGGCACGAAGGTTTGGAACGGTGCCAGACGATCGACTCGTCGTCGGTGGACGATGGCGCGCCCGGCACGAGAAAACTTCTGCCGGGTTTCCGGACACCACAACGCGTGATAAATCGCGTCTAATTGATTTCGCCTTCCTGTTCAACGCGCCGAGACGCCCCGCGCACGCCGATGGGCTGTCGATGAGAGTGTGCGCGCACAGACTCTCTCTCTCTCTCTCTCTATGGCATGCTTGATAAAGTTGGCCCGCGCTGCCGCCGTAAGTGCAGAGTTTTCAAATGGAAAGGCGGAGGGGAGGCAAAGCTTTGCTTCTGCGCAGACTTCATCGTGCATCGAGTCAGGGCGTACACTGAGTGTGAAGACGCGCTAGTCGAGAGAAGAACGGCGCGTCTTGGTTAAGGTTATGTAGAGTATTGAAAAGGGAATGCTCGAAAGTAAGGCACCAACGGATGCGAACGTTCGAACAAAAATAGCAGCCTGCATGCGATTTCGCGTCTGCCCTTCACAAAAACGTGATGCGCGGGAAAGAAGCGTTCGCAAACTCGGAAGCAGTTGACAAAAGGCAAATTTCTGGCAGATAAAATTTATTTTTTTGTTTTTGGAAGCATTTGAACGAACCATTCTGAACGGGATGGTTCGTTCGGCGCCACCATAGCGTGCAGCGAAAACGAAGATCAGTTCCGCGGAAATAGGAGTCTATTTACCGTTGCCCGCCAGCGATTCACGTGCTTCGAAGCAACGTACCTCGAAACTTCAGCATGACGACAACTTTCGCGCGTTCCTTTATCTCGTTTATTTACTTGTTTATTTTGGCTTTCAGCACTGGCTTATCTCGTTGGGTCGCATCCGCACAGTTTTCACAAAGGAGACTCCCGACAAACGCTGTTCGAACGCTTTTCATCGATACAATGAGTTGCCAAGCCTCGCCACCGGTACTCTCTCGGCGGTAAGCAGACTGTCGAAAAACTGTGGGCGCCAACAGCGACGACGTAGGTCAACCACGTGGATCATTTGTTAGCCTCCCGGATGTTCACCAACGCGAAGCGCCGCGCAACAATGAGCTCCCACCTGCGAGTCCTGAGAGCAGCGCTTGCCACTTCCGACATTTTCTTGACATGTACCGCGTTGCACTGATTTCGCGCACAGCATAGAGGCTGTCAACGCTGTGTTTTAGAGGACACTCGCAACAGTTTTCTCCGAACACCTGTATCTGTGTTTACTCTCCTTGCGACGAATCTTCGTGCGTTCTTTCACAGCACTTTACAATGTGGAGAGCCACGGCTTCTCACGTCACTGTCGCACATTGCCCGAAATCGAAGGCTTGCTCTTTGCAGCACTCTGATTCGAGGGAGAAGACGTGGAAGCGTGTTACAGATACACGTGGATTGCCAGAAGTCGCGAAACCGCTCCAGCGTCACTTGAAATCCACAGGTCTGCGTGATCGTTTGCGACTGAATGGCCAATTCATGACCGTGTGACCGCTCTCTATCGTAATTGAACTAATTTGTTTTTGTCCCATTGTCTCCCTATCATTTGACAGTATAACCAATGAGGTTCAGTCTTCCCGCCTTTCCTTTATCGCCCCTTAGACAACTGACTGACCGATCAATTGGTTTACTTATTTTGCTGGAATCTCCTAAGGCAACACCTAGACTATTCGTAGACGCCACAGTGAGGTGCTCCGCATTAATTTTGACCACGTAGATTTCTTTAAACCGCACTTTAATCTGAGTGCTCAAGCAATATTAGAGTGCTTACACGTGTCCGGTACTCCGGCCAAGGGGGCTTGCCTTTGCGCCTCCACCTATCCGGCGAAACGCCCAGTCTGCTTGCGTTTACCGGAATACCAGACACGCTAAAACACTGTTGTATTGTTGTAATCATCATACGCCAGTCTCGTTCCAAATAAGTGTGCGCGAGAAAGAATGAGCGAGTGAGTGAGTGAGTGAGTGAGTGAGTGAGTGAGTGAGTGAGTGAGTGAGTGAGTGAGTGAGTGAGTGAGTGAGTGAGTGAGTGAGTGAGTGAGTGAGTGAGTGAGTGAGTGAGTGAGTGAGTGAGTGAGTGAGTGAGTGAGTGAGTGAGTGAGTGAGCGAGCGAGTGAGCTAGTGAGCTAGTGAGCTAGTGAGCGAGCGAGTTAACGAGCGTGAGTGCGTGGGCGTGTGACCGTGTCTTTTCGCTTTCACGTGGAAATTTTCTTACAGAAACGCCGAAAATTTTTTCGCACGGCGTGAAATTCCGGGGCACTGCGTGAGCCACGAGGAAACGTACAGTCAGATAAAAGAAAGACCGATGAATACAGAAGAAAGATCGAGGAAATGCATGATTGGGAAGCGGCAAAGGGCGAATAGGAGGGGCTCTTACCAACCAGGACGAGCCAAGCTGGTAAAAACGAGACAAGCCGAAGGGCCCGCGCCTTTTATTCTTTTTTTGCCTCTCGTTCTATCTCGTTCGCAGCCGAGAGCAGAGCTCGGGCTCTGTCTAAAAGCCACTAATGCAGCGACGACCAAAGGCTCGCCGAAGCATTTTGGTGCTTACGCTCCTGTTCGGAACTCCCCCCTCCCCCTTTTCTACCCTGCTTCTGTCCCTCAGAATCGAGAAATGATCGCACCGCCTGCAAAAAGCGACGCCAAAAAAGGAGCCGTAGCCGCCAAATTGAAAGCAGATGGAACCGTCAAAAGCAAGGCAAGCCAAGCCAAGCCAAGCCAAAGCAAAGCGGCAGCAAAGCGCACTGGCGGTTGCCAAGCGGTGTGCCTCAGTTCCGCGCTCATCAATGCTGAGGAGAATGAAGGATAAGAGAGGAGGTGCTACTGCGTTGCTTTTAAGCTATTATATCTCTTATTCCTTTTTTATCTATATATATCTCCGTACTTCAAAAATAAAATCTAGATGAAACAAATAAATGGGCTTTTAAAAGGGGTTAAAAGGGCTCGTGGGGCAGAACGAAAGATCCAAATTTGAAAGTTGTACCGCGAAGTTTCCTTGGACAAAAAAAGAAAAAAAAAAGGGGTGGGGAACAGGGATTTCTTTCTCGGTAAATAGAAGACGCGGGCATAAGTGCAGCATAAGTAAATGTAACGCAAAATTCTAGACGCGCGGAGAAGGATCTAAAAAAAAAAAAATAAAACACACACACGCAACCTTTCAACTGGTGGTGGGGGATATGGGTTCTGAAAACCCCGAGTATTGAATCTACGCCGTCGCCTTAAAAGAAAATAACAATAATAAGTGTAGGATTGCGTTTCGCCGCAGAGCGCTTCGAGGCCCCATAAAATGCCTCGCGCGGAGCTAAACAGAAAAGCCAGGCGATAAAAAAAAGATATAGAAACGAAACGAGAAGCGCTGCAGTGCGAGCGAAAAACAACGAGAGAGAGAGAGAGAGAGAGAGAGAGAGAGAGAGAGAGAGAGGTGGGGAGAGGCAGAGAACACGCGGTAAGCAGAACGTAGAGTGTGGGACGGGTATTGAAATAGATGAAACAGAAGGGAGAGTAAGGGGGTAAGGGGGAGATGTACGGTACACACCCGGATGCGTAGGGATTATCGTCCACACAGAAAAGCTTCGAACGAACACGGTCGGCGCGGTGATGACTACGAAGCGTGCCTATAGAGCGAACGCTCTTCCTTTTCTGTTCCCCCCCCCCCCCCTTTCTTTTTATTTCCTCTCTCGCGGAGGCCTTCTTCCGCAGCACTAATCCTCCAGACGTTGTGCTAAGTGCAGAGCTCGGCAATGCCTCGTTCCGCGAACTCGTGTCACCGGGATTCTCTGTCTAACCTTTTTTTTTTTTCTTTCACTGCGTTTCTTGTTTTTTTTTTTTTTTCGAGCGAGTAAAATACACGCATTGGGTCGGGGAAAGACGCGCTGTGCAGGCGGCAAAAAGGAAAATTTGAAAGACAGACAAACACTCAAAAAAAATTTCGCGCAGAGTCTCCCCTGGAGTTGTCAAAGCATGCTTAAGCATTGGACCACTCGATCATCTCTACGCTGCCCGGTGTCATTATCGACCTTAACAAACTTGATCCGACCAGTATGCAAACTTATCAACCCCTCTCGGTCGCCTAACAAGTTTGTTGTGCCTGCGAGCACAACACGGCGCGTACTACGTGGAGGTTCCAATTACAGAGTCCTGTGCATTCCCGTTCGACTTCTTATACTGTGTTGTGTATTCATCTTTAGCTTCACTGTACTGACTCGGGAATGAAAGAAGGAAAAGCAGCAGAGGTGAGAGGAAAGAATAGAATCGGAGAAGGCGGAAATCGTTTCTTTCTTTTTTAGTTCTGCTTTATCATTTGGGTTGCCATACCGCATAACGTCAGAATTAAATTAAATATAAGCATTTAGACGCGCTTTATGCAGATACTGCGAAAGCGGCTTGTCGAATGTGTTGTCCATGACCAACCGTTCATGGTGGGGTGTTTACCAGCTTCACGCGTAGGGCGAATTCACACCCCGTCGCTGACCAACGATATTATTTCTTCTTCGCGCTTCCAATTTTCAAAGTCAGTTTGTGGCTTTTAAAGGTTTCTCTGTTCCCTTCTGATCGCGAGTGCGACGAAGATAACGATAAATTTGTAATGCCACCAATTTATAATGTCATCAATTCATAATGGTGTCGGTTATGCCGGGCCGGCTGTTGGCTATTTCAAAAATCCAATTTAATCGGAGCATAGCCTACTTAATTTTGTCAATGCTTGCCCAGTGACGCCAAAACACGGGGGTCAGCCAGGGGGCGCCACGATTCCACGGTTGAGTCACAGTTTATGAGGCACGGTTGGAGTCGCGCACACTTTCTTTCGTCGCACCCCGTACGGTAGGGAAAGAGCGGCAGCAGCGCACGGTGAAAGTTGTCCATTCTCTGCAAACAATAGGTATTTCATATCTGTGGGAACGCAGAGGTGTTTCAGGGGTGAGCTCCCTTGCAATGCGGAATGACCGGTCAGGCATATTCTAAATGTACAAGTGAATAAGCTCGCACCGAATATGGGCTCCGAGAAGACAATGGACGGTTTGCGAGGCTCGTGTGCTCTTACGTAAAGCCTCCGAGATTGCGCACGCTCTCGGAGGCGATGTTCTGACTGTTGGAACCTACGGTGTCGCGACGGGAACTGTTGGAAATTAGGTGAGTGCGGATGTCGCGGTACGATTAGTCGTACGTTCTGACTGGACACAAAAATTGTACTGTGGTGAACGCGGTCACTGACCAAGTCGAACTGAAACAAGATAAATGTACCACGCGTCTCCTCTTCACTAGCTTAATATAAGGTAGAACGGAAGCGAAAATGTATTGATTGTCGCACGCGTTCTGTAGAGGCTGGTCATTTTCAATATTTTAGAGGACACCCACGCCAAGAGTAACCAAAGCTAACCACCAGGTTAAGGCTTCGAATCATGCTGCCTGCCAAAGTCACACAAAAAAAGTTCGGAAATTACTACTTTTTTTTTTTTTTTGGAGAAAGGGGGCGGGTGGGATGTCGGCGTTTTTTTTTGTTTCGGCATCTAGAAGGTGACTAGCCCAACGTTCTGGTGGCAACAACAGGCAGAAAAGCGCACTTACGGTGAGCGCAATAAGTGTTACTGCCTTTAAAACTGCTGCCTCGCAACAAAATGCCACAATACGTTGCTGCGCGATCTTGCTCAACATCACTCGCATGCGGTAAGCAACGGCAACGCATTAACTCCGTGTGCCATATTCGCCAGTCAGGAAGGCAAACACACACGTGCAAAAAAGAAAGAAACCACGGGCCCACCTTTGGAATAAGCTAAGCGTTAATTTATAACCTCTAAAACGAGTTGATGAGCGCGAGCGTCGCAAGCGCAGGTGCCCAGCTGTGTTAGCTCGAAAGCCGCATTAGCGAGAGGCGTGGGCGCTTTTATAAGGTAGGCGAGACAAGAGCGGCTAGTTGTTTGCCGACGTCGTTTTAAAAGTGATTAAAACGAAGAGCGACATGCCGCGCTGTCGCTCCAATTTTAGAAAGTGGGGCGGCGCTGGAGTCGGAAACTCGCTTAACAGCGCACTGTCAGCGCGGCCATAATTCACAGGTACCCCACCAACTATATACCGCTCAACGAAATAACAAGAAAGAAAAGAGAAAGCCGGGTCTCAGTGCAAATGACCAAAGTTAGAAGTCTGCGTATATATTTCTTTATAACTATGTTTTTTTTTTCTTATTTTTTGCTATTGCGGGACCTTCAAATTTGACCTGTGGCCTGGGCACGTGACAAAGAGACAAGGAAAAGTCACACGCGCACACACTGACGCTCAAAATGAAAACGCACTGACGAAAGAAAAAGCGAATTGCCGTTACCTTTCGCACAAAACCGTGAAACAGATTGCGGCGGAGTGGCTTACCTGCAACAGAGAAAAACCGAACCGAAACAGTCAATCACGAGGTGCAGAGAGAGAGAGAGAGAGAAGCGATCACATTACTTCAAAAAAAAAAAAAAAACTATACATAAATAAACCGACACAGGCGCTCAGGACTCAGTACGGATAAGACAAAAGCTCACAAAATTGGGTGTGAAAGCCGACAAGGGCGTATACAGAGCAATAAACATAAAGGACTAAAAAAAAAAGAACAACACGGTTCAAACAACGCGGTTGAAAGAGTATCCGGATTCCGGACACGCGCGAACCCTTTAATTCATAACTGCCGCATTATTTACAGCCACTAACCCAAAGAGGTCACAATTCACGCCCGGGTGGCGTAATAATACGCACCGAAAAAGCATGAAAGGCTGAAGGAAGGAAAGAAAGAAATGAGACAGGGCAAAAGGCAAAAGCAAAAAAAAAAAAAAAGAAGAGAAAGGAGTACACGTCGCGCGACAGGCACGCGTGCGCCGCAAGAAGAGGAAGATCACAAAAGGGTGGTGCTTTGGCGCCGGTGGTGAGAAGGGAGCAAAACGCGACAAAGAAAGAAACGGCAAAAAATTAAAGCGAAATGAAAGAATAATCGAAAGACAGAGGAGAAACAAACGGCGTCAAACTCGTACGAACGCAGCAGCGCCTTCTTGCGCTAACTTTTCTCTCTCTCTCGCCTAAGCCTTCGCCCCAAGCGCAGAACGATATAGGGTGAGGGAGAGTTAAACTATGGGAACACAGAGCGAAAGAAGGAACATATAGGGAAGGCGTGGGAGCAGGAGGAGGAGGATGAAAAAGAGGTGGGGGGAGCGGGTGGTGTGCGCGAGAACGACGAGTACACGACATCCGCACTAAGAGAATTACCCGGAAAACCAGCGGCGACAACGCGAGAGAGACAGAGAGGGGGGGGGGGGGGGGGGGAGCACCAACCAGCCGTCGCGGCAGGCAAAGCTCGCAACGATGGCCGAGCCCGCACGAGCGCGCCAGGCGCTTCACGAACCATTACGGCGCTGCTCGTGAAAAAACAGTGGCTCGCCGCTTTCGCCGCTCATTCCGGGGCTATGACCAGAGCTTTTTTTTTTTTTTTTTTTTTTTTTTTGTCGCCACCGCGGTACCATTGCCACCACAGAGGGGTGGGCCGCAATCATAAGCGCCCGCCCGAGAGAACAAGGGGAGCAGAAACGAAAACGGTCAGGTGTACTGCCACGCTCGCGTCGCTAGTTGTTCGTCTTTCGTTTCGTTTGTATGAGCGCTGTTACGCTTTGAAACACACACACACGCCTGCACACGCACGCACACGCACGCACGCATACAAGAACACACACTCACGGGATAGCAAACGGAAGCGTCATATTATTCGGCGGTCATGGCAAGCCTCGGCCAGGGTCGCAAATCATGAACTGCACAAAGGGTAAGTGTATGTGTGCAATAGTATATCGCTGTCTAGTGAAATCGGCGGGCGTGTGTGTCTGTGGGCCGCGTGCGAGCTGGGTGAGAGGCAAGAAGAGTGGGAGAGAGATGGGGGGGGGGGGGAAGGTGCTAAGCGGGAATGTACATGAAGCCTGGACGTGCGGCACTTAAGAACGTGAAGGACTAACGCGTCCGGCAGGCCGTTCCTGCGGTTGGAGTGAGCTCTTCCGGACCACACCTGCCCACAGCGCGTGTAAAGAAAGTCTAGATGAGCTGGCTTCAGGCGGCCGACCGACATTGTCTCTTCGCGTCCGCTGACAAGAAGTGTGGAAAACTTGGCGGCACGCTTGAGGGACCTTGAAGGGACCGTCGTAAGGAGCTTGTAAAGGAGCGCGAGTAGCGTCGGTACGGATAAATACGGAACTAATATGAAGTAAATATGGAGTCATGTAAACATTTCTCAGGTCGTTGCAAAGCGGCGGTGGTATACCAGCGGCCATTGTAGATTGTAGGTCAGCAGATGGCGGCTCCGGGCTGAAGAACTCAACGGGTACGCGAAGTGTCTTGCCGAATACAAGTTCAGCTGAGAAACACTGTGCATACGCTTTCAGAGCTATGCGAAGACCTAGTAGAAACAAAGGCAGGCGCTCTGTCCATGAAATCGTGGACAGATATCAAAATAAAAGTTTGAAGAAAAAAAATGATCGTGGCCGTCTGAACTCTCTTTACAATTTCTCCATAGCTTCCCACTAAAACTATTTATGGGCTCGCTAAATGTCCCAAAGAGAAAAATGCCCCCCCCCCCCCTCACCCCAAGCTGACATTATCTTAGGACAGTAGCCACAGATTCGAATTATTGAGATCATTCAACTAATAAGCAATTCTTTTCCCGGTTATGATAGCTCTCTTGCACCTCTATAAGCCACTATGCTTGTGCGAAGTGATTGCAACTCGAAGCTGTTCCGACACAGAGATTGAAAAGGATAACACTAAATAACGCTTATTTCTAGTATGCGTACAGGGTACCAGAATCACAAAGGTAAAAACACACACACAAGAAACGAGAGACGGTCACGGCGGAGAACAATGCTGAACATCCATAACAAAGGAAACCGTGGAGGAGGTAAGAACAAGGAAGGGGCCAGCGAGTAGAGGCGAGATGGTAAAGGGGGAAAGGGCTTCATCAAATGCGTCACGGCACAGCCTGTCGATGCCATAACCGTTCATTTGCGCGCTGTGTGCGCGTGAGATCACCCGCGTCAAACGGGCAAGGCCACCGGACGGACGGACTCGCACGCACACATGCACGCACACATATACACACACACGCACACACATACACACACGGGCGCACGCACGCACGGACACTCACTCACTCACTCACTCACTCACTCACTCACTCACTCACTCACTCACTCACTCACTCACTCACTCACTCACTCACTCACTCACTCACATATGCGCACCCGCTAAACCCGCGAAAGGCAGGCGTAGTAACAGCACAGAAACGTCGCTGCGCTTCTGGGGTTTAGCGACACCACCGCGACGCAGCAGAAGCAGAAAGAAGGAAAGAAGGAACGGTAGATGTTCCCACAACGTTGCGAGCCATCCTATAAACATGAATCCTGTATGCAACCCTCCCTCCCCCACCCCCAACCCACGATGCGACGCGTTTGTACGTACTTTGGCCTTCGTCGCCGCGAAAGCGGCAGGCTGGGTCGTTTTTCTTTTACCGCCTACATCGCTGTCGCCCGCGCTCGCCATTGCCCTTGCATCTCCCCCATCCTCCATACTAAAAAAACCCTTTTTGTGCAGGGAATAAGGAGAAACGCTCTATCACCGCCAATCGAAGCGATCGGCCGTATTTCATCAGGGTCCCACCCAGAAGGAGAAAAGAAAAACAAATATAGTCACTTCGTCAGTCGCTGCCGCGGGCTTCTTTTTTTCTTTCCTTCGTTTTCCCTCAGCGTCCCGCTGCGTCGGAGGTTTGGTGGATCGCACAAACCATGCAGTTTGCGAGCCCCAGAATAAGAAGAGAGAGAGGAAACGAAAATAACGCGAAAGCGTCAGAGTCAAGGAAACTGAAGAAAGGCAAGTAGAGTGGGAAAGCAAAATGCCTAAAAAATATACCATGCAGCTTGAGCTACGAGGTGATGCAAATGCGTGCGCGAGTGCCAGCAATTCCCGAAGGGCGGGCAGGAAAAGTAACTGGGGCCACTGGAACAGGCAGCCCCCGGGGAGATTGACGCGTCATATAAACGCCATTTGTATTTAAGATGGCCTCAATTTCTGGGCAACAAGTAGGTGGCCACGACGGAGCACGGCTGAGCTGACGCTGTCTTTCGGAGCGTTTAGTCAAGCGAGAAAGATGACAGCGGGAAAGGAAAACGAGGTACGTGCACTTTACAGAAAAAAAGAAAAACGAGGAAACGGAAGGGCGTTTTCCATTCGTATTGAACCGACTTTCGGCTGTGGTTCTGACGGTTTGATCAATGTTTTGCAAACAGCCTGTGCAAAAAAAAGTATGAATGAACGAAATAACACACACACACACACACACACACACACACACACACACACACACACACACACACACACACACACACACACACACACACACACACACACACACACACACACACACACACACACACACACATCCATCCATCCATCCATCCATCCATCCATCCATCCATCCATCCATCCATCCATCCATCCATCCATCCATCCATCCATCCATCCATCCATCCATCCATCCATCCATCCATCCATCCATCCATCCATCCATCCATCCATCCATCCATCCATCCATCCATCCATCCATCCATCCATCCATCCATCCATCCATCCATCCATCCATCCATCCATCCATCCATCCATCCATCCATCCATCCATCCATCCATCCATCCATCCATCCATCCATCCATCCATCCATCCATCCATCCATCCATCCATCCATCCATCCATCCATCCATCCATCCATCCATCCATCCATCCATCCATCCATCCATCCATCCATCCATCCATCCATCCATCCATCCATCCATCCATCCATCCATCCATCCATCCATCCATCCATCCATCCATCCATCCATCCATCCATCCATCCATCCATCCATCCATCCATCCATCCATCCATCCATCCATCCATCCATCCATCCATCCATCCATCCATCCATCCATCCATCCATCCATCCATCCATCCATCCATCCATCCATCCATCCATCCATCCATCCATCCATCCATCCATCCATCCATCCATCCATCCATCCATCCATCCATCCATCCATCCATCCATCCATCCATCCATCCATCCATCCATCCATCCATCCATCCATCCATCCATCCATCCATCCATCCATCCATCCATCCATCCATCCATCCATCCATCCATCCATCCATCCATCCATCCATCCATCCATCCATCCATCCATCCATCCATCCATCCATCCATCCATCCATCCATCCATCCATCCATCCATCCATCCATCCATCCATCCATCCATCCATCCATCCATCCATCCATCCATCCATCCATCCATCCATCCATCCATCCATCCATCCATCCATCCATCCATCCATCCATCCATCCATCCATCCATCCATCCATCCATCCATCCATCCATCCATCCATCCATCCATCCATCCATCCATCCATCCATCCATCCATCCATCCATCCATCCATCCATCCATCCATCCATCCATCCATCCATCCATCCATCCATCCATCCATCCATCCATCCATCCATCCATCCATCCATCCATCCATCCATCCATCCATCCATCCATCCATCCATCCATCCATCCATCCATCCATCCATCCATCCATCCATCCATCCATCCATCCATCCATCCATCCATCCATCCATCCATCCATCCATCCATCCATCCATCCATCCATCCATCCATCCATCCATCCATCCATCCATCCATCCATCCATCCATCCATCCATCCATCCATCCATCCATCCATCCATCCATCCATCCATCCATCCATCCATCCATCCATCCATCCATCCATCCATCCATCCATCCATCCATCCATCCATCCATCCATCCATCCATCCATCCATCCATCCATCCATCCATCCATCCATCCATCCATCCATCCATCCATCCATCCATCCATCCATCCATCCATCCATCCATGCGATATCGACACGCAAGTTTGTAGAGGGTTTCTGCAATCATCGACTGGGAATGGAAGCAATTGAATAATAAAGAACGCTTCAGAAGCTTCCATGTATTTTTCACTCCTAGTTAATATATATAATAAAATATCTATATATAAGAAATAAAAACTTCATAAAATGGTAACGGAGTTCTTATTTAGAGCCGGGCATCCCAAACGTTGATCGCTAGCATAGAAGCTCTACGCAAAAAAAAAGTGCCCATAGACTAACGGAAAAAAGAAATTAATAAAAAGAACCACACACAAAGGTATAAACAGCGGAGCTGAGCACGCACACAAAAAGCACTCAAAGCGCGAAACAGGGTGCGTAGGCAACAACTAATGAGTCTGACAGCAATGATGGAAGCTTGGAAGAGCCTTCGATATTCGCAAGATAGATTGATGTGTAATTGAGAATCCAGAAACCATCGCATCTCGTTGGTTTATTCAGTGGCCGAGCGGGGAGGGGGAGGGTGCATGCCCGCGGTTTTTTTTTGTTTGTTTGTTTTTATTTTTAATGGTATTCACTGCCACTCAATTTTGCGCGTGAAACGCTCTGAACATCACCCCAGTTTGAGTCGCTTTTGTATTTGTTGCTCTTTGTGCGGTGATAACACACGAAATTGTAAGATTCTCGGGCAGTGAATTCTGATCCCCGATTGTCGGTGGAAATAATGAATACCTGAATGTGTAAGTCTGGAACCTACATTCAATTAAATGCGTAGGGTGCTTATCACTCATAAGCCAACCTTAATGACACTGAATAACGATTGATATGTGGTGTTTAATGGCGCAAGGGCCAAGTATGGCCAAAGAGCGCCGCTGAATAACGCTTAAGAAGAAGGCTAAAGTAGAAGAATGAAAGAAATGCAAAGCGCCCTGAGCAACGCAGAAGATTTCATTATTCAAGCATTATTCGGGTTCGCACTCATTGCACGTTGCACTTTCTGACAGCGCAATACAGTCACTGCAGCGGAGCCTAGCTACAGAGTACTAGTTTGCATTATATGCTAATTGCACTAGCACGCGACAAGGCGGATTTGTAGAACACGCGTACAATGCTGCTGACTTCCAAATGAGCTTCACGAACGGAGTCAGTAGAACTATGCGGATATTCAGCCCTCCAGTGCTTTCCAAGCTCTCCACAGCAAATTTCTTTTATTCGATTCACTATAGTCACGGCGCGTCACTGCACAGAAAAAGAAGTAGGGCGCGTCTACTGAAAGGGCAGGTGTCACCAGGCCACGCATTTTGTAGCCTTCGTCAATGCTAAAAATCACTTTTATCATCGTATGTGCTGATGCAAATGCTCAGGTAACGTTACAAACCGAAGGTAAATCGTCATAAAAGCGACTCACTGGGCGAGCGACAAATTGCCGCTTTAATACAAAAGAACGCATTGTAATGAATGAGCAGGGCTATACGACAACAGAGCGAAGCAGGATATCGCTGCTTAGACATTAAATAGTTCAAGAAACGTTGAATATATGCAGGTGAACGCAGATTATTGGACAACTGTTTAAAAAGTAAGGAAAGTAAAGGAAGAACGTTGGAGAACACATTTGCACTCCAGCGATTTGGTTATTTGCATACTCAGCGGTAAGCTAAGCCTAGCTTTATTCCGACTATTCTGTAGTCGATTCTAGAAAACGATTTAGAAGACAAAAAGAAAAAAAGGCAAGAAGGGCGGAGATGGGGTAGTGGGCCAGGAGAAACCCATTTGTAATTCTGGCTACAAATCTTGTTCGTCTTCGGAGCTGAAGTGCTCAAGCCTAACGACCTGTTCTTGCTTGAAGAGCAAGAAAAGAAATAAAACAAAATAATAGGATAATAAAGAGCCGAAAAAAAAGAACGACGAGCCTTTTACGGAGACGCAACTTTTTTTTCTTAGTTTCAGTCAAGATCATCATCTACCAAAACAAATCTGTATCCTTGATGCTTGCTTGCGCTATGAAAAATTATGAGCAGTGGCACCGTATGAGCAACGAATATTTTCGTTATTTTGTCGAGATAGTTAAGACTAACCACAGAACTTAAGGTATCGCACGTAAAACATAGTTGTGTGTTTTGAGTGTCACTTCAGTGATAGACTTC
Organism: Dermacentor andersoni; assembly: GCF_023375885.2. Lineage (NCBI taxonomy): Eukaryota > Metazoa > Arthropoda > Arachnida > Ixodida > Ixodidae > Dermacentor > Dermacentor andersoni. Next base: position 51,807,306 of record NC_092819.1, on the reverse strand, counting down.
ATGGCTTATAATTTAGGTCAAAGAAGTAAAACAATTGCTTTCACAAATACGGATAAGAATCTAGGAATTTTATACTACCAGTTATGACACTGAGTCAGTGTTTAAGGCGCAGTCCACGAAATCACACCTCTCTTTACTACATGGTGGCATTCGAATAAATGCGGCTGCATTTCAAAATAAGTGCTTTAATGTACTTTCTTTAAAGAAGCTACTTTAGAGTACTACTTTAAGGTAATTCCTTTCCGTGCGATAAGACACTCGCTGCTTATCAGCGGAGCAGAAAACTTCTTGGCAACAGCATCTTCCTAACAGTATACGGATGTCCTTATACACAATGTTTTCAACTTGAAACCTCACAAAGCACTACCGCTTGCCTCGGCTGTTCACTTGAGAAAAATATGACATCGATACTCTAAGGTGAAACCAAACTTACAGAAGGCCCTATCTCTGTCTAATGTTTTTTTTTTTATATATATTTGGCAGGCGTATCCCTCCGGGGTGTTTTCTTTGGGGCTTAGACTTTAGCGTGGATACGTCTTCTGCGCGCTAACAGCTTCGTGGATCATATTTTACATCCTTGTCCTAAATTACAATAAAAACGCCCTTAACGCACAGAGCGGTTGCTCCCTAAAGTGAACGCAACATTCGAACTTACAGTTGTTGTTACGTCCGTCTTGTTAGTTCATTTAGCTGTTGCTCTTACAGTGCACATTATTGTCCAATATACTTGCGGGAACTGTGGAAACGAGGCAGGAGAACACAACAGAGGCGCCAAACTTCAAGTCGGTAAGGGTTTTTCGAGTCGGAAGCCAAGCGTGCGCGTTTCTGTTTCGCGCTTTCTTGGTACAACCTTGATTCTTAACCAGAGTCGGGTAACTGAACTTGTCATACACATATACCCCCCCTCCCTACCTCCATCAGCGCTCCGCCGACTCACGCTGTGCTCGATTGTAGTAGCACCTAACTCAAAGGGCTTCACTCCAAAAACACTATATCGCACTTGCGATACCGTACATGAGGTAGGCTGACCCCACTGGTAACTCTGTCCCACAAGGAAAAACAACATCAAACTTCTTTTTTCCCCGCAGAGAATTTGAAACCAGGCCGTGTGCTTAGAAAATGTCGAACAATCTGCTTTCTTGCTTTGCAAGAAAAAAAAGAAGCGAGGACCACGGTGGAGGTAGCTCTAAAACCTTGTACTGGCTTTTCGCTCGGTGCTAAGTTGAACAAAATCTGAGTATGTGGTTCGGACGTGAAGAACTACGACGAGGTTTCGCAAGACTGAATAGAATCGCCTGTACTTAAATGCATTGCAACATACAAGGAAATGTTGTTCGCCTGCGTTGCAAGCCACGGCTCGCGATTGTCGTTTTCGTTCAGCATGGTGGGAACGTTCTTCGTCGGTGGTCGTTTCGCGCCGGCGCCGTTTACGTTCTCGTTGCTGTTCCCTCCGGCGCTCCTCGTACGTATGTTGTTCTTCGGGTGTACGAACTATACGTGTCCGCCCCATCGATAAGTCAGTGGTTTTACCGTAGATACCTATCCTGCTTATATATTGCGATAACTTCGACGTCACGCTATTGTTCACAGCGAGCGTTCTAACCTGTTCCCCATTTGGCATCTACACCGCCGCACTGCGCCCGTATGGATTTGTTAGAAGTCGCTAAGTCCGTTTCTGCTGTCAGACCGCGAAAAAACTACGGAAGGTTAGTCATATGGAGCTGTCGCTGTAAAAGAGTGAGAAGAAAAAAAGAGTGAGAAGAAAAAAAGAAATGCCTTTACATAGCCATTCGAGTTTCCGCTTTCTTTTTTTTTTTTTTTTTTTTTTGTCCTCCTGTAAAGCGTGCATCTCCCCAAGCGTAGTCTGCGTGCAAGAAAGCACACACAGTGGGAAGATGGGAACGAAAGCGTGTTTATTTCTGCAGCAGCGTTTCTGCTCTTGCCTTGAACTGCCATTTTAGTTTAAAGAGGCTGCTAGCTCAGGAATTGCTACGGACATGCGCGTAGTAGCGTTTAACGCTCATTGTTCTAGCCAAGTGTTTGCGGCGTTTGCGCTAGATTCAGCTACATTTCCAAAAAGTTTTCTAAGGATTACCCTGAGGCATCTGTGACCTTTTCATGAGCATTGTATGACTTCGCTAGACAAGACACTCGACATGTAGAAATGACTCATTTCTGACATAACCCCTGCCATCTTACGTGTCATGTTATGTGTATGGCCAGGCACCACATCTCTATTTTACTATAAAGAATGTCTCGATTTTGTTCCCTCTCACTGAATACCCGACTCGCATCAGCCAAGAACTACGTAGTTCCTTTCTAAGCATGACGCACATATACATGGCGTTAACCAAGTTTCAGCCAGGCTCCAGCCATATTTTGCTGGTCTTGTATAGTCGGGCATCTGTCGCAGACTCTCGGTGCGTCCTACCGAATCTCGGATGTGTCAAGAAGCTTTAACGAACGCTTCCGTACAAAGCTAGAATACAACCAAGCGGGACAAAAACAAAATTCGCACAGTGGTTATAGACGTGACCGGCACACCGGTTATAGACGAGACACAGAACCCTTTGATACTCAGTTGCACCCTGTTCGTATTAGGTAAAGGTTATCGCTAGGCATTTTAACATGTTATTGTTCATTGAAAGGGGAGAAAAATATGCCGTCCACCTTTGAGCAACACGAAGTCAGAAAGAAAACTTGCACGGTTTACTCAGAAAGAGGCCCGTGTGGCTTTGTGCCTTTGTGCTGCTGTGACGTCGATGACAAGTTTTTGTCTGTTTTTCTTGCACGAAACTTACCCCCCTGTGGATTTCCGCAGACCTTATTTGCAGTTGTTAATTGCGAAAAATGATTTGTCTTTTGGTTCTTCAGACGGCTTCCTTCAAAACATGTTTTTCCAGAGAAGATGTTTCCATCAATCTCTACGAGCCGCCACTGTGGTTCAGTGGTTGATGGTTCTGATGCCATGTACGAAGCCGCGGCTTCCGTTTTCACCTTTGCGCTGGCCGTATTCCTAAAGGAGCGAAATGCAGAAGCGCCCGTGTGTTGAGCTTACTGCGCAAGTTTAGTTAAGCCATGCGCTCAATATTATTCCACGACTCCCCAACTCAAGGAGTCTCATATCCAGAGTGTGGCTTTGTATCGTAAGGCATTACACCTTTCCTTATTAAAAGCGAAGCTTTTCTTTGCAAACTTCGCCGGCTTTCGTGACCGTGGCTGCGTTCTCGCTGTTCCCTTGCCGAATAGGCCAACGAATCAGACCGCCCCCAGAGGGCGCTCACCTCCATGAATCCGCAGAGACAGTGAAAAACAGAAACAGTGAACTGGATGTAAAAGAATGGAAACATGAGAGACCATAGAGATTCATAAGAAAGAGATGAAATAAATTAGAAAGGAAAATCTGTACAATAGCAAGAAGGAAAGTACCTTTCTATTTGAGGCTCGAGCTGGCTGCCTGAGGACAAAAACATACCAGAGCAAATATTCGCAACTACATTAGGCATGTGTTTGCCGCAGCAAAAATCCGGAGACCACTCAGCCCATTCTAATGGAGTGCGAAGGGATTCACCCATTGATACCCCTAGGTATCGTACACCTTCCAGAATCGCTTGGATTTGAAGTGGACGGAAACATAAACCGGTCAGCAGTCGAGATACACAAGAAACGTTTAGCGTATTGGTGGAAAAAAGGCAGGGAAGAGATTGATATGACTGGATTCATTACAGACATAAATAGCGGTACAAGGTACATAGAAAAGTTTTGAAGAGAAAAAATAAGGAAACTTATACAAAATGCTAGAATGAAAAGCATGTACAGCATACCTGAGTAACTCAATCAGGCTAGGTGACTAGTTGTCATCACCCCGTTTCAAACGGACTGCCAATAAATCATAAACACCATCATCAACAACAACGCGGCAGCGGCGGCGGCGGCGGCCGTGCGGGGGAAAGAAAAAAAACGAACCAGAAAGCTCGCCGTCGCCGATGCGCGGCTGCACAGTGGAGAAGCAAACGTACACTTGGTAACACAGCAAAGGGGCACGGACAAAAGGAAGAAGCACGACATTGCGGCGCGCGTGCTTCTTCCATTTGTCCGTGCCCCTTGCGCTGTTACCAAAAGCACGATAAATCCTACCCGACTCGCGCACCTAGCTATCTTACGGAAGTAAACACTCCTTGCGGATAGAATTAACTCGAACTACGTACGTATACGCATGCTGCCTCTGAAACTACGATGCGTTCAAGGCGACCTTCGCACTCGCTAGGAATCAGCAACTGTGCTTAACAAAAGGCTCAGAAAAATTTGTTCGCGCGAGCGCGTGCGTGTCAGTGTATGTGCGTGTGTATTTGCGTGCGTATGCGTGTGCTTGTTTCGACTCTCTATGCACTCACACAAAGCTTCGCTGTGTGTAGACTCCAACTCATCGGATATGCTGCATTCTTCAGTGTGACGCATTCTTTGGGCGCTTGACACACTTTTGGGGGTTGGACTGCCCATCTAATGTCTCTAACAGTTTTCCCGCCAACCTAGGTTCACGGATGGTCCATGGTCGAACTGCTGTGGAACAGGGTCCGAAACCGAATGTCGGACCAACGTGAGTCACTGAGCGTGTCACACTATGGACTTACGTGCCGCTCTTCAACGAACCTCTCCGGCGCCGACGTGAGCCCCCGGGTACGTGCGCCTCGGTCTGAGCTGCTCTCTTCGATAAACCTCTTACATATCAACTTGGATCACTGGGTACCAGCCCTAAGGCGTTTGCCACTGTTCAATGATGATGATGATGATGATGATGATGATGATGATGATGATGTGCGGTGTTTTATGGCGAGAGGGCCAGTTATGACCAAAGAGCGCCATAAGATGAATTGCTGTTCAATGAATCTCTTTGCCGTCAACTTGCGTAACCAGGCATGTAACTAGGCATGTAGTGATCCTTCAAATCCCTCTACTGCTCGGTGGAATGGAATCCGCACAACTTGCGGCACTTACGGCGGCACCGCTAGATGGCGCGGCGTGTGCAGCAGGAAGCGCGATAGAGGAGCCCGGCTGCGCATGCGCCTCGTACATGACGCGTTTCGGCGTTTGCAATACGGTGCGTTGATATACTTATTGCTTCAACGCTAATCGCTTTAAAGTCGACATTTAATCGTGAGACGGGTTCTGCGAGATCTTTTTCTATTTTTTTTTTCTCATTTCATACCGCAGACTCGCCGTGGTTGCTCAGTGGCTATGGTGTTGGGCTGCTGAGCACGAGTTCGCGGGATCGAATCCCGGCCTCGGCGGCCGCATTCAGCTGGCGGCGAAATGCGAAAACACCCGTAGTGCTAAGATTTAGGTGCACGTTAAAGTACCTCAGGTAGTCGAAATTTCCGGAGTCCTCCACTACGGCGTGCCTCATAATCAGAAAGTGGTTTTGGCACGTAAAACCCCATAATTTAATTTCATACCGCAGGTTTATTACGCGCACTACTTAGCGCTACGAGTGCTGCGTGCGTTGGTAAATGATAGACATAAGGTGAAATCCAGTGAATAAAACGCTTACGCAAGATACACGGGAGTGTCCTGTGTGTCCAAGGTTTCGTACAGTGCACGACTTCTATTTTACGCATGCGTCTTTTTTTCCAGGTGGTTCTTGTTTTAGCTGTTTAGCGATGTATCTGCTGTTCTACGAAAAAAAAAAGATATCCCTAACCTGAGCTTAGTTTTGCGTGCTTTGCTTCTGTGGTCTTGCTCTTTTTGCGAAGCGCATTTGCAATCGGAGATTTCCAAATATTTTCAGATCAAGTCGAGCTTTCAAAGTGACAGTGAACGTTGCACATCGTCGATTCACCTATGCCACAAAAAATAAAAAAAGAACATTTCAAGCCACGTCTAGCTTAGAGTCCCTAGACATTGAGCCCACAGTGCTGAGTGTGTTGCGTGCGCGGTGATCTGGGAAGCAGGAAGTGCGCGCCAGACACCTCACTGAGCATGGAAAGCAGAAAGCAAAAAAAAAAGAAAGAAGGAGTTGAGCTAGCATGGTCGCGTGAACGCGTGCATACTCCTACAGTATGCGCAAAAGGAAAAGGAATAAAATGATATTACCATGAAAACCGGGAGGGCTGTGCGGGATTAGGGTAGCACGCGCCGTCTGCACGGCTTGCATGGCTCGTTGGCCTCGTGGCGTCAGCGAAAAATCACTCGCGGGGCAAGGAGGGGTGGGTTACGGTGGTGCAGTAGGCGAGACAGGGTTGCCAGACGGAAGTAAGGCACCGAGCCGGAAGACGCATTACCAACCGGGCGAAGGGGGGGGGGGGGGGGCGACACGGCCAAGCACGGCGGCGAAGCACTTCTCAGGGGAAGGCGACTTTGGAAGCAAAGAAACCGAGCGGGCTACGGCATAAGCTGAGAAGCTCGGAAGCTAACCGAAAGCATTGGCACTGCGTGGGCCGGGAAAGAGGAATAAAATGATATCGAGAAAGGGACGCGCGGGGAACTAGTACGAGTAACGTTCCTACGAGAGAAATGGAAGCGAGAACGGCGAAACGAAAGTATAAGTCAGGAGTACGGAGGGGAAGGAAATTAAAAAAATAATAAAAGCGGAATGCAAACACGTACAAAGAAAAGGGAACGGAAAGAAAGGCTAGAGTGTTAAACCGGGGGATATCTACGCATCTGCGTCAGCAGCAGAGTAAGTAGTAGTAGTAGCTAAGCGGCCATTAGTGCGAGAGGTTTGGCCGCAAATCCCCAGGCAAACTGGGAAGTGGGGAGGGGGGAGGGAGGTTGCGGTGGGTTCCGCCTCGCCGACGGCGCTCGCTAAAGTTCAAAAAGCGCGCCGCTCTTTCGAGCAAGTGGAGTGGAATTCAAAGGAGTAGCGCTGCTCGGCGCGGGATGTGCGGCGGCCGAATAAACATCAAATGCAAGATCCGAAGCTAGGAACGATAAGCCAAAAGAATATGCCACCAGTAAAAAAAGAAAGAAAAAGAGAACAAAGAGGAGAATTAAGTGGAAGAGTAGAAGCATGTCTGAGCGCGACAGGATTGAAGTAGAATGAAAAAAAAAGCGACAAAATAAAGAGAGGAACAGAAAGGATAGGCGGCCGGAACTAAACATTGCACGGGCCCGCGCCACCAGTTTCGGAGCCGCGGCTCGTTTATCATTGCAGCCGGTGCAAAACAGGGCGGCTTCGGCGGCGGCCACGGAGGAAACTGATTCACGAACAGAGAGGATCTCTTTCTTTCTTTCCGCTGCAGGAAAGCCGAGTGAAAGGAGGAACAGACCGAAAGGGCAGAGGAGGATGAGGAGCGGGTACGAGAGGATGTACAGCCGAGATCCTATATATGCTATAACATCCGTGTATTCCTCGCTCCGCTTTTTTTTTTCTTTTTCGCACCAAGTTTCAGCTCTTCCCCTTCGCGCGTAAGACTCATCTCCTAACAACGACGTCTCTCGACTCGAAAAAAGAAAGTGAAAGAAAAATTAAAGAAAGGGTTGAAAGGAAAACGATGTTAGAGACCGCCGCCGCCGCCTCCACCACGAAGGAGCGGCGGAGTTGACTTCTTAAGCGGCCAACTCTTCCGCCGTCCCTATCCTGCTTTAAGGAAGACCGCTGTTATTCGGAACGGCCACGGAAGCAGGCGTCGGTGGCAGAGGCGACGAGGACGACATAGACGACTACGGGCGGAAGGAGAGGGGCGGGGGGGGGGGGGGGGGGACCCCGCTCTTGGAGACGCTAATGAATATGTGAATATGTTCCCGCCGAACAAGCAAAACAGGCTCAATTGCTTTGAATATTCAGGCTGTGGAAAAGGAGAGCAAGGCTCGTGTTAGACTCAATCAAGATTCGAAGGCCGAGGAGGCGCGCAGGAAGATCAGAGATTAAAAAATATATATTCCAGTCCTTTCGGAAACCGAGGGAAGAAAACGGGGATAGTGAGATGCAAGCCGGAAGAAGGAACGGGGTTTCAAAGAAGAAGAAGTAGCAGCTGCTGCTGCCGGTTTTGCGTGCCATAACCACGTTTTGCGTCACACCCCCTCCCCACCACGCAACCACAACTGAGCGAAAAAGAGGAAGAAAAGACACGTTCGCATCACCACGGCCAGAACGAACCGCGCGAGTCACACGAGAAAGTGTGTGCGTGTGCGTGTGCGTGTGCGTGTGTGTGTACGCGCGCGCGCGCGCGTGGCAGCAAGCATCATAAATGTCGAAGGCGGAAGAAGGTCGTTTTTCTTGGCCTATCTGCACCGCAGGCCGCACACCCCAGCCGAGAACTTCCCCGCGCGGGTTAGCATCGTCGGTCGTGCCCACACCAGAGCAGAAAGCGAAGGAAGGCACGAGGAGGCAGGCTGTAGCCAAGAGCTGGACGTAAAAGAGTGAATGCGATAAAAAAAATATGAGAAAGGTGCAAGAACAAAAAAATGAACACTGCGTGTCAACAAGATATGAAAAAAAATAAAGTGGACTACATAACGGGATGCGCAAAATGGAGTTAGACAAGACTTACACGCCTTCTTCAAGAGGTTCCTTCTCGGTTTCCTTTTTTCTTTTCCTTCGTTTCGGCGTCTTTCATTTTCTGTACTGCTGTCGTTTTCTGAGATTCTAAACCAGAGAATACGCAAAAAATAAAGAAGGTAACGTTCACCGCCTTGGTTTAGCGCCGCAACGCACAATTTGGTTTGGGGACGAGTTTGTTCAGAATGACGCCTCGGAACTTTATTATTTTTTTTTTCAATCGTTCCCCTACTCCGGCTTCGAGAGTCAAGAAGTGTTTCAATAAAATTCAATAAAGAAAGTGAAAAAAAACATAGAAAACGTCCGAAAGGGTTGTCTTCTCGCATCCGCCTCGCCACCAGGACAAGAGTTCGCGCAGCCTACTCTTATCCCAACGTATGGATGCACAGAAGCGGTAACGCGCGAACGACTCCACGCACACTCCCCGTGTACTGTCGTTCCCCTTTAATTCTTCGCTTCGTGGCGTCTTCGACAAACAGGGGATAAAAAAAAAGGGGGGGGGGGGGAAGAAAAACAGGAAAGAGATAAAGTCCGAGAAAGCGCAGTTTGCACGCCCGTCAGAGCTCCAAGAAAAACCGAATTTCTTTCGCCGCGCCGCATGCCTCAAGGGTCTTGTTCGGAGGCGGCCCCCGTCATTGTCATCGGAAGCGAGCGAGCGTAGTGTCGAGTCGTTGTCGAGGCTGTTTGCATTTGGCGCTTGAACCTCCGGCTCTCGGCGCGCCAGCTCTTATTATTCTTGCCCGACGCTTCGACGAGGAGGCGACCGACGCGCGCGAGACGACGCGGCGCGGCGCGTATTCGAAGCGTCAGCGCGCGCTCGCGACACAAATGTGTGCCGTGGAGGTCAAGCCGTGCACCCCCCCGGCAGCGGAGCTGCGTTCTCCGGCTTTTTTTTTTTTTTTTTTTTTTTTCATTGTCGGCCTCTTTCTTTCTCGTCTCTCCGAAAGAAAGCAGCGAATGCGAATAGGAAAAAGCTTGAAGTTGGCGTGACTTTCCAAAAGGGCACGAGTTCCTTGATTGAAAAAGAGAAGCAAAAGAAAAAGAAGACGAAAGGACATGTGTACAAAAGAAGAGAACTACTTTAAAGCAGTACTGACGAGTTCCAGTGCCGCTGACAAATTGCGAGCCGGCTATAAGAACAGAAATGCAGATGCACTAGCGTTTCATTGCTTTTATTTTTTATGTCTTACTTACATCTAACTCCCGCCCCTTGCACTATACCCATTTTAACTTCCGCAATAATTTGGCACTTCTGCAGGAGTAACGAAACACAAAAGATTCTCAAAGAAAAGCACAGTTTGGCGGCTCCCAAGTGTTGAATGTACTCGCAAGCGGGCACAAAGTGGCGGGACGGTATTGAAGAAGTGCGACGTTCTCGCGCGAGCAAGCATCATGTTCTACGTTTGTGTCGATTGTCAGAGCAAAATGAGACAACGCATTCCTGGCAGGAGCTAGGAAAAAAAGAGATCTTATTTGCCAGTAAATAATGCAACACGATTAGATGCTCCAACGAAGAAGTCGTCGACGCTGGGCGTATTTGGCTCGATAACGACAACGGCATGACACGAATAACAAAGACAACGCCGACGACGGCGCCAGGATGGTAAGATGGCTGTGACTTTCGAGCGTCAGGGTCGAGATGCTGGGTCGATGATGACTGGCATGTCGATGATGATTACGCAATGATGATTACACGATGATAAGATCTGCGACAACGACGTAAAAACAGCGAGAAGGACACATAAAGTTTAAGATATTCAGTTGCATTAAACTCGCGGATATTCAGACGAACACTTGAGGATGTGCCGATAGTCGACAGCTCAGCAAGCTAGCAGTGGAGAAGGTATCGAAAATCAGTTGAAAAAAGTTGACCAAGAAATAATTGGAAAGCTTTACTTTTGCATCCTTTTCACGCGGCGAACTTGGTCAAGTCGTGAGCTTTGAAAAGTTGGCCAAGGATGGATCGGGATTACATTTCTCTGGCGCCCCCCCCCCGCCCCCGACCACACGCACACCTACCCCCAACCCCCCCCCCCCCCCCTTACCTCCTACTCGAAAGAGTAACGTAAGGCTTTAATATCTGCGTCCTCCCCCCGCACACACAAAAGCGCGAACAGACGAAGGACAACATGAGAAAGTAACATGCACGAGCGCAGACTTTCAAATACTTCTGTTCCAGCAGATGCATGAACATGGACTCGATATACGTAGATATGCAAATTCAAGCGACTTACAAGGCACTTGGACAGCATTAAGCGCGTGCTTTGAACAGCGAAGGCACTGTTGCTTTATCGACGCACGTCAAGGTGTATGGACATTGTTCGAGATTTTTTCTAGAATTAAAGTTACTTAGTTTACTTTAACTAGAGTATTTCATCTACTTCCTTTCTTAGCCTTTTTGCGCTATTTCGATCACGTGCAACTGAAGTGGCATATGGTAGGACTGGCATCTCCACCCTTATTAGACGGACTCCCTGTGCTTTTTGCTCGCCCAGGAAGACGAATGTTCTGTGAAAAGACTGCTTTTTTTCATTAAAACGTTCCTTAATAAATCTGACTGAAGACTCCAGGCACTGGCAACCTCACAACAGCGAGTCGGTCCTACAGAAAAACGAAGGAATAACGAACAAAAGGTTATTCCTACACACTACGAGCCGAACTTAGTTCGGCAGATCACAGGAAAGGTTTTCGCTTATATCCCTCTCGCGGTATTCGTGCCAATTTTCTCCCCTATTTTCGGTCCCAATCCATACCTAAACTGTGCGGCTCTCGGCAAATGGGCGCTCCGAACAGCCGCGGAGGTCCGACCGAGCCAAAGGCTCGCCTATTAAGGGGTGAGGGGTGAAGAGGGGGGGGGGAGCCTGCGGTGGAAGTCACGTGAGATCGACTTTCCTGGGAATGTTTATGACCGCGCGCGCGCAGCCCTTTCGCCGACACATCGGAGGAGGTGGTATACACGCTCGGGGTCCAAAGTGGAAAGGCATCCCGCAACGCCACAAGGCGTCCACTCTTCCTCCGAGGACTCCCCGGATCTCTGTCTTTCCCAATCTCTCTCTCTCTTTCTTTATCCCAAGATTTAGGGCCACAGCCAGCCGAGTCCTTTATCAACGGCCCGCCGGTGAGATACGGCGCTGACAGCTCGTAAAAGCGCGGATCAATAAAGGGAGTCGGGCACTGAGGAAAGCGGAGCATATATTGCCACGTCACACTCGCCCGCCTCCCGCATGGCTTTCTGCACGGGCGTGTTTTAGGCGTGAAGATGGAAGCCGGAGAAAAGGCGACGCGTCGATCATCCTTTCAACTTGTACGCGCGGACGCGGTTTGAGAGAAACCGCAGCCCCGAAGGTCGCCCACGAGAACCGCGCTATACGTCGGTGCTGCGACTAGGAAACGCCAGAAAGCGAAGAACGCGGTCGGGCCGACTGTTGATAGATCGGGAATGGGACCCCCTGGACTGTCGGCGGGGTCCCAGTATTGTGCACACTAATACATTTAAATATGCCAGAAGTGGAATTACTCAAAAGACAAATGAAACAAGAATTTAGGAAGAAGAATGAAGAGGAAGCAGAAGATATAGAAAAGCTTTCTCGAAGTGACGGTAAAGAGCCGTTCCTCAAAAAAAAAAAAAGAAGTCATAAAAAAGTAGGAGAAATGCGAATTCATTACCAAAGTGATAGGAGATGCATGAGTACGCGCCTTGCAGAGAAGGCGACCTGGACAAACGTTTGGACAATGAGTTTCGCCGAGGCATCTGTTCTCCCTCGCTCGGAAGATACGCTCAGCGTTACTTCGCCGTGACGTCGTCGGCAATAACGGCCGGTTTGTCTGGAATGTACAGTGACGTCCTTATATAACGCTTGCGTGGTATGATGCTAGCTTTTGATTCGACAGCTGCTGGCTCCAGTCGTGAAAGTCACAGTTACCTAGTCGTGTCATTGTGCTGGTAGAAAGAGAAACGAAACCGCTACTTCTAAAACCGAGTTCTTTTCGACGCATAATTTCCTGCATGAAGCTGTCCAGGGTACAAAAGAACAAGGAGGTTGGTCGCAGAAGACGAGAAATGTAATTTAAAAATAAATGAAAGCGAACTCATTTTAGTTTCGCCCCACAGCGAGCTTAGTTCTCTGCAGTTTGTCGTGCTTCGCTTGCCTATTTGCCATGCCTTGTTGGCCCACCAACGCATTGTCGTCACGGCACGAGGAGGAGGGCGCGTGTTGTGTTTGTGTTGCGTGCTTGTAGCTCCCTCGTGCATCAGCGCGTGCGTTCAGTTGCAGTTCGCGCAGCTTACATGCCTTTGTATTTTCGCTGCCATTGTGTCAAACGCCGTTGTGTGCCTGTTATGTGTGCACGTAATTGAATTCTTGGGTTTTGCGTGCCAGAACCCCGCTTTGATTTATGAGGCACGCCGTAGTGGGGCTCTTTAATATGGGGATCTTTAACATGCCCCAATACACTGGACACGGGTGTTTCTCCATCTTTTTTTTTTCATTTCGCCCCCATCGAAATGAGACCAAGCCGCGATCGGGATTCGATCCTGCGACCTAGTGCTTAGCAGTGCAACACCATAGTCTCTACGCCACCGCGGTTGGTAATGCGTATGCATATATTGGGTTCGTGCTGCATGCATGTTAGGAAAGTGCGTTTACGTTCGTGTCACATTCGGACGGACAGGACAACAGTGTCCAGCACAAGTAAAAAGAACGGACAGAACAACACTGTCCAAGAGAGCGTTGTCCTTTTCGTTCATTTTACTTGTGCTCGCGTCCATACTTGCTGGAACCGCTTACACGTTCACAATGCACCAACTGGCCCGGCAAACCACACAACTAAACTGTTGGAGCGAGCACGCGTGTACGTCCGCCGCAGCTTTAAGCGCGCAAGATGCACTGTTCATGATGCACGCGCATTTCTCCCTTACCCACAACGCTCTGCAAAACTGATGTCTTGTTTGCTTGCCGAGACGCGCCACAATGCATAAAGAAACTGGTATGTTCGCCAGATAATTCTCCACTCGATTAATTCGTCCCAAAGCGCGCCAGATCCGCGCTTCTGGCTCTCGCATCGCTACGCAGCAACCTTTGGAGGCCGTTCGCGATCTATCACCGTCACCGCGGAAGGGAAAATAGCTAGTTTTCCTCCGCACCGCGATAGGATCAATCATGATTCTGCGCAGGGCGGCAATCTTTCAAGCTCGTCTTGTTACCGGTTCTCCATCAAGATTTAAAACGTTAAACACAAAAGCAAAAAGAGAGCAAGGCTTGGCGGCCGTGACAGTACCGGAAACAATGTTACGGGCAGCGAAATTACTTTCGCTCTCGTCCCGACGCCGGTGACATTATTTCATTGTGACCGAGGACAGAAACAAAAAAAAAGCGAAACCATAGAAACAGGAAACAGAGGAAAAGTGTCTCACCCCTGGCCACGAATAGAGAGAGACAGAGAAGCGCTTTTTTTTAATTCGCACTTTCGAGCGAAGCGTTTTGGACGTATAACGAGCATGCAATATCTTAAAGCATAGGTACAAATCGAAATCGCCACAAATTTAGGTCCTACGCATATTAAAAATTGATTTAAAAATGTGCGTCTTACGGCTGTCCTCCTGTTTCAGAAAATTGCCTCATCGCACGCCACAAAAAGAAAAGAAAACGAAAGATAAAAAAAAAACACTCCCGAACGGTCATCGTAGAAACCCTCTTCGCATGTTCTTCGACGATCATTTATGAAATTACCCGTCGAATGAATTCAAACTCGCAGACTATGCTGGAGCAAGACGTCCTTCATAAGCGAAATAGACTTTGTTGTCGCCTTCGTAATCGCCTACTCGTCGTGCGAAATGGACATTTAATGTCTACACACGCATAGAATGCGGGTGCGTGTTAGGTACGCGAAGGCGCACTGCCTATTTCAGCTAAGCAGCGTTCAAAGCAGGGGAATGAGAGAGATAACGATAAGACAGGAAAGCCGCGGAGGTAAACCAGATGCAGGTGCGGTTTGCTACCCTGCACTAGGGCAAGGGGCATGCGGACGAAGAGAGAAAGAGAGGAGTCAGAGAGAGCACAGTTTCGCGCACCATTTTAAGATTCACACCGAATCTACAAACGGTTGCCAAGACCTGCCGACTTGACGTATTTCAACAACGATTTCGTGGCTTTCTGTGCCGTCGACGTGTACGGTCATGATTCAAAGATCTTCATTTCCTAAAATGGTCTAGACTCCAGTTGGTTCAATGCTCAAAGCAAAGGGGTAGGGGGTAGGAATCAGCTTTATTGTGAAGCAAAACTAAACTAATCTCATCAACAACTCAAGTACCGGAGGACATTTCCAGCCATCTTTCGTTTAGACGAGATGAGTAACGGGGACGTTCGCAAGAACAAACATTGCAGGCTGACGTATAGTAAACAGGACTAACAAAGAAGCGTGCGATGAGAAACCAACGCAGGTCAGGAGGTACCAAGTGATTTTTGAGGGCTCAGCTAATATATGCTGGACCCATCGGTTATAGAAAGGACATGAAAATGACACTGCATTATTGACGATGAGGTCCGCGCCCGTATCACTGTTTGCTTCAGCCAGACGAATCCAAGCCAAGCTCTCTCCGTAATCAAGTGCGTTGCGAATAACGCACACGCCCTTGCGTTCTAGTACGCCAGTAACAAGGAAATTTTAGTTAACATGTGGACCCGTGTGCATCAAGATAAGCAGTGAATTTAGCTGACACCTGCCATGGTCGCTTAGTGGCTACGGGGTTGCACAGCTAAGCACGAGGTCGTGGGTTTAAATGCCAGCCGCGGCGGCCGCATGTCGATGGGAGCGAAATGTAAGAAGGTTCGTGTACCGTGCATTGAGTGCACGTTAAAAAAAAAACGCAAGTGGTCAAGAAATATCCGGGGTCCCCCGTTAATCAGATTGTGGTTTTGGCACGTAAAATCCGAGAATTTTTTTTTTAGTTTTCTGGCCTAACATCACAGCACACACTACTGAGAACTGTTTCCTGCGCTTGCCTGGTTGTGTGTTATGGCACTGATGTTGGCACGCCAGGTTTCGGCGCTGGTCGCATACAAGACGAGCAAAACGGAGGAGAAAAGGGCACCCAATAGGAAGTAGTCAGCCTCTCTGAGCCCTGCTTACTGCGTCAGTTATTTTACCGGTGGACTGACATTTGTGCAACTAAAGCTATAGTGTGACGTGGGCATAAAATACGATGAAAAAGCTGCTGATCGTCAAATTAATGCATATTAAAACTAGCGTACTCCACGCTAGCCCGAGCCATTTAATGTGATTTTAATCGTATGGATATAGTTTGTTCTCACTTTATCTATTAGCAAACAATCGCAAAGATAAGCTTTTGACGAGCTTCGAGAGAGCAAGCGCACATGTCAAGAATTAAGTTGGTCTAAATTAAAACAAGTATCACACGTATACTTCACTCTACACGAGTATAAACAACCCGAACCAAACAGTCTTGCTGTATACCCAAGTTTCGCAGAAATAGAGCGAAATACGAACAGAACAAGGTAATAACACCGGTATCCGGCAATCGACTGCCAAACGGAAGCAATCAATGGTAAACACAGAAACGTAGGATGATTAATGCGCGGGTGCATCATAATGCGTACCGGTAAACTGATTAAAAGAGAATTCCGCGGCTGGTTCGGGCACGGGCTGGCAGCGCGAGGAAAAGATTAAAAATAATAATAAAAAGAAACGGAGAACGATAACGTGCTCGTCCGGGAGCGCTTGAAAGGCAGCTGTCAACATCAACAGACTATTGAGGCATCGTCGTCGTGGGCGTCCGTAGCGAGAGCAGGGCCGAGCAAGAGGGGTTTGAGAAGAGGGAGATATAACGAGGCACCGGAGGAGTCCTTGTCAAGTGAGAGGGGGGTGGGCGAGGGAGAAGTGAAGGCTTGTCGGGCAAACTTGTCACTCCCCTCATTAACAGTGACTCGACTTGAGAGGCGCGCGGGCCCATCAGAGCGTCGCAACGCAGCGGAAATACGGAAGTGAAAGAATCGTAATAAGAAAAGGAGTCGCGTAGAAGCCATAGAAAGGGTGCAAGCCTCGACGGCGGAGGCGTTGGCACAAGCCAGGCGGAATGACGCAGTATTTTCGAGGAAATTGCGTAAATAATGATAGGGCAGAACTCACCCACGACGACTATCCATGTAAGTATGCGAATAGCAGTAGCGCGTCATGTATGCCGCGCTCCTCCCTCGCGCTTCCCTCTGGACACGCAGCGCGCTCTGGCGGCGCCGCCGTGAAGTCCGCGCGTACTCGCTGGCACGTACGCAGGGACACCGATCGGCATCCAATGCGTTCTTTGAAGGAAAGGCAGGGAGGTTAACAAGTTTAGCTTAACCGGTTTGCTACCCTACACATGGGAGAGGGATGGGGAGATGAAAGATGGGGAAGGGGGAGAGAGAGCACATAGCACAGCACACACACATCGTCCGTTGGAGTCCATCAATCTGGCATGGTACGTGATATCACTGTCACAGCCGCTTGTCCAATCCCGTCTCTTTGAAAAACCGAAGTAGACCCTTCGTCGCCTTCACCTGCGATGCAGCGTTCTTTAAAGAGAGACACATACCCAGTGGACTCATGCCCAGATGAACTGCCCACATTATAATTCTCCATATTTGGTCTTAGCTCACTTCTTTAGACTGCGCTGTCTCCGGAGTCGGCCCACATTTTCGGTGAGATAGCTAGGAAGTTAGGCACCGGAAAAGAAGACTAGTGTGGCACTGCGAAGAAAGCTACTGGCATCAAAACACGAAGTGAAAGAAAAAGAGGCCAAGATACATGCGCAACTTTCAAACAATTACTTTATTAGTTATATTAAATTACGTAGTTTAATGTCCGGTTACAAGAGACACCGTAGTGGAGAGATGCGGATTAACGTTGAGCTCCTGGGCTTCCTTAACGTATACCGCCAATTCACGGTGCAGGAGCGTTCTTGGGCTCCGCCCCCGTGGAAATTCAGTCGCCGCGGCTCGGAATCGAACCCGCGACCACGTGCTCAGCAGCGCGACGTCACAGCCACTATATCATATCGCGGTGGGTAAGTTAATCGTCAAGTTATCAGCCTGTTTCCCGCGAATTCAGTGAACATCGGTTTCTGAAAGAACATCTTACTATTGTAAACAGATTTCGGGTTCCCCCTTCTTTACTGTACTTTACAAGGATATAGTTGTAAGGTTTAACGACGACTGCATAACCACGTTTCACGAGTTCGCAAATCGATTGTGTCGGGACTATATGCGCGGTTAGGACCTGCTCTCCGACGAGAATCCTCGGAAGAGGGGGGCTTCAACTTGTTCCCGACAAAGAACCACCTACGCGAGTGCGGGTTGATGAGCAAGCTATTACGCCGAACGGTTGAGCCGGGAACCCAGGACGACGGCAGGCGCTTCCCTCAATTTGTGAGCGCAAACCTAATGATTCGCTCGTTCTCAAGTTAAGAGATGTGTACTACATTGCTTTCTCTTTGAAACGTGCTACATTGAAAATTATGGTTATACAAAGGAAGACAGCTGTCCTCAAAATTAAAGAGAGAGAGAGAGAGAAACTGACAACTTTCTCACTGCTTAGTGCATTGGCACATGTGTAAAGAGTGACTATAGCGTGCATCCCAATCCACGCCTAGAGACAGAACATCCGCTTGTTAGACTTTCCAAGAAAGTTGTTTTCAATCAATTTGCAGAGTCGTTCATGGACCACTCAACTGACTTCCTTTACGTTCCCGCACAGTTCTCTTTTTCCTTTTCTGTTATTTTTGTCCTCAATGCGCTGCACTTTCTTTTCTTTCTGATGTTCCACAAGCCATATGGAGACGTTATTTAGAATATGACAGTGCCACAAGAGCCTGCCGATACAGTTGTAGATGAGCTCGCAGAGGGAGGCACCGTCTACGTGTGCCGATTTCTTCCTTTCTTTGTTGTTTTTCATACGCATCAATAGCTGTGCATCGCATATATCCACGTGAGAGACTCCGCAGAGTAGGGACGCTTTGACACGTAAGCACTTCGGCATTGCGGTAGGGCGATGCTAACAAGATGTGGAGCGCTTCCTCTATTAACGGACGTCAAACGAACTAAAACAAAGAAAGAAAGCCGCAACAAGCGACTCCCGAACACGCATGCTCGGGGGCGGAGCACTAATACACAAGCTGCTCAATGAAGCACGACGCCCCTGCCATCAAGGAAAGGACGCGAAGAACGCTGAGTCAGAAACAAAACAAAAGCTTAGAAATGAAGAACGGGAGAAGAAAGACGAAGTCAAAAGGGAAACAAAGAAAAAAGCCAGAAATAGACAACCGGGTCCAATGAAAACCGAAGGCGCAGCCGCCATTACGGTAATTGGACACGTGACAGATGAAAACGGCCGATGATCGTCGCACGATTCGCGTCACGCTCCGTGACAGCACCCGCGTGCGGCGAGATGTGCGTGCGTACGTGGCGTCGCCCGGCCATGTAGGAAAGGCCTAGCTAGCTGCGGAAGACCGACGTGGAGGACATCGTCGTGCTTGTCGACGACGACGACGACGGCGACGTGTACTGCAGGCCCCACGGGTTGGGGCCAACTTTTGGTTCGGTGCACTTTTCGCGGCGGCACCGCCGATTTTGACGCGTCGCTCTCGGTTTCTCACCTCTCTGTGTTTCGCGGGTTTCGTGGAGTCTGTAGATCGTCTCCTCTCCACATTCGCGGCGGCGGCGGCCTTTTTGCTTCATCGACACGTCGTGTTCGCGTCTCTCGGCGTCGAGGTTGGCGCGAAAGCGCTGCTTTTGAGGGAGAGTGAGCGAGAGAACGCTTCCCATTAGCCGCCGCGCAGAGTCGTTCGTTTATGCGGCCACCGGCGAGTCTGGGTTTCGTCGTTATGCGCCCCGAGTTCCTTTTTTTTTTTTTTTTCGCTTATGCACAGCTTTATCTGCGTGCATCAAGGTCGGCTGAGGTCGATCTGTCAGAGCGCGCCCCAAATTGTGACGGGTGAGAGCGCAGTACTAACGCTGACGTCTCTAGTATGCTCGACGAGAGGAGAGTGACGATGAAGGGAAGGAGAGGTGGCGATGGTGCGGGTTGGTTCGGCGCTATAGGCTTGGGCAGGCCCGTGATGGTGGCTTCAATGGTAAATTACTTATATATATATATATATATATATATATATATATATATATATATATATATACGCACACACACACACGCCGTCTCACCAGCGCCGAGCATGCCAGTGAAAGACGAGGTTCATGTTAGTCAACAAGGAAAAAAAAAGAACCAGCAGGAGGGGCTCCTCCACTGCCCAGCTCTGATCACCCTCCGCGCGAGAACTCCACAAAAGGAAGAGTAGCGTACAATGGGTGAGCGTTGACTCCTAATGTCCTCTAAGGAAGACGCAGCCAGCCCTCGTTACCGAATGACTGAATGACACCAGTTGCGACTGCGGTGTCTTCGCTGCATGCCCTGCACGCAATTGGTGAGAATGAGTACAAAGATGTATCCATGTATTTCAACCGTCGTGTGGCGTATATAAGAGGCGTGTGAATTGTTTATACCAAGAAAACGGAGATCTGTTTAATGTGAGAACAGAAGCATGGTCGGCTGGAGGAGCTATGCTTCCTACCTGCTGCTCTGCGTAGGGAAAAAGTAGTCAGAAAACGTGTCGTTAGCTATGTTGTAAAATATTCCTTCTCGTCTTATCACGTGTTCTGTAGAGAATGTGCTCACGTGAGCTTACGGGAGTATACAACTGGCGTACTGCAACCGTCATCGACAGTGTGGCAAACGCTGTCCAAGAACAGTAGTGCCACGGCCGCTCGAAAAGCGCTTTGAGTTTCAGCATAACAGATTTATTGTTTTTCGCGTACACCTGTATTGCAATCCGAAGCTATGATGTCTACAGCTTGTGTGTAAGTCGTAGTATACGCATTTTCTGGGGCAATTTACTTTGAAACATTAATTTACATTCAACAAAATTAATCCACAGTGAGCTCTCGTTGGAGGTATCCGCAATCGCACCGTCCACAATTAATTCTTCGCAATTCGGTGTTCCTCGATGTCAAGGCGCACATTGGATGTGCGAACCAACGATAATCACGACTGTTGGAACGGCTCTAAACGATCATGCGCCACTTGAAATTTTCCTTGTTGGCAGCGTTGCTGTTTCGGATAGTACTGCGGAATTCGAGAATACCTAGTAAAAGCTAAAGTTAAAGCGATTGCATTATATACCCGGCGACAAATTTATGTTTGATACTGTTCGTTTCTTTTTCTTTTTTTTTCCCCTATCGTATTACAAAAGCTAGCACGACGAGTTGGTACATTTTCGACCGAAATGCGCCTCTTAACCTGCTGAAATCAGATCATACGAAATAATGTATCATAAATAGCTGCATCAACTGTCTCACGGTGACGTCACCACACCTCCTTTTAGCGTCGGCTCGTTTTCTAGAGACTGATGGAAAACTTTGCTCTTTCATGAGGACTGCCACCGGTTGCGAGTGCACGTCAAGTCCAATGGACCAACACGGCGGTAAACGATGACCTGTCCTCACGCGACACTCGGCGGCAGGCCACGCAACACACAGACGAACGCTCCAGCGGCGGAGGCGCTTTTAATAATAAGCGAGGCAATCGTTCCTCGCGAATGAACCACGCGCGCACATCTTTTGCAACGAGGATCGAGGGGACTGGAGCCAGCCGCAAGCTAAGACGCACACGCGCGCGACACGTATCTTTAATGACACTGCGGCCGCATACAGCGCGAAGAGTAAGTAAATGCCGGATATAAGCGGCAAAAGGGGGAAGGGGGGCGAGATTTATATTTATGGTCCTTCCGGAGGCGTGACAAGCCACCAGGGCTTGACTTCATCGAGGCACAAGTAAGATGCATGATGGTCACCGGCGCACAATCCGAATTATAAATGGCCCCCGCGTCGAGCTTGCATTCGCCCGCTGACCGCGCTCCGCACAGCGAGCCCTCAAACGAGGCATTGTACCCGGCGTTTTCTCTTAGGACCCCGCCGAAGGCTCGTAAAAGTGAGACTTGTTAGACTTGTTCGTGTCGTACGTCAAACAGTGAAGCGAAGAAAAAAAAAATGCACCAGCGTAATATGCGTGCGGATGTTTTATGGTCCCGCAACGGTCACGCGTTTCGCTTCGGCGATATGCAAATGGTGGCATTCTGTCCTCATCTCGGAGGAGAGAGAGAGAGAGAGTATGTGTGCATGTACAAAGTAAGCCGGTAATTGTCGTCGCGGGTGCTGACAAACGGAGTCCTTGCTCTTCGTTGGTGAATTGCTAGCGCGCCTCCCTGAAGTGTAATATGCCCGGATTATGCGGAACACGCGAAAACATTTCATTTGCTATGCTGACGTCCAGCTGACTGGTTGCTGCTGCTGCATGATAAACAAGGTGTTTGCGGCTACCCGGTAAACAAAAATAAAGTTGTGCGGCGCTGAAGCTCCAATAACGGGATAATATCGGTTGCTAGCTTAACCAGTCGTTAATTATGCACCCTTTCTTGCTGATTATGTGTAGCGACGTAGTTATGTCCTTGATTAATCGTTATCGCAGTGGCTCAAGTTATTGCAGTAAAGCCACTTCTAGATGGCATTACCGGAAGAAGAAAGCGTTGTTCTGTATTTGTTGTTATTAGAAAGTCGTGCAACTAAGGCGCAGAAGCTTATTCATTGAGAGTCACTCTTGCTCATAGAGAAGTTATAACGTTTTATCTTTCTTTTTCTTTTTCTTTTGCACATCATGGTCAAAAGGCGCAGAGCCACATCTTCATCTTTTTGACACTTTCCGCACATAGACGTTAGAAGGAACACTTCAGTAGGACAACACGGTAGAAAGCACGGCGATTCCGTCTTCCTCCTAAAGCGTTGGAGATGCGCATCCCATATCTAAACACTAACCCAGTTTCTTGTCTTAAGTTCGTTTTTGCATTTATTATCTTCCAATAACACCGCAGGGACTAAGCAGCGCATATCAAATGAAAACGAAAGCAACAAATATACTGCGAATGAATGCAGCTCTATTAGACAAAAATAAAATAACAACAAGTACTCACTCATCATCAAACTTATTTAAAAGCTTTTCGAGTTCCACTCGCGTCTACTGACGCAGTGTTCACTATCGTACAGACACGCGTCTGCTGACAGTCTCGCCCCTCGCTCACCGAGTGCGAGTGATTAGAGACCTTTAGCGTGTCCGCTATTCCGGCAAACCGGGGCGGTTTGGGCGGATTACCGGATGGTCGGGGGCGTAAACGTAAGCGGCCGGAGCGGTGCAGCCGCCTGGTGTTGTTGAGCTCAATCAGACAAACACAGAGCTAAAATTGTAGTAACCTACTTTATTCTGCTTCGCTGTTGGTGCAAATTTTTGGAAGCGGCGTAATTGTGTTCACAGTTACGCCGCTGTCGAAAACTTACACCCCAGCTGAGAATAATATAGTAATTGGCTATGTGTTTAGGTGGTTGAGCTTTGCACCACCAGCTGGCGCCACCAATCTGGCCACTCACGTTTACGCCCCCGACCATCCGGTAATCCGCCCAAAACGCCCCGGTTTGCCGGAATAGCGGACACGCTAAAAGTCTCTATTATTAGTGAGCCTGGAAACGTTCCAGCCGGCGTGCCCGACGTACGCCGCGCAGATGCGTTCCTCCGGAAGCAACAGGAATAAAACCGAGAAGTCGAGCTGCACATGGCAGCGTCCCATGACGTCGCAAACGCGGCAAACAGCGGTGCGCTTAGCAGCAGTATAGGTAGTACCTATAAACACGGACAGAACCTAGATTCCGAACAATTCGCGCCAACCGCTTGTTCTCGCCGAGTTACGTTTATATCGAAAAAGCATGGTGAAGTCGTCTATACGAAGCAGGAACACGTTATAGCACGAAGTCCCGGGGTTAAGAAAAAAGAAACTGATAGAGGACCTCCTATAATTACAAAAATAGGATAATTACTGAAAGAGAGCAAGCAGCAATAGATGTGGAGACACGTGAGCAAACACATAAATAATCATGACGTGGGCTAGTTTAAAGTAACCCGTTACACACAATAATCGTACTACTAAGAACTAATAAAATAGGGACACGTGAACAAGCACATAGGCAATGACCCTTAGCGAGAATAATCAACGTTACGTCCCAAATATAACTAAATAATTGTCTCAAGATATCTATTAGCTGTACCAAACGAACAAAGATCCGGCACCGCGAGGTGACTTATAGACACTTAAGTTATAGAATTCAAACAAGTCGCTCAATTCTCTAACGATATATTGCTGCGTGCGTGCGGAACATTATCGGCTTATTTTATTTTATTTATAGAACTGCTTATAAATTATTTCCAAAGACGTCACTGGGTCTAAAGGTATCGTTATCGCCGCAAACGGCTCTCGACGGGACGACAACGCGACAAGGAGAAAGCGAACGCAGTTGCGGAGCAGATGCAACTGTAGCGCCCACTGGGGGTCGAAGCTCTCCGTTGTGTTATGCGCGCCCGGTCGGCCAGTTTCCATGGCGACCGCGCTATCACATGGGGCAGTCACTCGGCGGCGGGACAACCCCTCGGAGATGAAAGAAGGGAAGGAATAAAAAAAAAAGAACAAAACGAGAAACTGGCTAAAAGGCTGAAGTTTCAATCAATTCGACGAAGTTTGTTTGCCGAGGTCTCCGCGGGACGTACTCTCGGACGGTCACTTTCAGGCGATACTATCACGTTTTGCGTGACGCAGAGCTCAACCAGCCAATAAGCTCAACCGTTTTTTTGCTCAACAAGCCAATAAGCGCGCGCTGATGGTAATATCCCCAAAAGCGACTCTCCGAAAATACGTCCCTATCAGACGACTTTTATTCTCGGCTTCTTTTAATTCAACACACCTTTTGAACCGTGTTTGCGCGATAATGTTTTCGAACACCGAAATAAGATATAGGGAAACGTTGAAAACCACTTTGCCTACTTAAAAGGCAGATCGTCTTCGCATGTAGACGAGACGGCGCGATATAAGTCATGCAACTGAATCAAGAGTGTTGACCTCCGGCCAGGAATGCCCGAGTGAATTACATTGCAGATAAATCAGTATTTCCCAAGACTCCATGTGGAAGAAAAGCTTTTGAGCAATCAGTGTGGAAATGAACCGACTTGTTTGGATAGATGCGATACGGCCAAACGAGTTTAAATAAACAAAGAAACAAAAAGGAACAGGGCATTCGTTTTCTCCGTCATGCTGTCGCAGGCTGTATAGATCTCGGAACAAATCTCGCAGACGAAGAAATCTGGCGAGAAGACCTTTTAATGAAAGGACGCTAAGATGGCCAACGCTAACGACAATAGTTTGTTGGCCTTCCACAAGATAAAGCAAGGCGATTGACCTATCATCACAGGCTAGACATGGTCAAAGGCTCGCGAAAACGTATCCAATCCTCTTTTCCTTGACAATCTAGACGTCGCGCTGTTATGAATGAATGATTGTCTGATGTTTGGTGGCGAAAGGCCCAGGTGTGGCCAAAGGGCGCCGTGCCCGTGGTAGTGAGTTCGCAGTGTATTATTGAGTTCTATGAACTTGATGTGTCGTGGCTGTAAAGGGGCCTTAAAGATAGTCGATCTAATGTGCGTAACATCATCGCGCTGTTATGCATTGCTCTTTCATTGACTGTTAGCACGAGCCCGTTGGCTCCACTAACTTGTACTATTGAGATTACCTATCTTTCTTTCGCATACGTAGTCTTCACTGAAACTGCAACATCGTATTTTGCTACCGACAAGCAGCATGTTAGATGCATTATCGAAGTTCTCATAGAGCAAACATCGCCGGTTCTATGAACGCGTGGTTAGGTTACTCGCTTTCAAACCAAGATAACTCGGGTTCAAACATTGTGCATAATGCCTGATATACGGGCACTTTGAATTTCCTGATTTTTTCCAGGTTTAGCTTGTTTCGATGAAACCTTCCTGGAATTCCGTGACACTGGAGGTTCAGCCACAAGAAAAAGAAAAAGAAATGCCTTCATACCTTTCCATGTTATCACGCCTGTGAGCCCATAATTTTTCTGTGTCCACCACCAGTAAACTGCGAACTTTCGGTTGGTACGCACTATCAAGTTTGACTCAAACTTGCGTTTCATGATGTAACAACCTCTCACTCTGAAAGCCAATAAAGAAGCACCGTCATTGGCGGATTCCGTAGGTTCCGCTGAATAACTTCGCCGCTCTTCTGGCATATACTACCATAAATTCATTCAAAGCAACGGGGGCGAAAATTCCCTGCTCACTACCAAAATTTCCCAGAACTAAAAAAAAATTCGCCAAAAATCCCAGGTTTTTCATTTGTTCCCTGACTGCGTACAGACACCCTGTCGTGGGCGGAGCAAACATTCTTTCTTTCTTGCTCAATTGAGCAACGAATATGGACCAGACTGGAGCGAGCGCGCAAGCACAGGACACCGAACGCAAACAATCAACTGCTTGAACCCTCCCCCTCCCCCGCCCCCATAAAAAAAATTCATAGCATGTTTAACCATCTAGCCCGCAGCCAAAATTTTCCTTAACTATTTTTCAAGTTTACTCTTCCCCGTTTCTCCTTCCTTCAGTACGCAAGGCCAGAAATTCTGTCTGAACGTTTCTCCAGCGAAAGTATTGTGGGGAAGCAATCGCTTTCGCATCGGTTCGAGTAACTTCAAACAGGACGGGGGGAATGACGTAGGACAGCAACAAGTAAGGACGCCCGCCAGAACCGACGCGTACATACGTGAAACGGCAGCCGAATCAAAAACGCTCGAGAACGCACCGGCGGGAACGCGAAAGAAGTGCAAAACGCCGGAAACCCGAGAAGCGAATCCTGCGAATAAAAAGCAAACAATCAAGGACAGGGGAGAGCAAAAAAAAAAAAAGACAAAAAAAGACCCCACACCGGTAATGTACCTCGAGTGAATAGTGTTGGAGGGTGAACATAAGAGCCGAGTGAAACAAGCGAGAGGCGCTCCGCAAGTCGACTGCCCGAAAAACCGTTGCCGGCGCAATCAATCACGGTCCAGCGTTCGCGCCAGCTCCCGTGGGGTGCACGCAGAAACGGGAAGGCGCTCAACGTGTGGCTGGGTGTAAAGCGCGCACGCGCGCGCTACCAAATGAACGCGCGGCGTTCACACAATACTACACGTTTGTGTACACAAACATCGAACCATCGGGCGGAGAGCGTCGACAACAAAAGAAAAAAAGAAAGAGTTCTCCAACACGCACGTAAACACAAACACAGAAAGAAAGAAAACGAGAATGCGTGTTTAAGAAATGCGATGCAGTCCAGGCTGTGCGTACTTGCACATGCAGAGACGGAATGAAAGAGGCAAAAGTTTCAGAACGCATCGAAGCCCGAGAAAGTTGGCAGGAATTCACGAGCTACAGTGTAAGGCAAGCGTGGGAAGACGAGGACGCAAGAAGTACGAGGACAAGATGAAAGGCGTTTGTCTTGTCCTTCTCGTTCTTCCTATGTCCGTGTTTTGCGCGCCTGCCTTTCCTCTAAAAAAAAAGAAAGAAAGAAAAGGACGTCCGTCGAGTATTTTCCTAGTTCGTACTTTCTCTGCTTCCCCATTGTTTCGCCGTTACGTCCGTTGAGAAAAATACTACGAGAGCAAGAATGAAAGAAAGAAAGAGATACAGAGAGGGGGAACATCTCGAGCGAAAAACGAATGCCGAGCAGAGCGTCGGCGGCGAATCAAGAAACAGCTGAACGCGCGAGATTGGAATTCAGCCGCCAAGACGGATCGCAGAAGAACGGCCGCCGAAAGGAAACGGGTTGTAGCTAAGGTGGAACACCGCGGCGGGCGGGGCGGTGCGAAACGGACGTCCTTTTTCTTTCTTTTTTTTTTCTTTTTGGTCTCCGTCAAATATCGCGCCCGATTTTCACGCGCGCTCGCAACGCTCTCCCTCTCTTCTGTTCTCGGTGCGCGCTCCCATATCGAAGCCCGATAGATGCTCTCTGCCCTCTTCACGAGAAAGTGAGCAACCGAGCGCCCAAGGTGTAGGCGAAAAACACATTAATAAATGTATAACCTAACCTAACCTACGCTGCCACAGACTATATGCACAGCCTTCGGGATGCACCGAATTTCAACACTTTCGTTCTATTGTGTACTAATAAAGCACTAAGTATCACTAAGTATCTATAAATTATGTCAACTGTACTGTTTGCAACTTATTATCTCTTGTTTGCTACATTTTCAACGTAATTGTGTGACCGATAAGTATGCTGTGTTATGTACTGTAATTCGCTTGCTCCCGTTTTTGCATTTGTCAAGGCATCTATGTATATGAACACGTGCGCAAATTCGCACAGCTGGTGCCCTGTAACGTTCACCTGCTGGGCCCTGTCAAGCCGCTTCCGCTGCTTTTAGCCCAGCGGACCTTCTGGCTCTGGTAAATAAATCTGGTTCGGACTCATCGCTTCATCTCCGGGATCAGCCCCTGAAACTCACCACTGCGCCATCTCCAGAACCGGCCCACCTCACTCGCCAAGGAGCCGACGGAGCGGACGCTCCAAATCAGGTGAAAGAAGGCGTACAAAGTTTTGTTTTCATAAAGGAATCGCACGCTTGAAAGCGTGCTTTTTTTTTTTTTTTTTTTGCAGTTCGGTCATTTAGGTAACATTTGTTGTTTCGGTGCATCTTGCCGTGGCTCTTTTCACCCCGTAAGTGTTACGGGTATTTCGCCGTTTTCAGAGGAAGCACCTCAGAAATGGAGTGTTTTCAGTGACTCCAAGGCAGCTCTTGATTGCTTGCTTTCCGCCTTACGCCGCGGACCCTACGAACAACTAGTGCTACAAGTCCGAGAGATCCTTCATCGTCTCGTCGAGCAAGGACAAGACGTCACATTTCAGTGGGTCACGAGCCACTGTGGCGTAATGGGCAACGAACGTGCCGATGAAGCTGCTCTTATCTGCTCGTGAAGACGGCGCGCAGGAACCGATCCCGCTGTCAAGAACAGATGCGAAACTTCCTAGCGCTTGCAAATGATGCCACGCAATCGTTATGGAACACACCTAGTTTCCGGCACACACGTCTGCATCGACTGCACCCCTTCCTTCGACTTCGTCCTCCACCTGCACTATCCCCGACCCGAGACAACGATGCTTTACCGACTCAGGCTTGGCGTCACTTTTACAATATCATTTCCACCGCTGTGGCAGCGAGGAAACTACCCAGCACGTTTTGTTTTTGTTTTTTTCGTTGTCACCGATACAACGCCCACAGGCAGTCAGTCGCGTCCGCACTGGTCCGTCTCAACAACCGGTCGCTTTCGGAGCAGACAGTCCTGGAACGCCGGCCTGTACAGTCGTCACACCACAAGACAGTGAAGGCCTTCTCGAAATTTTTGCGCTCGAATGGTCTGGTAGAGAGACTATAGCTCTCACGGTCGTTCCCAAACCCCTGTATTTTGCTTTCGTGCCATTGCTTAAATTTTCTCTCCGCTATTATTTCCTTCCTTCATTTCCTGGTCACCTTCCCTCAGCGCAGGGTAGCAGACTAGAATCTTTTCGGGTTAACCTCCTTGTCTGTCCCACCCTGTTTATCTCTCTCTCTCTCTCTTCACCGTGTTGATTTCGTGGCGTTAATTTATTTCAATATGCTCTAACATATTGCGAGTTGGTGCTGATATATTTCTTTTCTTGCGGCTAAATTTAACCATGCATGCACGCTGCTCGTTTCGTTTTTACTCCGTGCGCAATACATAAAGCGCAATACATAAAGCGCTTAAGCGACAGTTTGCCAAGCTACTTCAGCATATACGTTTTTCCAATCGTCTCGCACGAAAAGTGAACGGGATGGAAAAAAATACACGAGCTCGCAAACGAATCGGGAAAGATTAAACTTACAGCGTCGATCGATTGGTTTGCGTGCGACGTGTACTTAGGGTCCCACTGTTGGCGTCACGTTCCCAAAGCAACCACAGCGATGATGGTTATCGCAAGGTCGTCCGTGAAAACCCGAAACGATTACGAGCCGCTGGTAAAACTAGAATGCAGCAGATGTCACTGTTTACTACCTTTGACGAAGTAGAAAGTCCGGGATTATTTGTCTTGGTAACTATTATTCAGCAGCCTTTACTTTCATTATGAAACGTAGGAAGTTAAACGTCAGATAAACATTCCTAACCGTTTCGCGTTCGCTTAATGAAGTTTGCCGGGAAATGCACGTATTGATATCGTTCGCTTTCTTCACGACACTATCAACCAAAAATTTGCTTTCCGCAAAGTTATGTCGATAATAGAGTTGTTTCTATTCTTTTCCTTCGTATTATAATTCATGGCTACCCGCTGTGGGGTATTGGTCCAGAATCATGTTGACAAAGCAAAATGTTGAAACGGCAACCCGCAAAGCGCAGCCTTGTCTGTCTTGTTTGCCGATCACAGTTTTAAAGTCGCTTTTGAAAAAAAACATTATTAGAGCTCAACTTTCTTTTTATCGACACACCACTAGAAACATGGACGGAAAACGTACGTTTGTCGACTTTGTGTTCTCATAAAACATTGACTGCGCTATCGGGCAAAAATACATAACGACACCATTACGCTCAGCGTTGAAACCACTAACGCTTAAGAAAAAGTGTAAAAAATAAAGATTCCTTAATGACCACGATGCGAACGCTGCTCACTTTTGTCAAGGTAAGCAGACCATCACTGAGATCCACTGTGAGATAACAGTATCAGCAAGCTCAAGTACAAAGCCACTACTGGTCTGTTTTCCTCCGAATCCCCTTTACCTTTCTTTCTTTCCTTTCTTTTTTTTTGTATTCTTGTTTTTGTTTCTGTGTGCCTTATTGGACAGGTTACTCTGCGAAAGCAGCCTACAGGCTCTTTATCGATCAGCCGTGAATCACTGGCTCTTATCTCTACTGCTACCAGCGCTTTCTGTCGCGCAAACACGGCAAGACAAAGTTATTGTTCCGCGACATCAAATAGAGCCCGATAATGTTTAGCGTCTCCATTGCCGAGTGTCCTACATACTTGCATGGCTATTAGGACACAGTATGTCGCGAGATACGTTTACTGCAACGATGTTTGAAATATTTCACGCTCAGTCATTCCTTCCCTGGTTCGCAAAAAAAAAAAAAAAAATAAAAGAAACGAGGAAGGAGAAGAAAAGAAAACGCAAACTTACCTTAAAACAGAATATGCAGTAAAAAGATGACAAACAACAAATGAAAACAAACTTCTTTTTACGAAATTCAGTTATTATTTCTATTATTATTATTATTGCAGCTAAATGTGTTCAATCAGGGCAACATTCTCGGTCACCACTTGAAAGCTTTATCTATTTTTTGTATATTTTCATTTCAAAGAAAAAAATATATATGTTGAAGTTGAGTAATGCGGAACGTCATGGAAAGACACTCGAACCGTCTACGTCACTACTGCAGGAGCTTGGCAGGGTCAACGATAGCCTAAGATTCAAATTCGCCATGGCCCAAGAATAACAAACAGATTTCAGCTGTGCCTACCGTTCGGTTTTTTTTCCTCTCTCCCTCGTCTCATCGCCGTGATACTTAGATTTCACCGCGAAAGAAAGAAAGGCAAAAAGCAACAGCTTGTCCGTCAACAAAAGAAATTTGCTTCACAAAGCAGACACCGTGCGGCGTCCTCTCTCTCTCTCTCTCTCTCTCTCTCTCTCTCTCTCTCAGTGTTCAGAATGCGACAAGAAGGCTCGCGTAAAGAAAAGGTCCTCATCGATTGCTGAATCGAGTTTTGTTGAAGCTTCATGCTATTCGCGTTATTTGGCGCGTCTACAATCGCTCAACTACCGGCGTTTACGAAACGCAGGAAGTGTAAAAAACACACGAAAGACTGCACGACTCGAGAAAAAACAGACGATCCCCGTTGGAGGACGTTGTTCTGCGTCCATCGTTTCTTTCCTAAATATTTCCGGCCTGTGACGCGAACAAAGCTAGTCAGCACGTTTGAAACAAGCGCTTTCATTTTTGTTTTCTTTTTGTACGTCGTACAATGCGTTCTGAACACACTTTTGTTTTCCCTAAGCATGCCGCATGGTTAGCGGCATGCTTTGGGAAAACAAACGCAGCACAACGGCGCTTTGTGTCCCAGACAGCGGCGCTCAGGCGGAGCAAGTTCCGGCGTTGACTATCATGTTAACACACACTGTAGCGACAACACAACCATTCAAGGCTGTCAACACGACCCCACCAATGACAACGTTGTGTCGGCAAGGACCTGAAGCGTACGTGGCAAATACAATACGTATGCAGCCACACATTCATGCTGCAATTAACGCAATAAAGAAAACAGGTTACTATTAACGAAAGAATGCAGGCTATACTGTACTTAAGTGACACTTCCTTTGTTTCCATCTCTCTCACACGATCGTGGAACCGAAAGACTTCAAACAAGCGGCGTCCTCAAACAAGGCTCACGCAGTAGGTAGCTGCTGTCATGACTCCCTGATAATGGTCACAATTAATTTCTCATGCCAACAATGAAATGAAACGTTTACAGAAGACTGCAGCAAAGAAAGCGTATCATCGTCATCATCACTGCCATTGACACAGTCAGTTGCAGATGGAAGGCCTCCCTCTCGAAATACTCCTGCATTACATCAGTGAACTAAACGTGCCCGCTAAGTTTATGACATCATCACACCATATAGCCCCCCGCCGTCCTCGATTGCGTTTTCCTTTTCTTGGTATACCCATTTTGGGTCGGTATCATGTAAGGGCTCCTTTCAATCAATCATTTCCCTTTCCAATTATCCGCCTTTCAGTGCCAACTTATGTCGGTGATAACGCGCACGGAGATGCGCTGGGACCACCGAGGAAGCGCGAAAAGGAATAACAGTGGAACATAACCGTTAAGTTATCCAGATCCTGTTCGACTGAGGCGCAACAGCCGCCGTCAAACCAGGTAAGGTTACTTCTGAAAGGTTACACCCCGACCAGCCACGGTATGTTTTTCTTTTATCTTTCGAATTGACGTTTCCCTTCCCCGGTACAGGGTAGCCAAGTGGAGATATCCTCCGCTTAACCTCCCTCTCTCTCCATTATACGGCTACGAAGGGCGAATGCCAAGGGCGGCATTGCATCACGAGGCAGTAGTTGTCTTTGGGGCTAAGGTTCATAAGTCGTAATAAGCCATCACCGGAGTGAGAGAAGTCGAGCGAAGCACAAGTTGTCGGTGTCCCTGCTTAGCGCGTTGGCGTAAACTGCATTTTACGGTGGAGCTGTTAGAACTTCGCTCGGTTTCTCTTGACGTTCGCATCTTCGCCAAGCTGGGGGAGAGAGTGCTGAGAGAGAGTGAAAGCAGAGTATAAGAATAGCAGAGCGTAGCGAGGCGGCGAAAGTGGGTGGAGCCTAGCGGGGGAGAAGGAGCGGCGCGGCGCGGACACAGGTGGTGTGACGTCACTGCTCTCCGGTAAAAACCCGCGTGCTCGCTTCGGCGGATTTGAAGAAGCTACCAGGTACACGGCGTCGGAGTTAGCGTGCATCCGAGCTAAGGCACGACGAATGCCGCCACGTCGCGTCGGTGCAGCGTGCCATTATCCTTTGTTCTCGATCTCAAGCGCGAAACAATATATAACGGCTGGACAATTAATCAATTAACATAGCGCTTATTGATGTATCGATTATAGCCTTAATCCCATATATATATATATATATATATCCTTCTGCGAAGACAAAGAAGTTAGTTGAATTTCACTGGTAATCAAGGGGGATGGGGAGGGGAGCCCGCTAGCCTTCTTAACACGCCGCCTGCTTTTGTGTGCGTATACATATATATATATATATATATATATATATATATATATATATATATATATATACACGCACACAAAAGCAGGCGGCGTGTTAAGAAGGCTAGCGGGCTCCCCTCCCCATCCCCCTTGATTACCAGTGAAATTCAACAAACTTCTTTGTCTTCGCAGAAGGACCTGCAATATAGTTATGATTACTTCTTCCGTTAGGCCAAAGGCGTCAAGTCTGTATCAAAAGGAGTATGTCAAGGAGTATCAAAAGAGGGGCCTCGAGCTTGGTATGGTTTATAGGTATACCCACTCCCGCAAAATCTCGCGGACGTAAGAAGAAGCGTAAATGTCGATCTGCTGCCCCGTTTACGTTTGCGTCAAATTTAACGTACCTCACTAGATTTTTTATTATTCATTTATCTTTTAGCTCGCGCGCGTAAGTCAATCGATTCCATTATTTAAATAATTATTCGATCAAGGCATTCCGAGTAATCGGTTTAAAATTTTCAGCGGACGCCCAAGTCCTAAAATTGAACTTTTCTTTGCTGGGAGAGCACGATGGCCTATGCTTCGTTTGTGAAAGAAGAATTCGTCCGTTTCGTTCTTTGATAATCACGCGCATGGAGAAGGAAAAAAAAAACGTTATAACGAGAACGAAAAGAACAGAGCGGATTTGATTCATATCCCAAGAGAAGATAGCCTTAAACAAACAAACAACTAATGAAATCCCGGAGTTCGAACCCGGTGTCGACTTAATAAGCCGAAAGGGAAACGTCGATTGCAAGTCGCTTACTTCGACACGCAGAGCTACGGGGTACCAGATTAGTCCCGACAACGGACCATCACTCTGGGATGTGCCGGGGGCGTGTTTAATCGTTCGCGAATGGGAGATTAAATCGCGTCCCCACGCTGCCTGAACATGTATTGAAATATGAATTTTTTTTTTCCTCCATCCAGTTACTGGGCAACGCTTTTGTTTAGGACTTGCCCAGGCGGCGTCTTCTTGCGCTGCCGGAAAAGCGGCGCCTTTCCACTTTCAGAGTGGGTATATTGATTGGCAGCGGCGTCGTGATATAAGACGCCTTGCTTTGCCTGGTTGGCAGCATGCTCTCTTCACCGTTCCTTACTGCGTAAGCGTGCGTTCGCTATCCGCAATGAACGGAAATAAATGGACAAATCAATAAAAGCCAGCCTGTGGGTTCGTTTCGTATTGACTGTAAGAGTTGAAGGACGCGGACAGTGAAGCACGTGCATACCGAGAATGATGTGAACGCGGGCAACGTAAATGGTGTCGATCGTAAATGGTGTCGATTTCGTTTGACAAGTTGTCAAACGTCTTGATACACTACTCGGGCAATAAGTTAGCTGTTTAAAAGCCCTTCCACGTGTCCGCCGAGAAACTACAGGTTTCGCGAACTACCGTGTAGCTGACGCAGCTTCTCTGCGTCCAGTGATTGCCGTTCAACACGAGAAGGCAACCGGACAATGACGACCTAAAGGAAGTGTTAAATGAAACAGGGAGTAGGTAAGATTTCGATCCCAGGGTCGACTGCTATACGATAAATTTAGCGCGCCATGTGATGCAAAAGTATGACGGCAATTGTGGCATTAAAGGAAAAATAAATTCAGCAATTCGACGTGCGAAGACCACGATCTGATTATGAGGCGGACCGGAGTGGAGGAGAGAGGGGAACTTCGGATTAATTTCGACCACCTGGGGTTCCTTAACGTGTACCCAGTGCCAGGTACGCGGGCGTTCTTGCAGCCCCCGTGCTCGCCGTGGTCGTGTAGCAATTGTGGCACACAATTTGCAACGACTCGGCCGGGAAACGCGTGTATACGGTTATCCCCGTAGGCACAGACCAAGTCTGCTTACCTTTCGCACGACGTGAGTGACCGCGCGTCTATTCACGAAGACCCTCGTCCATGGCGATACTGACACGTCTACTTGTTCATCTTTTCTCCCGCGAACGCTTTTCACAGGCTAACAAAAATGTAAAGCGTAATCGGTCATCGCAGGACACGCCTGCATATGTACCGGAAGTTTCTCAAATTTTATGGATAGTTCCATCCGTTGTCTGTTCTCCCCGAACCTTGTGTATTCTGATTGTACACGTGGCCCGAATTCTTTAGAACTTTCCCGAAGGCACGCGGACACTGGCGATTACGCTGTAACTTTCAGCGTGTCGCGAGTAAAAGCCGACGCCCTTGACCTGCACATCGAATTTCCCACGATCGCCGACTGTGCTCGTCACTATCGTTGTTCTTGACTGTTGCGTCTTTTTTTTCGGGGGGAGGGGGGGGGGGGGGGCACATGCAGGTTCGCGCAATGAAGTGTTGCTTTCGGGATCCCCAGTTTTCGCTACTGCGTTCCTCACCGTCACTAAAACGCAACAATATAAAGCGTTGCTTGCTAGAAGGCCCGGAATTTGTGGAAGAGCGCGAGACTCTACTCGACGGACTAAAACATAGAGTGGAAGGAATTGATCTTCGCGTAAGCACGCTGGATATTCAGGAGAGAAGTGTTTCTCCTCTTCCTAAAGTGTTCTTAAGGATGCAATCCTATTGAACGAGTGGTGAGGCTCAGGAAGTAACGCCCAACCTTTGAGAGCCTCTTAGTGGCTGCGGTGAACTGCTTATTCAAATGCGTGTTTATCCCCGCACAGTAAAAGGACACACTCGGGCGGAGCGATTGCCTCTACGAGGTCTAGCCTCTACGAGGCTAGACCCGCCTGTCAGCTTGCACAAGCTTCTTCTTTAACTCCTCGTGAAGACTCTTTCCTGATAAAAAAAGGCTCTTAATGATATCTTGGCCCTGCTTATATCATCACTATCATCAGAATCAGAATCATTCTTACTTATGTCGACTGCTAGACGAAAACCTCTGTCAGCGATCTCCCCTAACTCCTGCCTTGCGTCAGCTTGCGCCACCTGATGCCAGTAAATTGCCTAATTTCACTGTAATGTTTGTATCCATCTGACCTCAAATCGCGAGACTGCGTTCAAGTGCATAGCATAGGTAAAGTTGAGCTGAGCCTCTTCGACGTTCGACATCTGGAAAATCGTTGTAACTAAACCTCTTGGTCACCTTTCTGCGTTGGCGTTTGAATAGCCCCGTTCGCGCCGCATTGGTCGCTCTAAGTAACTGCTATGCATCTTTCATAGAACTGCCTTTGTTTCATTTTGTTTATTATTAAGGCCAAAGCCTTAAACGGATCATGGGTCGAAAATTGGACCGTACTGCCTTATGGCACCGAAATTCAATGGCACCAAAATTGATGGTGCCACCATTGATGGTCGAACCCACAACCACTGGTGGGAATAGAACCCAAAACATTTGGCGCGAATTAAAACCAAGCTATTTAATGCACACAAAACCCACCTTTGGTGGGAGTCGGAGGCCATGAGCTTTACATTAATTAGGGTGAAGTTAATTAAGGTACAGCTAATTAAGGCGCTCGAACCCACGACCTTTGGTGGGAGAGAGCAAGTAAATAGGAAGTAACAACGCATTCGAATGAGAATGTCGAGTAATGTACTGAATGTCTCGCGAACGCTCAGGCTTTCGCCTTCATCCTCTTTAGCGTGTGCTAAAGTGACTGTCAACTTTTTATTTTTATTTCTACGCAGCACTGAAGTCTCAGACCTTAAGACACAGACTAGCCGGTACCTTTCGAATGAGACGCGTTCCGGCGCGCTGTGAGGGCAAGCCCCGTCAATTTAAGAGCTTTAGCTCGGGTTCTATCTAAATACATGTAAAAGGAGAATTCGTTTTTCTTGGCAACCACTGCACCAAGTTTGGCGAGGTTTGTTGCATTCAAAAGAAAAACTTAAAATCTAGGGACTGTTGGTTTAGAATTTTTTTATTTAGGTCGTCAATTTTTTTTACTAAAAATTGGCAAATATCGAAAGTTTTCAGAAGACGAAACTATCAAGTTTACCACTCTGTAACTCAACAATGAAAAACGATACCACAATTCTGTGGATTGCATCTAATAGTACATCTAAAGCGGCCAAAATTGATGTGTTACACGTGAATCTCCAAAAATTTACTAATATGGAAATACAGCTTTTGCAGAACCCTTGTACACAACTTAACAAATTCACGTAAGATATAAAATGACATATCAAATTTGTTCGCTTTCAGTGATCTAATGGATTCAGTTTACGGAACCGCTGTATCTGTTCCTGATGCAGAGCTATTAATTTGTAAACCTCGTGCTTCTATGCTATCTTTTTTTTTTTTTTCAAACATTGGAATTTTGAAAATTCTTGTAACAAAATTCAGGCCCTCAATCGAAATTCCGCTTCCAACCGTCACTACAATTTCAATTTCTCTCTGAAATGCAACAAGTTTTATCAAAATTGGTCCAGGAGTTATCTCATAAAAATGCTTTTTTTTTTGCGTTTTGCATGCTTCTGAATAGGCCGCGTCGGAGTTGGGCAAGAGCTAAAGCTTCGGCTTAAGAACTGCAATCACGGACTCTTCTCAACGACAGCTTCCGAAGCGCTTTGCATGCAAGCCACCGCCAGGTAGTGTTCTTAAGCGTTTGATCACTCCGACACGACAATGGTTCCGAGAAGTCTTTGCCGCGCCGCCCTCGTCTCCTAACTACGCGCAAGGCACGGGAAGATTGCGAGCGACGGAAACGGTTTCCAATCGCGCCAAGGTGCCGTCGGTCTCCGCATCTGCGCCCCAATCAGGCTCTCTGCAATCAGGCGACGGCGGTTGACAGTGCGTGCGTGCGTGCGTGCGTGCATGAATGCGAGAGCGAAGGGATGCTCCACCTCGGTAATCTCGAGGCCAGCTCGGAAGACTCCTGATTGCGAGGCACCTCTGCGGGGCTGCCATGCAGGCGCGACTCCTCCAATCGCGTATCAGGTTCCAGGGCTGCAGAAGCTTGGCGGGTAAGCCTAAGCCGTACACGATCGGTGACGAGGTGCGGACGGATGAGAGAAACTGGTACATCGAGAAAACGAGTAAGGATTGAAAGGGGTTCGCAGCATACGTTCGCGATAACTCGCTGGTCACTGCGCGCCCAATTAGAGGACGCGCGAGAGAATGGCTTTAATGGAAACTGGAGATGTTATCGCCTGGCAGGCAATTCCACTCCGACGGGCGCTACTTGAGCCGCACGCGCGGACGCTCGTAGTGGACGCCGGACACAACGGACGCAAACACGCGCGCACTTTCGAAGGTAATCACGAACTCTC
This sequence comes from Dermacentor andersoni, assembly GCF_023375885.2. Taxonomy (NCBI): domain Eukaryota; kingdom Metazoa; phylum Arthropoda; class Arachnida; order Ixodida; family Ixodidae; genus Dermacentor; species Dermacentor andersoni. The sequence continues at coordinate 51,768,855 of NC_092819.1, read as the reverse complement.
GTTAAAACCTGTTGCAATTAAGGAGCACAGAATCACCTTGCTTGTGCGCAGCGCGAAGGTGGTGCACTATGAGCAGGAAAAGATTGAGTGTGACGCGGAAAGGGAGACGAAAAAAAGGGGAAAAAAAGAAGGAGAGATGTCTGTGTGGTGTACGAATCGAACAAGGCGAAAGAAGCGTCCGAAGAAAATGCTTTTTTTTTTTTTTGTTACCTTCGTGATAATTAGCCTATTCAGATTCGCAAAAAGCTGGACGATTTAATGGCGATTCAAACGTGGCGAATACACTGTTGCAAAGAGTACGTCCACAATGCCGGAGACGCGCAATAGTTATCTACGAGCTTTCACGTAATATAGCCAAACGTTTGCATAAAGTGCCTGAATAAAAACGCACGCTCATTCGATACTCAAACGATGATTACTGCAGAGATACTAGCTAGAACAACGATTTCTGATATCCGCTAAGTCTAGTTCTCGTGTTCAAAAAAAGAAAGAAGAGATGAAAGAACACAAAGTCCGGGAAGTTAACCAGAACAAAAACAAATCCGGTTTGCCACCATAAACTGAGTGGTGGGGAGGGGAACGTAGAAAGATAAGAAGGAAATGAGAGAGAGAGAGAGAGAGAGTAGCAGAGCACATGCACATAATCACTGCTGTTCATTCACAGCACAACAGTTAACACTTTCCTAGCGTTAAAGTGGCTTTTGTGGGTTCGTACGACGTAGCGATACAATCGCTCGTGACTATGTTAGGTCGCACTGACGACACACCATTGCCATAACAAATAGTTTCGGAATACCAACCTAACAAATGGTCGCAGCAGAGGACCATACGAGTGCATTGTTGGAATTCTCGCCTGCAAGAAGTGCTAGCTACCTTTTCAATTCTCCGCAAATATCACGAATAACTAACGGCCCGGAACTCAAGCCAGGCGTTCCATTTAAGCTACGTGGTGAGCGCTCTACAATCCCCTTTACTGCGCGGTAGCCATGATGACACGTCAACTGCAGATCCGTTGGATAGTATCCGGGCGCCCGGTCATTATGCAGGTCTGCGTTGAAGGAAAAAGAGCCCAACCAAATAGAAGGAGTTGAAATAACGAAAGCGATAAAGTGTTTCGTCAGATCGTCGGAAGCTTCAATTACGTCCACTGCAAGGTACGCAACTTCCTCTAATACTCTTTCCAGCCACGCCGTCTGCCTATCATGTCCATTTAATAGGCGAACAGAGCGTCAACGCCTTAACGCGTTTCGCAAGCTGTCGCTGCTGATATGTACGGGCGTTTCTGTAGCCCTGCCAGAACATTTGGCGGCATTTGTTGTGCTAGCGCGTCACACACATTACACGTGATGATGCAGTACAGCAAGGTAATGGGTATACACGCCTGTATATAAAGCCTTTAACTCCCACGATTTATGAAGACGCGCGACAAGAGAATGGCGAAAGCTGGCGAGAATGGTGTCACTCTTGTAACCAGAGATGGTACGACGGCCGCTGGTACGTGTACGCGGAAAAAAAATTAAGCGATCGCTGCCAGGGCTTTGCAAAAAGGAAAACAAAGAAAGGCGTAAGGGCATAAATTAGGGACAACAAGCGTGTACGATCTCGCGCCAATTCGCATCACCGTGCCTATGTATTACACGGTTACGGAAAATACGTGCGCTCCATACTAAACGTTCCGACCGACGTTGTTTGCACAAGCAGGCTGTTGTATATACAACCGTGGCCCCCGAGATTGGAGGCCATGGGTAGCACGCCACTAAATGGAGGCCATCCGGGATGCGCACACGAGTGCGCGCGCCACCAGATCTTGGAGTCCACGATACAGCATAGAGTTTTCCTACAAAATTCACTTCGAGGACCTCTGGCGCTTCCACTGTTCGGCTACATTGAAATTGCGCATAAATTTACCTGTGCTTGCGGCTTCAAACTCTGGTGTTACGTTATCGATTACGCTTGATCTTGCTAACTTTTCACACAATCATTTTTCCCCAGATGGATAAAGGAAGTAAAGCTTTTTTCCACCTGCACAATCGTTGTCAATTGTGGGCATTCATAACGCCATATTTTCCCGATGATCGATTCTCAATGTCGCAAACGCCTTCGATGCCAGAAGGACGACGTTTAGAGGCGAAATCCATGCACAGGCCATCATGAAGATGCTGGCCGAATCACCGTGCTTGTAGCTTGCGTAGAAGCTCGCGCCGGAGTTTAGCAAATACAATAACTTCTGAGTTTTTACTTGTCAAAAACCATGTGATTGTGAGGCGCGCCATAGTTGGTGACTCCAGAATAAATGTAACCACCCGGTATTCCTTAATGTGCCCCAAAATCTAGGTACACAAGCATTTTAGCATTTCGGCGCCGTCGAAATTCTCCTCCCGCGCGACCTGGATTCAACCCGCGCGCCGGAGTTAGCTCTAGTAGAGAGAGAGAGAGAGAGAGAGAGAGAGAGAGAGAGAGAGAGAGAGAGAGAGGGGGGGGAGAAATATAGGCAGTGAGGTTAACCAGAGGATATATCCGGTTGGCTACACTGTACCAAAGAAGGGGATGCTGAAGATGAGAGAAATATAAGAAGAAAATCATAAAAAAAGAGACACACACAATGCAGAACTGTTTCTGTCGGCGCTGTCAGAGTGTTTGCGAAGGCGTTACATAGTGTTGCACAGTGTCAGCGTTCCACTATTCCCTCTAGTAAGAAGAAACGAAGAAAGCGAGTTCGCTGCCGTGCAAGGTGCGATGACCAATACGAAAATTTGTAGGACGCTGACGCTTCGCCTTTAAGGGTGCAACGCGATAGCATTCAAAGATCCCAGACTGCTTCTCACGCTTCCCGGCTGCAACTGCAGCTTATGCAACCGTAAACTTTACCGGGAAACGATGGCGGCGACCGCTATGCACGAAGGCGAGCCTTCTTAGAGTTACTGTATGTGCTGGTAGCATATACAGTAACTCTAAGCCTTCTGGTAGAAAAGCGTCCTCTTGCGTGAGCCGCGACGCGGCAGAGGCGGGCGCCATCTGGAGGTGTTGCAAGGAACCAGGCGCGCCTCTTTATGGCCTCTGAGGTTTGCTCGCGCAGGCGTGCGCAAATCTCGGAGGCCATAGCCAATCTATAAATTATAGAAACGCTGGAAAATGGGCTTGTGTTTGAGTTTCCGCGTAACAGAATTACGTTTTCTCGTATATTCAAATTACAATCCGACGCCATCGTGTGTGTAGCTTGTGTGCAAGTCATACATTACAATTTTTCTGACGTATTTTAGTTTGAGAAATGCAATTAGTAACTTCTTTGCGCTACATGGAGAGCCTGCCTGGTAGGGTATGCGTGGTCCGGAATGATTTTTGTCGAAACGGCAGTCGACGCTGGACGCTGACGCCTGTTTTCCTGCGACACGGGGCCCTTAACGCTATCGCGTTAAAACGGCCGTGTGCCGCCCAATGAGTTGTCCGTAAAACAACTAAACAATGTCCCACTAGTAATCTAGTGGAGAAGTCACTGAGTGGCACTCCCTGAGTCGCTCCCTGCACGAAAGCGAATTCGCTTTCTTCGTCGCTGGTTTGTAGACAAGGAAACTTGAAGCAAGTGTGAAAGCAAGAAAATTAAGAATGATCAGTTACCGGGTGAGAGTAGAGACAACAGCGGAGTCAATTTATTCTAATTCTCGAGTTTTACGTGCCAAAACCACGATTTGATTATGAGGCACGTCGTAGTATTGCCTCCAAATTCATTTTGACCACCAGGGCATCTTTAACGCTGCCCCAATGGTTTAACGTGCCCCCAACAGGTGTTTTTCGTTGCTGTCGTTACTGTCGTTGTTGTCGTTATTGTCATTTCTGCTATTGTCGTTGCTGTTCCTGTTGTTGTCGTCGTTGTTGTTGTTGTTTATTTTTTCAATTCTGCCCCGTCAACAACTGAGCCAATGACTAGACGTAGTCAAGCTCCAATTTATCTTGTGTCGTAGCCTGGTTTGAAGAGACGCCCTTCTCTTGGGACGGTGACGACACTTCGTTGCCGGAGGCAGTCACTTTCAATGTGCTTATGCATGAAACAACTGGTCTATGATACGCCACTCTAATTTTACGGCCAGTGCTACAGCCAGTAGCCGAACATGTCGACCGATGTCCGAAAGGAGTACAGCGTCCCACGCAACGCGGGAGCTACGGAGATGGTGTAGCGGAAGATTGCGCAGTAATGTTCACAAACTGTAGTTCGGGAACGTGCGCTCAAAGCTTCGTACTCGAACACTTTCGAATCGCGCCCCTATTGCGGGCCTCATATATCAGCTGACATGCACCAACGCCCACTGTGGGTTATTACTCTCTCGCGTGATAAGGAACCCACGCAAAGCAAGCATTCCTCTGTCAGAGACACCATCACTGAGAAAAAAACAAACACAAAGAATAACAAAAAACGCAACAACAGCAACAACAAAAACAAGAGTAACTTACTAAAAGTGACCCCAAAAGAAGAAAAATGTGTGGCTTCCAGATGTCTTGATATAACTGCTGACGAAGCATATCAGCACAGAGTGATCGAGTACACGAAGGAAAGAAAAAAGAAACCAAAGCAGCTCAAAGAGGCACTCAGTCTCACGCCTGCAAAAGAAGAGACCATTACCACATCCAGCCGCGCTCAATGGCCTTATTCATTCGTTTCCAACAACGTCGAACGTGCCACTCGGCCCGGCTCTTTCTGCGGAGCGCGCCGTCCAGATGCAATCGTTCCCTCGGCGAAACTGCTCCGAAACGTTCGAAACAAAGTGCAGTGGAGAAATAAAAAACGAACGAAAGGGAACGAAAACAGTTATGCGACAGACAGAAACACAATGGTACCTCGCTGGCGCGACCGTACTATATGGCTGGAAGCTTTTGCCGCGCAGCAAAAAGCAGTCGAGCGGACAACTGCGGCAGCCACAAGCAAAGCAGACAAGGGAACGGACATCGGAGTCGGTGAGGAAGGTTGGGGGTGTGGGTGACGGTACAGCGCCGGAGAGCTCGGTGCGATCTGGTTCATCGACCGGTGTGGCCACTCTTTCCACCCTTCGGTTACCGCCAGCCCTACTGTCACTCCCCCGCGCGCCCTCCCCTCCCCCCCCCCAACCGCACGCGCACACTCACTGAAAGAGAGAGTCAGAGACACACCCGCACAGACACCATCGCACGCACATTCTGAAAGAGGAGGGAAGGAGATTCGGACGCACGCAAACAAGTACATACACACACACGCACACACACACACACGTGCACACACACACACGTACGCACGCACGCTTACACGAAACACGGCAGTGTCAGAACCCGGGATCGAAGCGTCACCGGAGCGGTGCCCGCCACCGCCTTCCCCGGCTGTCCACCGCCACCCACCCCCAAGAATCGCGAGAGCTGCTTCCACCGCTGCTTTTCCGTCGCTCGCTGCTGCTGCAAGGTGAACGCGCCACCACAGCGCTCGGGCGCGGCGACGCGCTCAATCCATAAATCAATCTCCTGTCCGCGAGAACAAGCAAACGTAGCGAGCGCAGCGGAGTCCCGAGAAAAAAAGAGGCCTACACCCTTCCCCTGTTCCCCTTTCTTCCCTCTTCCTTGCCACGACGCAAGGAGAACGCCACGGCGCGTGTACTAGCGCGTGCACACCGAAGTCAGTGCAAGGTACGGCGAGTGAGATTTGGTCCAGCAGAATGCGCGATTTTTCCGCGTTTATAAACACACAAACACACACCCACACGCGCGGACACCGGTCAGAAACGCGCTCCGTGGACAGGCGGTACCGTTGGGAGGTAAAAAAAAAAAAAAAAGGAAATCGTGGTGCGGGACTGCAAATGAAAGGTGCGTCTGTATCAAGCGCAGCAGCTGCAGAGGATGTGTCGGAAGTAAGGGAAAGCGAATGGAAAGTTCCGCTCACGAGTGACGGCTATGCTCGCATACACCTGTGAGACGAAAGAGGCGATCGCTTTCTTTCTTTACTGTTGTTTCTCTCATTATTTTGTTGCGATACGCACTTTTCCAAATGTACGCTGACTTCTCTTTCGAGGCGTCCAATGAGTTGCAGGAAAAGGCAGCAGCACAGGGGCGGTCTCATCGTGAACGAACGACGCCGGTGTTGCTTTGACGGGCGCGCGTCCGGGGAAAAAGAGAGCCCGGGTTCATGGTCGACACGTGAGTGGGGTTGGAAACCTCCTTTCCGAAATAGTGGGGGATGGCAAACGGAAGAATGACTTAGTGTATATATATATATATATATATATATATATATATATATATATATATATATATATATATATATATATATAAGTGCAGCGGACGGTTTGCGCTGCGCTCCTCGAACATGCAGGAGGTTTATCGAGTGAGCTTCTGAATAGCATAATGTGGTAAACGCGGTATAAATCGCCAATCTGGGTCTTCGAAAAGGTGCGACGTTACGCTAACGCCTTTCTCTCGCCTTCACCACTAGGTGGCCACTTTTTTTTTTCTTACGCTAAATTTCGGCGTTCTTCTTTTCATTACAATGCTCTTCATATAGTTGCTGGCCTCATCCCCACAATTAAGTCATAAAACGATCATTCTTTAGTCCATATCCCCTTCTGTCGTCAGCCTGTTTTTTGGGGGGGACTGATTGAAGTCAAGTGTTGCCCTGACTATTGAAAATTACCTTGGCGAATAGTTGGGACGGTACTGAAATCAAGCTAACGGTGCTTATATATTTTGCAATTATTTGACGGCTCACTTCTTGTGTATTATTATGATGTTGGCATTCTTCCAACTTTCCAATACATTGGAAGTATTGAGGCCTCGCGAAAGAAGGGTCGTAAGCTTTTCGAATGCAACATCCCTTCCATCGTTGATCAAATCGACTGTTACTCCATCTTGTCCTGGGGCTTTACCCCGGGACATGCCTTGCAAAGCCTTTCTAACCTCACCGCTAGTTAAACATGCAACTATTGTATCCTGATATTCAATTCTTCCAATCAAGGTTGCGTAGCCACTTTCTTTTCTTTCTTTTTGGGTGGAGGGGTACTGTACAGTTCAGTATAGAATTCCTCCGCTGCCTTTACTAAATAATCACAAAAGCTGATGACATGGCAGTGCTTATCTTTCACTGCATGTATATTGCTCTTTCCTATGCGTAGTTTTTCCTCACTGATTTATGCTGCTGCCATTTTTTACTCGTTCTTTAATCTTTCGGGTGTTATAATTTCGGATGTCACTTTTTTTTTAATTTATCAGCTTTGGCAGTTCAGCCAATTCCATGTCATTTACTGAGTTAGACACTTCCCTGCTTTGTCGCTAATTTATCGAGTCCTTTGTTACTTGGGAGGGCTTGCCTACTCGTTCTCTTGGTGCCTTACCTCCAACTTTAAATGCTGTCTCTGAAACTAATATAGTTAGGTCTCGTTCATTATCTCTGTGTTACCTTCGTCTTACTGTTCCATAGCTACTTATTTGTTCGCCAGCACTATCTGAATTCATCTGCTGTTATCCTTACTGCGTCTAGGTTGGCTCGTTAAAATTGAGAGGAATCCTTACCCTCACTGACCTATGATCACTGTATTTTACCCTACATAACACTTCTACATCCTGTACAATGCTGAGGCCAGCACGGACTATAACAAAAGCGAAGTGCGCCTTCGTGGAAACGACACCAACCACTTGAGGCGAAGAACGTCATCTATGCAGCTTTTAAGCGCAAGTAGGGGTACCGTATAAATACGCCGACTCAACCCTGGAAAAGCAACGGTGGGCTCAAGTGCAGGGTCTTTCATACAGAAGGAAGAAAATCAAGTTCCACACGATAAACCATTCGGCAATGCGATTCCTTATTTTGTTTGTCCCTAAAGAAGATGAGCAGGGCGATGGGACTTAGTACGGCGAAACAACGGGGAGGGGGAGGTGACGCACGGCATATACCACCGAATAAAAAAAAATAGAGAGAGAAATAAATGGACGCACAATCTCGTCAGAGAAAGGCGTCGTGAAAAGTGAACGAGCAGTAGTTACCAAGGGCGAAACGGAACAAAAACCAAGCGAAGATGGAGTGGCGTGACTACATATATTCGGTACGCACGAAGCCATATGAACGAGTGCCTGCCAAACGCGTTTTGCTCGCATCCGCGGGCGAGAGGGCGAATGCGGTTGCGTTGTCGGCACCGAGGCCACGCGACGGCTCCGAAGCGAGGACGAAATGGGAGAGAGACAACGGCGCAGGGAGCGAGGATCGCGGTGGGCTCTAAACGCAATTAGAGTTGGACCGCGGAACAACAAGGCTCGGATTTATGGCTCGCCCGAGCGCGCTAGGAGCACGCTCGGAGGACGTGATCGCGCCACCATGAGAGAGCGCTTCCCAGCGTCGTAGCCGTCGCGAACCCTCGGACGTACACGACATGGAAGAAGCCCTCCCCCCCCCCCCCCCCCCTCCCTCTTCTCTCCCCACTTGCTCCCTACTTTCTCTCGCACGCGACGCATTGAACAGCCGTAAACAAGAGCATAAAAGACAACGCTAATACGAAACGGGAAAGGCGCGTCGACTCGCTGGGGGAACCGAACTCTTCTATACTCCGCCACAGAAACTGCATGCAGTGCCGTGAAGGCTGCGTTGTAGGGTTCTCATCAGCTCTTTAGTTGTATACGCCCCGTTCAGTACCTGACGTACGCTACCTTTCAAGTATTTCAAGTATTTGCTCCCGTTTCTTTCTTTAATTCGCTCTACCTTTTGTATGGCGTTTCCTAACTTTGCTGCAATGCTAGGCTTTGTCTGTATTCCGTTTATAGTACTTCCAACCAACTTTATTCTTGACTGGTTAAAATCCCTGCCTTCCTCATATCCCCACCTCTCTCTCCACCTACTTTGGCTACAAGTACGATAAGTGTTTGTTTACGTGTGTAAACGTGTGCTGCAATGTGTAAACAAATATCTTCAATTCAATTTTAATTCTATTCAGCCTATACATAACGAGAGTGGGCTGCGGATTCCACAGAAAGGAGAAGAGCTCGCCCACTGTTTGCGCCTAATCTTTCCGGGACGCTTCTAGTGAGTTGGCGTGGCGCGGAGGTCGATTCTACATTATGCAGGCGGGCAACAGAAGAGTCCTTTCTTCTGGCTCACTCCTGATTGGCTGACGAGACCCACAGCTTTCGACGCACTGCACGCGAGTTGGTGGGATGGAGTGTATGTATTGGCGCCGACCATCGAGCACGACCTCTAGCGGGGAACGAGAAAGCAACGGGCGTGCGTTATTCGCGACGCTTTTCCGAGTCACTTATCCATGCCCTCCGTAATGAATGTGGCGAGAAAGATCATCAAGTACATTGTCGTGCGGCCACCGCGTAGCCGTTCATCCTCTGTTGTGCGAGAGGCGAGTGTCCGGCGGTGCCCGCTTCGTGTCGGCGTTCCGCAAGACCGGCTCTACATGAGCCCCGGGGCTTCTGCCATTTGTAGTTCTTTCTTGTTTACTTTTACACTAGTGCGCATTGCTCTTTTTTTTTTTTTTTGCCTTCCAAGTGGATGTGACAGAAGCAGTGACAAAAATAAAAGTAATACAGGCGAGAAACGTAATATATTTGCTTCGTGTTTCCTTTTCACCAGGAAGAATTTTAGCGAATGAGTTTCTTTTTTCTTTCTAGCAACTATTAAGGGGACACTGAGACAACAGCTTTCAGCCTTTTCCGCGTTTCGGTGCTTCGCAGTTCCTTCGCGCACACAGTTTCGGCAAGACGCACCCGTTTGCGCTATCGAAGACAAAGGGAGCCGTTGCCAAGCTTTCCGGATCAGCCATCGAAAGTTCGCTGGCAGGAAGGAGGGTAGGAAAAGTGCCTCGTCACTACGCCTGAGTGCAGTTCATTGCTCAGCCGTCAGAATAACCTTTTGGGCCTTACAATTAAATGTAGCGCACGATTAAAGGACTGAGAGAGAGAGAGAGAGAGAAAGAGAGAGAGAGAGAGACTCATACGACGCTTCTCAGAGAACGAATTCTGGGTGTAAATTAAATGAACTTTCTTTGAAGAAGGAAGAATGGTGATGAAAAACGTGACGACGATGGCCGTACCTCCAACAGCTGTCAAAAAATCAATGACATGACTTGAATTTCTATCACTCTTGACTCGACCAGAAGTGTGGCAAGGTTAACGCGACTGTAGATTCCAGGAAGGCGCCTGTGGACGAGACGAGATCAGAAGCGGCATGGCTTGGGATCCTCAGGAGAAAGGCCAGACCTCAGAGAGAGAGAGAGAGAGGAAGAGGAAGCTCCAACGAAGAAGACAAAGGGGGTAAGTGGGAAAGGTAGAAGCCGGGACTGGCGCAGCACCGCCGACAGCTGCGTCAAATTAGCCGGGGGCGTGCTCACGTCAGACCCAGCGCACACTGTACATCGCAGAGTCCCGCACGCATCCAGAGACATAAGCGCGAAGTGACTGCAGGGACCGCGTGCTGCGTGGGTGCCGGCCACGCCCCTTCCATTTTTCGGCACGCGCGGAAAAGCAGATACGCGTGGGCTCTAAGGGTTGCTCTCAATGCCGACTAGCCCGCGACGGACGTACAGACACTCTCACGCACATACACGAATCTTTTTTTTTTTTTTTGCGGGGGGGAGGGGGGGGAAGAGGGGACAACGCCGCATATCGTGGCGTCTTCACGCCTTCCCAGAGCCTCCCTTTTTCTAACAAGACTATGGGGTCGCGACACCGGGATGTTTCGCTTTTGCTTGAGACTTTCATTTTCGAACAGGGACACCACTCGTCGAACGGCACGCGCGCGCGCACAAAGCGAAGAGGCGAACCCTTTTACACGCTCTTCCGCTCGCAGCGTTGGAGAGCCGCTCCGGCTCCCTTCGGTTCGGCTCGACTTCACTCGGCTTGGTCACCCGCGGAGCTTCGGCGCCAGAGACAAAGGACACCGGCTGGGACGAATTTATTCCCGAGACAATCGAAGAGAGTACGAGAGGAAGAATCACTGGCTTAGGCGGCTCAAGCAAGGAAACGAAGAATACGATAACGCATTAGGAACACGGGGCTTTGACCGCCGGAGAGACAAGAAGAGTCTGGCGCACTGGACGTACAGGCGCTAGAGTAATGGGTTAGCAACGATGCGTGTTTCCGTTGAACAGTGCCCCAACGCCCCCCTCCCTCCCGGCCCTTGCCGTCTCTCCACTTTCTTACCTATTGCGAGGTTTTCGTAACTCGAACGATCCATCCGCGGGGCGAGCTGGGCGCTTTCTTCACTACGCTGACTACCTAGAAAGATTCCGCAATGGCTCGAAACGATGCGGATGCGTTGTCCTCGATCTCGCTTTTTCATCCTGTCCCTTCTGAGCTCTCTCTTCTCGGAAAGATCCGATTGTGCGGTGTGCGCGGGGCGTGCACATGCCAGCGCGCCGTTTAAGACGTCCATCCGGCGCGACCCCAAGTGAGACAATTCGAGCGACTGTCGCTTCTATTAACGAGCTCATTTGGAGCCTCCACCTCCCCCTTTCCCGCAACCTTAATCGAAAGACATTTGCGCGCTGCGCGCGCGTCCGGGAAGATGGGGGGGGGGGGGGGGATGCAGAACCTTTCCTAATCCGACACGTTCTCGCAGGGCACCCAGTGCGACAGCGCAGCGAATCCCGCCGATTTCCAAACCCTCGGCTCCTTTTCCTCCTTTTCTTCCCCTCTCCTAACAATGTCCTCCCCATCTCTCGGCAAAGTGCTTAAGCTGCCCTTCCGCCAGCCTGACGCGCGCCTCCGGCGCTCCCAATCGGAGAGAGGGAAAGCGGGGGGTTTCCCCCACTCCGAAGAGCGGACAAATGACCTCGCTGATCCAGACCGGCGACTGGACCAAGTCCGGCCAAAATCCCGATAGATATAGACGAAGCGGCGGGCCAGCCCCTCCCAAGATTTCCGAGTCAACGTCTTGGAAGCGCGGTCCTGATTGAAAGAATAATGGTCTCCCGGCGAATCGGCTCTCCTACGCCCCTTCAACCCCCCCATCCCCTCTAGCATCTCACTCGCCCTTCTCTCCGTTCTATACCCTCCAGCCGTACTCCTCACATTCCCTCCCTCTCACATGCCTGTTCACAGGATCAGACGAAGAGGAGCTCGCCGGAAGGCTTTCTCTCCAGGGTCTTTGTAACGGAAACACGGTGGCTTCAACGTTTCTCTCTCTCTCTTTTCTTTCCCACTCTCCTGGCGCGCGAGAGTGTGATAAATGAGCTGGCTAACTTCACCGACGTGGTTTTGTGAGTTGCAGATACGTTGTATTTGCTCACAGCGTCTTTCGCGTCCGCGGAAACGCGCAAGCGAAATTGGAGCTGTACCGCGAGCAGGAAAACAAAGAGAGGGAAGAGGATGTTTATCACGAAAAGAAAGCTGACAAGAAAGTCAAGCACTGATTATAATCGAAGTTAGTTATCTGTTTCCCAGAAATTAGTGCTGCCTCTGTGAGTTGTTGATATTATTCGTTATATTACTATTAACATTAAATTCGAAAGGCTATCAAGTACGCCGACACCACGATTACAAGGTGAAGTTAGCATAAGCGCAGGCTGCGCTACGTAACGCCCTAAGAAGTCGGAATTTTCTGTTATCGCAAGTACCGAGGCCAATGACCCGTTTTAAGAGGAATAACAGAAAGAAAGCATTATGCCATGGTGTTTAAAGTCCCAAAACGGCACAGTGGGCATGGAGGACAACCTATAGTGGAGGGCTCCGAAACATATTTGACAACTTGGAGGCCCCTCAACGCGCACCCAAAGCCCGGCACACTCATGTCTTTTTTTTTTTTTTTTTGCGTTCTTCGCGCCCATAGAAATGCAACCGCCGCTGTCTGCAATCGTACCTGCGACCTCTGGCTCAGCAGTATGAAGACATAGCCCCTGTGGGCCACTGCGGCAGGGTCAACGATCCTTTTCCCGCCTAAAACACGCACGTGGCCTGAACATAATTGTTCACGTTCCCCAAACTTAAGACTAAAACAGCCGCCGTACCGAGTTCTGCGGTTTCTACCCGCACGCTATTATAAAGCTTGCCTTTTACCTCGTCCTTGTTTTTTGCAGCGCTCCGTTATCGCGCCAGCGTAATTTTCCCCTTGCGTCGCCAATAACCCCCCTTTTGTGGCCTTTTCCACGTCACCATGTTTTGTTTGCCGCAGAGACCGTGGGCCCCTTTTCTTCGGTCTCGGTCGTTCTGGATCGGCGTGAACAGAAGGACTTGGTCTCTCTCCCTAGGGGCAAGAAGAAGCATGGACCGAGGCTCGGACCGAGGCTCGCTGCAAGTCATCTATTCTCATGAACGCGAACCATTGTGTGCCAGGCTGAGCGAGCAATCGGGCTGCACACCAAGCGGTCGCTGTATAGCAGATTGTCTCCGCTCTGGTTTCTCCGCTTATGGCTTCCTTCTTCCCCTTTGCCAACCCTCGCCAGACGGTATTATGATCAGCTTTGTGCAGCGAACGCGAAGCAGCGAAAGAAACCGCGCTGTAGTTCTAAGCGATTGAGTAAAAGTGAACAGAGGGAGAGTTGGAGAGAGACAATGTAGCGAGGGAGATGGTAATAGGAGAGAATGATAAGCAGGGAGTCTAACTGGGATTGCGCCCGATTTGCTACCCTACGGCAGGTGAGAAAACAGAGGTGCGAAAAAAGACGATAAGAAGGGAGAAAGACAAAATTAATACGCCGCAAACCAGCGTTAGCGCGCACACTAACGCACACAGGCCCGAACAATAGATAATAGATGTGCCTACAAAAGCCCAAGCAAACTACGGAGTGAGTATTGACAAAGTTCGCTCTATTTAATTCCTAACGGGGAGTAAGTACGTACTTACAGTAAAAAAATATGGCGGTACTCATTTTACCCTCGTTGAAGAGATACGTAACATCGCGTGCTGCATGGCTAAAAAAAAAATAATAAAACACGAAGCTTTCTACCGTCATCCGCGCAGCGACGCGCCCAACCGAGCTGTGTTGCCACAACGATCTGCAGCAGATTCACTTGTTGATGCATATTTTATTACCTGTAAAAAGTGCCACGAAAGCGTTACACATTTTCCGTCACTTCGATCAGTCCGCATCATCCACAAGTACGCCATCACTTGCGCTTCAATTAGCACAATCCATCTAGTGCCTTTCTTATGGGGAAAAACAAGCAAACAATACAAAACAAAACGGCGCTTTTATGCGCATCGCCATACACCCTGCGCAAGAGGAATCCTTCGCTTAATTCTCTGCAAAAAAAAAAGAAAAAGAACAAACCGCGCGCGCGGACGCCGGATGCTCAAGCAGATTACGAGACCGTGTAAACTCGACGTTGTACGCCTCAGTCTATCGCGAGTACCCACTAATGGACAACCCGTAACGCACGCTGCAGTCACACGTCATAACGACAGCGACACGCCACCGTCGGTGTTCCCTGCAGGCTTTAGGATAAACCAGCTAACGCGGACTTTCCTACGTCGCCAGTGATGTCGCGAGATGATGCAGCGCTGTCAACAAAAAAACTAAACTGAAAAAAAAATTCAACAGCGGAAGGGTTTTTTTTTTTTTTTTCATATAACAGCCATCGCCAGCTGGCTTCAATACGAACCCCCCCCCCCCCCCCCCCCCCTCTGCGTCTAGTGGAGCGTGACAAGAACGTCGTCATGGTAACTGACAAATACCCGACACTAAAGCGTTGGCCGTCCCGGGCGATGACCAGTGCATGAATGGCGCTCCCCCAGAGAGTGCTAGATCACGGGAACGTCGACAGTCGAGCGAAAAAAAAATTATGAGGTTTTACGTGCCAAAGCCGCGATCCGATTATGAGGGACTCCCGTAATGAGGGGACTCCAGAATAATTTGGACGACCTGGGACTCTTTAACGTGAACGTAAATCTAAGTATACGGATGTTTTCGCATTTTATCCCATTGAAATGCGGACGCCGTGGTAGGGATGTGATCCCGCGACCTCGTGCTTAGCAGCCCAACACGACAGTAGAGTGATTCCACAGCAATAGAAAAAATCGAAGCCGTATGAAAACGCCAGCTGTGCACGGCAACAAATGAAAGCTGTCGCTGTGCCTGGATAGCCGCATAGCCGATCAGCTTATTCCTAATTCAGTCATCCTAATTGCACGGCATTTCTTAGAATGTATTTTTCGTTTGTCTTCGTGATCACTTGTTCCTCAACAATTGTACGATTTAATTTTACATGGCATCGCGAGTATTCAAAAGCGACCGACAAACAGTCGAAATTTTTGTTCTAAGGCACGTCATGCAAATTCGGAACGGAACATCAATTCCTACTGGGCTACTGAATGTAAAAACTTGAAGTGGTCGCACACTAGAGCAAAAGCAGCCTCAACGACACTTACGAAACAGCAACAACGGCGGCAATGACAAAGCACACCGACGGTGACAATGACGTCACAATTCCGCAACGATGGATCACGTGTCGCGGGACAAAGTATCGACTCCTTGGCAGTTTGCCTACCAAGGAGTCGGCCCAGTGTTCCACAATGAGTGAGCCGCAATTGTGACGTCATTGTCCCGTTTTTCCGAGACGTTTTCTTTCCTCCAAAAACAAATGACAGAATGACAGCGTTAATTATTACGAAGATACCTAAGACAGACGTGACCAAAGCTGACTACAATAACCCTAGCAGATATTCCTGTGATCGCATAAATGTGCTTCTCGTTGTGTTATTTCTTTCCACTTGGACTTTAAAAATAACGAAAGCGTGGAGTGCAGTGGTTGTTAATGAAACATTCACTACCTTTGCCAGCGTCAGAGATCTCACTGCGCTAGTACGCTGTGTAATATTAAGTCTCACGATCGCATGCACTGCTTTTTTTTTCGGCTCTTCAGCGACCAATCTGTGTGCCCGAACGACGCATCAGACCGAAGTGTCGAAGCACTGAAGTCAACCGCTACAGATCCTGCCGGTGCCACCTGCTGACGTCTCCCTGTCGCCTACGACGTACCCTGCCGACACGCAGTAGATCAAGCCCCAAGCCTGCTTCTCTCCTTGCTCGACGAACTGCTCCTCCTCCCCCTTCCCCTCTTTCTTCAACCACCACGCGCGTTCGCCGACTTTTCATAACGCACAGCCAACAAATTTTCACGACGTCGCGCCTTCTCAAAACTCTTCGCAGCCGCTCAATCATGTCGCTCTCGGTTCTTGTCTTATTACATTCTTTCTTTCCTCCTTTCTTTCTTTCTTTCTTTCCTCCTTTCTTTCTTTCTTTTTTCCTATCCTTCATCGCTAAGCAGCTTCGCTCCTTTCGTGCGCTGGGCTCAGTTTTCCGGTGGTTCGAGCGAAAAAACCGCAAGCCGTCACCACCGCCGGTCGGAGTACGACGGATCGGGAATAAAGTTACAGACAGGCAGACGCCGGGCGAGAACGACGGGGAGAACACGCAGAGTCGGGCGGCGCACCGAGAAACTTGCGCACCACGAAATAAGCAAAGCAAGCGGCGGTTCCTTCGACGCAGTAACCTACCGTACACAAGCGGACGCCAAGTTTCTGGCGCTTTAATTAGCGCGTCGGCGCTCTGTAAATTACGCTTTCGTGTCTATACGACTCGCAGGCACCCCAGAGACGTCGCCTCCTTGTATGAGGCGAGCCTGGGTTGCAAAACCACCCAGCTGCCATCTTCAGCTCGGCGACCGCCGGGGAAGAGTTTGACCTCACACTTTAGGGCTGACAGACGGGAGAGCTCAACATCGATCTTCGTGCCTTCCTGCTCTTAGTTTGGAGGCGTCGGCTTCTGGCACTTCTTCGAGAAACAATATATTCAAAGCCCGCGCATAGAACACGTAAAATTAGGGAGTGGGCGGCTTGCAGCATCTTGCGCCGTCTCGCCCATAACTTCATTCTTCAAACGGTCCCTGAAGTTTAACGTAGTATCTGCGATGTGCCGTGACGGGCCGATAATTAAAGTGAAAATTTCTGTAAGAAAAATCGCCCAACTTCAAGCAGCTCGTAACACCACTAACGCGTCTCGTTAAAAAAGCAGCATCCGGTAAAAAATTAGTGGTATACAAACACCTGTCCTGCTAGTTCTTGCCAGGTTTCATCGGCATGAACACAAATTAGCATCTATTGAGCGTTTTTTCGCAACCTGCAAATGTTGTTTGTCTGCACTGTTGTTATGCGAGTAAAGAAGCGCACCTAATAAAAGTACCACTAATCCCTTTTTAAAAGCGGGCGGAGAGGGAACGCGATGTCAAAGGAAAGGAGTAAGCTCCTTTCTTAATAAACTGCCATTGCGCCACTTCAAGCACTTGCTAACGCTAATAAGCCATCTTGCTGTGACCGCTACTGGAAGCATGCGATAAACAAGTACGTGTCCTTCCCCTACGTAGTACTTCAACCGGCAAGCTTCGCCCTCAAACGCAAAACCTTTGTTTTCGTGCCTGTAAATGTCGCTTCTCTGTGCTTACACAATTAACGTGGAGAAACACGCTTTACAGGGGCGCTTGTAAAAGTGGTTCCGAAACGCGGCCCGGTGAGGGTTATTCTTGCGAGGAAGATAAAAGGAAGGCGTCGAAGGAGGATAGCGGAGAGGAGGGCAGACAGCTTGAATCCGCGTGATCGATGGACGATACAGGCGTCCGGGGCAAAGACGGCTAAGCTGAAGGGGGGAAACCGCGCACGCTAGAAGTTCCGACAAACGACGGGCCAGTGATTGATCTCCCCGGCAGACCGACAGCAGACGACAGTGAGAGAGTGGCTGACGCTTTCTCTCGTTGATCTTGTTCTCCTTTTCCCGAGCTGCCTCTCACTTTATCCCGATCCAGATGACTCTGCGTCGCTTCGTCTCGCCTACGCATCTCTTGCCCTTCTTGCCAACTTCAATTTGCTTTTTTTTTTTCTTCTTCCTTTGAGTTTATTTTCCTGCTTCTAAGAGCCAGCAGACACCAGTTGCTGCCGTGATTTCCAGAGCTCGATTCCTGCCTGTCGAATGCTTACGTTACTCGAATGCTTCAAAACGTGATAAATTTATTACTGACACCATGGGACCGAGAACTTCGCGACTATTTCCAACTGGTGGTTTCCACTCCGAATACTGGACTCTTTCCAGCTAACGCGCGTACCTTAGGCAATAATCTTGATTATTATTTTTCATTCGCGTATTCATGTCACTTTTCATTGCTTTTTCGGTGCTTCAGTCCCAACAGCAGTGCCAATCGCGCCAAAGTAATATCAGTTAAAAGCAAAACACGCCAGCATTTAATTTCAGCAAACTCTCATTTTACTGATCGCGCTGCTTCCCTCACAAAGAGAAAAAAAACTATCTAGTCATCCGTACAGACTTCTCGGTAGATTCAAAGCGAGGCCAGTTCGAGGAGGTCTGCTGCGCAGAGCGAACGAAATCAGTGTTCTCCCCTGACTCGCTAGACGATCGCGGGAATGACCTCACCAGCTGGAGAGAGCGCAGCCAATTGTAATAAGTGCCCTTCCCCCTTCCTTCAACGATCGAATGCCCCGCAGCATTACAGCTATTCGGGATGAAAGAACGCTTCATCTCCCGGAAACCGCAGTTGCGTTTTCGACTGCTTCCCGAGAACGACGACCCGCGCCGGCGGCGGGTGGGCCCACCGCAGAGACATATCTATCCGGAGACAAGAAGCAAAGACAACGCAGAGACCGGGAACAAAGCTAAAAGGAAAGATCGCCGGAAAACTCGCGCTGTCAGAAACAATGCCCTCCTCAAAGAAACGGCGCCGTTCCATTTGTCACCCTCCATGTCTCGATGGGCCGGTGGTTGTGGTGGCTCCTCGTTCCCTTTCCTGTCCTCCGGGGAGCCGCCGCTCTTCTGCTAGCCGTCACCGAGGGTCTCCTTGACCGACGTTCGTCTTTCACCCCCGAACCTCTTTAGGCCACCGCTGGGCAGATGACGATGACGCGATTCGGCGACGTTCCCTAGTTGCGCGCAGCATTGTGAAAGCTATGACCCCGCGTTGTATCCCGACACTGGTGGAGGATGCTTGCGAGTTAGGATACTCGGCGCAGAAACATCCCTATAGAAAAATCAATATGCCCCAGAAATCCTACATCCAATAATCCCATATGAAACATATAGGACCCCACACACAAAAAAAGTTTCTTTCCCGTATGTCATACGATGTTATTGGACCATATGAGTTATGGGGAACACGGGTTGTTTTCAATAGGGTTGTTCAGCTGCAACAACTCGTAGGCAGTACTCTAGGATATACGTGCTCAAACCCCGTCTTCGCCGTGTTCTGCCTAAATCCGGCAGTACTGAGCTACGCTGAGCAAATCTGGCAACACTGAGCTTCGTATAGCAATTAATTAATTTAATTATGGGGTTTTACGTGCCAAAACCACTTTCTGATTATGAGGCACGCCGTAGTGGAGGACTCCGGAAATTTCGACCACCTGGGGTTCTTTAACGTGCACTTAAATCTAAGTACACCGGTGTTTTCGCATTTCGCCCCCATCGAAATGCGGCCGCCGTGGCCGGGATTCGATCCCGCGACCTCGTGCTCAGCAGCCTAACACCATAGCCACTGAGCAACCACGGCGGGTCTTCGTATAGCAAAGCTACTCACATCTAGCACAACACTGAAAAATGTGTATGTGTCAAGTTCTTCTCAGATACGTTATAATGAAAATAAGCTAGCACACAACTGCCCGAGAATTATCAGCTTATTTTTTATCAAATCCCTTGGATCGGAAAGTGCCAGTGTTGCTTCTCTTCCTCCGGGCACGACCGAATCTTGCTATGCAAGATCTTTTGTCTGACATCGGCGTTTTGATCTTTCTGATAACGCCATGAATAGAGCCCGTACGCTCCTCATGGCTCATTTCTGAGTAAGCTTGAGCATGACGCATGAAAGATGTCATTTAATAGCAGCGCCTTTTCCTGTCCCCTTTTTCGTGCCGTCATTTTTGCGCTAGAGTTTGTCACGCTCCGCAAAGCCCTTCGATTAAATTCTTTGTCGGGGTTGCCATACGGTGAAGGCTGATTGCAATCCGATCGCATTGTTAAGGACACAGACGAAATCAGCGGGGCACCGACGGGCGTCAACGTCCGTGTTCGAAAAGCTTTCCTCAGGTAAGCGTGGCCATTGATTTCTTGGTGCCCTTGCTGGTCAATCACTTCAGTGGCTTTTAAAATGAACGGTCTACACATACCTACTTGTTAAAAGGCGCAAAACTCAAAGTTTTTTTAGTTATCTCGGCCATTAACCAGCTTACGTTTCGAAAACCGCGAATTCCAGCGCTTCTACACAGCATAGCCATGAGAAAGCTGCGCGGATTATTTATATGTTACGAGAATTTAGTTTTATTTTTTAGTTTTCGCTTCTTTCTTTAGCATTAGAATGTAGCAATTCTTTCTTATACTTCTGCACATACGTGGCTGCAAATTATGCGTCGCAGTAGTGTCGAGAGGGCATTCAGCTCGTCAAGCTACTAGAAGTCGTAGATTTTAGTAAATGCTCCTGTCTTTCATATAAAAGAAGAATAAAAATAAGGAAATCTAATTGAAAGGTGTGCGTTTCCTCCGGATGGCAGTGGTGAACATCTCGGCATTCCATTACAATGTGCTCAGTCATCTCCCTATTTCTTCTGCAGCAGACACACGTCTCACCCTGCCGCCAATATTCTCTGCGGAATTGTGTTGTCGGTATTGTTGTTGTCGTTTTTCTCGTCATACAGCCAGCTTCCTCGATTTCAGCCTCAGCTCCGCTGTTTGCAATTACCAGAGAACGAATTACGATTCGGATGCCCGCGCTGAGTGGCGTTGCTCCCCGAGCCCCTCCTCGCTGGCAAATCTTCCTCTGCCTTCATCGGTTCGCGACGCCGGGCCTTCTTTCCCCCTAGTTGTTGCTTTTTTCCACGAATCACGGGCCAACGGGGCGTCCCAGTGAAAAACGACACCGCGTGGTATGTATGTCCGGAGCGGCCCGTTACCGCTGCGGATGCAATCAGCGATGTCATCTGTCAGCGATGCCTCTCCGCTGGCGCCGCTGTAAGCAGCGAGAGAATGCCTCCGGCTGATTCCTGCACTGCCTTACTCGCTTGGCCTGTCTGCGCGGCTGGCTGGCTGTCCGGCAGGGTACAGCGCGTTGTTGCCTTGCGTAGCCTGGCTTGACTTGGCTCGTCTCGGCCCACCACTTAGACTCGGCCGAGGCATATAGGAGACGACACCGCTCTTCCACCTCCTCACCAGTTCTCGTCTGCCTGTCGTTAGGGTCCTCTCCGTATATCGCTTTACTGTCCTCTCTTGGAATGAGTTGCCTCGGTCTCGGTGTCTCTCAGACAGAACCAGATGAAAGCGTCGTTAAGAGGAGAAGGAAGGGGAGACGGCACAACCACCACCATCACCACCACCCACAGCGCACGTGCGACCGACCGCAAATTGTTTTTTTTCTTCTCCTCCTCCGCCGACAAACTAAACGATTCCCATAACGCATCGGGACCTTTATGAGAGCTGGCCGAATTGATTACGGCCACAACGCTGAGGATCGGAGAGCACACAAAAGTCAGACGAAATGAGCGAGATAGCGGGCGGTGGAAAGTAAACAGCTCAGCAGCCCAGTTGCAATCAATGGGGCGAACGAAAATAATAAAGCGATCTTTCTGCGTCGTTACCGTTGCTTTCGTTATCAAAAACCATGACTTCGCAACGCCCCTTCTCCCCCTCCCCCTCCCCCCTCCCCCGAAGAAAGAAGGAGAGACAGCAACGGTTCCTTGCCGGTCTTGTTGTCGACGTCCCAAATATTTCTTGCACCCTATGCTTTGATTGGATCGCGATAGTTTCTGTTCCAACTTTCCCACCTGCGTTGGTTTTCTGTTCCAGCCTTTCTATTGTTGCTCGTTCTCCTGACTCCGTACTCTTATTCCATATTGCTCCAAACAATCCCATCATGCAACACACCGTGTATAATTGCTGCGAGCAAAGCCCAGCCATATGCGCATCTGAGTCGATATACGAAAGGACCGTTTCAATTGTTTTAGTAGCCCCGTCGTCTCAAATGACGGGTATTCGTTTCCTACGAGTCGTTTCTGCGCACACGTGCTCGACCTTGTCGTCGAGTAGGAGACGCGCTCTGATCACTACCCTAGCCTCGAAGAAAATTGCGGCCTCGCAGCATTTACGTCCAGCTTTGGTTTCATCATACATTTATTCGTATACGAAAAGGTTGTGTATGTCCTTGAGACTCGCGTCTGATGAGACATCCAGCTGTAACGAAAACGCGTGCCTTTCCAACCATGTTCCAGGTTAGCCGCCTGCAGTAATCAATACAGGTCAAGACAGAAATCTGCCACAACGCAGGACCGAACCATTTGAAGGCGTTCTGAACGCAGTTGTCTTGCTCTGCAACATTATCGCGTCACTTTTTTGGTTATCATCATCTTTCTTTCCTTCGTTCCACTTTTCCCAATGCAGACTGACAGGTAGAGCGTACAAGCTCACTCCGACCACCTGTGTTTTTACAATGGATGTACCTCATCATCCTTTGCAATGAAACGGAACTAGTTGCACCGTTTAGTAGCCTCCGAGACTGCACTCGCTTGGTGCGGACACAAAACAGCGTAACGAAAACGTAGGCTCACCGACGTCAATACGGCTGTGTGTCTCAAGCATCAGCTACACTCGGCGCAGACACGATAAACTGGTACTCACCTGCAAAAGGAGAAAATAGCAACAATTAAATACATTTCGCAACAACAACATATACCGCCTGCTCGAAATTGCTATCTATCTATCTATCTATCTATCTATCTATCTATCTATCTATCTATCTATCTATCTATCTATCTATCTATCTATCTATATCTACCTATCTATATCTACCTATCTATATCTATCTATCTATCTATCTATCTACCTATCTATATCTATCTATCTATCTATCTATCTATCTACCTATCTACCTATCTATATCTATCTATCTATCTACATATCTACCTATCTATATCTATCTATCTATCTATCTACATATCTACCTATCTATATCTATCTATCTATCTATCTATCTATCTATCTATCTATCTATCTATCTATATCTACCTATCTATATCTACCTATCTATATCTATCTATCTATCTATCTATCTACCTATCTATATCTATCTATCTATCTATCTATCTATCTACCTATCTACCTATCTATATCTATCTATCTATCTACATATCTACCTATCTATATCTATCTATCTATCTATCTACATATCTACCTATCTATATCTATCTATCTATCTACATATCTCTATCTATCTATCTATCTATCTATCTATCGGCAAATTCGTTCTGGCAATGTCGTCTGAAGCACACGTTTGCCTCGTACTCTTTGCTTAACATATTGTTACGTCCAAGCGCGTCAAAGGGACGCGGGGATCAAGAAGAGAGGGGAAGAGGAGAACGAAGACTGTGCAGCGGCCATTCCTGTTGTTCGTAGCCTGCCGTTCCTGCTCTCACACGCCTGAATAAACCCCTTTTCCCCGTGCTTGTAACAAATTGGTGGACGGTGCGGGGTACACCTCGTAACCACGGAGCCTACGCTGCTACAACTTCGCCGAAGCCGTCGACTTGCCGGACTTCCGCCACCATCACCTGACATGACTGAATACGCCTGCCAGATTCCCGAAGGTTCTGACGCGGCTTCAAGGCCAGCACCTGGCGTTCCGTGGCAATACTACCGGGTGCCACTCACTTTCGGAGGAAAAGCCGGAGAAGATGTCGACGAGTGGCTCACAAACTACCGAAGGGTGAGCCGATCTAATGGTTGGAACTCGACCGCACAGTTGTCAAATGTTGTGTTTTCCCTTACCGACACAGCACTCGTCTGGTATGAGAATCACGAAGACACGCTCACTTCATGGGAGCTTTTCGTAGAGGAGCTCAGAGCGTGTTTTGGAGACTCTAGCGCAAAAAAGAAACGCGCCGAACAGACGCTTTCGCAAAGAGCTCAGATTCCCGGCGAGACCTGTACGACTTATATCGAAGAAGTGCTGAAACTGTGCAAAATAGTGAACTCTCAAATGTCTGAAGAGGACAAAGTTGGACATTTGTTGAAAGGGATAGCCGAAGACGTCTACAATTTTTTGATCGGCAAAGAAAGCTTGGATTCCGTGTCTGACGTCATTCGCCACTGCAGGACCTTTGAGACGCTGAAGATGCGACGGATAATACCGAAGTTTGGTCGCCTGGCTAATGTCACAACGGTGGCAAGTGTAGACCCGAGTTCGTGTGTTGACCTTCCATCAACAATACGGCAGATTGTTCGCGAAGAGTTGCTCCATCGGGAAGAGATGTACCGTTGCACACCCGGCATCGCTGGTGCGTACTTACCACAAGAGATGCGAAACACGGCCGTTTCGACCGCATGGCAACCCACGGTTCACTCAGCGACCGTCGAGTATAGGTCTACCCCACAAACGAGAGGGACCCTGAGCTATCAAGATCATGACTACGACCAACGCCCTCGCCGCACGCACGCCTCCGGGCGGCCGATGCCTGGCCATGATGAATGGGACCCACCTGCTGGCTATGCAGTCGACAGCAACATGCGTGACTACGTGCAAGAACATCGAAATTTGCGGCATCTGCCGGTGTGTTTCCAATGCGGTGTCGCGGGCCACATAGCGAGATTTTGCAATCGTCGCCCAACAACGTGGAATCGTCGATCGGGGTCTTCAACAAGGACCACACCTCCTACGAGGACAACTCAACAGCCATGCGCCACCTCTTGGTCAGCTGGCGTCCCTCCTGGCAACGATTACTGGCAGAGAAGCTTCCGGAGCCGCTCACCGGCATCTGACAGGAGTTTGACGCCACCGCCAACTTCTCGTGCACCGCGTTTACGTCAATCTCCATCGCCAGTGCGCCGCTCAACCTCGCCTTCACAACCGGAAAACTAGCTAGCGCGGCCGATGGGGGTGAGGTCGCTCGACACGTGCTATCGACAGAAATGCCCCCTGCAGTTGCTATGATTAAGAACAAAGTGCATGTACTTGTGGATGGTGTTCCTACAATGGCTTTAGTGGATACCGGGGCAACTGTATCCGTAATGAGTCTCGGTTTTAAAGGTCGGTTGGGGCGCAAAGTTGTATTTCCGTGGGACCAGGCTGCAACATTTTGTGGAGTGAGCGGCGAGTCGTTGCGCCCTGTTTGTGTGTGCACTGCTGAAGTGTCCTTGGCTGGTGGAGTTTTCGCGACGGAGTTTGTAGTTATTCCCCGATCGACGCACGAAGTGATTTTGGGCATCGACTTTTTGCGGCAGTGTGGTGCGACTGTTGATTGTCGCACGGGGGAAGTTTGCGTCGATGGCCATGTTTCGTCCGGGCTCTCAGAGGAGACTTGCAGTCAAGGTGAACTTTGTGTGTCTGCAGATACTGTTGTGCCTGCGTCCACCTCGGTGTGCGTGCCGGTTGTGTGTCGCGGTGCAGTTCCAGACAGTTTCGATGCCTCCGTAGAGCCAATGCATCTAAATTGTGTGAAGAAGAACGTTTTTGTCCCTCATTGTGTGGTATCCATCGGCAACGGGCGTGCTGGCTTGTGGACGGCCAACTGCTCGGCAGAACCCGTCCTGCTTCCAGACGGCTTGAAACTCGCCTACTTTACAGAATACACGTCTTCGTCCGTAGCCGTACTAACAGACTCGCCGTGTGAACCTGCTGACCTTCGCCAAGTCTCAGACAAAAAGCTTCTGTCTATGATAAACAAGTCGCTCAGCACAAGGGAGCGCCATACCGTGGTGGATACGCTTTCTAAGCATCTGTCAGTGTTTGACTTTGCGCAGCCGGACAAAGCGTTCTCGATTCCCGAGTCACGAACGCGCCATACTATCGATACGGGATCTGCGCGCCCGATCAGGCAAAAGCCTTATCGCGTGTCGCCTAACGAGCGCAAGATAATCGGGGAACAAGTGAGCGACATGATGAAAAATGGGATAATACAAGAGTCCTCGAGTCCTTGGGCAGCTCCGGTCATACTCGTCAGAAAAAAAGACGGTAACTGGAGATTTTGCGTCGATTATCGAAGATTAAACGCCGTGACTAAGAAGGATGTCTACCCGCTGCCCCGGATTGATGATGCAATCGATTGCCTTCATTCGGCCTCTTATTTTTCTTCAGTGGACCTGCGCTCAGGATATTGGCAAATCCCGATACACCCGACAGACAGAGAGAAAACAGCCTTCATAACCCCGGATGGATTATTCGAATTCAATGTGATGCCATTTGGGTTGTGCAACGCTCCAGCAACCTTTGAAAGGTTCATGGACACCATTCTGCGTGGGTTAAAATGGAACATCTGTATGTGCTATCTTGACGACGTTGTTATATTCGGGCGCACATTCAATGAGCACAATACGCGCCTGGATATTGTCCTCGACTGCATCAAAAACGCCGGCCTGGTTCTGAACTCCAAGAAATGTAAATTTGGTGACCGTCAAACCCTTGTGCTGGGTCATCTTGTTGACAAAGACGGTATCCGACCTGATCCCCTCAAGACGGCAGCTGTCGAGGCATTCAGTGCACCGCAGTCCGTGAAGCAACTTCGTAGTTTTCTGGGTCTTTGCTCTTACTTTCGCCGATTTATTCCTGGTTTTGCTGACGTCGCTTATCCTCTGACAAATCTGCTACATAAAGACGCACGGTTTGAGTGGACACCCGAGTGCGATTCTGCATTTCGTCAGCTGAAGTTCCTGTTAACCTCTCGACCTATCCTTCGCCACTTCAATCCTACTGCGCCGACAGAAATCCACACAGATGCTAGTGGCGTTGGTCTGGGTGCCGTATTGGTCCAACGCTATGACGACCGTCAGCACGTGATTGCTTATGCAAGCCGCTCATTAAGCAAACCTGAACGGAATTACACGGTGACAGAGCAAGAATGCCTCGCTGTAATCTTTGCGGTTCAGCGATTTCGCTCGTACTTGTACGGACGCCCATTCCAAGTCGTCACAGACCACCATTCCCTGTGCTGGCTCGTGAACCTTCGCGACCCTTGTGGTCGCCTTGCGCGCTGGGCTTTGAGGTTGCAGGAATATAACTTCACTGTTTCCTACAAGAGTGGCCGAAAACACGCGGACGCAGACTGCCTTTCCCGTATGCCGCTTGCCACGACGGACTGCGACGCAGACGATTTTGATCATCTTGTCGCTTCTGTGACACCCGCTTTTCCAGATATCGATGCGTTCAAAACAGAACAACGGACAGACACTAAATTGGAGCCACTCTTTACTTCTGCCCATTCAAGTGCAACAAGCAGCTACTGTGTACGTGACGGGCTCCTGTACAAAAGGAACTACTCAAGCACGGGTGCACGTTTCCTTCTAGTGGTGCCGGAGCGTCTCCGGCCAGCAATCCATCAGGCTATGCACGATGACCCTACCTCCGGGCACTTAGGCACTGTGCGCACACTTTATCGCATTCAAGAACGCTTTTACTGGCCCCGGATGCGACATTCGGTTGAGTTTTATGTCGCCAGCTGCATACAGTGCCAACGTCGGAAACGCCCAACCACTGCCCCATCTGGTCTCCTTCAACCTGTGCCGCCTTCCAGCTCACCCTTTCGGCAAGTTGGAATTGATCTGTTAGGCCCTTTTCCAAAGTCATCTAAGGGGAACCGCTGGATAATTGTCTGCGCCGACTATTTCACACGCTATTGCGAGACGGCGGCTATACCATCAGCAACTGCCACCGAAGTGTCGCTTTTCTTACTTCACGCTATTGTTCTACGACATGGACCACCTGGTGTTATCATAAGCGACCGGGGACGTCAATTCACGGCGGATGTAGTGGAAGAGCTTGCGCGTTTGTGTCACTCGCACCTCAGGCACTCGACGCCATATCATCCGCAAACGAACGGCCTCACTGAGCGCACTAATCGAACGATCACAAATATGCTTTCCATGTATGTTGCGTCCGATCACAAGAATTGGGATGAAGTTCTACCGTTTATTACTTACGCATATAACACCGCCAAGCACGAGACAACCGGCTACAGCCCCTTCTTCCTTCTATATGCTCGGCCGCCCCGGTATACGCTCGACACTGTCCTCCCTTTTTACCACCACGACAATCCTACGGTCGCCGATACGCTGTGTCTCGCTGAAGAGGCTCGGAGAGTTGCGCGTCTTCGGACTTTGGCATCACAAGAAAACTCCAAAGCCCGCTACGACGCACGACATCGGCCAGTTACATATAACCCTGGTGATCTCGTTTGGCTTTGGACTCCCACAAGGAAGCGCGGTTTGTGTCAAAAGCTGCTGGCAAACTACGATGGACCGTATGTTGTCATCGACAAAGTCAGCGAAGTGAACTATACTCTCGCGCGCCTCACGAACACTGGTAGACGTTCTGCTAGGACACACGTCGCGCATGTCGCACGGTTGAAATCATGCACGCCACGACAAGCTAGTTGACTCGCCCAGGGGGCTTTGTCTGCGAGGGGAGGTATGTTACGTCCAAGCGCGTCAAAGGGACGCGGGGATCAAGAAGAGAGGGGAAGAGGAGAACGAAGACTGTGCAGCGGCCATTCCTGTTGTTCGTAGCCTGCCGTTCCTGCTCTCACACGCCTGAATAAACCCCTTTTCCCCGTGCTTGTAACAATATATATATATATATACACACACTTTGGCTAAAGGGGAAAAGACAGCGCATAATTAAGTCAGTATGTGTTGCCACACACCACACGCTTGTTTCATTCTTGACCTTTCCTCTTTTCTTTTTCTTAACTAGCAACGAGTCAAACTTTCAGTCTTGCCTAGTTTCCAACCCTAATTTAAGCTTATACGCGGAAACGTAAAGAAACTAACCGTTAACTCAGTTCCTCGCTCCTAAACTGCTCTCTATCAAAATTTGTCTTCCCTAGCGCGCGCGCGCGGCGACTTATTTGTTGAAAAACCAAAGCGCTAACTATCTAAATCGGGACGAACGTCGGGGTCGACCACGTGAGCAAAACTTTCTTTAGAAAGCCCAGCCCGCCATCAAACTTGCGGGCTTTCTGACGCGTTTCCTCGGCTCCGGGCTAACAAACAGGATGGTGCGGTGGGGCTGTAGCGAGAGCAAAGAACGCAAACAAGACTGCTCCGCGCTGACCGTAAAGTCCACCATTGGCCTTCTTTTTTTCTTTCTTTGTTTCTTCTTGTCTCTTTGTTTACGTACACCCCGGTGTCTTATCGCGCGCACCAGGCACGTTGGAAGGAAGCGAATAATAAAGAAAGAGGTCGTACAAGCGCAAGAGGGTTCCCGTGCGCCCACAGCGGGGGCGGCAGTGTCCGGCAACCACTAATTAAGATAATAGCGGCGTTCTCCGCGCGGTCTCCGCGAGGACGTGTTTTTTAGCGCGCATAGTTTGGGAGCCTGCCCTAAAACCGTATGGTTGCCTCCGGAGGCTTTGTGCTCTCGAGCTATATTATACGCTGCTGCTTGTGAACGGACTGAACAAGGCTCCCTAAAGAGATAGAGATAGAGAAAGAGAGGCAGGGCTCCCGAGAGAGAGAGAGAGAGAGAGAGAGAGAGAGAGAGAGGAAGCTCTAGCTACGCCAGTTTCGCAGTTTTGCTCGTTTGCGTGCCCTTATCCCTGACGTCTACATACCAGCTCTCCCCTTTCTCCCTGTTTCCTCGCTCTTTGTGTCTCGTTCTTTTCTATCTCCTGTTTTGTGCGCGCGCGGTATACTGAGCAAATGCATGGTACATTTTAGTGCGGGTGATGCATTACCTTACGTCTTCCTTGAACGTGACTCAAGTGATTTGTTATTTCTAGCGCTTCCGTGCTTGTCTGCCTTAATCCTTTTTTTTTTTTCAGCAAAGTTTGCACGCACGTGTAAACCCACTCCTTTTTCTTGCCCCTTTTTGCCAGCAGCGCGTAATTGAGTAGCCTTTGCTGTCTACGACGACTTCATTACTCATCGCGGTCGCTCCCGGTGTGCTCTTCCGGCGCAAAACATAATGGCGACGCGGAGGCTCTCGCCGTTCTGACAGCTCGAGACTATTCGTTACGTGAGGCTGCTTGGTTACGTTAGGCTGCTTAACTATTAACCGGAAATAATCCTGAAAGCCTCCTTGACGCGCGCTCCCGGGTATACTAATGATGCGCGCTGTTGAATGTGAACGTCTCTAAACCTTAGCTGGAGAAGCTTCACTTTTGGCCATCTTTTTCACACCTGCGAAAATCATCTAACACAGCGGTATACGGTCCAGTATAAAGGGAACACATAACCAGTAGCAAACCCTCTATAACTGGAACATTTCATAGTCTTTCATCAAAAAAAGCAAGAATTACATTAAAGGATTTCACGTGCCAAAACCACTTTCTGATTATGAGGCACGCCGTAGTGGGGGACTCCGGAAATTTGGACCACCTTGGCTTCTCTAACGCGAACCTAAATCTAAGTATACACGGGTGTTTTCGCGTTTCGCTTCCATAGAAATGAGGCCGCCGGCCGGGGCCAGAATTCGATCCCGCGGCCTCGTACTTAGCAGCCTAACACCATAGCCACTAAGCAACCACGCCAGGCGCGAATTCCTTGGCAGTGCCACCAGATGGCGCAGCATTTCTAGAAGTAAGGAACGGGGCGGTGGCGCAACCCACCGCCCCGTTCCAAAGGGGACGCTCATAACATCCATCCATCCATAAGCGCCAGAGAGGTGGGTGAGAAAAAAGTAGCTGATATGAACAACTGGAGGTACTAATATATGCATAAATTGAAACCCGAACAAGTCGAAAACGATGAGAATTTGTGTTTGTGCTTCAAGGTTCAGTTTGTGTTTATAATCTTCTCGCAGTTGAAGCTCCAGAAGGTACAATTGGCACTATAGTGAAGTTATAAACCAGTCACGGAGACAGATATCGCGCTTTCATGCAATTTCGCGTGAAAGTCGTTCTGATCAGATAATCTTATTTCTTTGTGCGTTTCATGTTATGCTGACGGTACATACGTACATAGAACATATGAACATGGAGGTCTTCGCGCAATGTGTCAGAGAAAACCAACGACAGATTAACTGCGTGTTTTTTTTTTTGTTTTTTTTTTTTCATTCAGTAACCATACTGTAAGTGTCTACCCGAAGCAACCTCAAGAGTAAGTTGCATATCATTTCGTCCCATTGTACGCCATTCTGAGTTTTTCTCATTCAGTTTATTGCAAAATTTGACCAAACACGTATGGTGGATACCTTTCCAAAAAGAAATTCAGTTCTTCCAAGTTCTGAACTTGTAAATTTCACGCTTAAGTTTTGTTAAGTTTTGCGATTTTCAATAATTTTCGCAAAAGAAATATTGGCCTAAATGAAAAGTATTCTCTTACAGTCGGTTGAACGTACTTTTCGATCTAAACGGAACAAACATAATAAATTTCGGTCCCGAGAACAGGGCATCAAAACGATTTTTTTTTCCTTTCTTGTGCACCTATATATAGGATCAACTCAATGCAAGGCTCAATATTCACCTCTGCTGCCGCTTTAATTTGGGGCTCCAAATACTTATGGCCTCAAACACCGCCCCGTCCTGGGAAGCCTCGTGATACATCGTATGATAATGGCGTACAGTCAACCGCAAAAGTTTACGGGACGCAGGATCTGCCAAGAAGCTGAATACTCGCGAAGCGTGGTCACATAGCCTCGAATTAAATGTTCCAGCATGTAGTAGCCTTCGCCACCTACACAGTGATTCATCAAATGCGAAGTGCCATGCCTTAACAGTGCAGGAATTCACGTATGAAGGGGAAACCGCATCCCGTAAACTTTTGCTGTTGACTGTACATGACCAGTGCCCAAGGTAGGGGGATACGCGAACACTTACGCATTTCGCATCCCCTACGAAATGACGCCTCCGCGAAACGGGATTGAACCGACGACCTCATTGCTCAGCACCCAATACCGCATGCGCTGATTCATCGCAGTATACGCACCGCGATATCGCCGTAAAATAAAATAAAAAAAATAGATAAGAATAACAAGTAAGAAAAGTCTCGTGCCACCGCTTTGGGAGATAAACCCGTGAAATGCTATACGAGAAGTTTACGGAGAGAACACAGACTGTTTACACAGCGGTCGCCGTAAGAGCAAGGAGCTTCGCCGCTAGAGAAGGGCAATGCTGAAAGCTGCGAGTAAAGCCCAACGCTCGAGCTGTCTTTTGTCGTTGCTTTTATATGCTTAACCTCTTTTCCGAATATATAGCACACGCTCGGGCTATGGCTCATGCCAGGCTAAAACAAACCTACATTTTTCTTTTTCCTTTTTCCACCCTGAACGTGATTCTTTACTGTCCTCTCTGCTCTGAAGAGAAAAGGAGCCTAACGGCAAAAAGAAAATAATACAACGAGTGCGTTTTCTTTTCTGGCTTAGGTCAACAGCGACGTTGAATCCTGGGCGGTTCGCTCCGTTATTGTGCTCGCGTGCGAGACGAGACGAGACGAGTCAAGCCTCCCAGAGGAGGTATACAGCCGCAGTGGTTATTAATTCACCGGGGACATAAATAAATAGGTGCACTCTGGGAATCCCTCCCCCCACTAAACCCGACAGACCCATCCTTAACCGACGTGCCGTAAAAAAGACAGAACAACGCGTGGGGAATCGACTGTGACAGACGTCCAGGCAAACACGCAGACGAACGAAAGCAGACGGACATAAGCAGAATAACGGACGAACACATGCACGCGAACCAAGCAGACGAACACGTACAGAAGAACACGAGCAGACGAAAAAGTGCTGTGGACGCAGACGTTCGAAAGCCACGTCTCGTAGAGAATCCGGAGAGAGAACAGGAAAGGTGAGTAAGAGGAAAGCAAAATCTGCAGCGACAACAAGGACACCAACAACAAAAGCACATCGAAAGGGTGTTCAACATAAAAAAAAGGGAGAATAAAGAAACAGAAGTGAATTATATCGAGACAGCCGGCTCTGAATGGAAAGTGACTCCGATATCTATGGTCAGCAGGGCAGCTAAAAGGATCGCGCCGTGCAAAGCAAAATGGAATCGTCTGCTATAGCGGACGCGCCCAGCGACCTGTCCAGGCTATATAGCCCCACACTAAGCAAACTGCCGTTTTCTCGGCTCACAAGGAAAAAGGAAATTGGGGAGTAAAAAGAGGAAATAAATAAAGCGAGGAATGGAAGAATAAAACTGTCGTCCCCACCGAAAGAGGCGCCAAACATTCGGATATCTCGCAGACGACAGACAGGAGAGCATGGTAAGGCGCGCCAGTAAAGGAAAAAGTCAAGAAATTGACATAGCTTGCTAGAGCACAGATATAAGGAAACACTGGGTTGAGTAAATGCAGGCAAGTATGCGGAGGGGGAAAACTCAAACGGAGGGGGGGGGTCTTTTGTGGCGATGTCGTGTATTCCCAGAGTTATGAGCATAGTGAAACAAGTAATAACGCTAGAAAACTATGATACGTTGTCCCTACAGCAAGTGCGAAAGCGAATATTAAGTTGCACTAATCCGGACGATCAGACTGTGCAAGTTGAACAAATCAGAAATAGTCAACTTTGAAAAAGAAAAGGGGAAGATGTTTTGGCAGTAAAGAATGACGAGGGTGCGCGTGACCCAACTTAAACCCTAAAGCCTATTTCACAGATTTAAGGGCATAGTATCACATTCAAGAGGCAAGCATGTATCGCCTATCGCGTGTTGAAATATTGCATAAACAAGACAGCGTGCACGTCAGTGAGATTGCCTAAAGTAATCCTATTTCATGAAACGATGGGCCGACGGGATAGAATCATAGGCGGCTACTCTTTACTGGCAAAAAAAAAAAAAAGAAGGCAGGGAGGGCAAGCAATTGGAGCATTTATACAGGGTGTCCCACGTAAGTTGTGGGCGAAAGAAAGCACGCAAAACACGAAAAGTGCTGCGCGATTAGTCACGCGGAATACAGACTTTGAAACATTTTCAGGCTCGGAAAAAAACTTTTACGTGGCACGCATAAAGGAACAGAAAGATGGATCAGAAATATTTCCTGATCGCCTCTAATTTCGTGATTGATAATTTCGCTCTGAATATAATACTTCAGAAGGAAAATAATTAATAATAACTAACTATGCGATTATGGGCAAAATACAAAAATAAATTGTCTGACTTGCTCTGAGCGACGGCAAAGAACATTACCTTGGTTCTGTCCAGCTACGTTGCAATCGCATATTTTAAAATTTCACTGCAAGTTACGTGGGACAGCCTGCATACAGAATATAGATAGGAGACTACAAACGACACTGTGACATGCACCTTTGGCGTTCTCCGTGAGCTACGTCAAGCTAACTATCCAAACGGTACGCTTTAGCCAAATGTTTATTCACTAAACAACCAACGCACCGAAAAAGAGCATACGTAAAGTTCGCAATCGAGAAACAACACGCGGGTATAGGGGCAAACACAGACCAATCGGTCTGTGCATTTGAAACACGCCACAATGCAGCCCGGTTTCCCTGGCATGTCACTACAGCGTTAGCGCGGCCCCAGGCACGCATGTACAGATCAATAAGCCGGCAGGAGGAGCCTTCACCAAGGCTCACGCAATCGTGGACGCTTCAACGAAACGTAAACGGCTTCGTCGTTTGTGTCGCCGCGCGCGAAAGTTAATTATCCGTCGCGAAAGACTCCTGCACCGCGCCGACAAAAGAGAAGCGCAATAAGAAAGAAAAATGACCAAGAAAACAGCGGAAAGCCGTCAATTGATTGCATAGTCTGGAGAGCATAGGATCTTTCACATCGTCATTGAAAGAAGGTTGCGTAACTTCGCGGCGGCTCACACGACACAACCGCCACCCCGTCAACGGCGCACCGTCTCCGGGCACTAAAGTAGTCGGGGAGGTCACGGGGACGACACTTTCATTAACCGAAGACGCCTCCTCCATCTTCTTGCCCCACCGTTGGAGACGCGCTCTCAAAATATGTCCACGCGCCGCCTCGGCTAATCCTCCACGGGGTAGTGTAGCTATATCGACTTTGAAGGAGCGGTGGCAGCGCTGACCCCGCATGTGTCCTCCGAGATGCTATGTACAGGGAGAAGAGGCGCATTCCGCCAGGCCGCCGAGACAGAGGAAGCCGATAGAAAAAATAAAAAGAAGAAGATGATGGATGCAGCCGTAGCGCGAAGCCGGGTGAAGATGGGATATGCAGCGGTCAGCGAGGGACTTGCAGCTTAGACGCCTGCAGTTCATTGCCGGTGTAAGAACAAATCCGCTGAGAGACAATGAACATGTAGCTCCAAATACAGAAAAGAGAGAGAGAAGGGAGAAAGGAAGAAAAGGAAGAAAGAGCGAAAGCTTCTTCGTAGAAAGCCGCGACTGGAATAACTTGCGCTAGCGAGCTCAGCCAGTCTCCCGCAGCCTATGCATGGTGCCGCTGACCCACGGTGTACTCTTGTCTCAATCGCCGCTTCAGGTACATGTTGAATGTGCGCTGACAATAGGCAGATGCTGCGCGCTTTGGTGAAGCCTTTGCTTTTGCCACGCCGCTGAGCCCGCTGAATAAAATTAAAGGTAGCGACATTCCTCCTCGCGCGGCCTCTCCGTCTCCTGGCCTCCTCGCCTCCCGCCCTTTCCCTCGTCGCTCTCGCCCTCGCAGTTTGCTCCGCGGCGCTCATAGTCCCCATAGAATTCGCGTGTGTCGCGCTGTCGTAATTTATACTAATAACACACTTTCGGTTTGGTTTCTCTTCTTTTTTTTTGTCGTGTACTCGACGTTTATAGAGTGAATGGCTTTTCGCGCATTTACCTAGGCCTTGCTATAGGCGGTCCACATGTAGAAGAACTATTTCCTTTTTTTTCTGCAGTAAGAGTGCCGGGCGATTGCCTTGAAGCAGGCGGACAGAAGGATGTGGAGTTTTGATCTAAACACCAATTCGTGCTAGTGATATACACGACTATTGCATAAATCAAGTGCTAACTCACTTTTCTGTGGCACAAGTAAAAACTTGAACTGAAGTCTGTGCAAGATCTTTGCCGGCATACTTCAATAAGAGATTCAACTGTCGAATGTTAACCGCGAGGAGCCCTCAAGGGTTTTAAACGCAATCTCTAGATGACGCAGCCTTGACGGAATCACTCAAATCTGCTGAAGTTCACAAGCCCCACCCTACCAAGCCGCCGCCTACTGCTCTATAGTGTACGCCGTTTGTTCGTGCTCGTCTCTTTCTCTCTGTCGCCCCTTTCCACTCTTTTTCTCTTTTTTAAACCCCTTAACCCTTCCCCCGTGCTGGGTAGCCAACCGGAACTACGTCTGGTTAACCTCCCTGCCTTTCTATGCATCCTTCTCTCTCTCTCTCTCTCTCTCTCTCTCTCCCCCTCTCTTTCTCGCTTACCTGCACCTATCGGTTGAAAATCGTCTGCACGTGCGGAGTCCGGTGCGCCCACACAGGACAGGAGATATATTGCTGGGAATATTTTGTAACTCCTGACGCTGCAGTGTCGCTGCATACAAAGTAGCAAAGAGATTCAGATCTTTCGCGCGCAGCTGTTCCCATATGGCAACCGCTACACTGTTAACTCAAACCTCGCTTTTGCAACGTTCAGGGCTTGGCCACGTGCAAAGGTTGCCACATCGCCAGGCGTTCATTTGCACCTTCGCTTTGCGAAGGCACCCGCCATGTAGAAATATTTATTGCGATTAGCAATTCTGTGGGAACTTCTGGGTATGTATGTATTTGTGTGTGTGTGTGTGTGTGTGTGTGTGTGTGTGTGTGTGTGTGTGTGTGTGTGTGTGTGTGTGTGTGTGTGTGTGTGTGTGTGTGTGTGTGTGTGTGTGTGTGTGTGTGTGTGTGTGTGTGTGTGTGTGTGTGTGTGTGTGTGTGTGTGTGTGTGTGTGTGTGTGTGTGTGTGTGTGTGTGTGTGTGTGTGTGTGTGTGTGTGTGTGTGTGTGTGTGTGTGTGTGTGTGTGTGTGTGTGTGTGTGTGTGTTTTTAAAAAATTAAATTATGGGGCTTTACGTGCCAAAACCACTTTCTGATTATGAGGCACGCCGTAGTGGAGGACTCCGGAAATTTCGACCACCTGGGGTTCTTTAACGTGCACCTAAATCTAAGTACACGGGTGCTTTCGCAATTCGCCCCCATCGAAATGCGGCCGCCGTGGCCGGGATTCGATCCCACGACCTCGTGCTCAGCAGCCTAACACCATAGCCACTGAGCAACCACGGCGGGTGTGTGTGTGTGTGTGTGTGTGTGTGTGTGTGTGTGTGTGTGTGTGTATGTGTGTGTGTGTGTGTGTGTGTGTGTGTATGTGTGTGTATGTGTGTGTATGTGTGTGTATGTGTGTATGTATGTATGTATGTATGTATGTATGTCTTGGGTGCCACTGGGAATGTGTCATTGCGTATGTGCCGGCATTTTCATTATAATCATAATATAACACATATCACCAATTACTCACCCATCGTAAGACTAATTGTTAATAACATTAAAGTCGCCAATGTCGCCGTCAAAGTCGCCGTCATTTTTGTACTTTTATTTTTCTGGTCCGAGCGGCGCTGTGAGCGTTGTCGTCCTCGTTCTGCTTCACTGTATAGCCGCATTATGTTCTCCCGCAAACCTTGCCAAAGAACTTGGCGTATTTCCCTCTTATTCATTTTTTTTTCATTTTTTGCTACACGCAGAATATATAAGAAATAAAAGAATCCGTTCTTAATAAAGGCAAGGTGAGACGTTGTTTCCAGCTTAGAACAACAACGAACGACCGATGCACTTTAAGAAGACAACAGCCATGAGATCCAGCCATTTGTGTGAAACGCACTAGTCTTTCATTCTTCCTCTGAGAGACAGTTACGGCACTGCACTTCCCTCTTCCTCTCCTTCAAAAGTCACTACACACGTAGTTGATCCTGTGGACACCTCTTACCCTAAAGTTCGCCGACGAAACAAAAGGCTTCAGCGATACTACGAAACCTCTACAAACCAATAGAGAAAAGAGGTACACGTGTTCTGCCATGCAATACCACGGGAGATACTGGGCCGTGCGAAGAATGGAGAGGACTCGAAAACTAGGCGGAGAGGAAGAACCAGACAAATTGCGCCGGTCGGCGCTTGTTCCGGCGGTTTTAATTGCTAAAGCTCGGGAGCGGAGCTTCAATTACACTGGGGCAGATTGAATTAGACAACGCGCTGGGGCGCTCAACGCCGTTGGTGTCGTTCCCACAGCATCGTCAGCCTATAGCTACCGCCCCCCCCCCTTCCACCCCTCCCTCTTTTCTTTTCCTTCTTTTCTTTTTTTTTTTTTTTTTTTTTTTTAGAGGTTCGTCGCTCTGTTTGACAGCAACCGCGAGACAGTTGTCAGGGCTCGCCCCGCTTCTACCTTGAGCGCGAAGAGACAGTGGATTCTGTAGAGACTACTCGTGGCATTAGACAGCTGCTGCCAAGTCGTTGCTTTCCTATGCCGAACGCTCGCTTGTCACATGTTTCCTGACATCTAACTGAATTTGCTCGCCACCGCAGGGCGCAATTACAGTACCGTATGGAAAATCAAATGTAACGTTCTTGGTATGGTTTTTTCTTTTTTTTTTTTAATGGAGAAAGGAGGTGACGGGGAAGCAAAAATAAATTGTTGCGTCGTACAGCTTTACGGGTGACTGACACCTCTGGATGCACCGAAGTTTTTTAGACAGCGCGCTCGAACGCTCTGCTTTGCGTATAAATTAAGACGAACCGTGCAGCCTGACGCCTACTTGACCCACACAGTCAAGCAATACCTGTGCGTGGCCAGCAACGAAGGCACTTTTTACCTTTCCTGAGAGAGACACTGGCTCCCAACGAGACATTTCAATCAGTTTGCACGCTGCGTGTTTGTGGTAGGCTTTACGTCTTTACCGTGTATGTCGCACACCTGCGGTGCGAGCAATGGGTGTCGTTTCGTATTTGATCATTCCCGCTTGATGCAGCATGCAACGCGTGTCGCTAAAAAATCGCCAGCAGGATTCAATAGAGAGCTACTCTCTATGTCGCTCTCCAACGCTGCTACACGTACGCGTCTCGGAGACTTCGACTTGAACGCGGCAATAAAGCACGACGTAATTGGAAATGCGATGCGTTTCCGCGCGCTGCTGCAGCCTTTGAGCCCGCTTCGATTGGACGACTTAACGAGCACAACTTAAGTGAGCGAATACAAATCGGTTTAGTCCGGCGACAGACACACATTTTCTAGCATGCTTTCCAATCCTAGGGAGTTTCAGCGCACCAGTATCGCTCTACCATCGCCGCTACCCTCTCTGACAGCTCCTAATTTCGAGCTAAGCCGTGCAAAGAGCACGCAGCACAGCGCGGCTGAGTTAATATCTGCACAGCTGAACGCGTGCGGAGTGCTATAGTATTGGGGTAACGGTTGAGTGGCCGACGCTACACTAAAACTCTCTATTCTCTGACGTCCGCGCGAAATTGATGGCAGCGTGCAAGTGCTGAGTATGCGCGCATGCTCGCAAACGCAGCTTTACTGCATGTAGTAAAGAGGAGCAAAAATTGACACTGTGATGTGCTATCTCTACAGTGTAGTTTCACCTCTGGCTCTCAGTTTTCATTTAGTGCACAGTTTCTGCCGTAATATGTTCCCTCTAATTTAGATTAGATTAGATTAATAGATAGATAGATAGATTAATAGATAGATTAATAGATAGATAGATAGATAGATTAATAGATAGATAGATAGATAGATAGATAGATAGATAGATAGATAGATAGATAGATAGATAGATAGATAGATAGATAGATAGATAGATAGATAGATAGATAGATAGATAGATAGATAGATAGATAGATAGATAGATAGATAGATAGATAGATAGATAGATAGATAGATAGATAGATAGATAGATAGATAGATAGATAGATAGATAGATAGATAGATAGATAGATAGATAGATAGATAGATAGATAGATAGATAGATGTAGATAGATTAATAGATAGATAGATGTAGATAGATTAATAGATTAATAGATAGATAGATGTAGATAGATTAATAGATTAATAGATTAATAGATTAATAGATAGATAGATGTAGATAGATTAATAGATTAATAGATTAATAGATAGATAGATAGATAGATAGATAGATAGATAGATAGATAGATAGATAGATAGATAGAGCCCGCACTAAGGTGAGGTACCTTCTGCAGCCGTTGATGAAACCTACCAGAAAGCTTAAAACGCCTCTCACCAATGCCTCCTTTACTAGATGCCCGCCGCGTTGCTCGCTTTCCCATTGCAGCGGCGGTTTCCTTAGTTCAGCATAAGTTCCTTTTTTTTTCTCCTCTTCTTCTTCTTTCTCCTTTTGTT
Organism: Dermacentor andersoni; assembly: GCF_023375885.2. Taxonomy (NCBI): domain Eukaryota; kingdom Metazoa; phylum Arthropoda; class Arachnida; order Ixodida; family Ixodidae; genus Dermacentor; species Dermacentor andersoni. The sequence continues at coordinate 51,728,674 of NC_092819.1, read as the reverse complement.
CCCTTTACCCCTTTCCCCAGTACAGGGTAGCCAGCCGGTACGTACACTGGCTAACCTCCCTGTCTTTCCTCCTCTTTGTATCTCTCTCTCTCTTGAGGCGGCGCTCGTTGCCTTTTCAACTTCCGGCGGATGTGGCAGCGGCGGCTGAATGCTTTCACCGGCGCGTTATATTCGCGGGCGTCTGTTAGCGAGCGTTATCGCGGGCATCCGAGACCGTGACAGATGCCATGGTAATCTCAGAGGCCGCAGCACGTGATCCAAGTTGCAGGCGTTCGCCACGAGAGGCGCTCGTTGCCTTTTCGCGAGGACGAGAAAAGGGAGAGGGCACGGAACCGAGTTTACCGGACAACGCGGCAGGCATCTGGTAAAGGAGGCATTGCTCTCACATATATAGCGTTTCTCCAACCACGACGAGGTGTCCAGGCATGCGGCGTTCAAATATCCGGTCGTCCGGCGCGGTGGGTCATATACGACGCAGACGCCAACCCTTCCGGGGGCGTCGACACCGGGCCGGTTCCCGGTTCAGAACGCGACTCACGAATCGCGACTGAAGCCTCCGACGCCCGTCGACCCGCAGAAGATACCCCCCGTAGCTTCTACCTCGCCCTTCGTCCGCTTTCCTCACCCTGGGCGTATCGCACGCTCTGTTACGGAAGTGGCGTGGCATCACGATGCATGGCTATAAGATACCGTGAGTCACACAATGAACCACAGAACTATGAGTCACTCGATCAAGAAGTGTTCCTGCAGGTGTCGCATTTGTCGGTGTTTTAGCCGCCGTATTTCTGGTTTATTGACCCCCTACCACTGCAGTGCAGGATCTCGCAAAGTTGAAGGGTACTTACCGTATCTTCTAGTAGATGATCGAGCGCTCACAAATATACATGCAGGGTGATCATTTTTAAGGTCTGTGGAATCTTTAAAGATAGCCTGTTGCAGATGACGCAATTCTAGTCCGCGAGCTGGATTATTCCGAGAGGCGTACGTTACTTGCATGAGAAATCGAAACACATATTCGACTGATTAACAAAGATCCATTAAGTATCTTTTGAATCAATTTTTTTAAGGCCCATATTGCAATCTACGAATTGTAGCCGGTGAGTATCCAAGTCGTATCCACTCGAACAAAATTTCTAAAATGACGCCACTTCGGAGATGTGCGGCATCAAACTTGCCTTAAAGATTCACTGCTGTTCGACTTACTTTATTAATCAAAATGATTTCTTTTTTGTGCGATTAACCACAAAAGTAACTGGAACGCCCATCTATATCGTTCCAAATTTTGAGAAATAACATCTCGAAACTAGTGTCACCCTGGAAATTAATTTCAAGTGGAGACGTCTTGCAAGCTCACCGGCTACAATTTGTAAATTGTAATTAATGTGCCTTAAAAAATTATTTAAAAAATACTTAATGGTTTTTGTTAATTAGTTGAATACGTGCTTCGATTTCTCGGGCTAGTAATGTCAGAATCTTCAAATAACCAAGCTCAAGGACTAGAATTGTGCTATCTGCCACCGGCGGCTTCTTAAAATTCCGTAAAACTTAAAAATGATTCACCCTGTAGAGGCACTTCCTCTATTCTCTGGACGAAAGCGAAATAAAACAAAAGATTATGCTTAAACGAAAGCACACTATTCGTTTTTAACGTGTGTTGTCGTTATTTGAGCCGATATATGACAAAAATCTCGTTTCAAGAAATGCGGATTCGGAGGCAGAACCATTGAAACAGAAAGAAGTTATATGCCGGCTGTTCACGAAGCAACAAGAACGACAGCTCGAGAGAAGTCACGGATGGAGAGCGACAAAAGAGAGGAGCAAGGCAGTGAGGTTATAATGAAAATGGAAAATCCAGTTTGCTACTCTACACTCAGGCAAGGGGAGGTGGAAAGACAAGAAGGAATTAGAGCGAGAAAGAGACGCACAGAACCTGCGTACACAATCACCATTGGTCTCTAGGAGTCACGCAAATGTCGGTGAAGTCAACCAAGACATGAGTGGTTGATGGTAATGAAATAATTTGCTGAGAATTAGCAGAAGGTCTTGTCGCCGACAAAAATTTGCTTCAGTTTTAGGGACCAAGTGACTTTGGTTTACTTATTTTTTTTAACAACTTTATGAGATTTGTTGGTCTGTTCTTTTTTTCCCCTCAGTTTCCCTCTAACAAACTTGCAGCAGAATTACCTAATTCGAAACTAAGCACTATTCCTCCACTGTTATTCATTACTACTCCACCAACTAATGCATGATGTTAAAGCTCCCACAACAAAGGATCGCAGCGGAGAGCTTTAGCTCGGGTGTTCCTATCTAAATACATGTCAAAGCCGAATTCGTTTTTCTCGGCAACCAGTGCTCCAAATCTGGCGAGGTTTGTGGCATTTTAAATAAAAATCTTAAATCTGGTGACTGTTGGTTTCGAATGTTTGATTTAGGTCGTCAGGTTTTTATTAAAGGTTGGCGAAAATCGAAAATTTTCAGAAAACGAAACCATCAAGTATACAACATTCTAACGCAGCAATGAAAAATTATACAATTCTGTGGATTGCATCTAATAGTATATCTAAAGCGGGCAAAATTGATACGTTATACATCAATCTCGAAAAATTTAGTAATATGGAAATACAGCTTTTGCAGAACCCTCGTACACAACGTAACAAATTCACGTAGGATGTAAAATTACATACCGAGTTTGTCCGCTTTCAGTGGGCTAATGGATGCCATTGACAGAACCGCAATATCTATTCTTGATGTAGAGCTATTAATTTGTAAACTTAGTGCTTCTATTTCTTTCAAACTGTAGAATTCTTGAATATCTTTCTTTAAAACTGAAGCACTCAATCAAAATTATGCTTCGAACTGTCACTAGAATTTAACTTTCTCTCTCAAATGAAACACATTTCATTAAAAATCGGCCCTGGGGCTATCTCAGAAAAGCGTTCTTGCGTTTTACACGCGTTAGAGTCACGCCCGAGTTAAAGCTTTCTCCTAACGTTTTGAACGTCTGCAAGTTTCGACACGTACACGGCCGTGATCTCCCTTCGCAACCGTCGCAGTGCTGTCGCCACCGTCGGAATTGGAACCCACGACCTCGTAACACATCTTCGAAACCTCACAGCTACGGAACCGTGCCCCGTAGCGGATGTTCTTCAACAGCTAAAGCGAAACTAACACTGAACGGGCCTTCATATTCGAACTGGGCTCACAATACACACAGAGAGAGAGAGAGAGACAAATAAGAAAGACAAGAATAACGAAAGAGAAAACACGGGTTAGTGCTTACATTCTAGAATGCGCGGGATGCACGAACACGTTTGTGGAAATCCATATAGAGCCTCTGGTCAGCTGAAAGTCAGCTCTGTGTATAGCTTTGACAATACTGCACGGTTTTGTTGACACTGAGCGTGTAGGTGTGCGTACACGGGTGCGTTTAGACGGGCGTACGGTGGTCACGCGGCGGCGGCTTCTACTTCCGGCCGGATGCGGCCACCGTCCGCAACAACGGGCGCCGGAGGAAAGGAAGTTAAGGCTGCGGTGGTAGAGGAAGTGTGCCGCCACGCTCAGACGGTCCTACGGCGCGGGGAGAGAATGGGATTTACACGCTGCATACGCGTGTAAACAGCCTGGGGAATCCACACCCGGTATAGTAATATATATGCAGAATCGAACCGAGAACCCGCAGCTCGGAAAAGCGGATGTCTGGGAAGTGGCAAAGTAACGTAATATAGTGAAGCATGCGTCCATGCTATACACAACGAGGGCCAAGCAGCTACTTGTGAAGCAATTTCCTTTTTGTTTTATTGTTTTAAGATAGCGAGGAACATTACAAAAGAAGAAAAGACAGTTGTGAGACTTTGTGAGACCACGCTACGGTTATGAAGAAGGCCGTGCGTAACCTGCGCCCAATACAATGCACACGAGCGTTTTTTCTTTTTTTTTGCATTCCGCCACCGTATACAGGAATGCGCCCGGGATCGAACCTGCGACCTCGAGCTGGGCAGCGCAACGTCATAGCCACTGGGATATACCGCGGCGGATGAGGAACATATCCGGTCGCCTCCTGCAGTATATTCGGCAAGCTGAAAAAATTGTCTTAGGGGCACATCTTATGACATGACTATATATATATATTTATATATATATATATATATATATGCGTACTAGTGTAAATGTACTGCTTATTAAACGTTGCTATGGAACATCGACGATTATTTGCAGAGAGAACTAAACTGCCCTGCCGCCTTTATTTCTGCGGTCGGACCGAGCAGTGGCCCACCCGATCAGATGGTATATTTCCAAAGGATTCTGCGATCGATTCTGTGCGTTCGCCTTCGAACCGAACAAGCGCGCATCCCTTATCTCTCGATATTTAGCTCCAAATTTGGAGCAGGCGCTTGCTCGATCTTCAACGGTAGACGAGTGGGCTTATAAAATCAAATCGGGCCTGTACTGGGAGCCTGGCCTTCGAAAAACGTATGATGTGCCGCTGTTATTAAGCTACAAGATGAAACTAGAGATCGAGACAGAACAAAAATAAAAAAAGCTTATTAGAGCGACGCTTTCTTTGCTTTGTGATCGACATAGTGTAGAAACGTAAAAAAACTTTTCCATATTAAAGTTCTCACCTTTGCGGCGCGTAAAAGTTACATTTCGTGAAATTCAACGTCACATATGGTGAAAAAATAGCGGTAGCTTTATAAAGTTTAAGTATTCGCTTCATTAAATATTTGATTAACATAGATCCCAATGCGTTCGTTGGAACTTGGACCTGCATATATTCTTTAACGTTTTTTTCATGACTTTTACTTCTCATTAAACATTTGTTAAACGTTTCTCTTTTGCTTCAGGTCGGTGAAAATTTTCGCTGGAGCTCTCTCGCTCTCCCTCTCTGACACTATTAGATTTTTTTTTCTTTTCTCGCTGTTCCTCATAAGCGTAGTAGTGAACGATACGTTTAAGTTTTTCTACGATATTTAACCCACCGATGGAGCGCCTACGCAACGTTTGCCCAAGCGACGCAAAATCAACAAGCCCCAACGCTTCCACATCTAGGTATGCGCAGAGCTCACCGACCCTGCCTCGCGTTAAGCCTCGTTGGAAATTTAATGGGTGCAGAAAAGGCTCACTGTGGAGCTATCGGCCATACAGCCCCGCTGTTTCTCGAAGAGCCACGAGTTCTCGTATGCCCGCGTTCTGCGGATCGCGAACAAGCGTGGGCTTCGCGAAAAAGAAAGAAAGAAAGAGAAAGAAGCGATAGAAAAGAAAGTGCCACGCGAGTTAAGAAAGAGCCCGCAACACACCTCCACTTTGCCAGAGGAAACGGCGCTCGCGCAGCTTTTAAACCCGGCGTATTCCAGCCGCGCGCTCTACCCGGAAATCCGAGAGGCGCGCGGTGTATGGCGCCTCGGATCTTTCGCAACGCTTCTTAGCAAGTGACGAAAGACCCCAGAGCTTTTCGGAATTACTTATCCCGGGCATACACACACACACACAAAAAGAACCTGTGAATCCCGGACGACTGACTAAAGACTCTTCCCAGTCATGGGCCGGGAGGCTTGCTGCGTAGACTAAAGGGCAGAGCACCTCTCGAGCGCTTTCAAAATCGCCTTCTTCCTTTTGTTTTTCGTTATGCCCCGCCACCGACCAAAGGCCGAGGTGTTCCTCGAGGAATGAATGGATAAGTAAGGTCTGGATCCAGTAAAATGGGAAACAAGTGTTTCCTAACGCTCTGCTCTCTCTCTCTCTCTCTCTCTCTCTCTCTCTCTCTGTTTATCTCACTCCCTGCCGGGGCGGGCGTGCAGTCGTGGAAGAAGAGTCGGCCTCGTCGAGTCCTGCTCGGCTTCGGAAGGAGTCCCACACGTACACACAGCCACGACCAGGGGCGCTGGAGCCGTTTCTCATTTTATGACGGCAAGCGCGCGCTCACCGAGCTTTCCGTTTTTCCTTTATAGCTACACGGCCCCGCTCGCGGTGGCAATAAAACCAGATTTGCCCCGGCCGCAGCGTAAAACGAAGGAGAGAGTTAGCGAGCCACTGGTCGACGCATCCACCGCCGCCGCCGCCGCCACAGAAGCGGCGTATCTCCATGCGCCCCACCGCGCAGCAGCATCCGCAAGCCGCGGTTACGGCAAATGCTACGCGCGGAACGGAAGAAGCGGCAGTGCCTTTGCGGACACGCCGAAGAGCGGGCCGGACGGCCCATTTTCGTGGTCCGCTCGAAAAAAAAGGACCGCCGGCCCGCGAGTACGCTGTAGCCAGCATCCTCGAAGGCCGAGCCGATGCGAGGTAAGGAGCGGGCGGCGAGAAACGCGCCTCAGGGATGAAGGGGGCGCTGCGAATCTCGCATGCATGAGGGTTAAGTGCGTCGCTCCGACTCGCTCGCTTGCTCGCTCTCCCAACTACTTCTTGTTTGTCCTTTCGCTCATTCTCTGCCTCGCTTTTTTTTTTTTAACTCTACAACATTTTTCTTCTGTTTGTGTGTGTATGTGTGCGCGAGCGCGCACATGTATGCGTATGTGAACTTGTATGTCTCGTTCGTTCTCTGCAAGGTGGCGCTGTCGCAGCCCACGGGAAGCGTCGCTAAACCACGCGCTGTTTTTATTTTCTTTTTCCCCTCCAACCAGGGAGAGGCTCGTTAAACGCGTTTTATTTCGCGCAGCTCTCCTTCGCCTTGTCTCGCCTGTTTTCGCTTTTTTGTTTTCTTATGCGTGTCATTATTTTTGCCTCCCTCAGGAAATAGGATTGTATAGCGGTAGAGACCATCTTCGGGATGAGGATATTCGGGTGCGGGGTTTCGGAGCCACGCGGCATGAGTTTTCGCGCCCTCCATGCATGTTCCTGTATATTATTTCGTTCCAACTTTTTTCTTCTTCATCTTCTTTCTCTCTCTCTCTCTCTCTCTCTCTTTGTAAACCATTTTTAGGTGCGCAATATAGGTTCTCTTTTGGTGCTATTTTATGCCTCGGAAGGAAGGAGAACACGATGCCTGTCTTGTGAGAGGTGAAGACCTGTGAGATGGTTTTTGGTCCGGCTTGCTTGCTATGAAGTACGAAAAATAAAAAGAATTATGGGGTTTTACGTGCCAAACCACTTTCTGATTATGAGGCATGCCGTAGTAGAGGACTCCGCAAATTTCGACCACCTGGGGTTCTTTAACGTGCACCTAAATCTAAGTACACGGGTGTTATCGCATTTCGCCCCCATCGAAATGCAGCCGCCGTGGCCGGGATTCGATCCCGCGACCTCATGCTATGAAGTACAGTTGGCGCCGTACCGGCTGCCGCTCGTGAAGGAACCTTGTAATACCACGCATTGAGTGATAATTCAGAGTTATATACACAAGGTGCCTAAATACCTCCACATTTCTCGCGACCTCCCTCTGTCAGTAGCATAGAGCTCATGGGCGCACTACGTAAACAAGATGTTTCCTTAGTAGGAGTTCCTCAGTATTAAACTGAAAGGGAAGAAAAATGCTCAAAAAAAAAAGCGTTTTTATGTATTAACCTCCTTTGGCCACTCCAGAACGTTAGAAGGCACACAGTACCTCCTTCCCGTGAACCTAGCGCCAAAGCCAGATTAGCTGTGCCTAGCCGAGACCGTAGTCATTCGTAAATGCGTCTTGTGAATAGTGTGCTCTTGTCACGCTAATAACGACCGCTCCTGGTGGCCAACGTTATAGGTTTGACTCCCAAGAGGTGTCGCATTATGACACGAGAAAACCGCAAACTCTTGTGTGCGAGTGACGAGAAATCGGTACGCGCAAAACGAACGTCTTGCGGTTAAAATCAACCCTTAGCCTTCTGCTACGCGGTTCCTTTAAGACGCTAAATCCAGCCATTGACTGACTGACCTGACTGACTGACTGACTGACTGACTGACTGACTGACTGACTGACTGACTGACTGACTGACTGACTGACTGACTGACTGACTGACTGACTGACTGACTGACTGACTGACTGACTGACTGACTGACTGACTGACTGACTGACTGACTGACTGACTGACTGACTGACTGACTGACTGACTGACTGACTGACTGACTGACTGACTGACTGACTGACTGACTGACTGACTGACTGACTGACTGACTGACTGACTGACTGACTGACTGACTGACTGACTGACTGACTGACTGACTGACTGACTGACTGACTGACTGACTGACTGACTGACTGACTGACTGACTGACTGACTGACTGACTGACTGACTGACTGACTGACTGACTGACTGACTGACTGACTGACTGACTGACTGACTGACTGACTGACTGACTGACTGACTGACTGACTGACTGACTGACTGACTGACTGACTGACTGACTGACTGACTGACTGACTGACTGACTGACTGACTGACTGACTGACTGACTGACTGACTGACTGACTGACTGACTGACTGACTGACTGACTGACTGACTGACTGACTGACTGACTGACTGACTGACTGACTGACTGACTGACTGACTGACTGACTGACTGACTGACTGACTGACTGACTGACTGACTGACTGACTGACTGACTGACTGACTGACTGACTGACTGACTGACTGACTGACTGACTGACTGACTGACTGACTGACTGACTGACTGACTGACTGACTGACTGACTGACTGACTGACTGACTGACTGACTGACTGACTGACTGACTGACTGACTGACTGACTGACTGACTGA